>NC_140616.1:9127565-10327565 GCF_057381915.1 Diplotaxodon limnothrissa | reverse complement strand
CTGTGTTTCTCCCAGGTGAGGAGAGGTTCTCTCCTGAGTCAGCCTCAGTCCGTCCTCCAGAAGCTGGCTTCCATCTCAGAGGGAAATCCTCTGGCCCCCAGAAACAGCCGTGGATTCCTCTTCCAAACACTCTCTCCTGAGAAAGTTAACTCATCAGAGGCTCCACAGAAACAGGTGAGTCAGAATTATGATGCTAAAAAAAACCCCAACTATTAATAAAACCCATTTCATGAGTACACGTGACAGAAGTTCAGCAGAATGTTCAAAGAGTACTTCATTTTACACTCCCAAACACTCAGCCCCACTCTTCATGTACACTGAATAGGCTCAGTTGTGTTATGTAAGTTAATATGGCTGCAGTTTTACTGCTGTAGTTATTTTTAGTCTTTTTTTTTTTTTTAAATAATCATGGATCAGTCATGAATAAAATTTTCTGTAAAATTCCCCCAAAACTGTTAAAATGAGAATCTGTATCCTGCGGTGAAGCCTTCAAACTGCTTGTTTTGTTTGATTTTTAATCAGGTTTAAACAAAACCGGAGAGGTCAGTACATGAATAAAAATAACTGTTTAAATAGTTGAAAATTCAGTTTGAACCAAGGTTATACTTGTAAATTAGCAGAACTAGAGCTGAACTCAAAATCTCACTTAACAAAAGGAACTAATTTTTAAATGGATAAAAAAAGCAAAATGTAAAGCACTTATTCAGATTAAGTATAAAAGTGCATGTCTCCACTATATGCACTGTTATGAAGTGTTGCTGCAAAAACAATGAAACTCTGGGAACCAGTCCTGTCCTGTGTGACCATTTAATGAGCATATGTCCTACTGATGAATATTCTGCCTGACATCAAGGATCAGTGGCCCACAGCAGCAGCATGCAATGACCCTCACTGCTAATTTGTAAAACAATAGTCCAGCATTCCTGCAGGCCCCTCTGGCTTCAATCGGTTCAGTCTTAAAATGCAAAATAAGGCTTGAATTGCTCTTTGCAATGATTAAGTACTTAAATCAACCCTTAAACTGCCTTTAAAAATAAAACAAATGAAACACAGAAGACACTTTTTCTTGCATTGTGAAATCTTGTTAATAACCATGAAAGTCACATGACCTCCAATCGATGTCTTTTTCATGAGACATTAGTGACTCCCGAGGAAAAATGTTGTAAATGTACTAAGTGGAAACTGGAAAAACAGTCGATTAACCTCTCCAAAAGTTGATTCTGTTCATCTGGACGTAGCGTTTTGTGGGAGAAACGTTTCGTCACTCATCCAAGTGACTTCTTCAGCCTCAGCTGACTGCAGGTTTCCCCAATCTTATAAACAGTACATTTGCATAATGACTGAAACCAGCCCACTGAGGAAATAATAGGCTGGGAGGTCAGTTCCTTGATCTTAACTCTATCAAGATTAAGGAACTGACTCAATAGTTGAACAGAATCAACTTTTGGAGATTTACTTACCTGGATGATATAGCATGCATCAAGAAGTCGATTAACCTCTTTAAACCACTTTAACTCACAGGCTGATTAATGTAACATACAACTAATTATAACAATAACAAAGGTGGTTTTAAAAAAAATTAGTATTAAATTTAACTGACATCGTGCATTTCAATTTCCAGAGTCCAGAAAACTTTATATTCAGTTTGGGAACTGCAGGGTTTAGATCTCACCCTGGGTCAACACAACTGAATCAAATGATTAGTTCATTACCAGTCCTCTGGAGAACTTCAACACATGTTGAGGAGCTAATTTAGCCATTTATATCAGCTGTGTTGGGTCAAGGATCTAAAATCTGCATGACACCCCACCTTGATTTGACAAAAATCTCTACAATTTCCTGTAAATTCTGACCATTTGATAAGCAGAGATGTCTGTTACAGTTGAAGCCACCATGAATAAAAATATGGTCAAATTCAGGGGGAATGTTTACTCAGCCTTTAGAAGCTTTGGGGAGGCCACCAAAGGTTTAGATGGATGGACAGGAAATTGTATTGCAGCAGGAATCACATCACTGTGGAGGAATTTTGTCCCACTCTTCTTTGCAAGATTGTTTTAATTCAAGAAATCGGGAAAGGCAGCAAATGCGTTATTACCTCAAGGAGTTCAAAAGATTTCACAATAAGTGCGACTGGTCTAAAGTCGTTGGCGCCTGAAAGTCTAGGGGAACTTCAGAAGAGGAACAATTATGGACACATTTCAAATAATTCTTATTGTGTGATGGTTTAAAAAAAAATCTAGAAATTTCAGTTTTTTAAAAAGATACTTTTGTCTTCTTTTAATAGTCACACAACAGCAAACTTTCCCATCTCCTAACAAGCACAGGTGGCCTTAGAAATCAGGCTGCTCTCCTTAAAGTGTCATTTCCCAACTCTGTCTGCTTGTCTCTTTAGTGAGGTCTCGCTATTCTAAAATAAATGCAGAAACGAAATGTTTTCCACAGAGCTCGGGGCTTCTCTTAAGTATGAGAGTCATGTGAATGTGCTGGGTGAAGTCATGGTATCTGGTGTATTCTCAATATTGGACACTATGTGGCGGCAAAGCCCACATTTCTAACAGTAGATTAAAGGCTGACTTTTACACTGTCAGTCCCAGTGCACATGCAGTCACTAGCCGGTATATTGTTTTATTTTGTACGGCAGTTTTGTAAAAAGACAAACTGATGTTTGTTCCTCAGACGATGAAGAAGAGGGGGCAGATGGGGGCAGCGAATCCAGCAGCAAAGAGGGTCTGCAGAGAGAACAAACCTGCAGGACAGACCAAAGGGTCTCAGAGGAGCATCTTCAACTTCCTGGACCACTGATGATGCAGCGCACTAACTGAATGAAGATGAAAAGCTGGCTGGGAGTCCAAGTTTTTCTCCCAGCTGCTACAGAGGCAGTGAGGAGGCAGAACTGACCTTTAACTTTCAGTGTTTCACTTCACAATAAGACTGAGAAAAACGAAGCTAGTGGCAAAACTCTGGGTGGTTTCAGGATTATGAGACGTCTCCCCACCTGTGCCCATTTTGTGGTTGAGCATAAATCACCAGCAAAACACACCACTGAAGATCCTGCTACTCTTTTACTCGATGACTTGCACACTTAATCTTCCCTTGTTCAGCTCGTGTGTTCAAATATTTAATCCGTTACGCCACTAGCGACATTCATCTGATCTGACTTGACCTAATTTGGACCACATGATTGAGGTCTATCTAGAAATGTTTTATCATGTACATATGGTTTTTCTTTTTAAGAAGTAGGGAATTTATTTGTGTGATGTTTTAAATGTATTTGTTTTACAGTGTAAATAAAATATTTTAAGACATAAATCTGATTCTTTTCTTGTCTCGTTAGACCAGATTCTTGTTTTCAGTATGTTTTGAACGTCCTAAGAAGATTAAAGGAATTGCAAAGATGTGCATGTTAGGTTACTTGATTTATCTAAACAGAAATCAATGCATGGCCCTATGATAGACTGCCCACTTGTCCAGATTGTACCCCACATCTTGCTCTACAACAGCTTGGATAGACTCCAAAATTGGAGGAGCTGATTCTGATCTGCGGGGGCCAAACCTTGGTAAATTTCTTGGAGAAGCCCCTCCAGTGTGCTAATATCAGTGCCAACAACTTTGGACCAATCGGCTTCATTGTAGCATGCTGTTTCCAGCTTTTTAAATGTATCTATGTAGTGGAAATCAGTTCTCCTTGGATATTGACACTGTCTGAGATATGTGCTCCGAATTTCAGAATTTGGGAGGCCTTTTTTTTTTTTTAGTCTTGTGCTACATAAAGTTGTTAGTAGGACATGTCTGGGTTTAAATATTTACAAAAATGTTTCATGATTTTTTTTTTAAAATGTGTCCATGCACAGCATCAGTTGTCTAAAAACAGCAGCTAATTTATCATCTCGCAAGAGTACTGGCCAGAGATGCGTAAGACGCAGGGTGGGTGATAAAGGCTCTCTTCTACTTTATAAAACATTTACTTACAACACTGAATTCCTTACACAATAAACCCATGATTTTGGCAGCAAATATGATTGCCCTTCCTCGAATGTTCAAATCCATTTAAGCTGAACATTGAACTAAAAGGTGGAACACACTGTCAGTCATATCTATCTGTGACAGATTTCCAGTCTTTCAAGGACTCTTTTTGACTCTTCTTTTCACTTTTTCCTCCTATTTTAAAGCATAATTGCAATTTGGAGACTAATGATTTGGTAAGTGGCTAATAATAGGCTGGCATTAAAGGGATGGTCTTCTAACGAGCCCTTTCATGTCTCTCCATCTCATTAGTAGCCACGGTGATTAGCAGGAGGTCCTGGGGTTAGGATCGGTCGCAGGAGGCCCCATTACACATCATTAGGGGCCAACGCCAGGAGGGTCTGGAATGAGCCCCATGGAGGGCCCCCGCCTGCAAAGAGCTGCTGTATACCTGCAGGCAGGCTGGCTTAATCCTGGTGTTGTTATGGCAGAGAAGGCATCTTTTCTCTTTTTTTAGCTTTTGTCAAAACATTAATGGTAAGTTTGAATGTTAAAATGTAAAGGGCAGAGAATCACTGGATATATTTTCAGCAGTGAGCAGCATCCATCATCATTTCCGTGTCATTTATATGCAATTAACTGACATAAAGACTTGACTCCAAGTCCTGAGGCCCGATGAGCGGGGGTCAAGAAATCAATTTTAATTAGAATTTAATAGGAATAATGTCTGCAAGTCCTTTCTTCTTTTGCATCAACACCATAGCCTCCTCTCCAAACTGAATTTCACAACTTTGTTTAACCCCCGAGAGGGAATTACGAGGTCAGCGCAGTGAAGCCAACCCCCCCCCCCCCTCTCCACCCTGAACTCCACATTCACTCTACACTTGAAAGAGGAGGAAGGTTACATGTTTTGGCATGGAGGCCCAGCTTCTAAATATCTAGAGGACACGGATCTGGCGTTATTCAGATTATGAGGAGGAGAAAGGGCAGAGGGTGGAATAATTGAAGAGAAACATGAGCTGTAGCACCCAAGGGTTTGTGTGCTTGTGTCAGCACTGTACGTGTATATGTGCGTACTCGTATTTAAAGTAAAAGTGTATAATTAGAGTGCAAAGCGACCTCTGTGCTGGATTAGTGGTTCAATTTAGCACGTCTTGGGTGATTTGGCTGATTTTAAAGAGTGCTGGCTGTGAGCTGGAGGTCCAGCGAGCTTCTCTTTGCAGATTCTCTTTGCATCTCAGGACCAGGGATCTGACAGCGTAGCCCATGGGTGCTGCCGGCTGCCCTCGGCCACTGTCACAGCCGAGACTGGTGCCGGAGCAGATGTGGAGCTGAACTGAGGGAAGTGGGTCATGGTGCTGCAGGCTGTGTACAATTCAAACAAGGCCTTATTATGCACAAGGTAAGTCACGTTCCTTTTTTACTCTTTTCGTGTGTTTGTCTGTGTGTGTGTGTGTGTGTGTCAAATGAAGGCATGGCTGCTGTGTTAACATTACAATAATCTTTCTTCCCCCAGGAGGCCTCGCAGACGACCCTCAGTCAGCCGAGTTCAGTCTATCGCTCTTTCCATCAGTGTCCTCTGCAGTTGTCTTTTGTAACTTGGGTTTTTTCTTTCTTTTCGAGAGAGGGGAGATGGAAAAAGAGATGATTTTGCGTGTGACGAGGCCTTGGGCGCACGGCTGTGTTTGATGTATTTTTTATGTGCTTAGGCTACTGGTGAACGATGGGGAGGGCGAGGGATGGGGAAGGAGTGAGAGAGGATGCCTGGAGCTGATGCAGTTGAATGGGAATGTTGTTGAAGGAGAAAAGGGAGGGAGGAAAGAGATAGAAGTGTGCGTGCGTGCGTGCGTGTGTGTGTGTGTGTGTAGGGGAGGGAGGGAGGTTGAGTTTTTTTTATTTTATTTCTGCCGGCAGCAACATTATGTCAGGGGGATGAGTGCAGGGAGGAGAGAGACAGCGAACACTTGTTAAGTCTGTCTGATGTAGCCTCTCTATACCAGATACACACCTCCAGAAAACACACTTACACATGCACGCACACACACACACACACACACACACATATTCAGACACACAGAAACCACTGCCATGCCCCTCTGATCTGACAGTTCCAAAAACATTCAGTCACCAGCTTGGAGAAAATATCACATTGCAACAAATCCTGCAGTCCTCCCTTTTGTGAGGACCGGGGGTATGATGCCGCCTGTCGGTGTTGCATTCTCCGTAACATTTTGCCTTAAACACACCTGAGACTGTAAATGATGAAGTGTGTTGTCCTAAGACTAAAACATCCCCTGTTAGCTTTATATAATATGCACTCTTATCAGCCCTGATGATGACGGTGTGTTCGGTGACTAACTGGAGGATTTGGGATTTACTGACGTGATTCTACTTACCTTAAATTCGCTTGAGTGATTTCCTCCATTTCCCAGAAAGTATTTTAACAACCACCAGAAGATGGGCATGGCTTTTTTCTTGTTGAATCCAACAAAAGGGAGATAAACTGATTATACAGTTATCACAGTGAAAGCATCACATGATGATTTGTGTGTGTTTTTGGTGAATTTAAATTCCCCAAAGCCACGCAGGGAAAAAAGTTGTGATTGTGTTGATATGCACGGTCACAAGTAAAAGTAATTAGCACTAAAATATACTCAATAAATCAGCTTCGTCATAGTATATTCAAGATAATTGTGATTTATGCACATTATTGTTGTTGCAGTGGGTGGTTTTGGTGTAGCTGATTACATCATATTGACACTCATCTGGGGAAAACCAACCACAGCATATCAGCACATATACCTCATACCAGCTGTCAAACACGGTGGAGGAGGGATGATGATTTAGACTCGTTTTAAAGCCACAGATTTGGGCACTTTGGACTCATGATGAACTCCTCTGTATACTAGAGTATTCTAGGCTCCAGCGTGTCTGCCAGTAAAAGCTAAACCCAAACTGGGTCGTGCAACAGGACAATGACACCAAGCAGAGCAGCAAACCTACAACAGAATGGCTGAAAAAGAAGAATCAAAGAGTTGCTATAATCCAGGTAAAGTCCAGACCTCAACCCAGTTGCCGTGTGGCAGGACCTTAAGAAAACTATGCATAAATCAATTCCAAAAAACTTCAATAAACTGAAAAAGAGTAGTCCAAAAAGTGTTTTTTCAGATGGTGAAAGGTCAGCCCTGCAGGTCAGTTTAGCACCCAGACTCTTCTACTACAAAGTCCTGCTGTTGTAATAGCCATAGGTCTTGCATATTTTGCTGAAATATGCAAGACCTTCCCTGGAAATGTCATCTAATGGAAGTATGTGAGATGTATATGTGATGATGTCTTTCCAGATGTACAAGCTGCCAATTCCAATAGGCGCTAATACCATCAGAGATGCAGGCTGTTGAACTAAGCACCGATAAAAAGCCAGATAGTCCCTCTCATCTGTAGTCCAGAGGATGCAGGGTCCATTGTATTTTCAAAAACAGTGTCAAATATTACAATTATACTGTTTTGAGATTCCCACATGACCCTTCAAAGGATAGCAGCAAGTGCCTGAGTCTGTGGGAAGCTGAGTAAATGTGTTGGTGACAGAGTTCTCATGACGTTATCAAGGTTCCCCTTGACTTCTGTTACCACAAACTTCTTCGTTTCCCTTAAAATGAATCTAAAATCTATCTCAGTAGATATCATATCGTTATATCTGACAGAGAACAGAATGTGTGCACAAACATTTAAACAAAAGTATAAAATTTTCATTTTTGTGTGTTTTATGCATTTCTGGCAACGCATCAGGGAAAAAAGAATAACATTTATGGTAATTTTAATGCTGTCCGATGTCAAAAGAGGTAAAAATGTGACCTTAACGCTGTGCAAAGGTTATGTATGAGTGCAATTTTGGTGTCAGTCACTGATCCAGTTTGCATCTGTCCTGCAAAACAAGACAATATGGAAACTTAGAACATCCAGCATGTGGAGAACTGACTTTTTTAAGTTTGGTATGAGACACAGATTTGTCACGGGGAGAGATTAAATGTATTTGCAAGACTTAATGAATACATAACTGTTATACCGTGAAATTCCACCAGGCCTACAACTGTAAATTACATCAATGTTAAGCTTTTTACACACTTTATTGTTTTTGTGGTTTTAATTTTGACTGAATAAAACTGTCCCTTTCTCATATACTAAAAAACTAAATATAAAACAGTGAAAGAGAGTTAGATGTTCTCTAACAATTAAAACCCCCATATCTCTTATTTTATATCTCACATATGCATAGCTATATATTGTGACTCATGTAGTTATTATGTATTTGCTGGGTGACCTCCCCCACCGCCCCACCCCACCAGCCAACCTGGAAAAAGTAAAGTGACATCATAACATAAGGGAGTTTAAACCATGATCTAAAACAGTTATAGCATGTAGCATAATACTATTTCAGCTGATAGTGCAGTTTGACCAGCTTCACATTGACATGATGTCAACAAAATGTCATTTTAACAAGAGTAAAACCACCCCCTCCAAACTCCAGCTGCAGCCAGATGTAGAAAGAGGGAGTGAATGGCACTACAGTAAAACCGTGTTGGTTATATTAAAGAGATCCTATGGATGGATTATAAACCACTTTTTAAACTTCTACATTGTGTTTATGAATGAGGATTCCCATAAAGGTACCCAAGAATTATTATTCTTTTTTGCCCATTTTGAGATGCTTTTATTTCTTTTTATTTGTTCATTTATTTTACTTGCTGGATTTCCTCTATGGAAATAAGTTTGGTAGCTACCACCCACAGAGTTACAATCCATTGTAATAAAAAGACGCTCGTTTCTGGGAATTCAGACCCATTGTTGAATAAACAACAAACACAACAGGCTTTCTGTCCGCGCACCGATTCATTCTCCACTGTTTCCTTTTTTCTTTTTCAGCCGCAGCCCAGTTTAGGAAATGCTTTTAGTCACCCAGCCTTTTCTTTTTTCTAGAGCTACCGCGTTAGACTGAGAGGAGGAGGAGAGAGGAAGAGGAAGATAAACATCACACAGAGGAGGGTCAGAGGAGGGGAAAAATTGGGAGGGCGCAGTGTCCAGCTTGTCTATCGAGCAACAAACCGGCAAAATAGGTAAGAAAAAACTGGAACCTCGTGCAAATAGATTCACATGTCTGACTTATGCAAGCGGTGAAAGGGAGATGAAGGGCAGGCTCTGAGGTTGTTTTATATGAGAAGGGCTAGAGTGGAGACTGCACAGATATGGGGTGAGCGTTACATAACGCAGCGCAGATTAAATATCCCCGCTTTTTCCTCTACATTTCTGAGTATATTTTTATTATTATTATTGTTTGAGGATGAAACTCTGAGGCGTTTTTGAGCTTTAGCAAAGAGCAGTGCTCGGATGAGGAAGAAGAACTGTCGCGTTTCAGGCTTTATCATCCTGATATTCTCCAATAAGCCGTAAAATGCAGCCACTGGGCGGCATTGGACGCCTTTTTCACGTTTTCTACAGAGCCAGGCGTCCTCATTTCAAGATTATAGGCATCCACCCAGCAGCAGGACTGCTTAGGTATTATTTTCCTTTATTTCCATCGCGCTTACGGCAACAAATATGGTGTTTTTGCACTCAGAGCGAAAAAAATACAAACCACTCGTTATCAGCATGAGAATTATTTTATTCTCCCATTTCAAGCGCCAGCACTGCGGCCAAAAACGCGTCGATTTCGGGCGGTTTGTCCCCGTTCCTCTCGCCGTGGTTAGAGCTTCAGCATGCGCGCTCGCGACACCGCCACCATCGCTGTCCTTCAGCACCACGTGAGCGCGCGTGCATAGGAAGAGGAGAGGGGACTGATTGACAGCAGCCTGGAGTCAGGATTAGAGAGATTTCCATTCTGAGGAGACATGTAAATATTTGACGCTAATAGAAATGGAGTGCGCAGACCAGCCTGTAGTTATAGACGTTATAAACAAGGAAAGTGTGTGTGTGTGTGTGTGTGTGTGTGTGTGTGTGTGTGTGTGTGTGTGTGTGTGTGTGTGTGTGTGTGTGTGTGTTTGGCCCCAGTGGGCTAGGCATTGAATTTTCCTGTTTTTGTTTTTGTTGCTTTAGCTCATGACTGCATTTTAGCTGTTTTGATCTTTTTTAATCCTCCTCCTTTCGCCCATGAAGAACTTTTCTTTGTTGCTTTGTTCTGCTGCCATGTGATGACAGGTTTAAGCAGCTACACACTGTGCAGGCCTGCGACACAGATTTTATTTATTGTTTCACTGTGATTTGGCTTGACTTTCTTTTGTTAGAGCATACTGCACATTTCTCAATGCAACTTCTGATTGATGTTCTGTTTCTTTAACACACTAAGATGTTTTTCTGCAAAGGAAGCCAAAAACCTTAAATGTTATAGACTGAAGCTATAAGCACTAGAAACTTAACTATGGATCTCAAGTAAGTCATGTCAAGTAGATTTTCATCTTCTATCTAAATTTTTGGCTCCAGGAAGTTGGGAAACATTCAAAGTGATGTACACGGTGGGCAAATGTCCAGCGGTGCTGTGTGTAGAGGTTATTTGAAGTAAAGAATGGCACTACCAGTACTTTGATGTTATGTTCTTTGTCATTTCAGTGAGAATCAGTCGAGGCCAGTGATGCTTCATCATCAGGACCAGCCTCTGAACTCAGCCTATGGAAGCTCCAACAGTAGTTCCTCGTTCCAAAACAGGAAGTGCGACAAAGACGGCAACTTCAACTTCCTGCCAAGGAAAGATGATGAGGACTACACGGGCAATGTAGAAGGAGGAGGAGATGAGAACCGAAACCAGGTGCGGCCCCGAAACTTGGGCCCACTTGGGCGTGACCCCCCAAACTCAGGGGTTCTGTCGCCGCGCTCCCGCATGTCCTGCTGGAGCCGCCTTGAGCCTCTGCCTGAAATCGAAGGTGGGGACGATGGTTATGGTAGAGTGCCCCCTGATGGAGCGGAGGAGAGGAGGATGGAGGAAGAGGAGGGAAGGATGATGATGAACCAGGATGATGAGAAGCAAAGAGAGAAGAGGGAGCAGCAGAGGAGGAAGGGCAGCACAGACTTCAGAGGAAGACAGGAAGAGGATTATGATGCACTGCTGGACGACGAATGGGGAGACAGTGACTCCGAGTCGGAGTACAGCTACCGGTCTGGCGGCAGCATGTCTTCCCTCAACATGGAAAGCGGGGGAGAAGGGATGCTCATGGGAGGCCTGGACCGCATCGGTGTCGGGGAACCAAAATCGAGTCATCCGGAAAGTGGCCCAGCAGGAAACAGAGACCCAGCCACGAGACAAAGAAGCTTTAGCCGCAAGTCCCTCCCAGGAAGCAACCTGGGAAATCTGGAGGAAAGAGCGGAAGATCAAGACGATGATGACGATCAGTCCTCCGACTCAGACGGCGAGATGCCAGAGCTGATGGACACCGTATGGACGCTGCGGGACCGTGAGCGCTTCAAGGCTCAGGAAATGGAGAAGCACCAGGTGCAGCTGACCATGTATCGCCGCCTGGCGCTGATTCGCTGGGTCCGCACCCTTCAGGGCCGCGTCCAGGAACAGCAGAACCGCCTTCAGTCCAGCTTTGATGTCATCCTCACTCACAGGAAGGAGTTGCTGCGAATGGGCGCCGCCGCTGCCATAGCCAACACTGCTCCCGCTGCTGCTGTCAGCCAATCGTGAGAGGAAACAAGTGTTTATAAAACTGCACTTTTGCTCATAAATTTCCCCTGGAAAAAGGAAAAAAAATCTCCCATCATCCCGTCAGACATTTTTAAGCTTTATGTTGCTTATTGTTGCTCATCTTCCCCGTTTTCCCATACAGAGCATCAATTACTGTATCAAACTCATCTTTGGGCTGCTGAAGACTGGTTTTAACTTCAGCTTCTACACAAAAACCAAAATGTCACATGACTTAAGGTCAAGGTCAAGGTCAAGGTCAGATTTATTTATATAGCACATTTCCAACAGCCGATGCTGCACAAAGTGCTTAACAATAACAATAAAATTAAAAACTACAGTGTAATACAATAATAACAATAGAAACAATAAAATAACTTAGGATATATTCTCATTAAAGCAATGACTGTATGAACTCTTGAGTGTTGTTATAATATGATGTTTATATCAGAAATGTCCTACATGCTGTTGTTACCTGTCTTGACCTCTGCGTAAAAAAAAATCCCTAAAAGTGTTGGAAAACATCCATGTGTTAGAGATGATTTCTACCAGGAGATGCTGTATATAATTATGATCGATTAAAAGAATAAAGTATCCTTCTATCTAATGTTTTGTGTGGATGTTTTTTTAATTTAACTTTTAAACAGCTTAATCTAGATTGAGCTCATTTCTAATAGACACATCTGAGAGAAAGACTAAGGCTGATAACTCCACTTCAAGAGCACAGAGGCTTCTTTTGATTCCTGAGGAACATTTTAAGAAGCTGGTTTATCAAAGTTCCCTCAGAACAGATATGACTAAAGAAGGCCAGTTTTTATCTTCTGTAGCTGTACTTGCTGTACTTGAAGCCTTGGGCCAATGCCCTTTGAGCTCACAATTGCCTCTTTGTCAGCTGAACAAAGTTGTTTTGTATCTGCTCATCACACGGGGCTGGGAGCGTGTGTTCTGCAGGCAGTGTGATAGCCGTGTGAGGGCTCAAGCCTCAATCTTTACGGGCTGGGCTTCCGCCGCAGGCTTTCCGAGATCATCTCACCTCTTTCTAAGTGCGTGTATGTGTGTGTGTGTGTTCAGAAAGATACCAGCCACGCTGCCACCCTGTAATCTCCGTCCTGGGCGAGTCGATGGGAGTCGCTGGAAGCCCTCGGGGAGCTTCAGTCTGCGCCCCGGGCCGCTGCGGGTCCTATCCGGCCTCGGTGAACAGACGCCGGTCCGGTTGCGCGCAGGAGCCAAACCCCGGGGCAAGTTTGGGATAATCCCCAGCTATGCCTCCAAACCAATTCCAGTTTATTTATTTTTTTCCTAGCTTATCGCTTTTCTTGGACGCGCAGGCACCGCACAGAAAGTCTGAGTCCATTTCCATATTGATCCGCTGTTCGTTGTGTTTGCGAGGCGACAAATCTGAGCGGATAACATGTTTACAGCAGAGCAGTGACTTGTATACAACGTGATACAGAAAACATCCTCAAAAAAGGGACATCTGGGAACAAACGTGCCTTTGATGGGGATTTTGTAAACCGCGGAGACTTGATTTCAAGGTAGTTAGAGGTTATAAATGAAGTGAGACAAAGCTCACGAAGATAAATGAAGCTGCAGGGGCGCGAAGGGGAAAAAAACACGGCTGATCAGTTTTACCTCGGGATAAAGGAGGGTTCCAGTATCTTTAGAGCATATGACAATATTTTAGATGTGTGGTTCAGTATTAAAATATCCGCTGGTGCTAAGCTTATTAACTGTTTCCTCCATTTAAAAAAGAAGGAGGCTTTGTGTAGATTAAATGTAACTAGTGACTTTATTAATGGTTAATAAATGACTTATTATGCTTTTATTAATGCGTTGTAAGCAGTGATTAGCACGAGACAGGTTTATCTTGTCGGCCTATATAACGTTTCAATAACAACTCAAAGACGTTAAGGATTAATACAAACATTATTTAATGACGTCATTTTAACAGTAAGTTAACCAATAAAGATTTGTAAACTGTTTTTAATAGTTAGTGTTAAAATCTATCTATGACTTGTTTTTATTGTTAAACTGCTGAAAATTTGATTTAAAAAAAAAACTGCTAAAAAAGTTTGTAACAAATAGACTCACATGTTCTCATTCAGTATTTTTCCAGAAGTTCAGAGGTCAAAGTGTTCAATGAGATCTCCAATGAGACCATTAGAGTGTCCACGGCTGGAGGAGAATAAAGGCCACGAAGGGACCTGGAAAACTCAGTAAATTGTTTATTAGAGACAATGAGGGCTTTATTTTCGAGTTTCCACCGCTGTAAATAGTGGCATCATGCAATATTTCCAGGATAACGACTATTTATATCCGACTTTCATGAAAAACACTATGTAAAGTATGCAGGGTTATTATTATTATTTTTTAACTTACATTCCTTAGACTAAATACGTTCTTCGGCGTGACCGTCGGGGCCCTGCTGCGGGCGCATTGCGCACATCTTCTGCAAACTCGGTAAATCAGTCGGTTACTAAAAATAAAAAATAAATAAGTAAATAAAAAAATAAAAACCCTACAACAAAAACGAAACCCTGGAATGACAGGTATGGCGTTAGATGACTTTTTTTCAGAGCAAAGCTTCCCGGGGAGCAGAGAGGTGCGCACAGCTGGGCCTTGTGGCACATCCCCAAGGCGAGTGGGAGCGCCAAAAGGCTCATCTGCATTTTTCTGTTTTGTAACACACTTCACTTTTTTTTTCAAACAACCAGAGCACCCAAATCCAAATGTTTTAATGTCTGATGGAAGGTTTCAGGGTCTTTGCTTTGCGATATATTTAACCCACAGAGAAAGGGTTGTAACACTTCTCCTTGAAGTTTAAGACGCTTAATCGCGAGTGTTGTTAAAAGAATTATACTGTTTTCTTCTAAATTGTATTTTGGTGGTATCATCATGTATTCTAATAGCAGACATGTGGTTACCTATAAAATACTGACTGTGAAAACAGATTTTTTTTAAATGAGCTTTTTTACGCTTACATTTAAAGACGAATGTGCACTAAAAGAAAATCTATCGATTGTTAAAATATATATTTAAAATATCAATTTTGCGGCCTGATTTTCATGCCCTTTGGTGATATATTCTTTCTCGTGTAGATTTTGGTAGCTGTGCATGTTGTGCCATCGATCAGTGGTTGCAAACCTGGAATTAACTGATGTATTTGTTGATACTTGTGTATTTTTTTTTAATCGATGCTTTGCAGAAAACATATCCAAGGTTGCCAGGTTTGCTACACTACCTTGTGACGTTTTTTCCCTTCGAGCAACGGGCACTCAAAGTCTTTATAGCTTCCACAGCGAGATTCTTCACACCTGCATATTTTTTTGTGATGAATCATTTACAGGAAACAGAGCCGCATGTAACCATTCACAAATGTATTAGATTAGCCAACTTCTCAGCACAAAACGCGTTAGAACCTGTTAAAAATAGTATCTAATCATCAAGATGGCGCAGGGACGGAGGAAAACATCCTCCCTACCAGACTATGAAAGAAAATAGAGCTACATATACTGGGGGGGGGGGGGGGGATAATTTTTGAAGGTCAGTTTAAAGATGCTCTCTAATGTGATTAACTTCAGCTTTGAGGGAAGATTATTTTAATGAAGTACAGCAGATAAAAGATGTGTGATGATGAGTCATCAGCCAGTATTAGGATAACCGGAACACTACAGACTAAATGTAGGGATAATGTGAGACACATTACTAATAAATGTGCAACTTTACAAACAATCTATGTGGGCTAAATGTTCGACATGTTTTATTGTTGTCTGTGTGTCTTTATATGCTTGTGTGTTCATCGTTTCTATCCTAATAATTGTTAAGACTGTTTTTTCAGGTTCAGCTAAACATCTTTGGGTTTCACTAACGATCTTTCTTGAAGGTGTTAACTTCATTTTTCTTTTAAGGAGGGGACACAGGGGACAATATTAATACTTAAACCCCAAACTAAGTGTACATGCTACTGTGTGGTGTGAGGGAGTGATGGAAACTGTGCATCATTCTATTAAATCCAGAAGTAATTAGAAGGAAGAAATGGAACAGCAGAAGATGGGGAAACAGTACATGTAGTACAAGACAGAATTCACCACAGGGGACCATGGCAGGTCACGAGGGCAAGGTTTCACAGGCCTGCTTTAATATCCACCATTACTGTTGTCCATTTTATTTGTTTAGACTGGTAGCAAACCCACGGCATGACCCCCTGCAAAGAACAGCCTCAAGACTCTAAGGAGGGAGATTTTTTGTATTGAGATCACGAGTCTCAGGACCTTGATGTTAACTAGCAATTCAAAGAGTGGAGATAATAACCCAGCTGTCCTCGTATCATGCTGACCATTCATGAGGAACACAAAGTGTTTCGTATATGTGTTCCACTTGTCTCACAGAGGGGGATTGTGAACAGAAAGGAAGGGGGGAGAGAAAAGTATTTAAATATGTGTTCAGTTTTTTTCATCTTGAGCCAGTTACAATGTGAGACAAGGGCTAAAAATGCTGTGCAGTCCCACAAGAAGTGGGACACCTGATCACCCTGGTGGGATGTTATTAAAGGAGACCTGAATGGACTGACTTTAGATTGCCTGAGCAGGAACAAGGAGGCTCCAGCATCCACTAGGGGGGGATACTCCATCACACACCCACTCGGTTCAGACCGTCACCTCCTTTTGTTTCTGTGTTCTGACACCAGAGGTCAGCAGCGTGCACATGGATGGCTCATCCAGCAGTGTGTGCAGCAGTGGTGCACTTAATGGGGGACCACCAGGGATCTGCAAAGGAGGGTTTCTATTGGGACATATTTTCAAACAACCCCCATTTTTTATTCTTTTTTGTGGAACAACAACAAAATAAATAAATAATTAAGATTAAAAGCTCTCTTTCTAACCTTTCTACAGTTTGGGTTTAAGTTTACTTAAAAAGAAAGAAAAGAAAAAGCACTAAAATTATTTTGTAGCCAGTGCTGAATTTAACGTGTTTGCTCAGGAGGTCATGGGCTCAAATGTGGAGAGCCACACAGGAAATGCAATACCAAAAATAAAAACATTTGTGACTTCTTCTTCATCAAAATCATACGTGTAGCACAATCTTCTACTGTGTGTTTTTTGTGTTTCAGCTTTATTTTAAACATTTTGGAATCTCGAGCTGAATAAAGTTACAGGATCTGAGCCAAACTCACTCGACACACAGAAACAATGTAACACCAAAGTTTGACCCAGGATTTTGTGTCATTATTTGAACACTGTTGTTCTGTCACTTATCCAAACTGATGCTCTCGTGCAGATATTTTTTGGAACTTACTTATCTCTGCTTGTTGTTGTTCGTTAACACGTATTTGTTTCGGCCCCTCTTCATAAATCTGCCACGCGCTTTAAAGTAAAACTGCATGGATGTACCCAACAAAAGGTCAAACTCATCATATCTGATCTTGAATAAAAAGTCAGTCCAAAAAAAAAAAAGGATGTCAAAAGTGAAATGATGAATTAAACCAAGATGTACTAACCAAGTGGAGAGCTATTAATTGAAGCACTGCCTGGGTTATTAATCCCATTTTAGATCAATAGGCTGTTTTGGTGCTATCATCTGTGCCACTGTTGGTTGTTTACTCAAGAATATGATATGGGTTTGCTCTTTTTTATTATTATTTATTTAAATAATCTCTTATATGTTATACTTTTTTAACTGGTTGTTGTCTAGAAGGTTCATATCCTAAAACATACCATTTTTTCTTTCTTTAAATAATAAAAACAAACAAACTGTGGATCCAAGATTTTTTTTTTTTAAGGAAATAAAAGCCAACACAACAGCATTTGTCCCCCTTGTTGTCCTCATCAGGCCTGCAGTGGATCTGCGCCCCACAGTTTGAAAACCACTTGTTTACCATCTCTTACGAATTTACTATTGTTGCATTTTATAAATTGAAATGTAATTTTTACACAAGCAAATATTAAATTGTATCATGTTTAAAGGGAACCTGAGCTTGTTTTGTTTGTCCATTCGGTTAAATAAAAAGTTATATAAAATTAAACAAATACCAGTGCTCTTGAATACAGTTACATTATAACACTGATCCAAACTATCTCAATTTAGAGCCAGTGACGTTAGTGTGCTGTATTAGTTAAACAGTCCTTGTGATTTATTATCTGATGGTTACAAAATCTCTGTCAATATAAGAGCTTGTCAAATATCAACAAGACACTGATAAAAACAAGTAAAACACTGTGTCTTTTGCCTGGATTCACTTTATTTCTGGACTCTACTGACAGCAGCCCCCTGATGTTTTGTTCATTCATGTCTGTGTAAAGCTGTAAATCCTTTCCTGCTGTCACATTTACCTCCCTGTGTACGGTAGCTACAGAGACTCATATCTCTCTTTCCCGACACTAAAATTCCCCACAGATTAAGATTCCTCAGGACAGGATCTGCAGTCTTGTATCCAGATGCCCTTGACATGCAAAAGTTCGGGAGTCCCTGCTGCAGCCACGGCTTTAGCTGTTGCATCGGGCTTTTTTTGAACACAGAAATACATATATACCCTATCATACTCTCTCTCCCCTTCTTCCCTCTGCCTGATGTAGTGTGACAGTGTGTTCGCCCGCAGCACTCTGCTGGCGTGGAAACAATCAGCTTTGACAGAAAGGGGGTGGCGGTGGAGGGGATAGAGGGAGGCAGAGGAAGAGGGAGGGATGGTGGGTGAGGAAGGGTGGAGGGGAGGCTGCGGCCTGAGGCCTGTGTATGATGAACTGGATAGAAAGACCCGTCATGAGAAGAGAAACAACACACAAACATAATAGATAGATAGATAGATAGATAGATAGATAGATAGATACTTCCTGTTTTTGTCTTTTCCTCTGTCCTCACTGTTGCCTTGATTGAATTCACCTGTGCCTTGTTATCCCTCTTTGTGTGTTTTTGTTCTGGTAGGTAACTTTAGTTAGTCTTCTGTTTTTGCTGTTTCTCTGTATTAAATAAAGTGTCTTCTTCTTTTTGTCAACACTTGGGTCTCCATTATGGACCTTATTGCCACCTTGATATTGATATAAAGAAAAAAGATACACTCCTGAGTCCAGCTTATTTAAGACATAAAAATACTTGTTTTATGTTTGTCCCTTTTATAATCCCTTCATCTCTTTTCTGAATGTTTATGTTGTCCCAGCCTTTTCTGTTAATTCGTTCATATGGGTACTTTCAAAGCAATATTACTCTCAAGAGACCCACACCTATGCGTAAATTATCAAATACCCTAAAATGTGTTAAGTATAATTTAATGAGTGTGGAGAAACTCTCTGTATGAATTACAGCAGAAGTTTAATTAAATGTCTCAGTGTGTTTAACTATCAGTTATCATTACTTTACTCATTCCTGCAGAGCCCAATTATTAAATTTAAATAATTTACAGTCTCATTAACAATAGATTTACTACATCTAAATGTTCCTGGCTAAGTTCACACTGCAAACCTTTGTGCTCATTTCTAATTTATTGCTCATATACGTTTTTTTCCCCCCTTTTGCTTTGCTCTTAATGTTGTTCTTGTCCTGAACTATTCTGCAATGTGCAAATGAGCAATACTGTCACAGAGATCATGCTGCTTTGCAGAAGTCAGTGTGCAGCGCTGTGTTTGTAAGAAGCCAGTGAATTTGTGAGAAGGTGACAACGAAGATGTTAATTATGGCTTGGTGTTCCGGTAAGCAGGTGAGTGGGATCATCACATGAATGGCTGCCACGGCCAATCAAAATTGTGGATTTGATCCAAAATTTTAGGATGTGACTTTCAACAAGATTCAAAGGAAAACTGTCCATTCAGACTTTCCCTCGGCGATGATGGAGGACACAACAAAGAACGTAAGTAAACTGAAGGTTTACATACACAAGGAGATGAGGGCGGAGTGGAGACACATAGGGAGAAACACACAGCAGAACTGAATCTAACTGAGGCAAGGGATACACAACTAAACATAATGCACATTAGCGGCTCTCAAAAGCAGGAAGTCTCAACACTGAGACAGACAGCGACACAAAATTGACATCAGTAAACAGACATGACTGACTACACACAGGGGACGCTGGGGAGGACACACAGAGAGGAGAATTAAACAAACTGGACACGAAAGGGAACAAAATTAAACAGAGAAATGAGATCTAGAAACATGAATAACTAAACTAGGAAACAGTGGAAATACTGAACCAGGAGACTAAACAATGAAAACTAGAATGCAATCATAATAACTCAGAAACAGGAGAGAAAAAACATAGGAATCATAAAAATTCACAGAGGTGATTCAAAGTGGTTACCATTCATCTGTTTTATAAAATATAAAATATATTGAATACACAGTGATAACAGTGAATACAAAGGACAAAAAATATTCTAAAGAAGAATATTCTTTATCCACTGCTTCAACAGTGTCAAAGTCCGGGCACTGGGGAGGCCAATTCATGACTGATAATGTTCCACTGTGTGTTTTTCCATCCAGATATGCTTTTACTGCAATCGCAGTGTGTTTGGCATCTCTTTCATGCTAGAAAATGAAGCTGATGTCAATCAGAGACTTCCCAGATGGCATTTCATGCTGGAAATCTGATAATACACTTTTGCTTTTACAATTCCATCAGTTCCAACAGATCCCCAACACCACTGACTGAAACATAGCCTCAAACCATGATAGATCGTCCACCGTGTTTTACAGATGGCTGTATCTTTCTCTAACGATTGAAACCAAAATGTTCCAAATTGGATTTATCACACCGAGAGACCTGTTACCACTGATTTTCAGTTCAGTTCTTGTGTAATTTCGCATACCCCAGCTTTTCTCCCTCTTTCCCTTCCTGTTTCCCTTCCTCTTGACAGCCACCCTTTTTTTTCCTATTTCTTAAAGACATGACTTTCAGATACTGTTTACCTGCTGTAGGTAGTTTTTAAAGGCTGTGTAGACACAACACTGGGTTCCTTTTTACACTTGAATGAATCACAGCTACACATTCCTCTGAAAATGGTGACCAAGGACTGGACTGAAAATAAGTGATAAAGCAGCCAATGTCTAAGAAAACCTTAAAAACTTTTGCTCAAGACCACTTAAAAACATTATAAGAATGCCTGCCTCTGTAAAAGCAAAACACATAGAAATGAGGGGTGGCTTAAGACTTTTGCACAGTACTATAGCTGGATGGATTGACGAGTTAAGTTTAAATATACAAATAAAGCATGATCTAAATCCTCTGCACTACATATTAGCAAACAGTAAACATCTACTGATGTGTTGTAACAACCTGTTGAAAGGCGCAAAAAACTTCAGATCATTTAAGGCCTTCCTGACCTGAGTGTCGCTCTCCCACTTGACTCTCTTTTCTGATTTAGTTAAAGCCATCAGGTCCTTTAAGAGGGTCTCTCTCAACCTCTTCAAACATCTTGTCAGGCTCTGATTCCAGGACTTGAAGCTTGTGTGTGAAGAGGGGTGTGTGCGTGTGTTGATGGTTCAGCTGCCTCGTCTGCTATAACCAGCTAATAAATATGAAAACAGCAGGTTAAAACTTTTTTATTCGTCCCGTGCCTGAAAGGATTATACCCTTCTATAGAGTCCCGTGAAAAATCCCCCAAACCTCATAATGCCCAATGTTGTCCCATAAAACTGTGTTGAACAAAAGATGGAGAAAGGGGGCTTTTTCACGCATAAGGGGTTTTCTCAAGAGCGCATTGAGAGGAGCCCCGGCCGGGATCCGCCCATAGATTATCTGGCTGTCGGTGAAAGCCCGGCTGGGAGAGGCAGGTGCGTGTGCCAGGCACAGGGGGGTCGTGGGGGCCCGGTGACCGAGCAGAGGGTGGTGAACTGTGGGGAGTGCTGCGCAGCTGCCAGCAGGAATGTTTGCAGATTGTCACTTCCATTTAACTTGCTCTTTTTCTCTCCTCTCCACCCACCCACCCCAGCCTAGAGATGGAGCTGGTCTCCCAGGTTTCCCTCCCACCTCCGAGCCGCAGAGATCGGACTAAACGGTGACACCACGGCCACAAAAGCGACAACCGGCGCGGGTCGTCTCCGCCCCTGCAGCGTGAAATTGTGGATTAAACTGATAAGGAGGAAGAATGATACTGATCCCACATTTTTTGAGGGCGCTTTAGAAGGCTAAGCGAGTGCGATGTAACTGGTAAAGCAGGGTTAACACACTGTAGTCCCCAGAGGCTTCTTTCATACAGGTTATTGGATTTTAGGCTTCTTTTTTTTTTGAAGTGCAATCTTCAACATATGGTGGCCTGTAGACAGAACTGAGGCTCTTTAATAATGCAGCTCATAAATTTATCTCTGCAACTTTGCCAGAATTTACCAAAATAAAATAAAAGATGCAAATTGCATGTCCCCTGAACTCAGAGAGCATTCATTTGTCACGTGGAAGCATCACCTCTTATCTTTACTTTCATGCATTCGCAGGAAAAGCCTATATGCAAAATTAGGAAAATGCATTTATCACAGAGGATAGTCGTCCGCCATGTTGACCCACACAGGCTGCATCTTTGCCTGGAAATGGCCCTCTTTGCACCCTACCTTAGTCTCTAATCTCTTCAGTCCAAACTGTGTCCTCTTTCCAAACTGTGGCCTGAGGCTACGTGTGGGTCCTCAACATAATCCCCTTCAAAACTCTGCAGTCCCTGTTATTCCACTGGGGTTTGGCAAAAGTGCTTCATGTCAGAGCAGCACAAAGCTCAATGCTTTTTCACACCATCTTCCAGCAAAAAGGGATTAATGTCCTCACCATTATGAATAATGAGAATGAATAACAAACAGCTCCCTATTTATCCCACTCGATTAAATAAAGGAAAGAGTGTCCTTGTGCTTTTTTATTGAACTGTCTTGAGGGTGCGTATGGAGGTCGCATATAAATAAAAGAAAAGCCTAAAAGCCATAAATTTAGTCAGCATGTGATGCTTCAAAGTGTTTGCACTGATTTCATCTAGTGACTAATGTCTCAGCCAAGAAATTTGATTTCTCCATATTTCTGTACACAAAGAGCTCAAGAAAATGTTACGTAATTCATTGTATTTAATTTGATAATTTGACCCTGAATTGGATAAGTGATGGAGAATGGATGGATGGATAATTTGACCTTGCTGTGTATGGCTTTTAAAATAAAAAAATAAAAAAATAAAATTACTGATGATTATACTCGTATTTTTTTTTTAACTTGTGTTGTTTAATTTTGAGTCTAGCAAAATGGCAATATGAAAAAAAAAATGCTGGGCACATGAGTGCGCATGAGAATTTTTCAAATTAGTATCAAATAATCAGGTCAGTGTATGCTGAAGTAATCTACCTGAACCAAAAGCTCAGGCTCAGACATCCTTTCTGCTCCTGACTCTGTTTGGTGTCAGAACGATGTGAAAGGAGATATCCCTAATATAGATATCACTGCGGTAATGCAGATATCACTCAGGCACAGCGGCTCCACCTGTTCAAACCTTCTGTTTGTGAGGAGCAGCCAATCAGGAAAAAAGTTCTCTTAAAGGCAGAGTAGTTTAACTGAGGGCATATCTCAGAAATAAATAATAATCAATAAGATGACAACCCATAAAACTAAAAAAAATCCCTAATTTTAGTGTCAACATTTGCCGTTTGTTTTTCCTTAAAGTGTCTCTTCTGTATCATACTTATATTACATTTATCTTTCACTTATGGTCTCAGATTATCCAACAAGCACAACTCTGCACCAACATCTGCCAAACAGACAGTGATTCATGGAATAATGAATGAGAGAAGCATTTCTCTTAGGAGACATAAACGATGATCAATGTGACAAATCAGCTTTAATACCCCCCACCCCCCACCCCACCCAAAAAAAGGTGGAATAATGAACACTTTGAGCCGTGAGTGACAAAACATCTCCTCTGCATCTCCTTAAAGTGCCCCCTGTGCATCGTGACCTTAACATTTCGCTTCTTCGCATCTGTTCCTCCTCTTCTCCTCCGCACGCACTGGATCACAGCTCCTTTACCACAGCTGCCAGAGCGGACAATGGCGGCTCAGAATGAGAATATGAAAATGAAATATGAAACAGTGGTGTGATAAACTGGTAGATAATCATCTTTTCATTAAACTTTCATCCCCAGTGACTTAAAAATTCAAGAGCCCAATTACAGAGCTTGTATCTCTCTTTCTCTCTCTCCCTCTCATTTCTCCCTCACTCTTGCTTTTCTTAACAAGAGCAGTCAGGGAGAGGGGGTGAGTGGCTTAAGGGATGAGTGAGAGCATCATTATGAAGCGGTCACGGGGAGGATGGGAAGGCGGGGGGTGGGGTGGGGTGGTGGGGTGAGATGACCCATCGTCCTGAGTGGAGGACAGGGAGCAGCAGGCCTGATTTTAGCCTGTCCAAACATGGAGGAAGAGGAAGAAGAGATGGTGAGAGAAAGACAGACAGACATGTGGAGCGTACAGCCATGCGGGTCTGATGGATGGATGGATGGATGGATGGATGGATGGATGGATGGATGGATGGATGGATGGATGGATGGATGGATGGATGGATGGGTGGTGGTGGTGGGAGGCAGACAGGCACACAGACGAGCTAAGAGGAGTATAGATTTTCCAGGCAGATAGTGGAAAGATGTGTGCATCCTGATGAGTGCCACAAACAGGGCGCATGACTCTCTCGTCTGCCTGTTTCTGTGTTGTGTGTGTGTGTGTTGTGTTTATGTGTATATCTGTGTGTGTCAGTGTATTAGCAGTCAGAGCACTGAAGCCCACGGGCGATTCCTGTGTGTGCTTGCGATAAAGGGAAAAAGGGAGGAAGTATAACGGGGGGGAAAGCGGGGCGTAGAGGCGGGGGTGAGGGGTGGGTGGGTGAGAGTAGAGATGAGGAAGTTGGATGGGGGTATGGGAGGAGGTGGGGGGGGGGGGGGGGATAGAGAAAGAGAGAGAGAAAGAGAGCATCTAGCAGAGCATTGAGCTTCCTCTGTGCTGTCAAAGCCTCTGGATCATGTCCCCATCGGTCTCTCGCTCTCTCTCTCTCTCACACACACACACACACTTTCCCTCACCCAATTGCTCTCTTTCCCTCAAACCAACCCCTCCTCCCCTCCCTCTCATGAAAAGAGTGTCTTGGCAGGGTAATTAAGAATGGCCTCTAAACACAGGAGTATGGCAGGAAAGCTCCAGATGAAAGTAAATGATTAAAATAATTACAGGCTGAGAGCTGACGAGCCGGAGTGTGGGGTGGCCGCCGGACATTTGTCGGTAATTAGATAATTAATCTGAATGCAAATGATGAGCCCTAACGAAGCAGTCAAGCTGAACCAGCGACAACTGCCGTGAGTGAAATGTAAGGTGGGGGGGAGAAGAGAGAGGGAAAAGCAGGGGAAGAGATTTGGGCTGGGTGGAGAAAAAAAACAAAAAGAAAAATATGAATTTTAGTATAAAACCTCCTGAAAGTCAGCATGAGCAGACTCAACTGCAAGAAGAAGAAGCAGCAGCAGAATTGCAAATCAATAAGTGTTTCTGGCAGTGACGGCGGAAAAACACCCCCCACACCTCGCCTCACTCTGTTTGTAACTTTCACTCCTAATGACAAGTAGACATGAATATCTTGTTAAAAATATACAAAAAGGCACAAGCCATGTGTTGTGCAAAAAATAAATAAATAAAAAATGTCTGCACTGAAACACCAAATGAAGGGTAGGAACATGAAATGGCACCTGAGGAAGAAAACAGAGCGCGCTTTGCACACCCTAAAATGCGTGAGCAAATTGTGGATTTACTCACTCGCTGCAACACATCCAAACACACACTCGTTATATCTCCGCACCTCTTCCTCATACACACTCTCAAATACTATCAGCAAGTGTATGTGCTCTAAGCGGAGGTAAACACTGAACTTCAGAGCTTATTCGGAGGCAGGGTTGTGTTTTTTTTCTCTCTCCAAGGTTGGTATCTGTGCAAGAGTGTGGATCACATCTTTAAATTTAAATAAAGATCTTCGGGGTTTATTCATCGCGATTCTGAGCAATAAAGCTGAAAGTCTTACAGAATACAGCAAATATTATATATTGCTAAAGATGTGGCAATTCTGTCTTCATTAACAGCAGTGGGCATTAAAGCACCCCACAGTATTATAATAAATAACTTCCTGAGTGGGCAAGAAAAGAGCTTGAAAAGGTAAAGCTGTGATTATTTTAATGGTATTAAGAATCTCATTTGAAATCAAATAAATAAAACAACTCATGTGATGCAAGTGATGGTGATGGTTTCACATTTTGCAAATTCCACCACCAAGAAGAACACAAACACGCCTTCCTGCAAAACCTTTAACTGTCATAACTTGCAGGTTTTACATAAAATATAAATACAAACAAATCTTTATTAAGGCTATACAGGTGAATCAAGAAGCAGCAAGAGATAGCATAAATTTATAGGGTACACACACACACACAAGTGGGAAACAGGCACACAGTTGGAACTATTTAAGATGATAACAAAAGAAGAAAAGCACACAGCAAAGCTACAGAGACAGATTACTAACAAACTAAAACAGCAACTAACTAAATGGAGAAATTACATGGCACAGTTGAATACTTGACATCAAGATGCTAAAAGAGCCTAATAAATTAAAGCACGAGGGATTAAATATCTAGAACTAAAGAGAACTAAACTAACCAAGCAATTCAAAAACTAAAGCATAAGAACAATTGAGAAATAGAAGACTCAAATTAACAACAAAATAACCAGAAAAGCACAGACCATGGTGTGAATTTAACTGAAAAAGCCAAATTTGTCTTTTATTAATGGTTTTCTAAACTCAGTGAGCACAACAAGGGCAAAAAATGACTCCAAAATTGTGGCTAAATTGTGGTTCACATTGAAATCTAATGAAATAAAGAACTTTCAATCCCAACTGTTAGTGTTCAGCATCTATCAGTAATCCAGGTTTCGGTGCTAGGTTAATTCTAATACCTAAACACCAAAACATTTCAATTGCCATCATGTAGAAGGGGACATGGGGGAGACAGAGAGACATGTTAAAATAACAAATAACATCCACATGAATACTAAGACTCTTTGAATGGTAAGTTTCCCATCAGACTCCATTTGGAATTTTAAAAAATAAGATACTGTTTGGATTATAACATTATACAGAATACTTTTGTGTTTTCCGACAGTCCTTAAATTACATATTTGGCCTGCTGTATGTGTCTAACACAACTACACAATATAAGTCATCCACCAACTCACCTGCTTGATCTTCTGTAGAAGCCACACAATCTCTGTCTCCTGCAAACAACCAGGTCTCCAGTCTTCACTGTCGTCTGATGTCCAAGGGAGGAGCCGCATTTACCTATGCATTCATATCTGCTTTACTAAATAAACTGGAAGCAATATCTATTGATATCCTTCATTATTCTAGATTCACCAATTAACCTGAAACGAATGTATTTGCACTGTGGAAGGAAGCCAGAGTACCTGGTGAGACCCCACCCATGCACAGGAAGAACATGCAAACTCAACACAGAAAGGCCCGAGCCAGCCAGAACCTGAACTTGCTGTGAGGCGACAACGCTAACCAATGCACTAACTTACATATAACCTAAAAACAAACCCTAACTTGGCAACCCTCATATTAAAAACTTCAGCTTCTCTTTGTGGGTTCCTTTCCTGACTGCCTTGACAATACTACTTTTTTCTCCTCCGATATTTAACTAAAAGAACTGTTGATGGGTTTTCTTGCTATTTTGGGGTACAGAGTGGTACTAAATGAGAGCATGGGTATGTGCCAATTTTTTAGCATCTAAAATCAGTAGCTATCACTGCAACATAGCAACAGATATCTCGGAAATTTATATTTCACATTTTGGACAATATCATTAATGTTTTAACCTGAAAGTCTCACATGTTGGATCTGTATGCAGCAGTAGGCTGATGTGTTGGGGTAGTGGGTAGAACAGTGGTTAACAGAGTTGCCTCACAGCAGATATATCCTGGTTTGACTTTTTTGACTTACTTGGCTGTGTGAAGATTGCATATTCTCTCTGTAATCCTAAGACTGGTGATTCTAACTTGTCTTGTCTGTCTCTCTGTGATAGGCTGGCGCCCGGTTAAGGGTGTACTTCACTTTTGAAAATGTGGATGAGGATACTCATCTATTCAAAATCTCCCATTGGTCAGCTGTTAAATGTAAATATATGGACTTAGATCGGTTTAATACCAGATGAATCAACTTGGTGATCTTTTGTGTCCTCTATTCAAACGAGTGTGTCTGTCAGCAACAAATGTGTCATTTTGTAAGTCAGATCTTCTTATTTTAGCTGCTCCCTTTAGGGGTCACTACAGCAGATAGTCTAATGCCATCTTGTCCTATCCCTAGCATCTGTCACACCAACCCTTAACTCACAGCCATACCACCTTGAACATGCCTGGTCTCATGGCAGGTCCTGGTTAGTACTTAGATGGGAGACTGCCTGGAAATACTATGTCCTGTAAGTTTGTGGGGTGACTATAACTCAGGAAGTAGAGCAGGGTCATCCACATATTGGAATGTTGTCACATGGATCCCTGGCTGCTCCAGTCTGCATACCAAATTATGCTTGGGGAAGATACGTAACTCCAGTGGCTTTCTGATGTGCTCATTGGAGTGTGAATGTTAACTAGAAAGTATTTTTCACACATTGGCTCATGTGATGAGGCACACGATCAATAGTCGGTCAGTGACCTTCTTAAGATACAACTCCCACTAGGGCTTAAAGACCTGGGACTCTCCAATATTTGGTTTTAGAAGTGAAGAAGCTTCTTGGATGAAACGTCTTCACAAATCTTAAGGAAATCCAGTTGCTTTTCTTTCTGAGCTCCATGACCTAGATGACAGAGAAACCTACACAGACAGCTCCTTCTAACCTTTTTTATACTTCTCTAAAGCAAGCATCTCACATATATTGCTCTTTCTCAGCATGAGGCTGCTGCTCACCAATCATAGCTTCAACAACTCTTTCCCATATCTTCATGGTGTGGCTCACCACCTTGATCCCTCTGAAGTTACTACAGCTCCTCACGTCACCCTTCTTCATTTTTAAGTGATAAATAAATCAACAAATCCTGACATGTTTTCAAGAAGCACTGGTTACTCACAACATAGCTCCTTGTTAGTGCAAATTATCCTCTCTATCCACTCCTTTAAAAGACTCTGGAGGAAAAATGTCCACCACTCTCATTAAATAGAGACAGTTTGCCCACTCAGTCATTCAGTTCACCTCATCATAACCACTGGAGACCACCTCTTTGCTGTCAGCATGCTTGGTTGGCACCTTGTTAGTCTGTGCTGGCTAATCCTGAGTGCCATCATCAGGCAATAACTTCAAAACACAAAATACTAGTGACAGATTAAATAAACAGATTTCTGTGAAATATTCATTTTACAGCTGGAATAAGATGAAAATACCATTTATAATGTTGCTAGTCTGTGATGGTCATCTTTGTTATTTTTTATTTCTTCTTTTGTTTTATAAATTAAGATATTGTGTGTAATTTGGGGAAAATAAAGGATAAAACACTATACTTTGACTCAGACGTCAGATCTGGCATTAGCATTTATTTACATGAAAATTTCCAAGAAAAGACACATAAGAAAACAGTTCAGGACAAGAGTATTGGCAACTGCTATTGAACCTTTGTGTCAATAAATGTGGATTCAAACACTCTATAAAAGAGAAAATACCCTGGTTTTAGATATAGAAAATAATACCAAAATCTTTTGTTTGCAGCCTCTATTAAAAACATTAAAAGAAACAAAATGTACTCTACAGGGTAGAAAACTGGCCCTTTGAAGGCTACAACTCCCCCCGTATTATGCGTCCAGGGTGACACAAGATTCTTTTTGTCTTTGTTTTATTCTTATTTATTCAACCCTTATGCCAGGGGAGATAATGAAATATTCATAATAAGATTAAAATAAGAACACAACTGTTTTAAAAGCCTTTAAGATCCCGCCAGAGTAAAAGCGATGGTCACACACCAGATAAAAATCAGTGAAAGGCATCTTATTTGAAAAATACCAGCACCAGTCAACAATCCTGATATATTTGTGCATCCTGACTGATTATGCTACAGGTGAATGTATCTAAACATTTTAATTTTGGTCTTGTTTATGTAACTATGGGGCCATTATAACATCAAAAACTATCCTGTCTGTAAGCATCCACAAAATGACTAGCAATCACATTAAGAGCAAACTCCAAAATGATCAAACTTTACAATAAGAACAAATAGAAACAGATAAAACTTTAATGTTTTGAGTAAGAAAAGCACATTTTCAGCAGAGTCCTCCCAGAGTCAGTGTTTGTATGCATGTCTGTGACAAACACAAGCATGCTGCCAAGTCTTTCTTTTTTCCCTTGAATATTTACTCCACGACCAGTTCAAACTCCTCAGCCTGGTCAAACTCTGCATTCATCTTTGCAGCCAGAGCGTCCAGTTCCGTGGCGTCTATCTGCTGGACCTTCTTCTTCCTCCTCCTCCTCCTCTCCTTCACCACAGCCACTCCGGGGATGTCTGGGTCCGGCTCGGGGAAAGCTGAACCACCGCAGTCATCAGCCTCAAGCAAAGACGTGAATGAGTTCAGTCCTGTAAAGGATCCTGCAGAAACCTCCAGGCCAAACTTGGACACCCCGGCTCTCCGGACCTCTGGGGTTTTCAGCTTCTCAAAGCCGAATAAAGTCTCACGAGACTCGGGGCTGTTGAATGAATTCTCGCTGAGCCTGCTGTAAGATCGGCGTACCTTCTGCGACCACACCGCGTCCTCTGGATCCATCTGCGGGGTGTGAGAAGCGGGCGGCGGTGATGAGGGGAGGATCGGTGAAGGCATAGTGGCCTTTTTCTTCTTAGCCGAGGAAGAGCTGCTCTCTCGGCCCGGGACGGGACCGGGCGTGGAGACCTTCGGCTTTTTCTGCTGGATGCCCTCAGAGCTGGACGGCCTCGGCGTGTTCTCCTTGTTCTGTTCCGATAACGCGACTGTTTTTCTGGGCGCTATTTTTCTTACGGTGATTGAGCGTTTAACAGCGAGAGACGGCAGCGCCATTTTGTTGTCACTTTGAGCTTGCGGAGAGCTCAGCCGCGGGGAGCGTCTCCGCTGCGAGCTGTCAATGCTATTAGAGTCCGTCATTATGCTCCGAGGAGTCCCTTCGTTCATCCCAACAGTCTCTTGAAGAAACTCCAGATACTTTCCCCTTCTTACAGCAGATCAGACTGTAACTCAACCAACACAGGGCACACAACAACAGCGAACGTTCAAATTGCCCGCCCGCGTCGCGTGAAAAATATGAGCTTCCTTTGCTGTGACGTAAACACTGTGCGCCGGCTATCACAAACTTTTGCTGTGTAATCCATACAGGCGAGGCTAAGAGACTGCTCATAATTTAATCTGTTTTATATAAATACTCCAACTTGTATCAGGTCAACAGAATGGAATATTTAATCGGGATACAGGGACCGGATTTTGTCCTCGTCGCCGCTGATAATGTTGCAGCAAGCAGCATCATTCAGATGAAACACGGTATGACAACGCGTTAGCGTATAGCGTTAGCCGCATAGCCGGTTATTTTAGACAGATTTGCTAACATAGCTACATTTTAGAGTCTCTAAATGCATTAAATCGGCTTTCTGCTTCTAATAAGTACTACTTGAACCAATTTTTTATTCATTTTGCTAAATATTTACATGTAACTACACACTGAATGTGACTAAAGCTAGCCAAGCTAACAGTAAGGTAGCAAATAATATCTTCTATCGCAGTTTGATGTTTTTTCTCAGCATTATCATAACCTTTTCCTAGCTAATAGATCAACTCTACATTTCATTCGTAACTAAAGTTGGCAACCTTAGCATGAGTTGCCATAAGAAGGTTACTGACAACGAAAGTGAAAGTCACTGTATCACTGTGGAAATGGAAGTTTACTTACACTCACCATGGATAATTTTAGCCTATTAATGATTTGTTTGATCTGTTCTTTTTGCAGAGTGAAATGATTGTACAGCATGTGTCTTTAATGAATATAAAAATGAGAGTTGGGAGAACAAGTTTGAATTTACTTCGTATTTGGTTCACTTAGCAAGTTGTACCTTGATCTTATATTTTTGGAAGGCATCAACAGACTTCTGGCATAATTCTGACTGAGTTTTGACCACAATTCTTGATGCTTCAACCTGCAAGCTGTTAAATTGGGTTGAGGTTGAAGAATTTGGAGGTAGTCCTTCATTATTATTCTGTGCACTTTGTTTAAAGTACCAGCACCACTGCCAGAAAACTGCCCCAGAGCATGATGCTACCACCAGGCTTAACAGGTCATGCAGTGTTTTTACATCTGAAAGCCTCACCTTTACTCCTCCAAACAACATCTTGTCATTGTGGCCATATACTTAAATTATTGTCTTGTCTGGCCGTAATACTTTGATCGTTGAGTGATCCATGTGGTCAGCAATTTTGGAGCACGGGCTTCTTTTCTGGTGGGCACCCTCTCAGTCCATGGTGATGCAAACACCCTTCGCTGTGCATTGTGCCACCAGCAGTTTTAATTTCAAGGTTGGCTTGAGCCTTGGTGGTTCCTGAACAGCCTAATTAGTTTCCTCTCATCTGAAAGTGACTATTTGGGTCTTTCCCCAGGTGTTTGCAAAGTGGTGACACATCCATACAACTTGTACTTGCATTCATTTGTTTCAACTGATGATCTTGGAATCTGTAGTTGTTCTGAGATGGCTCCAAGAGATCTTCCTAACTTGTGTAAATCTATAGTTTCTTGGGCTTTTTCATTGTTCTGAGTATTTGCCAATCCAAATAGTGGTGTCAGTCAAATCCTTTTTATGCTGGAAAAAGAACAGTTCAAAGAAATCATCAATAGCCCAAAGTTACCATGGTCATGATTAGTGTGTGTGTGTATAAAGGTTTGACTACAAACTATAAGACAATTTAGGAACAGACTAATGAATTTGTGTTCTTCCTTATATTTTTTCAGACTATGACAAGATGTTCAAGCTCAGTGAGAAGATTTTGCTGCTGTGTGTGGGAGAAGCTGGAGACACAGTGCAGTTTGCAGAGTACATCCAGAAGAATGTGCAGCTCTACAAAATGAGGAACGGTAAGAACCTCAGACATGATTGTTGTGATGCTGCTGGTGCTTATAGGTTTTAAGTTTAACTCTAAAATGTTTTTGGGAAACCAGTTTGCTTGCTAAAAACATTTATATTCAAAGCTTTGTGCCTTCTTTTTCTTAGGTTATGAGCTCAGTCCATCAGCAGCAGCAAACTTCACGCGAAAGAACCTGGCAGACTATCTTCGGAGCAGGGTAAATGTCCTGATATATTTATTTAAAAAAAAGAATAATATAGTAAGGCTACACAGATATAAAGTCAAAGTGATCAATTTTATTTTAATCTTTGTGTCTCATTAATTTTTGCACCGGCTAATCGAAGACGGTGTGGTAAAGAGTTGGAAAACTGTAAAGTATTTAAGTTATTATTTATTTATTTTTTGTTATAATGAAGTTTTCTTTATTTCTTTCGCACTGAAGAAGTTTGGAGGTAGCACATAACAGAAACCAGATAAGTAAGAACAAACTTTTGACAGATTTTACACATCAACATTGACCTTGAGTGGAATGGAGATGATCTGTACATCCCCAGATACTACAGTCCATTTTACTGTGTGCTTTTTTTCTTTTTTTTAATTGAAGAAGAATGGCTTCAAGCATTGTCTTTTAATATAAGAATTAGCTTGAAATTATAGGTGTATTCGTTATTTCGCCAAGTAAAAAACTTTGTCTGAGTTGTTAATTTGTTGGCACAGTGAAGATTACCTGATATATATATAGTCATTCAATGCTGAAAACAATAGGGTTGCGCTTGAATCCAAGTTATATCAGTAGAATCAGATTTGATCATAATATTCTCGCGTCTTTTTTTGTTTTTGTTTAGTCGGTTTTAGTTAATTGTATTTCTTTTGCAGTGACCAGTCATTCTTCTTTAGTTTGTGGTTCCTTGTCCATCCACTTATTAGTTGTTTGTTATAAGTAATACTTTAGGAAGATATTTTTTCTTAAATGTACAAATCAGTTAATATATTACCTAAATGTCAAAGGAAGCTAAACATTTTTAAGCACTGACTTGACTAAGTCAACACCTTTATGTTTATCTGTGGAGGAAAGTGTTGAGTTTCCAGCAGTATATGCCACACCATCAGGACCCCACTCTCTATTTTGGGTCCATTAATGTGCCAATTTAGACTTGTGAAAAAAGAGATCCTTAGAAAAGTGAAATTCACAAACAAGTTCATAAGTTTGGATAGAAAAAAGATTTTAAAAAAACAATTAAAGTAGTGGAAAAACATTTTTTTACTTTACCTTGTGTATCAGAAATCCACACGTTTTTTATTATTATTATTATTATTATTATTATTATTATTATTATTATATGTTTGATATTGTAAAAAATTATTTGTCCCTGTTGAATGCGGCCTCACCTAAGTGCTTTTTTTTTTTTTAACTGTCACAGCCACGAGCTTGATGTAAAGCAGTGGTCGTAACCTGTGTTTTGTGAGAGCTGCTTTCTCTTGCCCCGGGGAAAATGTGGTCTGTTGAGACTAGAGAGCAGAGACTACAATCATAACCAGCATAATTGTTTGACTTCAGGTGCCTCATACACACTATGCAGACATAAAGAAGTGATATCTTTTGTAGATGAAAAAATTTCTCCACTCTGCTTATTCAGAGTTTGATCATTGTAACTGATCCTTCGCAGGTGAGTCTCCACAAGTCCGTTAAGTTTTGTCTTAATGAGTGAAATCATAATTGGTGTAAGGGTTTAACGTTTCAAAAATGAGTGCAGATAAAACAAAATAAAGAAATCAGCAAAATAATGCAACATATATCATATTTGGTCTTTTGCTAAACATTTTTTCGTCACTAGTTTCAGATGTGATTGAGCCCAAATGACTATCATGTCTAACAGAAAACAACCTGCGCTCGCTTAGTTTCCCCACACATATGTCATCTTGCAAAGATGCATTTGTTCTGCCTTGGACTCTCTGTCTTCCTCCATATTTTACTTTTTGCTTCAAGTATACTTCTACCCTTTTGCCCATTTTCAAATCATCTCAACACTAGTATCCTTGTATATTTTCTCTGTTAACAAAACAGTTGCTAATTAATCCCAAGTTCTAGTGGTCACCGTCTGAATTAAGCATATTCATCCTGGAGTAATGAATGAACATACCTATAAATATTTTAATTTCTATTTTAAATTAATTACACTCTTCTGCCAGTATTTGCAATCTCATTTGGCTTAAGGGAACAAATGATAAAATCACCAACTAATTCAAGTAAGACTAACCATATAAGGTAGGTTTACTCATCCAATTTAAAAATGTATTTTAGTTTCTACTTGAAATTCATTTTCTTTGCTCAAAATGAAAACATAGTAACAGAAGCCCTAAGTGTGTTGATGACACGGCAGTGCTGTGGTGGTGCTGAAGAGGTGGTATTACCAAGGAGCTCAGGTGGGAATGAACTCCCACTTGAGTTGGCACATGTGTTTGTATCATTGTCAGCTTGAGACACTCATGTTAAACCAGCAGATGCATTTTGACAGAGCCAGGTACATTTGTCAGCTTGTTGTGAAAGGTGACTGAGGGTTCTCCCTCTGAGATTTCCTGTAACACCTGAGCCTGCAGGCCTGTCTCTCACCCTCACTACGCAGATCTGCTGAATGTCTTATCAAAAAATTCTGGTTTTGACCTGAGAATGAGAAACACGCAAATTACTGCTACTTTATCTGTGTTACTTCATGCAGATGTTATATTGCAATATATAGAGCTGGGGGGGGGGTCAGTACCTTAACACTTTAATGTTAATTAACCATTTTATTTGTCTTTGTGTTAAAAATGTTCCTGGTGACTAATTTACTAGTAGCTAAAATATTTTTAAAAAGACTAGCCGAGTAGTGACTGTTCATGCACAGTGCAAGCTATTGGAAGAATGAACACTTGAGCTCAGTCAGGGTTAAATGCAGTCTGTAGAAAGGTTGCATGTGTTTTTAAGAGTCCTGAGAAACTATTTATCACTTTCTTCTGTAGTCAGTTTATCTTTTCACATTCTTCAATTATCAAGTTCAATTTTAAATTCCAATGACATATGTGGCACTTCGGGCCATATATAATGAACCAATCCCAAGTTCAGTCTCCTGATAGCCTTATGAGTAAAGCGGGGATTACAGGGCAATACTTAACGCAAGTGCACTAAGGTCCATTTGGGTTCCAGTGACATAAATTTCATCAGTCAGTTTTTGCAAATGTCCCTCCAACATCCATTTGTCTGCTTTTTTTTTTTTTTTTTTTCTTGACTGCACAGACTCATCTGCAGAAAATTTACATTACAGTGCACCAACTATGCGGACTTTAAAGAAATATAAGAGGAATGACCGCTGAGCCATCAGGTCTCCAGCTGACCTAAGCTTAAAGCTGTTCAGCAGTCTAACACCTGGTTTCACTTCTTGTCACTTCACAACTTAAACCAGTTGTGGAACATGGTTGACAACCCCTGAGCCTGATTCTGTTGGAGGTTTCTTCCTGTTAAAAGGGTTTTTTCCTTCTCACTGTCACAAAGTGCTTGATCATAGTGAGGGGGTTTCGTATATCATATCTTCTCTGTGGCTAGGCGATGGACCAACAACAGCACAAGCATGACTAGCCCACAGATTGGTTGTGTTTTGGCATGGCCCCCCATCTTGACAACAGACACTCTAAAGGTAGACGAACGGTCTACACGTTACCACACCCGAATCATCATTTCCCCATATGCACCAGATCTTCCTCATGCAGGTTGTAATACCAAATTGACTAAAACAAAATACCTTTACTACCCTTTTTTTTTTTTTTTTTTTTTTTTTTTTTAAATTACAGTTTTGTATTTTTATGTATTTTCTTGCATATACAATATGATGTCAGTTAGTTCTGGTTTTCTAGTTTTTATTTTTAGTTCTGTTACCTGAAATTTTATTCCGCACATAGCCAAAACTAAATATTAACACTAACCATAATAATCCTGCTTGTTCATTATTAAGTCAAGAATGATTAGTTTAACTAACTGTGAGGGCAGCATCCCACACTCTTACTTTTGTGTTGGGGGGGCGTTTATTTCTCATTTTAAGAAGTTGACAAACATCTCTCTGATTGGCCTTAAGAGCTTTACAGTTTATCGTGCACACAGCCTTCCCTGTCCTTAAAGCCTTAATACTGATGTAGGAAAACTTTTTGACAAGAACAAAATATGCCAAAGGGTTTAACTCATCAATGTTACAGACTTTGGCCTAAAGTTAAAATAGTGTCCTGATCGGGAAATCGTGAAATCAAAATATGTCTGTTTCGATACTTGATGCGTGGAAACCTCTCTAACTCTTCACAGAAATGTTTGGATTTATAAAACCTGATATTTTTTTTTCCCCTGTCTCTCCAAAGGGGAATTTCTGACATCCCCCTAAAGAAGTTTTAGTCAGAGCTAAAAAGTTTTATAAATAAAGTAACATATTCTTGAGCATACTTTACATTTTTGTTCTCAGAAAGTCAGAAATGACAGGCAAATTAATAGGTGCTCATCAGATAAGGTCACACGTTGCTCTCATGAGTTACTGCGACTTTTTTGATTTTACAAAAACAAAATCATTTTTCTTTATCGAGTTTTGATTGTTTTTCTAAAAACATGCTATTATCTCATAGCATTTAATAGATTGAGATTTCATTCATGGTTGTTCGTTTGTAGCCCATTCAACCAAAGTACAGTTGAGCTCATGCCATTCGCCTGTCCTTCCATAGTTCACAAGAATCACTCCTACAGTACTGGTCAGAACTTAATCGAACTATAGCCTGCTGTAGGTAGGAGGAGGTAGAGAAGGTCATGTATAAGGTTGGTGGTTCGATACCTGGAGTCTTTAATCTGCATGTTGGACAAGAAACTGAACTGAGTTTTCCCATCCATTGATCTGTGAATGTTATAAAAGTGCTTAGGCAGAGAAAGTGTGGGTACGAATGGCTGAATGAGGTGTTTTGAGTGCTCATATGGAGTAGAAAAGCGCTATACAAGTACCGCTCCATTTACAGTTGGGTCTTCAGCCAAACTGCTCATATTTATTTTCAGTGTTGCCAGATTTTATTTGTCCTAGAGATGACTGTCTGTGATGTGATGAGAGTCGTGGACTACTCATTGGAGTTTAATTCTCCTTTGTTTTTGCAATACAGCCAAATGATAACAGCAAAACTTTTCACTTTCTTTCTGTACTTCACATATTACAATAACATGTGAATTGCAATATCTTTCCTGAGAATGTTTTAATCTATGTGTCAAGTTCTTTTAGCACAGTAAGAGGAGATGCTGAAGGTTTCTTCCTGTTAAAATTGAGTTTTTCCTCCCACTGTTGCCAAAATGTGTTTTGTAGGCTCCCGACCTTGTAATATAAAGCACTTTGGGGCAACAGTTTTTGTGATTTGGCGCTATATAAATAAAATTGAATTGAGTCAAATTACAGTTTATTTTTCTGCAGAGATTGCAATGTCTGAATCTTTGTTTTATGCATTTAGCTTATAATGTGAATTTTCCTATGAAACCAAAGCATTATACTTGAGTAGCTGGAACTAGAACTGCATAACATTTGGATCTTTGGTTTGAACAGTTGCTTTGAAGTTCAAACTAGTCTAAAAACTAATGATTTAATTTGTTTTAACCTGCAGTACACATGCACAGCTTCGTTCTTTTTCTTTTTTCTTTTTTTTAAACTCTCTACTGAAGACATCTGTATGGTCCTCGATGCATCTCATGCAGTAATTTGTTAAGAGTAGTGTAGCTGCTGCCTGTCACAATAGCAGGAGGGTGAAAATAATTACAAAAAACAATTAGTGTGGCAGAGAAGGGAATGTGGGACACATCGAACGGGGGATAGGGGCAGAGGAGCAGCAGCAGGAGGAGTAGAAGAAGTGGAGGTCTCGAGGGAAACGGCTAAACCCAGTAGACAACAGCACACTGACTGGAGTGCGAGGAGGAGTAGGAGTCAACATACTCACAAAATACAATATACATGCACACAGAGGGACCTATAGGATCGAGATGGTTTTATTCAGTCAAGGTTGTGCATGTTGTGGGATAACATTTATATTCATGTCTTGCCATAAGCTGCAAGTGTATCGTTATTTTTGTGCCTCACGGATATGAATTTGGCTTTATGAGTGCAGGATTTAGTAATGCTGCGTTCTCAGGAGTGCTCAGAAACTGAAGCAATAGCACTTTCTCTTCTGCATCCCACACCTTCCTCCAGCTATGCTCTCCTCACATTCATCAACCTCCAGAGTACACGGACATTTGCAAATTATGTTGTATAAACAAGTTTTTTTTCATGCCGCTACCCACCCCCCGCAGAACATCTTGTATATGTAGAATAACTAATGTGTCTTGTCTTTTTGAGAGTGAAACCGAGAAAGAGATCCTTGGCTGAAGTCTTGAACAGTCTACTGGGTGGATGTTATGATACATATTGCCATTCTGTGTTGGCCCTGAAGTTTATTTTTGGGTCAGTAATCGCTACCTAAAATAAATCTGAGCAATGCAATTAATGCAGCGTTTATGTCAAGACTTTAGGACTTCAGGTCATTGATTATTTGTAAACAATTTTTCTGTTTAATCTGCCTTTTTTATTTATTTTTTTTATTTTTTAAGATGAACAAAAAATCAACAGTGATATACAGAGGAAAGGTCAAGTTTCACAGAGGTATAGGTATAAACAAATGATTCGGGTTATTAAGAAAGAAAAGGAAATTTGAATATCATTTGACTATATGAAATCAGGGAATTTGGGATCATTTACCTGAAAAAATAAAACAAAATAAACAGATTTTTTCCTTCAGTAAATTTGGCTGATATTTCTGCCCACTATAATTATTAGTCAGGATTGTTAATCTGGTATTTTTGCTTTGATTTGATTTGACTAATGTGTTAACTCAGTGCCGACAGATGACCAGTTGTGTGTCTCTGTTTGGTCATTAACGTCCACAAAACCATATGAAGATAGACATTATTTTGATCCTACAGGCCAATTTCTCATATGTGGTTTGAGAACCCATTTGTTGACTAAATCTAAATTAGATGTAGATTAAGGTGAAAAATGCCAGGAGTCCAAGGGAATATGCTGCATATGTTGAAATATATTTTAATTAATATGATTAAATCATGTATAGCTATTTTTTTTCTCGTTATGCCATCTTTAAATTATCTTTTTACCCTCCTAAAAAATTTGTGATCCCACTTCCATGTCCAGAGCCCTAGGTTAAAAACCAGTGGCTGATAAATTAATCAGTGGTATATTGTTAATTCACATGGCTTTATTCCTGCAGGATAAATTAGAGATGAGTCCTTGAGTCTGAAAGATGTCATTCCCCAGTGGCCGCAGACCTCCGGGAGGTATAGTTAGCTAAAGTCAGCAGAGCATGTCGGCGCAGAGACATTGAAACCCTGCTCATATACGACTATGTGCTTACCAACCCGTTGCATAGAAAAAAAACAACCCTGGTAACCTCTAGAGTACTGCGTTCACTCAAGCTATAGAGAGGAGACAAAGGAGGGGGGGAAAGCAGCATAATCACCTGAGGCCTCGGTCTGCTGCATGCATATTAGCAATGATATGTGTGAAACTCACCGTAGAGCAAAGATCCAGGGCTGAATGCTTTGCCTCTGTTTGTTTTGCTGTTCCTCTTCATGTGCTGTGATGCACAGACAGGTCTCAAATTAAAGGAAAAAACCTGACCCTCTGACACAGTGAGAGGATCCAATGGCTCTGCCTTGATATGAGGAGTGGTTTACAGTCCACTTGTGCCTTTTATCAGCAGTTTATACTCACTTTTGTCATCCTGTTTTGATGTTGTGTATCAATCACAAATTAATCACCAGGATTGTTCTGGATGGACATGGACACTGTGATGTCACTCACTGATTTCGGTTTCTGTGTTTTGGCACATCACAATTAATGAATGTAAAGGAGAGTCAGGCTTGGTGAGATTTAGCTTAAATAGTTTCTAGATTGCTTTTAATATTTACAGCTATGTGTGATCCCGGCTGTTCAGATCTTTTGTAAATAAGAATTTTCCCATTTTTGTTTGCAGTAAAAGTGACTAAAAATGATAAAGTTAGAAGGAAATATGGTTGATCTATTGCTTTATAGAAACAAAAGGCAGGCTTATTTGACAAAAGCAAACTAAGTTAAGGAGGAACATGCTTTTAGTCCCAGGACAAAATAGAAGGAAATTCCTCAATCATGGATAAAGACACTGCAGATTGGGATTTTTGATACTGGTAGCTACAACAGGCCAAGACATGATGTTAATTTAATGGAGGGAACATCAAAAGGTTTGTAAATACAGCATTAAGCTGTTTTGAGGCTGATGAGGAACCTTAAATGTCCCATTTGAACAAGTAGGTGACATTCAGTCTGTTAATTTTTTTTACCATTTTCTATAAGACTGCTGCAACAGTTAGATCGCTGCAGTGCAGTGGTGATCTACAGCTCACCCCGTATGGGTTTGTAAAATATTTTTAAGCATGGGCACACAGTGGGTACAAATAATTACTGGCACCATATTGCACGCGGCTCCCCTGCTCCTGCACAGATGAACAATTAATACAGCAGATTGAGGAGAAATGCCAATAAAGAGAACATGCCCCGGGGCAGGGTGCAAAAATAAGGGGAAGGGAGGGAGGGGGGAGAGATGGCAGGAAGGGAAGTGCTGGAACGTGGCAGAGGAGTGTTTAGGGATGACTTTGTGATGATTTTTTAGAAGCCTGACCTTAATTTGTGTTCACAACTACAGAGAAGTTTCTTCGTGGTTTAGACGAGAAGACGGATGCCTCTCTCCTGCCTACAAAAAATAGTTTGCTACGTTTAAATCGCACAAAGACTGGAAATTGGTAGGAAGAGCCAGATTAGGGCTTTGGAGTATTTATAAAAATGCAGATATCTGTAGGCAAGCTACCAGAAGTTTCCTGGTTTGTGTGTCTAGAGCAATATCAACCAGTCAAAAAAAGTTAAGTGTTTCTACATTTGTAAATAACCACTGCCACAGGATTAGGAAGTTTAGGGTCAGATATATGATGCCTAACCCTGGGAACTCACAAAGGGTGTTTCTATTAGGCCGTGTGACCAACAAAAATTTGGTCGATCATCTTCTAATCACACCAGGAGTGTTTCAGAAGTTATTTTACTACAGGTGAGCAGATCTACCCAATATTCATAGTATCAAAACGAAACATGCACTATGAAAGATGTCTGAACCTTTTTGTGCTGACTGTCACGTCTATTTTATTTATAGGCTAAAGAACATTTACATGAAAGGTGTGCTTTGTTGGTTAATAAGTTGTGGAAAGTAAAAATCACATTGGTTTAGTGGTGATTGAAGTGTCCAGAATTTCAAAATTGACGATGATTCATCTCATAAATCGTGACACACTGTTCTCTCCTCACTATCGGTAATACTAGCCCTCTATGTACTTGGTATCAAATTGATACTGGTCGTGTTCGTGTGGTTGTTGCGGGCTGATTATTAGACCTTGCGTTGTTTAGAGTGAAGTACACCTTCTGAAGTGCTCTGCAGCACTTTTGGTAGAAATGCAAACATTGTCTTGAGTGGTGACTGATTGGTTGGAGAAACGTAACACTGCCCAGGCTGTTCTCCGGATTTGTCTTCAGGTTATAGCCAGCTGGTACCCACTTGGTTCTATGTGAGCAAAAACCATTTTAAAGCTCACTGAGAAACACTAGAGCTGTTGATTATTTTATTTTTTTTAGTAAGGTGGTGGACACATTGGGGAACATGCTGTCGAGTCTGCTGACTTGGCCTGACTTGGGGAAAACACCCAATATTTTACGACTTCCTGAACAGCCGCCTTTAAATAGCAGATAAGAGATATAAGCACTTTGTTTTAATGGTTTGTTTGCCGTTGTTGTTAAGGAACACACATAAATTCTTAAAACCAAAAACACTGAGCGAGAGACTAAAAATTATAATTAGCAGATAGCCTGTGGCATTTCCAGATATGGATTAAGCCCATTTGTTGACTAAGGCTGAATTAGAAGTAGAAAAGGTGAAAAATGACAGTCGTTTGAGGGAACTACCTCCATATGTTAAAATTTATTCTAATTAACTAGATTCAATCGTCACAAATTAAAGACCAGTTAATGATCTGCTATGACAAATACTCATGGTTTTGAGACTGAAGTTCAGCAAACACGTGGACTCGTTACCTCAAAGCAGGTAAAGACCGCTCAAACATGATTGGTCAGTAGAACTTGGATTACAAGCAGGAACCCGAAAACGTATCCCTTGACTACAGACCTGAATATTATTACAGTTACAGTAAAATCCACCATAAGTTTGTAAAGTCTGTGTTGAAGCCTCGAGCTGAGTGTGTTCAAAGAGCGAGGGACAGATGTGACCGTTAGATCAACTTCACGTGTTAGTCAGTATGACCTGAAACTATCAACTGAGCCCTTAAACTCTGAGGTCACAGGACAGCCGTTTTACCACAGATTTTTACATAAATAAGTGTTTGCAGTCAGAGGAGTCGCCCCCTACTGGCCAGTAGATAGAACGTAAGTTTAAAGCACATTCACATTTGTTTACTTTTCACTTTCAGAACTAAAAGCTACATGTGTCTTTTATACTCTCTGATGATACTTACAGGGTTTGTTTGTTTGTTTGTTTGTTTTTAATTATTGCCTCTTGAAATTTTTGTGCATGCTTTAGCCTGTAGGTCACACACTTAAATTGGTCCTGCAAATGAAAATGTGCAGTTTCCATGTTACTGTGTCACTCGCAAACCCCAAATTTGTAAAGTTACACATTGGAGCTATGAAAGGAGGGGCAGTGTTGGAGTAATTCTTGGCTAGCTGTTCCTCCATCTAAAGCAGGTTTGTGTCTGCTTAAGGCGATGGCATGGGTTACGGGTGAAGCCTTTTGTCTCATGGCCCAACAGTCGCCTTGCTTGGCTGTGAGCAGGAGTCACGGCAGGGAGGATTAAAACATATGATGTGTATTGTTTGCGTATTAACTGAGGTGTGAGTTCAGGTGGTAGGGTTAACAAGGTGCCTGTTCCCTCCGAGGTGACATGGGAAAGGGAAGGTTATTTTGATGCCAAGACTGTATCATTGTTACATGTAACCAGTGAGACAGCTGTCTGGTGGGCGGGGGTGACGCCACTGGGGCGTTTGCAAGCTCACATAGGAGTTAAAACACACACACATAAACACACACACATTAAGATATTCATCCTGAGATTCACGCTCATTGTGCACTCCTGCAAACACCATTTCTCTGTGTGTGTGTGTGTGTGTGTGCGCATTCGAAACCATCGTTAAAATACACCCACATTAAAGCCTGCTCCCACAGGGAGCGCAGCGATCATCGTTGCCCTCATGGCACACGCAGCGCCAACCCACAAGTCACAGAAACAAGCAGGTTGTCTCAGACATGAATTAAAGCACGAGGGCAGGTGCCTGGCGTAATGCGAGTCTTATTGTCGTTAAGACTCCCCATTTTCCTCCTCGTGCGACACATTACCCTTCTGCTTCTACTTCAGTCAAGAATTTAGGCCACAAGTTGTTTTAACCCCCTCCCAAAAAAATTAGTCCTGGTTTAAAGGGATTTTTTTTTTTCTATTGAAAATGAGAAACAAGAGCTTGCAACAGCGAAGATAGAAAGTTGGTGTTTTGGAGGAAGAGAAGGGAGACGAGGCTGGGAGCGTTAAAGATGTAATTTGAAAAGAGAGAGGGGGTAGGGGCAAGAGAAACGACTTTAGAAGTTTTTAATGAGCCCTGGCGCTACTCCAGGGCACAGGGTGAAGGCAGCAGAGAGAGGAGGAGGAGTGGGGGGGCAAGGGAAAGAAGGGATGAAGACAGAGGGAGGGGGTAGGGATGGGGGGCGCTGGCTCCCAGCAGATGTCACACTGCCGATGACACCCTGATTCCTTTCCCCCCCCCCCTAAACACACAAAACACTCACCTCCTCTGTCCTGTGACCCACTATCACCTTTTCCGCTCCCTCCGTTGCACAGCCGCTCTCTGACTCCTCCGCTAGCGTGTCTCTCTGTCACACTGCTGCTTATGTTTTCTTAATGTTGCCGCTGTGTGCAGCACGCCACGTCTCTGCTAAGTGGAAAAATCAAAGTCGATAATTAGGAGCAATTTATTTGGGATAAGTTGAGAAAGAGAAGTTGCACTTTTCAAGTGCCGTTTTAATCTTGTGAGCTGGCTCCTGGAGTAAAATCATCTATGGAAGTGTTAGCACCTCTAATTGGAGCAGAGAAGTAAACTTTTTAAATGGAGACAGTAAACATAGCACCGTGTTTAAAATCGTACCACATGTGATGCCCGATGAGAGTAGAGGCCTGCAGCTGGTGGATCCAAAATTCACTCTTCAAAAAATATCCGAAAGCTTCTTAAGACACTTGTATCGTGTCTTCAGTGTTTCTGGAGCAGCTTTCCAGTATCTGAATAAATGCATCCAGTTGGCTTGTCAGAGGATTTCGATGGATGAGCAATAAAAGCAAGGATTAAATGCAGTAACCACTCAGTCGCCCTTTTGATGCTTTGGTTTTAAGCACTTTAAGCAATAAAGTTAAAAAAGGAGGAACAAATATGATAGAAATATTAAAACTCATATCATATGATATCATATCTCATATCTGTCTTCCAGACTTACCCATAAATCTTTTAATAATCAGGCAGTCTAAACGAATCATAAAGTGTCCTTGACAGAGGTAACTGAGCTTATAGTCTCTGCATTGGTTTCTGACAACTTTGAGCTGCACGTGGGTGAATGTGAATGTGAAGTCTTCCTACAGGTGTTCATGAGCACTGATTTATGACATTTCTGATCCTGCAGCTCTGAACTAAATCGCACGTAGGAACCTGTTTCTAGAGGTGTTGCGTTTAAAACTGAACACATTTAGTTTGTTTTGTTCACGGTTATAAACTTGAATATTAATCCTCGGCTGCCTCCTCCTCCTCCTGCGTCTCCAGACTCCATACCACGTGAACCTGTTGCTGGCGGGCTATGATGACACAGACGGCCCGGGTCTCTACTACATGGACTACCTGTCTTCCCTGGCCAAGGCCCCCTTCGCTGCCCACGGCTACGGAGCCTACCTCACTCTTTCCATTCTTGACCGATACTACAGACCAGGTCAGTGCATACGGACGCCTCGTATCTTGTTGTTTTCTCTTCTTCTCATTGTTCCTGTGAGACAGAGAAATGGAGAGGATGATGAAATCACCGCGGAGGTTATAGTTTGTTCACACTCGGGTCAGGAGATTGGCTCGAGGCGTGGTGATAAACGACTTTTTCCTGGTGGTGATAAATGACTTTTTTTTTTTCCTCAGTCTTACAGCTCAAACTTTTTATGTTAATTCCAGCGTTTGTTAAAGTAACCTGTGACCCCTGTATAATGCACCACAAACTGTATTTTCTTTTTTTTGTTCTAGATCTGAGTCGGGATGAAGCGGTAGATCTGCTGAAGAAGTGTGTTGAAGAAGTGAGTTGAAGCAGTTTCTTTTTTTCATTCGCATAAATGAAAGCCGATATTTATTCAAATATTTATTATGTCAAGACTAACGTCTGACAGTTCCACACATACTCTTGGGTATTTAATAGCCATACATGTATCTCCGCAGTATTTACAGCATCCATTTCCTGTCAGAGTTATAATACTTTTGTGAAGTTATTTATTTCTTCTTCTTATTTCTTAGATTTTTCTTGTTTCCAGAGTAGATATACTTGTTAGTTTTTTGTTTCATTTCACATTTTTACTTATTTCACTCTGTTTTTGGTGATTATTTAAGTGATGTGGGAGTACTACAGTACAACCTCTTGACTCACAGTCATGTAGCTGTCTCAGCCTCGTACTGATGGTTGTGTTGAAAAAGACTGAATACAAGGACAGATCTTTTTGAGTTGACTGTAATACCTCTGATGTGGATTACACCTGAGAAAGGACAGCTGTGGAAAGTGTCCCGATCTAATTTCTGTGTGAAAAACATTTAAAGTAGCATTAGACAACTTCTACACAGCAAATCCAGCATGTCCAAATTAACACTGTCGGATTTGATTTCAACACTATTAAAGTGTCTATATGGGTCCACACCAGAGAGTGTTAATTTAACTCTTTTTGGAGAGTTGGTACGTTAACTCTGATTTAGTGTTAAACACCAAATCTGTCTGGAGTTGATAATTTAACACTTGGTGTTAAGAGTTTATATATTAACTCTCAAAGAGTATTTTAGTTTAACTACGTAAGAGTTATCTTCTAATTCATTCTAAAAAGCGGGAATTTTACTGTTCTGAACTTCTAGAAATTTCTTTTGGAAATAAACATTTACTAAAAAGATGCAATGGTTTTTGAAAAACATTTATTCTGAACTGTGCACCACAATTTCAAAACATTTTCTGAAAGATGTAACAGTATACATGTTCTCACTTTCATTAGAATTTTGTTTATCAAAAGGTCTGACATGGTAAATGCAAATAACAGCATTCTCATCACTTATTTCTTCAATACAATATGCATGTCCTTCATTCATCCCTTTGTGGAACTTCAACGCACTTCTGCTCTCCCCCATATTCCATCTTCACAAGCATATCCTGTGCGGAGTTTGAATAAAAATTAGTTGACACTAATTAATGGCACAAATAATCCAGTAAACAATTGCAGCACAGTAAAAAAAAAAAAAGGAATCCTTTTTGAGCCATTACTTGTGTAAAGTATTTTCCCAAAAGACAAAGACACAGGCAACAGGTAATACTGAACTAAATGTAAAACCTCAACCTTTTTCATTTTTACTTAAACCGTGTGCACAAAACTCTGGAGGGATCTATGCTAACGTAGAATCCAGTCAGGACGCCTGCTACTGCTGTTTGCTCGTTTTTTGTTTTTGTTTTTATAGGCGATCGTTTTCAGGCTTCAAGTAGCACCATTATACCAACATTTCACATTCTAGACATTGTTTTAGGTGTATTTGACCAAAAGTTTGACTGAAAATTCACATGCAAGCTTTTTTTCAAGGCTGTGGTATTTGCCCGCAAACAATACCCTTCAGCTAGCTAAAACAGATTATTATGCTATCAGCGAGCAACATGGCTAATGCCTTCCACACAGCTTTGTCTCAACTCCAAAGAGCCACAGAAGTAAAAGCTAATAACAATTGAAACAATCTTTGAAAAAATGACTTACCAAGCATGGCAAACAACTCAAATATGTAGAGCAAAATGTTCTGAAACGGCTTCACTTCAGCTTCGATTGGAGCCGTGCTGGGGGCGGAGTCTGTGAATTTACTCTATTGGTGTCATAGCCCCTCTAGGAGTTCAGAGTTAAGAGGTCAAGAGTTAATGTTTCCATTTTAACACCTCCAGATTTGACAGAGAAACACTCATTTTTAACACTCGATTTTAACTACTATCATTTTACACCTCAGAGTTACATTAAAAGAATGTGACTCTACTTAGAGTAAAATTAACTCTACTTTTGCAAGGAGACTATTAACACCAAAAAATTTAACACTTTTGAATTTGCTGTGTACTACCCCCTGTGCTAATGTCCCAAAGCTCACACTGTTGGCCATTTTTAAAACACTTAAAACATTTTTAGTTACTTCGATTGTTCCAGTGTCCACAATTTCAGCGAGCTCGGTAACCTGGAAAGGCCAAAGCTCTGTCCACCTCCTGATTTGATTGGTTGAGATTTCTTACATGATCACAGACTGATTTTTTTTAAGATGTCAGTATTGTTTCACAAAGGTAAATCAGAAACACCTGTCTATTACCTTAAAAAATAATGTATTCTTACTTTTGATCACTCTTATGATCATAATCCAGTTTTTACATGAGAAAGCTGTTTCTGTTCTACTTATTATTGATTATTTTGCCTCTGTGGCCTCTAAGTGTTGCACCTGGAATTAAGATTCCAGGTTATCCGCCCATCCCAATCTTGTGGTGGTGATATCTTAGGATATAAATGGACTGATAGCGCTATTCTACTCTCCTGGAGTACTCAAAGCGCTTAATACAACATGCCACATTCACCCATTTAAACAAGCACTTTGTTGTACAATTTTAAGTTCTCACTAACATTCACACACATTCATATTCTGATGGACGCATCAGAGAGCAACTTAGGGTTAATATCTTGCCCAAGGATATTTGGCCTGCAGACTGGGGGGAGCCAGGGATCGAACCACCAACCTTCCGATCAGTAGATGACCTGCTCTACTGACTTAAGAGAAACTATTCAAATATTCCACAAGCTTACTGTCAGTTTAGCCTGTCATATTTTGGGGATGACTTATGAGTCGCACATTTATGAGTCAAGTCTTTTTCCTTCGGGAAGTCTGTGCATTTACTTATAATTTCTGGACATCTGATCGACGGTTATATTTTATGCATGAATAAATTAAACATAGTAATAAACTGGTTGGGAATCATTTTATTACAATCCTCCTAACTGTCTTATGTGACCGCACTTGTTCTCGTCCATAAATGAAGAAGAGATGAAAATATTGTGTGTTGTATTTACACTATAACTCAACAACAGAAGAGGCTTCTGACCATATTATTACATCTGCGTAGGTTTAGATTAGATCTGGTAACCCATGTTTTGGTGCCCACGCTCGAAGCTGGGACGCAGCGTCCCCATTTTAAAACTCTCTTTGCAGAAACATTCATATTTAAAGCTTTGCATATTTTCGTGGCTACAGATCAGAATAAAAGAGGAAATGCACTTAACACCTTTTACTGAAATCCTTTGAAACGTTCGCGTCACGTGTAATGGCAACTTGGGAGCTTTGATCAGTCTTGACACATTAATAGGTTCACATCATACAAACAGCAGGATATTTGAGTTTTTTGAATAGTGGCATGTATAGATTATTAAATATAACAGAGGTAAAAAAAATAGCTGGAGTGTAAATTATGTCACTTTTCACCTCTTTTCTTACCCTGCTTCTCTGCATCTATTTTTTTTTTTTTTTTTTAATAAAGTTTGATTTTCTGTAACTTCACCCCAAATCCTTTCATCTTATTTTGTTGTTAAATTTCCTCCTGTGTCTGCTCTCTCTCCCTCTCACAGCTCAACAAACGCTTCATCCTGAATCTCCCCTCCTTTACCGTCCGTTTGATTGACAAGGAGGGCATCCATGACCTGGAGAAGCTCACCCTCGGCGCCAAGTGACCGCACTGCAAAACTACCCACCATCACAATCGCTTCTCTCTCGTTCTCTCTCTCTCTTTTTTTTTTTTTTTTTTTTTGTACCAGTGACCTCCCTGCTTTTTCTGTTCCAATAAAAAGTGACACACAGTTGAGATACAAGCTCTTTGTCCCTGTGGTGCTTTCTCGTTCTCTCGTGTGCTCATCTGCACATTGAATGAGAACAGCCTTCTGGCTGTGTACTTTGCACTTGTACTCAGTGAGAGGGCATGTGGGTAATGTACACTTGCTTACGCTCCTCGTACACGTGTATTAAAACACGCGTGCACATGTAAAGAGAAAAGCAGCTTTCTTTTGATTGTGAGATTTATGGTAAAGACAAACACGTGTAGCACAAGCGAGAAGTAGTACGATCACACAAGCTGTGTGCAGGGTGACCACATGTCCTGCTTTATGTGGTGCTACACGGCATTTTTTATTCCTCGTTCGACTTTTTCACATCTCGAGACAATGTCGTACATTTTCACTGATTATGCAAGAGTCTGGCTTTTACCCAGAACATGTGAAGGGAAAGCTTTTTATTATTATCACCTAGCACCCTGCCCTTTAAAGCGCCAAGAAGTCACAAGCTTTGCAGATTTTGTTGGACGTGATGAAAATGAAGCAACAGTATTTTCTGAGAAATAGATGGGTTATCTATTTTGTTGTTAGACATATTATGAACAGAAAAAGTGTAAAATAAATAAATGCATTTGGCAGTCTGGGTGCATCCTCTATTACTGTTGCCAGGCTAGAAAGCAGCTAAGCTTCCTTTTAGTTTTAATGCATTCACTTAGCAAAAGAGTTGCAAAAGTTGCATTTAGATCAAATAGATGTGCCTTCCTCCCACCACTGTTAACGTGTCCCACACAAACACTCGGTTTGTCCCACATGTTTTTCACCCCCCAAAAAGACTTTCAGGGCAGGGGAAAAAGGTCAACAGCAAAAATGGATGGTTACAATTATGTTTTTATTATTATTATTTCCCTAATTGCAAGCTTTTAAGAAGAATTAAACACACACACAGGACATATTCTATTATTATAGGGTTCAGTTGACCACCAATGATCAATTTGACTTCACATGTTTAAGAGAATGAAATGAACAAGAGCCCAGCACAGACATACAAACAACAAACTGCTCCTTCATTTCCACACGTTACAGTCCACATACCAGAAAACAAAAGAAAGAAAGAAACAACAACCTGCAGGGTTACAGCAAACTATTCTGACACTCAATAAAATCCAAAACATTCACTTCTTTAATAAACCTTCACAATCATGCACTGTTTGTCTGTCGCTGTCCTAAATTTCATTGAGTTTTTCTTTTCTTTTTTTAAGTAATGGTATTAACCTTTAAAAAATGCTTATTTTGTGGTAATTCTTTCTTCTGGATACAAATACATTAAAAGTAGTCTTTTTTAAATAATCTTCTCTTTCTGCCAAACACAAACTTTTCCTTTATCTGCACACTTGTGTTCATATCTCCAGTATATATTTTTATTTTAACAGCTTAACTTGGCAGATGTTAAATGTGCTCAGCCAGTTATGGTGTGTTAATCTCAGGTGTGTCTACACAATCCGAGCTGCAGCACAAGCTGATTTCCAATCCTCTGCTGAGATTTCACTCAAACATTATTCACTGATTTAATTATGTATGTCGGTAAATGTATCGCCGCGCGCATCTGTTAAATGATATTTACCTTTGAACAAGCTGAAATTGTTTGCTAGTGAGCCCTGTGTGTGGTTTGTTAAATATGAGCTGCCACATTTTGATTTACCTGTCAGGAAGAGATTAAACATTAATTATCAGTCAGGTTACATTTTACAGGTGTCCTGATTGATCACGTGAGCAGGTATTTCAAAGCTAGCACAAAAACACAACTTCCCCTGAATCTGATTCCATTTAAGATGATATAACAAGGTTATACCAGGGCAGCTACTCTGGTGTTAACAGAGAGACCAGTCAAACCAGTCAATGGGCTTTCAAAATAAAGTGTTCATATTGTAATCAGAAGAAGGGTTAACAACAAAGAACAACTGACTTCACAACCTCACATACAAATAAATTATAAACTACATTTTCACTTGAAATTTGAGAAGATTGCATACGGCTGATTGGTTCAGTTTGATATATACACCCTGAGATTGTCATTTCAAATTTTAAAGAGAAGTATTCTCATCCAAAGTCAATTTCGTGCATTTGTATAAAATAGTTATGAAGTTTTTTAGCTATAAATTTCCATAAGAGGACTTAAATTTAACCAATTCAGTCTACATCAAGGTCCGAACAGTAGATAAAGTTTGGGTTTGTTTTTTTTAAAGAGGGGCACAAAGGAAAAAAAAAGAAGTAGATGAACCTCGTAAACTTTTGCTACAATAGCTAAAACAGTTTCAGATCGATGTTGGTCTGCTCAGTCTCAGTTTTTTCTCTCCCTAAATATTCAAAGATGGTGTTTAGAAAGGCTAAAAAAAGCAGTTTATCTGCTCAGAGGACGGTGGTTTATGTTGCTAATTATCTCCACTGTCCTGGTTTTTAGTTTTTCACTGGTATTGAGGAAGTGGTTACTTTTCTGGACATCAGCTGAGTTTTTAAATACTTTTTTCTATTTTTTTGGCAAAAATACTAAAGAGAAATACATCCTTGGATCATTCTGTGCCGCTGCAAAAGTATAAAATATCCTTCATTTACACCAAAAGTTTAAGAATTTCTGTTACAGTAGCCAAACCCCCAAACACAGCCTTAAATATAAAAGCTTAAAGAATAGCTCAATAACAGCAAAGTTTGGCAACATAAATACCTCAATGAGGAAAAACTAAATCATGAAATGCATTTAACTAATTAGAGACAACAAAATACAGTAGAAGGCTTTATCAAGTGAAACAGCTCAAATTTATATAAAGAAAAACAGATTAAAAATGGATTTCTAACTGTAAAAGTTTAATATAAACTGAGAATGAATCAAGTGTATTCAGGCTTGCGTTCAGTAAGCATTAAATGGTTTAGAGGGCCACCACTGGACCACGGTCCACACTTTAAACCCTGGATATGTTTATTTTTACCTTTTTATATCTAATTTAAATCCTTTTATTGCTAAAAATTTGTCCAGTACTGAACCTTTAAGTGGAAATAAAAGAAAGGAATCTTTGTGATTCACTAACAAGAAGCTGAAACAAGAAGTTCATCGGTTTTGTCTGCGTATCAGAAGCATTACAGTAAACGAGCACACTTGCATGCAGCTGGAAATAAGAAAACCAGGCCAACCTCACAGCTGAGCTGGTGTGTGTTAGAGCGACTGTAAACCCATGTGTATGAGAGAGGGAGAGGCAGCGTGTGTGTGGCTCCATCATCCCATCTCCTCTCTCCGCCACAGACAGGTGATTAATAAACATTAAACAATCCCTCCTCTCTCAAACACACCGGAATCTGACGGGAAGAGCAGCATATGTTTGCCTGGAGGCACAGAGAGAGATGGAGAGCGGCCCTGCTGAGTGTCAGATAGAGGGAGAGAAAAGGCGTGGTGGTGGGGGGGGGGGGGGGGAGTTAGGTTACAGAGACGGAGATGAAGGGATGGGGTGGGAGGGGTGAGGGCGCTCACACAAGAGGGTAATGAGATGGGAGGAGAGAAGGGGAGATACGGCAGGTAGAGATGTTTGAGAATGTATGAGCAGGCGACATGTATGTGTGCGTTCCCTGGAAAGCAGTAATTGTGCTTAGCGTCTCATTCTGGTTAAATAAAGTGAAGGACTGAGCATGAGCGGTGGTCTGTGGGAGACGCGTGGAACAGACAGATGGGTTGAGGGGAAGCTGAGGTGTGCCTAGTTGGGCGCTGGAGGTCGTACTACTCCCAGGTACAGCGCTCAGGGCTGCAGCTGTGACACTGCTGTCTCCACAGGGGCCTCTGATGGAGGCCTGCATGCAAAAGAGGGTCACTGACGGTTTTTGGGGCCTTTGGGGAGCCATAGAAAGTATAAAAGATGGACATAGCTTCCAGGTCCGAAAGTTATTCCAAGGTATAAGTGCCTTAAATCTGAATTTTATTGAACCTCCACCAGAGGCTGAATCCTCTTGAAAGGCTTGGAAGTCTTTTTGTTGGAACGGTCTTTGGCTTCCTCTCTCTGTGATCTCAGTAAACAATTTTTCGATTAGTTTATATTCTCATTTAGGAGATTATGTACATGTACAATTGGGAAAAAAAAGACATTTATTTTGGAAATTACTGTCATTTTTAGAATCAGAAAGGAAAATGATCCAGAATGTGGTTTTAGAACAAAAGCTTCGAGGATTCAGATCAAGGATTTAAAACATGGCTTCACTAACCAAAAGCTCTCTCTGGCTTTTATTAATAATAATAATAATAATAATAATAATGGTCAGAGACAGTCACAACAGTGCTGCTGGAGGCCATTTTTTAGGTCTGGCAATTCAAATCAATTCAATTCAATTTTGTTTATTTTGTGCCAAATCACAACAACGGCTGCCGGAAGCCACTTGTAAATTATAAACTCGAAAATAATACAAAGAAAATCCCAACAATTAAACAACCCCCTTTGAGCAAGCACTTGGCAAGAGTGGGAAGGAAAAACGCCCTTTTAACAGGAAGAAAAACCTGGCAGAACCAGGCACAGAGAGGGGCAGCTATCTTTTGAGACCGGTTGAGGTGAGGGGAGGAAAACAGGTGCAGTGCTCATCATTTTCCTCTTTGGACAAAGGAGCAGATTCCGGTGCTGCTAATGGGTTAACAACATTTCCCTCCCCTCTCCAGCTCTCTTGGGTAACTGTCCTTCTTTTGAGACTGTGGTGAGACACAGCTAAACTTGTGGAAATGACCTCTATTTATGTGCCATCCCAGAGGAGCCAGATTACCTAACACACACTCTGTAGGGTCCAAGTATCGCCTCGTGCTATAGGTACGCTGACCCCTAGCCACTGTTTTGGGGGTTGTCTAATTGTTGCCCCTCAAGTGCACCTGTTTTTAATTTCATTAACACCGAAGCAGCTGAAACTGATTAACAACCCCCTCGTCTACTTAGCTGACCACATCAATATCCCAGAATATTTACTGACTTGATACTCTGATTAAAATGTTTTCCTTTCATTTTCTTTTTTTCTTTTTTTAGCAGTATCTGGCTGCTGTTGAAATTTGTCAGTGACAGACTGATCCTAACATCTACTGATTTTCTGTTTAATAATGTAAATGTAACTTTTCTTTTGGGTTTGGGCTTTTGGTCCTAACGGCGTCACTTTGGGCTCGGGGTGATTGCTTTGTGACATTTTTTCTGAGAGTGAAGTAGACTCCTGCATCTCCTCTGGGCTCTGCTTTCAAGCTTTAGAAAAACCAGCCTGTAACTGAAGATTTTAGCCAATTTGGTTTGACACTCTGAAGACTTTCACCTCTGAGAGCAGGGTCTAAGTCATGCGTGAAGCCAGGAGTCAGTATGCTCTTATGCGTTACCTCTTATAAAGCACATACATTGTCCCTGTGCTCATCTGGTGGGAGGTAGAGGAGCACAGGCTGGTTTTTTTTCTTTGTTTCTTCCTCAAATTTAGGATTTATTGTGCCTCGTGCAAATTTTTGCCTACTGCAGCTTTAGGTGTTGGATGCAGTCCTTGCTATGACATTTCTGTTGGAACTTTGCCCATGGGGATCAATAAAAATAAAAGGCACAGAGATTTACAATCAAGGCAAATAAAAGCAGTGGCCAGTACCATTCAGCTGCACCTCAAGGTGCTGTTGTTTTTTTTATACTGTATCAAAAACGAGAAACTCCACCACTCAGTTCTTAATTCTTTAATAATATATTACATTTATGCTGTAATACAATAATAATAACAACAGTAATAACATTAATAATAAACATACACAGAAAGTACAAAATGATTTGTGTTATTTTCTTAAGTTACCAACACGCAGTACTTCAAAATAAAAGAAAACAAATCTTCTTTAGCTGCCTCTCGTGCCTTCCTTCACCCTTGCTGCTAGAGAATCCAGAGAACTCGATTTCCCATGACCACCCACCATGAAGGACTACAAATGGAAGCTGGGTTTGTCCAATCGGATGGATCAAAAAGGCTTCCAAAGTTCCAGAGAGGGGCAAAGAGCAGGTTTTTGTCTCGGATATGGCTTATGGCGCTTCCCAGATGAGTTCAGTTAAAACTTTCTTTGTGTGTGTGTGTGTGTGTGTGTGTGTGATGACAGCGGGGGCTTCTAACACACACATAATAGTGGCATGTTTACCAAAGTAAATAAAAGGCAGGGGGAAATAACCAAAAGCATACTGCCATAAGTGAAAACTCATCCTGAAAAGACGCCATCGTGACACCAACCAGCTACTGAGAAGAGAGGTCCATGCGTCATTTTGAGCGAGGTGGCTGTGGACACACATTACAGTACAGATATCATCATAAGCCCCGCCTCCTCAGTGAGAGGGGAGGGGCTATAGAGGTTTCGAGGAGGTAAAAGTCTCAGTTTGTATCCTGAGGGCAAAGGTAAAGATGCAGAGGGTGTCAGTCAAGTCTTTTCTCCCTCTTTTCTCTTCCCTTCTGCCTCTCATCCATCCATCCATGCATTCATCCACACATGTGTTCCCCTCCCTCTATTTGCGGTGCTTCATCTCCTTGTCGTGGTGGCTCTTCCCTCCACCCTCTCCTTTGTCCAGCAATTTGATCGCCTCCATCAGGTAGCTCTGGAAGGCGGAGAGCGCCGCGCAGATGGCGGGTGTACCGAAGCCATGGGTGAGCAGGCTGAAGTGGGTGAGGCTTCCCTGGACGCCCGGCTCCAGGCAGGGGGTGGGTCGACTGGCACCTAGCGGGGAGCGGTCCTGGGACATGAGGTCCACAAACTCTTTACAGATTTCCCTGAGAAGAAACAAGATCAGCCTTTTAGAAGCATTCGACCGTGATCTGTTAGACCTTCATACCTAACAGGAGTTCTCTTTAAATGGCAACTATAATGATCTCATCATTCTTCTTGCAGTCCACAAAGAACACACAAACTAACTTTTTAAATCTTCATGTCTGACCACTTCTGAGAAACAGAATGGCGCTGGTTTTTGTTAGTTGAAAGCAAGAAGAAACGCTGAATATCACCAGCCTCATGCTTTAAAAGCTATTTCATGCAAGATTAATTCAAGAGTGAAATGAGCAGAAGAAGAGACCAGCCACTCACTTGGTGGCGAGCAGCATGCTGCGTCGCGTTGGGAGCTGGTCCGGCTCGCTCTGCCTGCACAGATACTCGGCCGTGGCTCTGGCTGGGAACTCTGTTTCACACACGTAACCGAAATCGCGCGCCAGATGGACGGCCTCACCTGAACGAGGAGAAGAGGGAGTTTGGATTAAAAAGAAGCTCGAGCTGAAATTTGCACATGGATTTATGGGTTGTTGTTTTTTTCACGTTCAGGGCTTCAGTTTAGTTTAAATCAAGTAATTATTCAGATAAAGACTTTTAAATATACACAACTGACTGTTCGGGTCAGGTCAAGATAAACTCACTAACCACTTCGCTCACTTTCACCACTCAAACAGTTCACTGCTCTCTGGCTACAGCTGCAGTTTTTTAAAGGACACCCTCCATGTCTGTGTGTGTGTGTGTGTGTGTGTGTTTGTGTGTGTTTGTGTGTGTGTATGTGCGTGCACTTGTGCGCACGCATGCAGCCATCCATGCTGTGGCTGTTTATTCATGTGTGCTCACGCAGGGATTTTGCTGTGTGAATATGTGTCTCTATCTGTCAGGATGTATGCAGGTCACTGTATATGTGTACGTGCCTCTGTGTATATATGTGTGCGTGTGTGTTTGCATGTGTGTTTTTCCTACCCTCCACTAGAGATGTTAGCAGAGTGACGTTGGCTGCCTTGCGTCGCCCGGCGGGCAGGTTGAGGCCAATCTTCTCCAGACGCTCTCTCAGACAGCGGCCACCATTCTTTGACTTCGCCCTGAGGGGGGGACAGGGAAACAGAGGGAGCAGTTTTAGGAGATGCTTCTTGTGTATTTGTGTGTGTGCGTGCGTGCGAGTGTGTTTGTCTTTATGACTTTTGTTGTGGTGTGCTTCTTTGTGTCCCTCTGTACGTGTGTGTGTGCACGAAGCTAAACTCTCCCTATGTTCCCTGTCAGCTCTGATGCTATCCAGTATTCTTCTCAATGTTTTTCTGCTTTGCCTCTTTATATTCAAGTAAAATTTAAAGCCAATGAATCCTGCTCATTGTTGATTTACTAAAGCTCTTCAGACCTCAACACATAATTCATATAGACTTTATGTTTGGAGACACATACGATTTTCTTTGCAATAACCTTTAAATTTAAGGTAGATGATGGGCAGTAATATATGAAATAAGTAATTCTACAGTGTAAAAAGATATTCTGCATTAAAAATACTACTTTAGAAGAAGCATAGTAAGGCAGTGTTATCAAAAAATCCCTTAAATATTTCTACATTTCATATTAATATGAAATAGGGACTGATTTATGCATCATATGAGAGTTTAAGCCACTTTACAAACTGTAATGTTTTACACGTTAAAATATTCATTTCTCATAAATTCATTTATTCATAAAAATGAACCAAATCATAACAAACATACAGAATAAAACAAATATCTTCAAAATCTGCAACACTGCACCAATTTCCAAAGTAACCAGGTACCAAATAATTGGAATAGGGTTCATTTCTTAATCTGCAAAAGCATAAAGTGGATTAAGCAGCGGTACCTCAAAGTGATAGGCAGCGATGTATTGTTATCACTGGGGTATCTGTATCTCTCTGCAGGGGAGGCACTGGGTTTTTACGGCCCTTTAGATCTTTTAATTATGTCCTCTCAAAGTATTTCAGCCTGCAACTCAAATCATGAAGTTGTTCTCTCGCCCCGAGGCCGTAGTTCATTAAACCGCATTGCTTCTCTTGTGATTTAGTCTCATGACCTATTTTGGGTCCTCGGCGCTGGTCCTGTAGTTAGACTAAAATCAATCTTATTCTGAAAAGCTGAAAGCAGAAACGTCCTAATGTATGGCGTGTATTGTAAAGAGTGAGACCGTTACAATAACTAACGCGACATGATTAATGTGGCCAAAAAGAATTCACAATAGAGATATTAATGAAGTGCAGAAGAGAGAACTGAAATGACAGCTGTGTGATTCATAATTCATAATATCATAATATTAAACATTATTAGACTCTGTTTATTATTGCCATTATATAAATATTTCATTTTTAAATATCATGGTCATTGTTGGTCCTCGTTTATTATTTCTCCTCTATTTGATGATAAAAGAGCCTGACTGGAGTGGTAACTTGATCCCACGCTCAAAGGTCAAAAATACGGAAAATGTAGTTCCTGTGTAGTTTTCTTGTGCTGTTGTGTTTCTAGACTACATTTCCCATAAATCCTGGTTATTGTTTGGTTTTTTATACCTCTCTGAAGAAGATAAAGAAGTCACATGTGCATTTTCCTGCTTTGTGTTGTGTCATAAAGCAGCACCTAGAAGGTAAAGCGTATTATATAGCAGGGGTACCAAACATAAGGCCCAGGGGCGAGAATGGGTCCAGCAAAGACTTCAATCCGGCACAAAGGGCGGCCCATGAAAATTTAGAGAAGAGCAAATATTTTGGACTTTAAACTGTATTTTGTATCATGTTTTAGAGCTTTTTCCTACAGATGAAGATCTCCTCCATGGACACTCATACTATACCAAAGAAATTTATTAATTATAAACATTTAAATGACAGAATAGTTCTTGTTTTTTCACCGTCAAATGCAGAAATTTATTATTATATACAGATTTTTTATTTTTATTTTTTTACATTTTCTGTGAATTAACAAAAACTTTCTGTTTTATAATTACCTAACAGTCTTGGACATGAAAGCTACCAAAATCTTTTCTGTAATTTTACATATTAATTTCTTACAAATTAAGTCCAAAGAGTCGGGCTGTCGGAGCTTCTTCTTATCTCTGGGATTAAATGTGTAGTTGAACTTCTTTACACTGACAGAAAGAAGAGTTTCACTGGCCTGACGCCTTACTTAAGATCAAACTAGGTTTCATGTAGCCCATGATGTAAAATTAGTGTGACATCCCTGTTACAGAAGATCAAATTCAACCAGTTCAACCAGTAACAGATGCTCCTGCTGGGGACTGCTCCGTTTTACCGCATTTTTGGGTCCTAATGAGGTAAAGTTAGCATTTTTCCATTCATTAAAAAAAGAAAAGGTTTGTATTTTTCTTGTGCTTTAATCTTTAAAGCCCAACTAAATAAAAACATCTTTACATCTAAGTCGCACCCTCTCGTTCCCCGTCTGCTTCTCACCTGCGGAGGACTCCTCCCAGCAGAGAAGCGTTGAGGCACTCAGGTGGGGAGAGGCGTCTCTGCACCTCCCCAACTGTCACCTTGTACTTGGAGGTGGAGCTGAGCAGCGACAGGCGACCCGGGACTGAACAGAAGACCTCTGCCGGGTTGGAGACGCACCCCACTCCGAGACCCTCCTTACCGATGGACAAGGCGGACAGGGACGAGCCGTTCAGCTTGGACGGGATGGGAACTGTGGGGCAAAAGGGGGATGAAAGGTGATTATTAAAGCAACAAAGACTGGATGAGGAGGGATAAAAGGATACAGATCATCAATCTTAACATATGTCATGTGTGGCGACGATTGTGTTGTGTGAATGACTGTGTGACAGCGTGCTCCTCCCCTCCTGATTAATCTATTCAGTGCAATGTTCTCCCCTGCGTCGACAGCTCTAATTCTGGAGCGCTGCTTGTTGATTCTGTTCCTTAAGCTGCAGGTGGTTGCATTTTAACTGCGCATTCTTAAATAGCTTCGCTTCGCACCTCGAAGAGCTCAATTTGCACTTAACTATTTTAAATCGAGCTAAGAAGTTACACAGAGAAACCTTCAGGTGACTGGCCAGAGTCAGCAATCGAAGGCTACTCGGGTGTAACACTCAGTGTACCTGTTGCTACCTGAGCAGCAGGGGCAGGGGCAGATTTTGTTTTCTCCAATGTTTATGTTGGGCGATGATGAAATTACTTTCTATTTGAGCAGAAATCCTCTGAATTGAGAAGAGTGAAGGAAGTCAGACGATTTGCTTTAAGACTGCATTTCCTTGGAAGGATACAACGAGTCCTTAGATCTGCTCCTCGTCTGTTTAATGTGTTCTCATTGTGCTTTAATCTTTAGTGTTTTCAGATTTATATGTCTATAATTTTCGCCTCCTGCCACAGATTCAGTTTTCTCCGTATTCACACACTGTGGCCAAATGACTTTTAAAACATCAGCATGCTCCTTTAGAAACGATTTATGTGCACAGTAATAAAAACTGCTAACTATATGTCATCCAGAGTTATGAAGAGACTGTCTTTGGTGAATTATTTTGCTTTTAAATTTGAATATAAGCAGCACAGACATATTTCCATCCTCCTTCACTGCAATGTTGTGCGTGCAAAATCAACAATAAACTCAAACTGTTGGGATTTAGTGAAGCGATGTGAGAGAGATAGACATGTTTATATAGAGTTAACGGTAGAGAGAGGACAGGAAATGAAGACAGAGAGAGCGAAATGAGGGCTGACAGGCTATAAAGGTCCCTGGATAGTCTCAAAATGGGGATTATGTGGTTTGTGATGAGCGCTTTAAGTGACCAAAGAACATGGAAATATGTTGTTTTATTTTATTTATTTTAATTTAGGAGATCCAGTCCTTTAAGGTGAGATACACACAGTTAAATCTCTAGTCTGAGTATCACCGATGACGATGATGATGACGAGAAACTTTAAATCCTAAGCCAATATTTTTGTGGAGGGGAGCATAAATAGATTTTGATGCTCATCATTTTGAGTCTTATAATTATTAATAATTATTCAAAAATCTCATATTCAGATACCAAGGACATGCAGAGGGTTGGTGTGACAGAGGATGAGATGGATGCAAATCAGTCAAGCAGGCAATCCCTGAAGGGAACATCCGAAGGAGGAGAAGAAGAAGGCATACTGCGATAACACACAGTGTTAGGCTTAGCTGTCCTCAATGATCAGGACTCAAAATTTTGAAGGTTAAGGAATAAAATGAAGCAATCAAAGATCTTAGAAATCCAAAAGAATCTCTGGTTAAAGAAACCTTGAATCAATCTGCACGTATGTCTCTTTCATGTGAAAGAATCAGATCTTTTAGTTGAAGGTTGAAGTTGAGGACTTATTTAACTCATGTAATAATAATTCCCTCAGCCTCACTTCCTGTGGTCGTTCCATGCCTCATGGCTCTGCGATCTATCTTCTCCTTTCAGTCTTTTGAAAGAAACATTGTCTGTAAAACTGTACTAACGCTGGCGTGCCAGCTCCCTCGTTGCACTGAGAGGGTGCTCAACGGCGGGTGGCCTCTTTGCAACTCCCTGCTGTGCAGCGCAGATTCCCCCAAACTGCACACAATCTCTAAAATCGCCTCATTCACAACGAGCCGATTAGCCAGGCGACGAGGCCGCAGAGCAGCAGAGTTTTTCTCCAAAGCTCCCCTCCTTTGTCATCTCCCTGCCCCTCCCTCTCTTTCTCTTATCATCTTTCACTCTCTTGCTTGACTCTTTCGTGTGCCTCCCACTTGTCGTACCCCCCCCCCCCCCCTTCTCCCTCCTTGCTTGTCTTCTTCCCCCCTTATACTCTATCTCATTTTTTTCTCCCCCATGGATTTTCTTATTCATGAGGGCTCTAGGTTTGCTCTGCTATCTGCTGCGAGTGCTCGCCGTGGAGAGTCTCGCTGCGGTAATTGATCAATTCTAAGCGTTTGGCAAACAAGTGGAATCACTGTCACTTCATCAGATGACTGCAGCAGAGAGATTCAGGCAGTCTGAATGAAACCAGAAATGTGTAAAGCCGCTCCCAGGGCTTGATTTGGAGAATTACACCAAATCAAGCAGCAGTTTCGGGGGAAACTTTAAGGTGTGGACGGCCAGACCAGTTAGGATTTTTAAGGTTTTGTGCAGTAAAAGAAGCACAGAATGTTTTTGTTTTGTTTTTTTATTGTGCATGCATGGGTAAATTTGAAGTTTTTCTCGTTCTAAAGAAATACAACAAAGAACCAATGTTGCTTAGTGTTATTTCTCTTATTCTGTCAGTCATTTCATAACACAGTGGGTGCCATCTTTAGCCTGTTTTTGTGCAAAACCTCCCTTTTTTTAAAAATGCACCTGAGCAGGGCGTCTATCTGTTTTCAAAGCATCGCGCTCGACACCAGCTACAAATCCAACATGAATTTTCTAATCGCGCCCCTGTGTCTTCTGCCACTCGGAGTCGGTAATATTAGTGTGATCGTACTCTGCAAATTTCTCCACAACTCCTCTTTTATCATGTTCCCCTCCCTTTTCTTCCTTGCCCCACTTCTCTCTGCTCCTCACTCTAAGCCTAACACACACACACTCACAGACACACACGTACACACTCTCATATGACCATGAACAGTTCATTAAGAATGTGTGCCTTTGGGGTGAAGTCTGCAGCTGAGTATTAGAGGACTTCTTGACTTCAAATGAAATAGCAAAACAGAATTATTTATAGTGTGTGAGAGAGTGTGTGTTCATGTGTGCGTGTGTGTGTGTGTGTAAGAGAGAGAGAGAGTGCAAGAGAGTGAGAGAGGCTGGTGTTGGAGTGCCCCTAAACACAAAATCCCCTTCAGCGTGTATGGCACAATTATATAGGTGCACACTTAGACACAAATGCACACATACACAATTGATCTTTTCTCTCTTGCTCTCTGACACACACACACACGCACACGTGCACACACAGACGCACACGCAGCTCTTCTACCTCTTACCTTTTTTAATGACAGAGTGGTCGAGGATGCCCAAGGCTGATCCTTCCTCCATTCCCTGTGTCAGACAGACAGACAGTCACTATCATTTATCCACCGGCCTCAGAGCCACCACACACTCACACACAGAGACACACACAGAGATATACAGCTTGTCTCTCTCAGGCCAAAGCAAGATGGAAGGTCCAACATTTACTTTCCCCTCACAGCACATATGAGCACCATCAATATCGAAGTAAATAATAAAAGCAAATTTGATTTAGTGCAAGTTGTTTTGTGCAACAGAGAAAGTAAATGAGTTGAAGTTGTGACGCACAAAGCAGTTTACATTTCTGTTTAATCAAAAAGAAGACATGTCACTTCATTTCAATTCTTTTAAGCCTAAAGCAATAAAACGTTTGGAACAAAGGCTATTTTTTGGACAGAAAAAGCAACATAAAGCAACATAAAAATCATTAATACATCTGCATAATATGTGTTAGGTAAAAATAAATAAATATATCTTTTTAAATCTTAAGAAAATGCGATTTACTGATAAGTGAAGTGTGGCTCAGCGATTCAAAGACTAAATTAGAAACATTTGGAGTTTTCTCTGATTGAAAGTAAAATCATGTTGCAGGGCCCGAGTCTCATGTTGCCTCCTTTGTGCTGACACTATGAGAGGGTTCAAACGCGGAGGATATAATCCATTAATCAAATAAAAGTCCCTGTCAAGTGGGAGCGTTTAACAGCAACATGCCCGGGTTGACTCCTCGCCCGGCGCTCCTCTCAGACGTTTCTTTTCTATTAATGACCGTGCAGATCAATTGGTCTCGGTGTGTGTGTGTGTCTGTGTGTGTGTTTTTTTTTTCTTCTGCGAGGAGGCAACAAACAGCGTCTGCAGCTGCACCTGCTGCAGGGAAGCTGACTGCTCAATAAACCATAGAAACTATTCTTCTCCCCCTAAAAACCTGCAGAAGGCAAAAAGGCTGCAGAATCACTTTGTGTCTGCGCGAGACGGAGGATAATGCTGGAGTGGATAATAAAATGGAGTGAGGCCAAATTGCTATCATTCATTTAACGAATGCAGTTTTTTATATTCATATTTTAGGGTATCGTTTTTATTGTGGATAATCCATTAAAAAAAGCTTAGAAAAAAAACGTATATACAAAAAGATTTCAAGTAATAAAACTGAAACATTAACTGATATAAAAACCATCTAAGACATGTCGTTATTGATCATGTCCAGCACAAACGGATAAAGCAGGAAAACAGACAACTGTAAGATGTAGAGATTTAGAAATTTAAAGAATATTTTTCTCTTGTCTTGAGAAATCAGCGTGCTGCTGTTTCCTTTGCTGTTTCTGTGTCAGACGCTAAAATTAAAGTATCAATTTTTAGGGAAAAATATAAAACTGCAGCTCTGAAGGTGTTTTAAAAAATAAAAAAACAAAGAAATAACATAAAAAATAATTTTAAATTAATTACCAGAGTTGTAAATTACACGTTTCGCTTTTTATGTAGATGTTTTAGTGTGGCCTGCATCTTTATAAACTCTTATTTGGAATTAAAGATAAATTGCCCTGAGGCCTTTTCGCCGCACTGCGCGTTTTCTAGTATTTAGTAGAATTTAGTAGTATTTATTTACATAAGCTAATTTTAAAATATTTCATTGTCGTAAAGGATAATTATTGAAGCACAACAAATACGAGCGTTTTAAGAAAAAATGCGTGCGTCTTTATCGTGTGCCGATTGACTTTTACGCACGGACTTCTCGAGCAGCAGTGCCAACGCAACACAAGCGGAAAAACAAAAAAGTCACCTGAAGATCATCCAGGCCGTGATGTCCCAGGTGCATCCCGAGAGGACCGTCTCCGAGAGCTGCAGCCCCTTCCCCGAGACCGTGCAGCAGCCGCGGGACAGCTGGATACTCCCGACGGGGGTCTAGGCTCAAAGCCCGGTGAGACTGTGATAGTAGCCCCCCTTCCTCGGAGCGCGACCTCTGCGAGTGCCACGCTGCTTGCTGGTGCTGATGGATGGAGTTGATGGAGGGGTAGGGGTCTGACAGGTGGGAATAAGCAGAGTCCTGGCTCTGAGAGTATGGCAGTGAAGACTGTGGATATGGGGGTGGAAAGTAGGGAGGCTGGAAGTCTGAGGCCGGAGTGTGGCAGAGCGGGGGAGCCGAGGAGTAGGCGGCCTGGTTCAGGGAGGACAGCTGGGAAAGGCGCCCGCTCGGCGAAGAGCCGCTTAGTCCGTCTGCGCGGTCCTGCAGAGAATCAGAAAGTTTGTTTCATATCAGGAGCTCAACGTGCTCAGAGTTTCAGGGTTAAAAACATTGAGCTCAGAGAAAAAATATTTTAAACCAAAGCGTTATTTCCATAAAGGAATCGAGATTTTAAAAAGGAAAAATAAAAGAAACAAACAAGTCACAAAAACGCAAAATTAAAATATGAAAAAAAGTTTTAATGTGTCCAAAATAAAAGTCGTGAATCCATAAATAAATATTTCCATTTCATTAGGGAGGGATGGAAATAGCAGCTGCGCTTGAAGTGATGCGCCGTGGCAGAAGACGCCCTTGGCATCGCTGTTGAAAAGTGTCAGAAAGGTCACTGCCACCAAGGAACTGCACAAAGGACAGGTAACGCACAGCAACAATAACAACAGCAGCACGTCGCTCCGGGAGGAGGCTCCATCTGTAAATAATCAGGGACTGCGTCAACAAACACAAACTGACCCCACGAGTGAAAATTAAAGCAAAAGAGGGGTTCATTCAGGCTGGCAAGGCGCGCGAAACCAAACGATAATTCAATGTGACTTCACAAGTTTGACCTCTCTTATTAAAAGAGATGCCAGTATGTTCACGCTGTGTGTGTGTGTGTGTGTGTGTGTGTGTGTGTGTGTGTGTGTGTGTGTGTGTGTGTGTGTGTGTGTGTGTGTGCGCAAACATGTAGTCCCCTAGCCTACATTTGGGCTCACACACACACGCATCCCGGTGAAATTTGATTTTTTTCTCAAAGCTGGGTCAACCTGATCGATGCTGTTGTGGTGGAAACAATGTCCATTATCTCCCTGCCAAAAATGCCGCCTTAAAAGCAGATATCGGTCAGCCCGGCACAGCTTTATTCGTGCACCGCCTTTCACCCACAGATGAATGAAAAAGTGCATTTCGGGCAACAAGGAAAGAATGGGCAAAACAATTAACAGACAAACAGATATTTGCAAAAGTTTTATAACAACAAACAGCAAAATGTTTTTTTTAAATTAAAAAATACACTGTAAATATCGAAAATGTCAACAAACGAGAGTCATAAATAATAAAGAAAAAATAAAGAAAGAGAAGAAAGGTAAGATTATAAGGTAACTGATGGGCCACAAATGAGAAGACACCTTAAGTAAAAGTGAAAATAATTATGTCTTCGGGTTTCTTCTTCTTCTTTCTTTTTCTTTTTTTTAAATCTCCACTGAGGTGCAGTCCACCATTCCCTGAGGCAGACTGTTCCTGAGACTGGGACCACAGTGGCTCAGGGATGGTTCCCCATGCGTTTTTATTAAGATCCTTGGGAGAACCCGGAGGCCGGCTGCACAGAATGTAAGCCGGGATCCGCTTTGGTACATAACTATAAAACATGTCAGAGAGACTGACTGCTGCCAGGCCATTAAAACCCACTCAAATCATCTCTCAAAGAAATGCAACCTAATAACTTTAAATTAATATTATTATGGGCTTTCATATTTGTGATCAAGGTCGATATTCAGTACTACAATTACTCATACTGATTGTGCGTACTTGTGCATTTCAAATTTTATTCCCCAAATTCTCTCTATATAAAAAAACTGCAAAACACAGAAAAAGATGAGCATCTTTCCACCGTGTGGACTCCTCATGGTCACTGTCTCAGCTGCTGTGACCGTGTGCAGACAGACAAAGAGCATCTCTGGGACAGATGCGCGGCGCAGTGTCAGTAAAGTCAAATTTTTGAAGTATCTGTGATTCTTTGGAACCACTTCTACAGGAAACCGAATTAACAGCAACGGTTGAACCACAAATCTTATATGATTTAGAAAACAATAAACATGAATTACTATTACTCTGTAAGCTGACAGCTGCTGTAAAGAATTCAACGCACTGTTTAAGTCTTTTTCTGTATCTTAATATACTCCAATTTTGTTAATTTGTTTTACCGCCAGCTGCAATTGTTTTACGCACGTTCTATAAGGTTTACTGACATTTCTAATGCAAAAAACAAAATCCTTGTAAATTTGTGTTACAGTAACGACTAACAGACACCAGCAGCCCTGAAAATACTAAAAAAACAAACAAAAAAAAACAACCCAGAACGACTCTGTCTAACTTACCATAGCTGAATAGGTGTGGATTAACATCTGGACCAGTCTGGACAGATCCCCAAAATTTAAAATTCAACGGGAGTCGAAGGCTTCCCACGGCTCATAAGGTGTCACAAAAAATGTTCCCAGATGTAATCCAGGCCTTTATTAAAGGTCCATTCAATTCAGAGGTGCTGATATTTACTTTTCCTTATCTCTCTGTCTGCCGGAGCTCTTTACGCGCAGATGAAAAGCAGCTGCCAGATACGAACACGCGCGTACAACACAACACAGAGTCCTGCAGCCTCTCCATGAGCGCACTACTTATAGGTTTTGCGCGCACCCGGCAGAATAAGGGGAGGGGTCGAGAGGAGCCACTTCTCTTAAAGAGATATATTCCTTCGCTTGCTTGTTTTGCCCCACGCTGATTGTACCGTTAGCTTTATTGTTGCCTTTTAAAATAGCATCATGCAGGCTTTGCGCACGAAGTAAGACCCCAGATGGGTTTTATTAGTAGTAAATATCCCTCAAAAATTCACATTTTCAACAAGGAAATCATCTCCCGTGATTCTTTTAACGTCTACGTTAAAAAGTTAGTCTTTTTACGCACGAAATTTTAGAGGGATGGTTTAAAAATCTAAATTATTTTAATTGTTTCAACTTTTTTAATACACCTTGAGTATTTCACGGTTTGAACCGACTTAAATTATCTTCTGTCATAAAAAAATAAATACATTTTAAAAAGACGTGTGCACCTTTTTACGCGCTTCTATATAAAACATAACAGACTCACAGAGCCCACCAATGAAAATAAAACTTTACCTGCGCGTTGTCAGTTTTAGTTCGGGATTTCCAGAGCATGATGGCGCTCGGGCTGTACGTCAAGCTGCAGCTGAGGGGTTAGAGATGGATGGAGAGAAGAGAGGAGACAGGCTGAAGGTGCAGAGGGGAGTGAGTTACTTTGAGAGAAGATGCAGTAGTTTGTATGGATGAGTCAGAGAATAGAGCCGGGTGTGAGGAGGGGGTGTTAGAAAAAACACAAAAGAGGGCGGTAGGTGACACGAGTCGAGGAGGGGGGCAACTGAAAACTTTTGTCACGGTTGGTGTGAGGACCATAGGATCAGCGGTGGAGGGGTTAAACATAGCTGATTGGTGATAATGGCCTGACAAATTATCAACCTAATCAAAAATTCACTTTAATACTTAGAAATATTCCAGAACTCAAAAATAAAATTTTCCCCGCATTTCTGAGTAAGTCTAACATCCGCTACAGCATTTAATTCTTGTTGCTAGATGACTGATATGCGCCAATTTAAGACTTTCAGCGTCCAGTAAAACGATGTCATAACTAAACACTTTGTTCTCTGTGCTGAGGTTTTTTTTCCACCACATATTGTTTTATTAATAGCTTCACTATAATTTAATTACCAGCCTAATAATTGAAACTACTAAAACTCTGGAAATGTGGATAACGGAAGAAGTTTGCCAGTAAACAAGAACTTCACCACACATTAAGTGTCATTGCGCCATCTAGTGGAAACCGACTGAATGCCTGTTCAGTGATATAAGGAAAATGTGCTTGGTATAAATGTACACCAGCCCAGTTCGCATTACACTGAACGTTTGACATAATACTTAAATTACAAGATTCTAATCAAATGATTTAAATTTAGCATTATTTTAAGTTCATGTAATGGCCAATGCAATAATATGACCTTTGAACAGGAAATTTAAATGTTCACATCCAACCTCATAATGCAGACCTGCATCATATTTAATTTATGATGCAATTACAGCACAAAACTGTCCTCAAAGCAGCAGCTAGTAACAGACAAAGCTGTAAAAACAAAAAAGCAAACCCAAAACACAGTGTTCTCTAACAAAAATAGTTCTTTATTAAAGGCATTTACATTTTCAACAGTTGCATTTAAGAAACAGCTTGTGTGCATTTTCAGCTCCTTGTGACAGGTATAGCCGTCTCTGTAAGGATTTACCTGCAGAGCTCTCAGATGTTTTCAATGATTTATGATGAAAACAATAAAGTAGGTCAGTCAAACGGGGCACATTCAGAGAAATGTGCACAGAAATGCATGATCCTCCTCATTCCTATTAAAACTAGACATTTCGGCAGACATCCCCAATTTATTAATTAAAAAAAAAAAAACCCATCAGAGCAAACACATTTATAATACGAGTTTGGTTTCAGCAGTTTCCCTGGTTTATTGGTTTCATTGTGCGGTTTCACTAAAAGTTAAAAGTACTCGATTAGAGAGTACACCATTTCTCCAGAGCAGCTGGTTTTACTTCACTCCCACCGACTTCTTCAGCTTCTTCATACTGCTCAAAGCTCCTTCGCTGGATCTCGTCATCATGTCTCCGATTTCTTGTTTGCACACCGGGCACCGCTCTGCCAGGGCACACAGAGCCTCCTGCAGCGCATCCTGGGTCAGCTGGTCAGGCAGAGCGCTACACTGATGAAGCATGGCGAGCATGTGTCTGAGCCAACCCTCCTCTCTGATCAGGGTGGTGATTGAGGGTTGGGCACGGGCACAGCCTCCCAGGGCCTGCAAACTCAACCTCCAGAGCTCTGCAGCGTCGTCCCAACTGTCCTCCCAGCTCAGGCTCACCTTCGCTGGACCTGGACTAGAGCTCGAGTCCAGGGCGCTGCGAAGGAACCGGAGAGCTGAAGAAAGGAAACGCCGCTGGCCCGCTTCCACTGAGCCTGCAGAGAAGAGCTTTGTTGAAAACTATTTAACAAATAACTAAACCATTAATTTATTTGTTCATATCTAAATGGGTCACATTCGTCATGTTTCACATCATAGACCAACATTGTGCAAGGCTTAGGAATCTTGCAGGACCACTACGAGAAAGACTGCAGCTAGATTCTTGCAAGTTTTCCTTCTTGTAAATTTCCAGCAGAACTGCTGAGCAGAAGCAGAAGGAGCTTTGGGCCACATCTGCCTGTGTGTGCAAGAGTTTGTTCTGTGGGTGGTGGTTCAAAACAAAGAAAACTGCACAATGTCAACAACTCAAGGTTACTTAAGTTTGTGATCACCTTATCGCAAAGGATTGAGATGGGAACATTTGTTGGCTAGCTTGCTAGCATTATGGTGACACAGCTTTGCCAGTCAGTGCAGGGTAATCTCTATAAACTGGTTCTGTGTATAAATAAATACAAACTGTAGGGAAGGGAAAATTTACCATCTTTAGCCTTTTAAATACATTTACACTTGTAAACTATGAGCAGTTTGAGCCAACACTAAGTGGAGGAAAACCGAGGTCATGGCATAGATTCCCGTGGTTACACTGGAAAGCCCTGAAAAACTAGCTGTTGTTCCAGTAGCTAATAGCTTTAAGCAGTGTGCAGATATGTCAATGGAGAATCTCTATACAGAGCGTTTCTAGATTAAATGACTTGAAGGTTATGCAAAAATAAATTACACCCCCCCCCAAACCTAAGAGTATAAAGAACCAAAAACCACTTTCACCTCCTTCCTTTAATCTGCCAATCATGAGTCCCAGAGTGCAGCAATTTGCTGTTAGGACCAGGAGGCGGGGCTTATTCACCAAGAGGGGGAGTGCTTCACTCAGAAGGACCTCAAGGCTTCTGAAACACGAGTCCTTTCTAGAAGACAATAAGTTTACAGGTTTGCATTTTTAAACACAGATTGTGTGATAAGTACTGCTCATAAACATTTGGCAGACACTCAGAAACAGACGGTTTGCTTGTCACATTGATGATTATGATGATAAACCAGCTACCTGACTCTCTCTGGCTCTGTAACAGTGAAGTTGAGCAAAGCAGAGCAGGCTGTCTCCATGCTGGGATCCCTTGTGGATGCGACACTGGTTTTTCCCCTGAGGAAAGTCCAGCTCTGAGACAGGAAGTCCACCAGCAGGGCCGGGGTGTCGACATCGAGCAACACCTTCCTGGGAACTTCCTCTGCTGACAGGTGGCACAGAGCTGGGAGGAGATACCTAGGGAGGAGGGAAAAGGAAAAGAGGCAGTGCAACATAAAACCAGCAGATTTTCTCTAAATGTTACCAATCTCCTCTCAGACTTCATCTTTACCTGAGAGCCTCTCTGCCCGTCCACGCGCCCCTGTCCTCACCAATAGACATCTTGACCATCCAGTCAGCGAGGCTATGCTCTAAGATCCCACCCTGCAGGTGGCTTCGGGTGTAGTTTATCAGAAATGGCAGGAGTTTAGTCACTTCCTCCTTAAGACAGGAAGTCTCCTCAGCCAACCACGAGCACAGAGAGCGGAATGTGGCGAAAACGAAAGGGTCGCCATAGCGGCTCGGCTCCACCTTTAATATCATGAATAAACGAGTCATTTATTCACATTTAAATTTTCTCTTTACTCCTAGGCTCTACACGTCAGCACAACAGAAATAATTTTGTGCACAATAAATGATCATATTTCTAGTATCACCAACAGATAGCTTGTTATGTTAGTTTTCTCATCATCTCTTTACCTGCTGCAAGAAGTACATCAAGCCAGAGAAGGCCTCCTCCAGGACCCCGAGGACCTGCCTGCTCTGCTGCAGACTGAGGGTAGCAATTGAGCTCTGAGAAGGTGCAGCAGCCTGCGGGACTCCCGGACTGCAGGCCTGCTCTATGGCCGCCTCCATGATTCGGTAACAGCCTACGAGGAGCACAGTTCAGATTAAATGACTGAGGTGGTTAACTTTGATTAGATCTCAATACCTAGAAAATGACTTAAGGAGTCAGATGATGCCTGTTTATTTAATTAAACTTCAATTGTACTTGCTCCCAACAAGAAACACTGTTACATGACAACCAAAACATGCAAATGAGGACACCAAGATGACTACTTTAAATCAGCTGAGTGAACAGTTACATGCAAATCATACAGCAGAAATGAGATTCCAAGTCAACTTCAGCTCTAAGATTAAACTGAAGTAAGAAAGCTTTACAGCAAGATTTAATCAACCTTTTTCCTTTTTTATGAAGTGTCATCCTGGAAAATAATAAACTTAAAGTTCCAATCAACATACTATTATGAGTAAGTACACTACCTGTTATTGTGTGTTGCACCTCAGGGGTCAAATCATTACCAGGCAGTTCTTCCAAACCCATTCTGACCTCCACGCAGGCCCGGTTCACCAGTAAGCAACAGAACTTTGGAGGTCCCGCCATCTCCCAGCCATATAAATCCAGCAGGCAAGCACTGAGGACCAGGATTGATCCGATATGTCTCGGTGTCAATTTAGCCTGCACCATAGGTCTCAGTATCTCCCATAAACTGCCCACGACTGCCTTCAGCTCCTCACTCTCCACTGCCACGCCTGCTGGGGGCAGAAACTGCGCCAACTGACCACACATGCCTAACCTGGTTTCGTCTGTGGACTCGCAGAAATCTTTGGAGAGTCTGACCAGCAGCGAGAGGAGCTCTGGAGTGTGTTTGCTCCATGCTTTGTCCTTGTTTTTACCAGAGAGGAGCGAGCCCAGCAAGGTGAGCCCTTTCTCGTGGCTCAGAGTCTGGTTCAGTTCCACCGCTTGGCACAAAGCCGAGATGGCGCCCCTGCTCAGGAGCTGCTCCGGGCCTCTGGGTAAGGCACACACAACTGTCAAAACCAGGTAGCAGTCAGCAGCCAAGGCCGCATCAAGGCTAGACGAGGGAGGGTTCTCCTGAGACGTTGACACTCTGTTTGCTTCACTGCCATCATCGCCTTTTTTCCTGCTGCTCTCAGTCTCTTCTGCAGATTGTGCCACACTGGCAGGATTACAGTCTGGGTTTGAAATGATTGCTGACTGGACTTCACCGTCTGGACTCTGCCCTACTTGGTGCTGCTCCCGGTCTTCCCGTTTCTGCTGGTTAAATACAGGACCATTTGCTAAGATGCCCAGCAGGAGGGGGATGGTGGTGAGGAGCTGGGGACTGGAGGCCATGTCTGGCTCTGTGCTCAGGGCAGCCAGCAAAGCCGTGCCCAGCGAAAGGAGCTCATCTGGGGGTAAGCCAGAGTTCTCGTCCCCTCTGACTGCTGTGACCAGAAGCCGAGCTGGAAGATTGAGGCCCACCGCCTCAAAGATGCGCCTCAACGTGGGTTTGTCCAGTTCACTGGCTGGGCACAAGCGACTTATCTGAGGATGTGAAGATAGAGTAGAATTAGTCTTTGTTGAGGCACAATTTAAAATATAACATCAGTAAAATCTGTCTACTTAAAAAAAAAAAACAAATAAAACAGTGTTATAGCGCGCAATTTTTAATGATACTTTGATCTGTTTGCAATTCCTTGTTGTCCATTCATCCATCTGGCATGCCAGCTGTTCCAGTGCAACCTAAAGGTGTTTGATGGTGAAGGCTTTGTTCCAACCAGTCAAGTTCTTGCCCACCAAACTAATCCAACCATGCCTTTATGAGACCTTGCTTTCTGCACTGGGGCAGACATGCTGGAACAGAGGAACCTCGATGCTAACTAGTCCCACAAAGCTAGAAGCGTAGTTGTCCAAACCTTCTTGGTGAGCTTAACCATGAAGATCTCATTCACTGGAACCAAATACTCCAAAGCAACAGCCGTCCAAACTTTACAGTTAGCACAATGCAGTCAGGCAAGTAACTGCTGTGGCATTTGCAAACCTAGACCCGTCCATTAGATTACTCACCACTTCTCCAGAGCAAGATTCCTGATTTCCTTGGAGTAACAACAAATATAAATGTCTTGTTTCTGTTCAGTTCTATAAAATAATATCTAGACATCCAGCAGTTAATCTCATCAGTGCAGCTCAGTGTGTGAACAGGGGCTAGATTAGAGGGAAAAGATAAGTACAACTGTGTACCATCTGTATAAGAATGAAAGGTATTATAATTCTTTATGACAGTACCAAACAGAAGCTTTAAATTCAATCCAAGAAAAGACCCTTGAGAAAACACTGTTTCAGCTTTTAAATTGGCTGGTTCCTTGATTTTACACACCTGTGACGATGAGACTGAAAACCCCAAAATTCAAAGATTAAGAGGTGTGATCCAATACTTCTGCCCATTCCTCTGCTGCAGAGGTAGTTTTAAGGGAAAAAAAAAACAAAAAAAAAACCCCACAATGTTTGCAAATAACCATTAGTTTGGTAAACGCAACTGTATTTATAAAAATAAATAAATTTAAAAAAAAAAAAAAAAAAAAAAAAGGAACATGCAAAAAGCTCCCATAATTTCTTAGTTTTATTTTGGGGAAGCTTAACCCCCAAATAGTTGAAAATCAATTTTAAAACAGTTTTATATGAACTCCTTTAACAATATTTTTGTTTTTATCTCGATTCTTAAATTAAACGAATACTTACCAGAAGAAGAGCAGCCAACGTTTGACTGTCGTTTTTAGCGTGCTTCAGCGCATGCACACACTTCTCCAAGACGCCTCTTTGGGCATCAGTCAATCCGTCTTTTACATCCCCTTCTGAGCCTCCTCCACCTTCACCTCCTCCCTGCTCCTCTTTAGCAGGAGACTGGCTGTTCACGGTGGGTGTAAAGGCAGCACTGTCAGCCATTATGAGCCCGGTAACTATGCGACCGAGAGAGATGTAAAGAGGAGAAAAACTTTTTCAATGAATTTCCAATCAGTCTTTCGAGCACTGATTGCAAGAAACAGCGCCACATCGCTGGGCCAACTTACCAATTTACTGGCTGTCAGCTGTCCCGCTAACGGCTGACAAAAATGTATATGTATATCAATTTAACATTTGAACAGGTGAACGTTAACAATGGAACTTACTTTGTTGACAACCCTCTTGCACGCCGCAACTGCTCGTGCTCACTCCCCCCGGAAACACACTGTCAAGCTAAAGATGTCACGAGCCAATAAAAAGGCTCGAAGAAAATCAGGCAACCAATCATCAGGCGGATTGTTGGAAGGCGACACCGCCATTTTAGCCCGTGTCATAACGTCAGATAAACGAGGTTATCCAGATTTATCGTTTTAATTTTATTTTTTAAAAATGTTATTATTTTTTTAATATAAAAGAGAAAAAGTTTATTAGCACTCGTTGAGTTGAGCATTTACCTTTTTAAACGGCTCCTCGTTAGGGGGCGTAAACCGGAACTAGCTGGATGAACGTTGAACGTTTTCAGCTTAAGACAACAAATTAATTTAATTTGTATTGTGTTTTCATTATGTACCAAAAATCCACGTGTAAATAAATAAATAGATTAAAAAATAGAAAATGATAAAGAAATGCCAACTGGTTAAAAAAGAAAAATTAAGAATAACCTGTATCGCAAGAAATAAAATGAGCTCATATCCAGGTTATTAAAACTATATAGCTATTTAGTTAGGACTTTCGGTTTTACTTACAGATGTACCACGTAACTGCTCTAGCTAACCATCGCATAACTGCTGTTTTCACTGCCTACTTTGTTTTGAAAATCTCATCACCGGAACCTTGCGTAAAACGTATTGCATTGACAGTCAAGCACTCACTCACGGCATATCAGCTGTATCAGCGAGAGGAGTACTGACCTAATTTGGAGAGCAGGGGACAACAAGAGACAAGGCTACACATCGGAACGAGCAGCTGAAGAGAAACTCTACCATTTTTTGTTTGTGTAAGTCCGTGCACGCATTCTCTCTCTTGTGTTACTGGGAGCAGTTGCCGTTAAAACGCATTGTGTAGGGTCCGATGAGAGATGTCAGCAGCTGTTAGCCTCAAGGTGCCTTGGATGCGAGTGATTCCGGGATTAAACAGGTGAAATACCTTACGGTGCACTACTTCAACCTTCCCGTGTCAGTGCTTGGACGTCGACATGCCTTGTAAAAACATAACATCTGCTAAATGCGCGCAAGTGGCACTTGGGTTTATACATCAACCCCCCACACAGTTGTTTATAATATTATGACAGTGCAGCAGACTGTGCTGTGGGCAGATACCGGCCTGTATTGAATTATCTGACAGCTGAACACGTCTTGTCCTGTCTTGAGTAAATCTGAGTGATTTGTCAGTTTCGCAAGATACATAATGCACGAGCCCACCATTTTGTCTTAGTAGTGTGAGGTTTTTTTTGTTTCTTTGTTTTTGTTTTTTTCAGTGCGTTTACTCACGCGTCTCATTTGACTTGACAGACTTTCATTCATATAGTCAAACATGCACCAATTTGCGCTTTAAGCAGTCCATTACGCGCTGCACGGGAATAAGAAGAGACAAGAGTGGAGCTTAGTCAGCAAATCAGGGTTATTTTGTTTGTTTTATCAGTCATTTAGTTGACAAAATAAAATAGGCCAGCAGAGGCTGAAGTAATGTTCTTTATTTAGTCCCTCTACGTTTCATCTCTGATATGAAGCTGGCAGTTACTGAACGTCTTTTATTCAGTGAGGCAAATACTTGGTGTTATGAAATTACTAAGAATGACTTTTAGTTGTTGTTGTTGTTGTTGTTATCATATGATTAAAATGTGTACACATGTCAATAAAAAACCTAGAACAGGCAAAATAGACCATAAACAAAATAACTGAAAGCAGATAAACTGACAGTAAAAAGATATCACTGATGACAAGACATAAAAGGCCAATTTAAAAGTATGAAAAGGACTTTTTAAGGAGATTAGCAAGCATTCTCTCCTCAGGCTGGTCACTCCAAAGCCAAGGGGACTTGATGGCAAAACCATTAGATTTAAATCTAAGGAGCAACCAAGAGCTCAAACGGGGGTCAACATTTCTGCTATGTAACTTGAGACCCAGACCCAGATGTACTTTAGAAGTGAATCCAGTTTCAGTTGCTCCGTTTAAAATACATGATAATTTCACGGAAATCATATGAGTGCTTGCAAATGGCACACGTTTGTTACCCAAGATTAACTTGAACTAGAATGATGTGAAGAGAAAATTATGGAATATGATCCAAAGCATACATTATCTGTCTAACATGATAGAGGCAGTGTTGTGGCATTGGTGTGTATGGCTGTGGAACAAAGTCACTAGTGTTACCTGAAGATGTGACTGCTGATAGAAGTAGCACCCTAACTTGATCTAAACCCAACAGAGTGCGCTTTTTCCATTGTCAAACACAAACAAGCAGCAAGTGAAGGTGGCTATAATAGAGATCTGATGGAGTAACTCAAGCAAGGAAACTCAACATTTGGTGTTGCCCACGGGTTTAGACCTCAGGTGAAGTTTTTCTTTTCATAAAGGTATTAAAAAGAGTGTTTAAATTTATGTTCATTAATTTTGAATCTCAGAATTTGGGGGACTGTGTATAGCAATCGCTGTAATTCTTAAAAAGTGCATGTAAAATTGTTATAAAGCTCCTTGAATTAAAGCTGAACGTCAGCACTTCAGTCACATATTGATTGATTTGCAATCCGCTGTGATTGGGGCAGAACTACAAACTGTCTTTGTCCCAAACATTATGGAAGGCGCTGTATATGCAATAAGTGAGAAAACCCTAAAGCCAAGATCTTGGCAAAGAGTAAAGTTTAAAGTGAGTTAAAGACTAATGTGATGTACTCGTACTTTCTGTTGGGTCTTTGATTTGTAATCTTATTTTAGGATTAGTGTAGTTATTGCTCTAAGGATATTTGTAGAGTTGTCACAACAAAATAAGCAGTTTGTCATGATTATTCATTTTATTAAATGTTTTCCTGGGTATGCTGCCTGAAAGAGACATAAAAACTTGATTTTCCTTCCCTGTGGCAGCCGGAGGAAGCTGTGCGTGGGACAGAGAAAAGCTACATCAGCCTGTCTGCGGAGAAGCCGATGCAGAGCTGACTGCTCCTGCTGAGAGAGGAGGAGGAGGAGGAAGAAACAAGTCAAAGGGAGAGAATTTGCCAGATGTAAGAGGAGGAAAGAGAGAGAAGGTGGGCGAGGGTTTCGGTGACAGAGATCATTGTTCTGCAACAAACCCCTCATGGGTGAACTGGCCATTAAAAAGTCAGTAATGGCCAAGCTGTCATCAGCCCAGGTGACCGTGTGCACCTGAGCGTTACTGCTGCAGCACAGTGAAAGTCACCACGTGCCTCGGGGCAGCTGCTGCATGGTTAAAAAAAAAATCCAGGCTGCCGGATCCTAACTGATTCCTGCACGTTTTCTGCACTGGATCATTTTCACCTGGAGCTTTTTCCCCTTTTGGGAGTTCACTAGGGAGAGAAAAATAAGCAAAAGCGGGATACGGAGCAGTTTGGATATTTGGACAGACTGAGCCAGTGACTACAGCAGAGAAAGAGACTGCTCGGTGCTCCAGTGTCACGTGCAGGAATGCAGATTTGAATAAGGAATCAGACCAGCAATCCAGGTTTGATACTACCACGTTTTCCTTTTAAAAAATACAGTAAGTAACATAGTTGTAGGTTTGTCTCAAGAAAACAGTGCTGCTTAAGCTTTTAATGCTTGCCTTTGTTTAAATAAGATCATTATCAGTTTAGTAAAAGCATCAGGACATTTGTAACAGTGCCTTACACAAACATGACTTCTTTCTCTCAAACTATATTTTCTGTTTATTCAATTTTTGCAGAGGCTGGCACCGATGGCACAGGGTAATTACTAATGTGGAAGATTAGGGATGTGCTTCCAGCCATATGGATACAGCATCTAGCTAACCTCTTTAGAGTGTGATCATAACAGATAGATATGAAAGCTTGATTTATTACTATATTGCCCCACAGTAGTTTCCTGGTGAGGCCATGTTGAGAAGAGGCCTGGCCGTGCCTTAAACATTGTGTTTCAGGAGCTTTGGTATTTATTTGACAGGGACCATGCACAAAAACACTGACCTCACAAAACAAAGCATGCTTCATACCTAATTTCCATATACAGTCCCCAGAGGATGGCAAACACAATATTAACTAATCCAGCAGTTGAGGTGGGCTCGAGTCCAACTTGGAAGGGACCTTAGGGCACACCCAGGACACACTGGAGTGATTATATCTCGGCTGGCATGCAAACTGTTATCTGGGTATCTCTGCTTAGACTTTTGCCAGCCGTTTCCTGCTGCTTATCCAGCAGAAGGAAGTAGGTGGATGTTTGTATACATGGACAGACTTATCCAACTTAACAGTGAGGATGAACCTAGCCGAGCTGTCACAAGGCAAGAGACGTGGTACAGCCTGTCTCCTAGAACGTTGAATTAAACTAAAGAATGCTCAGGACCGGCCAGGAGGTTTAAACTTCTAACCTTCTTCCTGTGGGACACCAGATACAACTTAAAAATGTATATACATACGTACCTCCAGCCCACTCCCACTCCCACACACAAACACATACACACTGTAAAACCTTCCTATATACACCCCCCTCATTCAATATTCAGGATGTTCCATCAGTGTATATAAACCTATCATAAAATGAGGGTATTATAAGGAAATCTTAGCTTCACCGGTTACCTACAAGCTTTTTTTGGATCATGAGAAAACATACAAATCTGCACCAAACTGTAAGGGAGCGTTTCCCATTGATTTCTTAAATGAAAACCATTTTTCCATAGCAGAACGTCTTTTAGGAACTTCACGTCCACGTTTCCCTTGAAGCTCTGCTCATCTGTAATCATCTGATATGCACACAGAGGTCTTTGCAGTGGTGGAGGTGCATTCATTTTTATATATTTTGCAGACAAGAACATCAGAGTACAAGATTAGGCTTTCGTAACTGAACATTTTGTACCTACTCAGGATATCACAGTGGTGATAATGCTGTGGTTTCCTTGTAGAAATGTTAAGGAAATTAGTTTTAAAGTTGTCACACCTTCTTGACACTAGCAATAGACACAATAGTGTCAAGACTATTGACACTAGTCTATTGACACTATGTTCCCAACATATCTGAAGATAACTGTTTAGTGTTTCAGTGTGCTACCACTCATGCTTAACCCTACTTTTATGATTTCTGCTGCAATAACCTAAAGGGAACCATGTGTACCAACACAGCGGTTAAATATTGCGCATTCTCAGATTTTTATCTTTGCATCAGACGAAAACCACAGAAGCTGAACAACATGAGGATTACACCTTCCCTTCAAGCAGCACAGTACTCTGAGTCTTGCCTCTTTTTTGGTGACTCATTTAGTCATTATTCTGGAGGTAAACATGAAACTAAAGGCTTCCTCCTCACACTTCCTGCACAACGGGATATTAAAGATGAGGAAGTTACTCGGGGTCCCGAAGGCCTGTGACTAAGGGTATTTGTAGCTTGAATTTTGGGTCATGGTTTTGTTCTTTTTACAACAGAAGGGCGTACTATGAAGCAAGATTATTGGGTTAGCAAGCTCCGTCAAGTTTAAAGTCAGAGTTGTCTCTCTCCTTTTACCTGGTTAAATCACCATGGTAACTTACACTGAACACATGACCTAGCCAGAAGCAGGTTATGCTTTGACTTTCACTTTAGAATCCGGTTGAAGTGCCACATTTATGCTTTTATTTGCAGCATGTTGTAAAAGCAGTACAGATTCTCTGCTGGGGCGAATGTGTTTTATATGTGCACCATTTTAAGATGTACCTTACTGACACCACTGAATCAAACTCATATTGTCACAGGAAGGTGCATGTATTAAATGTTTTCATTCTCGATTCTAATCTGCCGTTAAGTCTCTGTTACACTTCTGTAACCGCAGTTACTAGAACAACAGCGCACACACCAAGAATACCTATCCAGTCAGTAACATTAATTTGAATTAATGTTCAATGAATTTCTTTGCTCCACCAACAAAACAAAGCCATTTCCACATCTCCTTCCTTATGCTGTGGGACAGGAGCACATAATGTTTATCTCTAACCAGTTTAAAGCAAAGCAGAGAGAGCACTCAGTGATCAAATAATTAACTTGAATTAAAATGTTGAGTTTACTACTCTAATATTAGTGATTTTCTGCAGCATTAAGCTATTGCCGTCAATGCAACTTTGTTGCTTAATCTTTAATGTTCTTTATAGAGTTTAATCCCCCTTTTATCACTATCTTCATCTGAGAAATTGTCTGAATGGAGTAGGTGGCACTCAGGGATCTCATTTTGTGTGGAAGAAGAATCCAGAATCTTACATCATTATTGGAAATAAATAAATAATGTGCTTAGTACCAGTTTAGTCAGAACCTGAAGGATTTTTAAATATTACAACTTCCACTAGACTGGCAGAATTTAGCCAGGCTTTGGGAGTGCTACATGACGTCACAGTACGAGATGATGCAACAGCAATTTGTCTCTCTTTAAAGAATTGTTTTAGCCCTTACGTGTTTCTGTGTCCCAATCATAGATTACCATACGATACATTGTTTTTATATATCTGGTGTTAATACCTTTTAATATATTGTACTGATGAAATTGTCTCTCAGAAAAGGTCAATGTGATTTCTGCAAGTTGTTCGTTTAGACGGGTCCTAAATGAAGAAAGGACAGAAAACAAAAAATGTCTGTTGTTCCCAATAACAAAACCTTTTATCACTTACAATCCTCTTTGGTTAACAAACTGGATTCTTTGAGTTTTTTCTTCAAAAAGTATAAATAAGAATCTGTATAGTTCAGCATGATTCAGGCCTCTGTAGCCTCCCTGGAATTGAGCAACCTTTTCTTGGCCTGAGCTGAAAAACAAATGAACAGTGAGAGGGTCAGTGAAGACTCTAGTCATGTACTAAACTTTTCCCCCCTTTTGGCATGTAGAAATTCTCTAGTTATTGCCAGATGTTAACCAGTGTCTACTTTCATGTTCACATAGGCTAAAGATTTGCATAACTCATAATGTTATCAAGTTTGCCTTTAGGCATACAGAAGGAGTAAAGAACTGTTGTATAACTTCAGAAATTTGCTTATGATTAATTTTCCTGTTTCAGTTCTGCATAGTTACAAGGACATAGCCCAAAACTGTGTGAATCATTTTACACCTCCTTAGGTGTTGCTGTCAACAGGATATTGACAGAATTGCTGTGTTAGTTACACCCTCAAACCGATGACAGATTATAGAGGCAGACAGAAAATTCCTAGTAAGTGAAATCTGCTGTGTATTTATGGTTATAGAATTTGTGGCTTGTTTGTTCTCTTTTGCAGAAAAGGCCAAAAACAATGAAAGGTCCCTACAGTTTCAGTGAAGGTGCCTTTTCTTTAGTTTCTCAGCACAGTGTCTCCCGGTAAAGAGTCTCATTTTCATTAGCTTTTCTTATCAGATTTAGAAATTACAGACTTAAAATTCTTCTCCTCTAAAAAGCCGAGGCAGCGTTGGACATAAGCAATCAAAGAAGAGAAGGCACAAGACCTGAATAATTTAGAATACAGATGAAATTTCAGAATATATAATCGTGTATGTCCACATCCATGTGATGTGAATGATATTGAATGATCAACAGCTGAATTCATTTCTCTCTCTAGCCTAGTGGGAGACAGAAATGAATTGGTGGTTGTAGCTCAGGTGACAGAGCAGGTCAGCCACTACTCAGAAGGTCGGTGGTTCGATCCCAGGCTGCCTCCTGGCTGCATGCCAAATATCCTTGGGCAAGATACTAACCCCATGTTTGCCTACTGGTGGTGGTCAGAGGGCCCGGTGGCGCCAGTGTCCGGCAGCCTCGCCTCTGTCAGTGCGCCCCAGGGCAGCTGTGGCTACAATGTAGCTTGCCATCGCCAGTGTGTGAATGTGTGTGTGAATGGGTGAATGACTGAATGTAGTGTGAAGCGCTTTGGGGTACTTAGGGACTAGAAAAGCGCTATACAAATGCAGGCCATTTTACCATTTTTTTTTTTTTTTTTTAGTGTTGGAGCAGCTGAGCCTGTGAAGGCCCCTGAGGCGGCCATGTTGGATCTCTTCGTCAGAGTGCTGGTGTTGGCCCGTCTTCACCTGTCACCTCACAGCACCTTCCTGCCAACCTAACTCCTCACTCCTTTCTTCCTTCAGCTTTCTTCCACTGCTGGATTAGGGGAAAGGTAAATCTGACAGTTTTTGGTTTCTTTTGGGGTTTTTTTTGTTGTTGTTTTTTGTAGCTATACTTTTTTTGTTTGTTTGCTGTTTTGTTTTTTTTTTCTCAGATAACAGTTGACTATATCTGTGATTCTGGTTCTGTATTGATTTGGGTAAACATAGTGAGTCAGACATCAGCTCTTGTCTAAAGATAAGAAACAAGAAACTTGGGAAATTACTGTGCTACAGTAGCAAATTAAATAGAAAACACCAAAAATGTGGAGTCCAGTGAATCAAAATCTTTGTAGGTGTATTGTCAGCAGAGCTGAAACAGATGTTGGAGTAAGCATTCAGCTGCATGTGCAGTTAGTGGCGCAGAGGGCAGTCTGAATCCATTAAATAGCTGATGCAGAGGTCATCCAAATGACCTCTGCTTAGAAGAAGCCAAACAGTGAGTTGCACTTAATTGATAATTATACAATGATTAATTCTCTTGTCAAATAAAACAGATGCATAGTAACAACTGTTTGCAGTTCAGTATTTAGGCCACAGAACTTTAGACAAATGTGCAGGATTATACCACAAACAAGTATTTCACCTTTGCAATATCACAAAGAACAAGAACAAAATCAATGTGATAAGGTGATAAAGTCATTTAAAATAGCAACAGCATCAGCATTGGATTTGGGAAGTAAAAAAGTTGGGGTATATCCAATGGATACACTGAAAAGGCTATAATCTACCTTTTTAAAATAAAAGAGTGGTTTTATTTATCCCACACTGTCTGACAAATCCAGTTTACTCTTTCAACGTAAACCATAGACATTTGACCAAAATTCAGTGTTTTGTGGGAGTCAACCATGTTAGCGTATGCAATGACTGAGCTGCATTTAATTCTTCCTCTGTCTGCTTCCCAGGTCCTTGTACAAAATGTCCTATGCACACCACAAGCTGCTCACCTGGTGCTTACCTCACCTCCTCCTCCTACCGCTGACCTACCTCTGGCTCCTGGCTCTTCCCACAGGTAAAGTAAACCAAACATCACCCTGGACTCAAAATACACATGGCGTGAAACTGATAAAGAAAAACATGTGTGCGTGTTTTGCTTCCAGCACTCATCTTTACACGCCTTTGATTACTCAGGGTGGGTCTACATCCTTCTTAGTGTTATTATGATGCTAGGGTACTTTTAGCTTGGTTGGTGTTTACTGTCCCTGTAATCTTAGGCTGAGAGATGGACGACTGTTGGCATCCCTGCTGTGTGAGTTCTTTCTGATGCCACTCTGCTCAGTGGGTTACAGTGTGAAAGAGGACAATAAAGGCTCTGTGAGTAGACATAGTGTGTGTGTGTGTTGAGTGGTGGGAGACAGAAGAAAAGAGGACAAGGGGTAGGATGACTAAACAGAGGCCAAAGGGGGGTCCTTCCTTTCTCAGACAAACCACAGAGCCTTTGTGTGTTGTCATATGAGGTAAAATCCGTTTTTTCCAGACTTGAGTTACACTGATGCACCACAAAGTCACCCTTGCCTCTCGTGTTGCTATGGTAGCAGTAGTTGCCGGTTGCTGTAGCAGGGTCTAATATGATCTGATGAACTGTGTTTTTGTTTGGTTTTGCTTTTGATGCTACCGTAATATATTAATAGATATGCCAAGCTTTCACTCAGTCAGTGCACACTCAGCTGAATGTTATCTTATAAACATCTAGAAACATTGTTTTTCCTGTTTTTGCACAACACCGGATTTTAGAAAAGGGTACTATTATACTTCTGATCATTTTATGAATGTGCTTTATTTTTTTCATGAAAGGTCCTGTTACCTTTAGGTATTTTGCATTCTTTAATTACCTCTATATATTACACTTTTTATTGTAAGTGGTGGAGTAAAAAAAATGGCATCTAACTCAAATGATCAAACAGTGTTATTTGCACATAGTGGGCATTCTTGGCAAAGAACCAAATTTAAATTGTCTCAACAATATATCACTTTGTTACTAGATAATTAAATGGATACTTTGATCCCACAAAGGGAAATGTTTTGTTACAGCAGCATGATAAAGAGTAAAAATAGTACAGTCTACTGTAAACTGTGAATAATAAAGATAAAATAGTGCCACTAGCACCTGGTAAGGACCTTATAATATGAGATAATACAAATACAACAGTGATTAAAAACAAAAAATATATAGTATAAATGAAGTTAGTTAAAATAGAAAAAGTAAGACTGACATTGTGTAAGAGAGAAGTGGAAATTGCATTAATAAATAATATGCAGCCTGATGCAACAACACTTAATTTTTTGCCCATTTCTTCAGTTGAACCTATGAAATTCTACAAACCTATAATAATTCTACAAACTGACAGGCATTAAAATTGTGTTTTTACCTCAACAAGGTGATTCCCAAAAACTATTAGGTGATAACTTGGCACATGTCGACATGATGTGCAGTGTGTTCTACAAAGTTTGAGGAAACTGGAGAAGCAGAGAACAAAAGAAGAATCGGCAGACCTAAAGATCTATCTACAACAGATTACCAGTATTTGAAAGTCATGTACTTAAGAAATACTACTGTTTCTTAAGTACTGTAAGAGTGGCTGTCAAAAAAACATTCTTCAGTAATGGAAACTGTGGAAAAAAGGGCCAAGGCATGCCAAATGACACAAAAACTAAACTGTAAATCAGTGGCAACAAGTCTCATGGAGTGATAAATCCAAATTTGACTTCTTTGGTTCAAATTGCCATCAGGATTTACAACATGGGTCAAGAGAGAGGTACAACAGCCATCTGTGGAACACAAGGGTGTGTCATGATTTGTGGCTGCATTTCTGCCAGTGGTGCTGGGGATCTAGATTTTGTTCTGACATACAGTACCATCTGGAATGCATCTGATTGACAACTGCTTCATTTTTCAGCATGACAAGGATCGTAAACACACTGCTAATGTTGTCAAATGCATAGACCGGCCTACCCAATGCAATTGAACAACAGGCAGCCAAAATAAGACAAGTTAAAGACATTACGAGAAAACCTGCCTAACAGAGTTCATGCTGTGTTGAAGAATAAATGTGGGCATTCTAAATATTGACTTTCAAGCTCAAAAGAATTGTACAAACTGTTTTTGCCTCATATACTTCATTTTCATACTTTTGCACAGTACTGTAGATTCTCTGCTGAAAGAATCCATTAAGGTGTAGCATACTAACACCACCGATGGAAGCCTGGTCATCACAAACTGTATGTGTTGCATTTTTCCACTGGAAATTGCAGTTAGTAATGGAGATTGCATATCCACATGCTTTTATTCTTGGCCCTAATCAACCATTTGAAAATTGGTCAGTCTATTTGAAAGCTGATTACCAGGAATATTCAATCACTAAAAATGATTTCACTTTAATCTGGCTGCAAACTAAAGTGATTTCCATGTCTTCGTCATTGGGCTGTGGGACTGTGCAAGTCCTGAGCACACAGCATAATCTGTAATACTTAAAAAATGATCTAGTTTAAATTTTCAGACCTCTAATGTGCACCTGGCTGTCACGTTAGAAGTACATGGCAGCATCTTTTACGTAAGCACACACAGCCTGAAGCGGAAATACTGGCTTAACAAAGAAAGTTGATTAGCTTAAGCCATCCACTGCAAAGAGAGCCTGACTGTGTTGAACTTGCAGCTTAGTGCACTGCTCAGAAACCAAATCTTATAGACCGTAACTTTCAAAATGCTAGCTGGTGTGAACATGAGCCTTAAAAGCATCAGAGAAGATAGCATTAAACACAGCGTTTAACAAAAGTGAATTTAATGATATGGACATTCACATTAAGTGTGCGCAGTTGGCCTCAGTAAATAGGAGCATGTTTGAGTTATGTCTGTGAGTGGTGTGCCTCGGAATATTTCTTGTATATCACAAATATATTTTGGCATGGCACGGACCTGCTCATGAGCGTTTACTGAATAAGATCAGTAACAGAAAAATATTTAGTTGTCTCTTCATCGTGTGTTGTACTCTGCAGGCGGAGGCTTATAAACAGAGGCCACTAAGCATAGTACAGTAACCAGTTCTTGTGCTGTATTCATTAACAAACCTTTGCAGAGGAATGCTGTGGGTTTCAGATAAATTACACTGGCGTGTATGTGTGTGTTTGATCTGCTGCAGCAGTGAAGAACTTACAAGACAAGATTTAAAAAGCATTTTTATTATGTTGTAATGCCGCTTAGTTCACAGTGACTTGGCTGTACCATTTTCGTTGCTCGTTTGGCCTCTTTGTGCTGGTGACATATAAATTCCCTTCGCTCCCTCTCTTACTTTAACAGTCTGTGGTATTTTAAGGGTTGTGCCCTTTTACTGTACCTGGCTGCAGAGTAAATCGCTTGTCAACAATAATGGATGGATTGACCTGAACCCATTTGAGACTATAAAAGGTGTAGGACAGTAATGTAATGTAACACACGCACACACACGCACGCACACACACACACACACACACACACAGGGCAGCTAATCAGCTCACTGCGTTGCTGATATTAGTCTGATAATGTCTGGCTCAGAGGGCAGACTTTAGTTTGTACTGAACACTGTGCTTTGGTTTTTAATCAGCGTCCTGTTTTCTCAGGGAAAAGCTGCACTTCCTCTCTCCGCTGTAGCCTTGGTTGGCTCCTCAAACTGCTGCCTGTCGACTTTTCTAAGAAATGTTCAGTCAAAGCTGAATCTGAAAGTCTCAGTAGCTGTGGCTGGAAGCCACTACCCTTTTCCCTTTTTTAACAATGTTGTTGTAGTCATAAACATGTGAAATGGTGAAAAGAGTAGAGGTAGCCCTATGATGTCACCTTCGATGCCGTTGATTTATTTAATAAATTTTTTTAATGAAACAATCCATCAAGGACTAGATGTCCATGAAGGTTGTTTTTTCCAGGCTAAATTCAGTCAGCTAGGCATGGCCTTTATTAGCCCCAAACTACTTTTCCTGATCTCTTAGCAACTTTTAAAGGTGAGAAGTCGGCTTTTCTTGTTCTTTAAGAGATGCTGTTGTTCACCTATATTGTACTGAAAGGTGAAGTGATTTCATCATTTCTGCTGTCCCTGTTGGTTGTATAATAATGTTTGGGCTTAAACAAAGCTTTCTTCAGCCTTCATTTCTGTCTTTCAAGAAATCGGGTTCAGATTTACATATTCAGTTTCTCTGTGGTATTTTCGATTGGCATAGTGGTGTAATGATTAGCACAGTTGCTTCAGAGAGGTCTTTTTCCCTGAAGCTTGCAGAAAGGTATGGACACGTTGAATGATTTCTGTCTCTCCAGGTTAAAACTGTGATATATCAATCCAGGTTCAATCGGGACAGGATAAGTGGTGAAGAAAATTAGGGACGTCCTTTCAATTTGCTGTCCAATATAGATGTAAGAGAGAGGTGTTGTTTTTCTATGTTACGAGAGGTTGTCTTATTACCTTTCCTTTTTAAACCAAATGTCATCTTCTTTTCTGCTAAGTCCTTTCCAGAATGTATCTGCAGTGAAACCTTCAGTTGGTATTTCAGAAGAATTTATCTTCTTTCCTCAGTCTGATTTTGAACATGGATACAGTCCATCATAGATCTTGACTTCCTTCTGTCCTGGTCCAGGTGTGTCAGCAAATCACTGCCGGGTCACCGGTGGAGTTCTGGGCATCCATTGGAGCAGCATCATAAGCCTGGGTTGGTACCCTCTAGCAGATGGGAGAGCCGGAGCGAGGTGTTGGGAGTTCTGCTGCCTGGAGCCAAAGTGCAATGCTGTTTGGAGTCTCGGCGGTCGCTGTGTGTTTCTTAGCTGCTCGCGTGAAGGAGGCTGCCCCATCTCCATCCTGCCTCAGCCCCACGAGGAGTCCCTCGGTCTCCTACAGCTGCTCTCCAAGGTATGGTTGTAAAAGAAGAGATTGTCTGTTCTAAGAAAACAGCATCTGTCTGCCTTTTTTGGATGATACAGTCATTGATTGTGATACTGCTATCAGATGAGAATTTTTTTTATTTATTTATTTATTTATTTTAAAGACAGATTAGGGAACTTTTGTCTAAATGCCACTGTTTTTGTAACTTCACTTTAAGGTCCCTGTCAGTGTGAGGCGGAGAGCGATTCGCCATGCACCACCTACAGGAAGCCACAGAATACACAAAAGACCCCATATCCGCTCGGTAACGTGACAGAAAACTGTTGTGAAACTCATGTTAAAAAGTTTTCATATGACTCAATGCAGTTCTGTACAGCTGCATTTTCTGATTTCAGTAGAACATTTTCAAATTTCATAATACATTTGGAGATGCTTTTCCTATTCTGTGATAGCATTTAGTATGTCCTACTCGTAAACTGTATAAGTTATTTGTACACAGGTACAATTTCAATGAGACAAAATGTTAAAATAAAGTACGTAGTTTTTTTTTTTCCTCCATTAAAATTACTAGCTAATGCACTCTCAGTTTTATAAAGCAGGCCATTCCTCCTACTCTTTTTGACTTGTCACATTTCTACCCTCTTCCCTGCAGTCACACTTATTGGTTAATTTGAATGATACATACATATCTGCAGATATGAACCCATACATTTCTGATGTGATTCCTCAAATCTCCCCAATTCCAGACACAGATCTGCTCTGATTTCTGACTTTATAGCCTGAGGTTTTTACTTTCTGCCTACAGGGAAGCTCCAACACAGAGGCAGCTCAGCCAACATCAGCAGCACCCAGCACCATCGCTCTCATCCAACTCTCCCAAAAGAACATAAGCCAAATAACGAATGGGAGTTCAGGCACGCCTCCTGCTCCATCGCCGCAGAACTCAACGATCAACGTCGCCCTTGATGCTGCTGCGTCGTCTTCCAATGACAGCGATGTCAGCACGCCCACAGCAGCTTCTTCGACCATCAACACAACCCCGACACAGGCCGGTAAGTGAGGAATCTGTGGGTAGCAGTGGGTGTCACGTCCCCTGACAGCCATCGCCTATTTTTGGCTTGTTCAGTAATATGTCTTCATGTATTAACTATGAATTAATAATGTAACAGTACTGAACTGGTGTGAAGTCAGACGAAAATTCCTCTTCTAAATTTGGTTTAAGCTTTCAGCTTGTATATTTCAGGCTCACATACTCATAATGTACAGAAGACGCTTCACCGTCCTGTTTGAAATAGTTTAACAGAATGCAACTGTTTACTTTGCCCACACATTTTATGGTAGACTGCTCACATGTTATTTTTCCCAGATGAAATCAGTGTGCTCTGTGGGTGTGTAGCTGAATGAGAGTAAGCTGGAGGAATGTGTTTTGAGAGAAAGCGGCTGGGCTTCTACAGACAGGACTAACTTGTATGATCAGTCTGTCCTCACTTACAGAACCGTCTCTGTAGAGAAACTGGAAAAAGAGCAACAAACCAATCTCTGCATGTCCACACTGAAAAAGCCTTGACTTTAACAATAGAATTGCTACACTTTAAATGCGGCTTGTGGTTTTATAGCCACAGTCAGTTTATTTGAAATTCATAGTAGTTACACTTTTACACAGTCAGTGTATTATTCCTGGAGAAAACTAGCAAAACATTTTTGAAAATTGATATTATAAACTCTCCAGTTTCCCTGGAGGAGCTTTAAAACATCTGAAGAAATCATCTTGATGATGCCACCAGAGTTTTAAAAAAATAGTGTTTTAAATACAAAGCCTGTTGTGTAAACTGGGCCGGTGGATTGAAGGGCAGAGGTGTTTACCAGGCAGGGAACATCTAGCACTAGGGTTCGTAATGCTTGGCCTGGGGGCAAATGGCAGCTTTTGGTAAATTTTTGTGTGCCCCGCGGGCATAACAAGGAAACATTTCACTGCTGATCATTAATTAGGGTTTCTCCTGGTGTCTTATTTCCTTGTATTTTAAATAGGGCATAAAAAATATGACTAATTCATTTACTCAAAATTGACCCTGATTCTTCAGAAAAGATTCTCTGTGCAAATGTTGTGTATCCATATAGTGAGTGTGCCACAAAGAAATTACAGTTTTTCTCAAATGCTAAAACACATGTCACAAACGTTACCACCAGGTCCCCCAATGTCCAAACACAACACCCTTCTCTAAAGCTACATAAACACAACCACACCTTCCCACTGCAAAACTCAAACTCCCACACCAAGAGAGCAGCTCGAAGCTGTCAAAACTGTAAACACTATACACAGCATTACACACTACAGCAAAACAATTGAAAACACAATGCTCAATTTGTGAGGTTCTTTGGTTCATAACTGCCAATGCATATTTTTATAAACTGTACAGTAACAGATCGTCATAGAACCCTGCAGAGGATTAGGCATTTAGATTTGTGAGTTTCACATGAAGACTATAAATCTATAAAAACATCCTGCATGTACGTACACTACTGTAACACAACTCAATGCAAAAACAGAATCTATCGCACACAACAGTACTCTCGGAAACATGATCAGGGTGTGAAGTCTTTTTTATTGTCTACACGGTCTTTTTACAGTATTACACACAGTCACTGTGCGGCATCATGTCGCCGAGCTGCATTGGGCCACATCACCTCATCCACATCACAGGCTATATTGTCCCTTGCTAGGCACCGCGGGAAAAACGCCCTGGAATGGCGAATCCATCCCTGGAAGGCCTCCACTGGGATGTCAGCACAGGCCAGCTCCATTGCCCGTACGAGGTTCTCTCTTGTGTATGGCTGTCTGTCATACACCTTCCATCTCCATGATGAGAAGAACTCCTCTATAGGGTTCAGGAAAGGGGAGTAGGGTGGCAGACAGACGTTTAAAAAGTGGTCACTGTTGGTGGTGAACCACTCTCTGATTTGGTGTGTTTTGTGGAAGCGGACGTTGTCCCAAATGATCACATACATGTGATGTGCTAGCCTAGGATGGTGTTGTTGACGGTCCAGGAGGATGTCTTTTAGCTCCTCTAGGAAAGTGAGGAGACGTTGGGTGTTGTAAGACCCAAGGACAGCATGCCGGTGGACAAGCCCCTCCGTACCCATAGCTGCACAAAGAGTAATATTACCCCCCCGTTGGCCAGGAACCTCAGTGATGGCTCTTTGGCCAATGATGTTACGGCCTCTTCGCCTTCGTTTCTGGAGGTTGAAGCCAGCCTCATCCAGGAAGAGGTACTCATGGGGTCTGGCCATCGCGTCCAACTGCATTATCCTCTGTGAACATGGAAAAGCGTACAGGTGTTCAGAACGGTCAATCAGGTAGCACAGTATTGTCCAGAAGTAATGTAGGCCACTAAGCAACACAGTATGTCCACTAACTGTACTGTGGACATGGATGTATACGTACTTGCACATACTCGTAACGTTGTTCTATGTGTCGCGCAGAGTTGCGCTCAAAGGGAACCCTGTAGACCTGTTTCATCCTCATCTGTTGGCGCCGGAGAACTCGGTCTATTGTGGACACGCTGACAGCATCAACGTTCTCAAAGTTTACATTATCTGCAATTAGAGCAGGGCGATATGGCCAAAAATATTTATCACGATATATATTTGAAAATTTGCGATAACGATATAACCGACGATATAATTGATGTGAGACAAAATACAACTCCACAACATTACTAGCGCAAAAAGACAACCTTCCATTTATTTTCACTTAAACAAGAAGCTGGTTTTTATGTACATTAAAGCTTTATAAAAATGTAACAGTGCAAATGCAAATTCCTTGCTGAAAGTTTAACCAAAAGGCATTTCCATTAGAAATGGGCTGACATATCCTGAGCATAACCATGTATAATATCCACTGAAGTTAAAAAGAGGTGCTTTGCAACATTAAACTGCAGTGTGCAGTACGCATTTTTCGGACCATAAGGTGCACGGGATTATAAGGCACATTAAGCGAAACAAAGCAGTCAGATAAATCAAACTTTATTAAACTCATTCTTCTTGCTTCCTCCACTTCTGTACCATTGATTCATTAATGTTGAATTCTCTCGTAGCTGCTCTATTCCCATGTTGTTGCAGTATATTAATGACTAACCTGGTATTGTGGATGGATTATCTCAGTTGTTCTCCTGACTGAAGTTTGGTCCGTTTACAGCATCCTGCCATGCGATTGCATTTGTCTCTAACCATGAAGAACCTTCACGTTAACTTTTATAAGTGGAAAAGTGTTAGTGTTCGTCCTCCAGCTTCACTGTTTATGTTATGCTAACATAGCTGTGTCGCTAGCGATCACGTAGCACATCATTATATACCAGCTAGCCAAACTTCAGTAACCCTACAAACGTCACTGCTGTTTAGTTTCCTGTCTTCATTTATGTTGGAAGTGATAGCAGAGCTGTACGTTTGAATTTTTTCAGAAATCTCTTAGTCAGAACATGCAATATCATGCTTAGGTAACTAGCGAAACTAGCGAGCTAACTTCCGCTAGCTTCCTGCTAACTTCTAACTCCGTTAAATGTAATACATTTTGTTTTCATGGATGCCTGGAAGTTAAACTTTATAGTTACACCTGGTAAAGCAGCAATGCTGATCGTTTTATTAAAGATGAAAGAATTTAGACAGTTTTTAACTCTAAGTGATGCTGCAGTGTTGTTTGACCTGAAGCATACGGAGTTTAGGACCCAGATTACTCCCAGATTTAAGAGCATCTTAGAACGGCCGCTTGCATGTTCTGCAAAAAAATGTGCTTTGTTGTGTATCTGACGGACAAACACCAAACCAGTTCCACATCACGGAAGTTGCACCATTTTTACAAACCAATTCTGGTTCATCTGTTTCACTCAACAATCGGCCATGTGCATATGAAAACAAAGGCACTGCGCATGCGCGTTTTACTCATATTCTATCGCGATATTTCATTTTCCTATCGTTGCCTAACATTATACCGGTATTACCGTGAACGGTATAATATGGCCCAGCCCTATCTGCAATGACTTTGTCTCTGATCTCTCGGAGTCTAATGCAGTTGTTCTCACGGACCATATCCGCAATGAGGATTTCTTGTGCCGCTGTGAATATGGCAACCCTCCCACCTCTATGTGGCATTCTTTCAGCTCTAAAGAAAGAAACATGTGTTGTCAATTGACTGATTTATATGTAAAACTACATGTAAAGTAACAGACCACTTTCACAGGCCTGTAAAACTGTAGTGTGACAAAGAAAGCAATAGCGTACTATACCTGTTGTGTTGTCTAAATGCCTTGATAATGGTGGCCACGGTGAACCTACTCAGGTTTGGATGTACTCTTCGTCCCGCTTCAGCCATTGTCATGCCATGGACAATGACATGATCAATTACTGTTGCTCGCATATCATCTGTTATGATGGTGCGAGGTTGTCTTCTTCTCCCACCTGGACCTTCTCCTCTCTCTTGTTGGCCTCCTTCTCTTCCTCCTCTACTCCGAACTCCTCTTCTTCTTAGGCCTTCACCTCTTCCTCCTCTGATCTCAACCCCTCTTCCTCTTTGGCCTGCAGCTCTTCTCCTTCCGCACGCTCGAATGCCTTCATCCATTGTGATTGTTTGGCATCTTCACCAAACTATGCTTTTATAGGTGGGGTCACATCATTAGCAACAGGTGTCTTCAATTTTGTGTGTAGTGACTGACGCCAGGTGTGTTCCCTGTGTTCAAAGATTGGTGACTGTGGCAAGCATTTTGCATCACATGGGCTTTCATTTGAGAATATGAGCAGAGTTGTTTTGCAACATGTGTTTTAGCAAGGAAAAATGTGTTTAGATTTATGAGTACAGAGGGTTGTGTTTTGTGAATTGTGTCTTCATGTGACATGTGTTTATGGTACTGGAATATGGTGGCTACATTTAGTAAATGTGTTTAGACTACTGGTCATTTGGGTTACAGGATTGGCTTTTGTGTTTTAACATTTGAGAAAAACTGTAAGCAGGTTTTTTGGGGGGAAAAGGGCAAATTTGCAAGAACAGAACTCTAAAAAAAGAGTCCAGGAGCAATATATTTGAACATCTTCTATCAGAAAACCAAAATCACCCATTTTTACGTACATCACTACGACAGGAACAAACTACAGGCTTGATTTCATTGAAATGAGTCATCCTCAGGGTGTGCAGGAACTGTCAGCATTTCACAAAGTTGGACCTTTTTTCCTTTACTCGTTAGATTAACAGCTTTTAGCTCATCTGGTTAAAGGATCGATGAGCTTGTGGAATGGTGATGCATCTTCCACAGTTCACAAAATCTGTCCACAGCTCACAAAAATTGCAGGCCTAAAACCTAATGGGTCTTCACACAGATGTGTGTGACTCAGGGTCAATAGATGTTCATTCATTTGTGCCTTAAAACTAACCACTGTTTTATGCCACTGTATCAGACTAAATGCAGCATACAATAATTAATTTTCTTCGGGAAAGAAAGTTTCAGAGTCAGTTTTTAGTCTTTAGAGTCAACAGATGTAACAAACTGACAGTTGTTGAGTTAAAATGGCAAACAGTTGCCGACATGCACATTAAGTTCAAATATTACAACTGATTTTGAATCTAATGTTTCTATTTGTCATGCTTAACTCCAATATTCACCCTCCTTTTAGTTCTTTATGTGGTCTCCATCTGCTCTCGGGGAAATCTTTGTATCTTAAACTGCTAAATGCTCCAGTCTGTTCAGCAGCGAGTTAATCGGCTCGTTAATCTTTGTGCACTTGGTGTTTTGTGTACAGTTTGTGTACACAGTTTTTGTCTCTGCCTGCTGCTTCTGCAGCAGTTACTGCTGTCAGCATTAAGAGCAAATCGAAATGAAGACAAAGACACTGAAATGATTAATAAAGCTGTCAGAAGCTGCGCAGTCTGTGTATCGCTGTGAGTTGTGCCTGTCACATCTGTTTATTGCCTTCATTGTAGATATCTGATTACTGATAATAGCAGTTTTAACCATTGCAAACAGTAGATAACACTCGTTTATGTCGTCTATGGTACATGTGTAAACTCATATATATTCATCTCTTCCTTGAAGTGACTGAGTGCTGTCCAAATCACTCAGAAAGGAACAAAGGAGGGAAGTTCATCTATATTTGATCTATATTTTGGTGTTAAAATGTGTAATATATGGCCACGTTACAGTACTCTGTGCCCTGTTTGAGCTGTTAGCAAATTTATTTAGTTAATCACATTGAGAATATTTTAATGTATTTGTTTTTTTAGGGGGGGTTAATGTAAAAATGTATTATTTTAAAAAAAAAAAGAAAAAAAAGAAGAAGGTAATTTTACCCCATTGCCAGGTGGTTTCTAGGCAATGTGATGAAAACTTGTCATGCGCAGTTTTTTGTGTGGATTTTGTGAATATAAATATGATTCTGTTGTCGGGAAATAAAAATGATCCTGTCCTTTTTATCAAGTGTTACAGGCACATCATGTCATAATATCTGTTACATATAAGAACCTCCAGGGTTCTACGGTGTGCCCGAGTGCCAGTTCAGGTTGCTTAACCACTGGTTAGAGGGGTTCACAGTCAAAGAAACAAACCAACACATACACAAAGTTTGTTTTGCAAGAAAGAACAGATAAGGATTGTGTAAACAAAGGCAGTGTTGTTTACACAATTTATTTTTTTTAACTCCTTTTTGCATGAAAAAATGTTTGGAAACCATAATTAATGACGTTATAACATTATTAGAATATTTGTTACAACACAGAAAGAGCCAATGGAAAAAAACGTTCCTGTGTAAGATAAAACTGACCCTACTTGGGCATTTCTGTCACCAGTACTGGTTGGTTGCTTGAGGGTTAATTCTATCCATTTCAGTATTCATTTTCTAATTAAATATAAGGTTTTCGATTAAGTGACTGTTTTTTGGGGGGTTTTTTTAATGTTAAATGTTCTGTTTTTTATCACAGTGAGGGAGCTGGTGGTATCAGCAGGAAAGAGTGTGGAGGTAACGCTGCCCCTCAACGAGGTCAAACTTTACGCCTATGTGGTCCCAAATGGTGAGACCAATGGAACGCTGTATGAAATAATGCAGTCTTTTCATCAGTTTCCTGACACCTGAGGAAAAATGAGTGTGTAGGAGGAGCTAATTATGCATGGAGTGGATTTTTCTATGTGTACCAGTTACTAATTATTATTAAACTGTGCGTTATTTGTGCTGTTCAGTAATGCATGGACTAAACTGCGCTTGACATGAGTCTTAATCATTTTGTACGTCATGCTGAACGCTTGTCAGAGAATTTCAAATCTATGCTGAAAAAGATTATAGAGTTCAGAAGAGTAACACACATCATGAGTCTGTTAATCCCTTGAGCCCTCCTTAACATGCTGCAGTGTAAAAACATTGTATCTAGTAGATTTTATTTGAATGCGTACATTTTTATTACACTTGGGTATTTATTTTTATGTATTTTTCTCTACAGGGACAAACTATGCATTTGACTGGCGTCTAAAAACTCATCCCAAAGATTACAGCGGGGAGATGGAGGGGAAGCACAGCAAGACTCTGAAACTCAGCAAGGTGCAGATCACAGTTTCATATTCATGTTTGCTATAAATAAAATCATGCAGGTGGCACTCTGTTGACCATGTAACCAAAAAGGATCACTTCTTCTTTCTGGTTGACTCGATTCCTTCTCTTTGGGTCTCCTCAGCTGACCGTGGGCCTGTACGAGTTTGAGGTGACAGTGGACGGGGAGGGCGCCCACGGAGAAGGTTACGTTAATGTTACAGTCAAACCAGGTATGAAAACTCTTTAGTTCCTGTCATGGCTCCTGATTTAGCTTCTTTTTACACTTGTTCTCAGTGGAATATTTATGATTTACATTTTTTTTTCCCTCAATAATATGATTTTGTAAGACTTTTGGGGTCTCTTCCTCCAGTTTATGAAGTGACTGTTTGTCTGTGAAGGTTCTCAGTCATCCAGGTCATCGTAGTCAAAGGAGCTTGCAAAGAAAAGCGTCTGGACTTCTTTAAAAAGAAGTCCAGACGCTTTTCTTTGCAAGCTCCTTTGACTACGAAGTGACTGTTTATTCTACTTTTGAAACCACCTTATAAAATCAAGGTCACGTGAGGACTGTAGCCAACTGTCACAGAGTAAAAGGCAGGGTGAATGTAGTGTTCACACCCACGGGCAGGTCAGATTTACCAGTTAAGCTAACGAGCATGTCGCAGACACTGGAAGAACGTGGCACCGCCACGCCGGCTCATCACTGTGCAGCTGCTGTAAATCACAAATGAGAAACGGTGTCAAATAAAGCTACACAGGAGAGCGATGTTTTAATGCTGAAGCTTTTATATATTAGTTGCAAAATTATGTAGTACTGTTAAAGGGTGTGGAAAATTAACTCTCTTCTGTAGCACCAAAACATCTCAAAACAGCTCTAAGCAAGTGATAATTCACAGCAGGCGCGTTCTCACTCCTGTAAATTAATCCTTTGTGTGTGGTGCTGCGTAGCTGCAGAGCAGTCAGTGTGGGGTTTGGGTGGGCGAGTGTGACTACACCAATCAGGACAATTCACTTTTACCTGTGCTACCCCCACACATCATCAGCAGGTTAATGTTACTGTTAATGTAATTGTTTAATGTGTCAGACGCATGCTCACGGGCACCTCCATGTGGTGACGTGTAGAAAGTTCGTGGTGTGAAACCCATAGACCGTATACAAAGTTGAGCAGTTAGAAGCAGGAAAAAATGGAAAGCGTAATAATTTGAGAGAGTTTGACAAGGATCAGAGCATCTCCAAAATGGCAGCACTTCCTGGGTCTTCCCGGTCTGCAGTGGTCAATATCTATATGGTTCTGATAGAAAGGTGTCAGAAAAACCTGTGCAAAGCAGATTTATGGGCCTGCATAGCTTCAGACCAGTCAGGGTTCCTATGCAGACCCCTGTCAATCGCAGAAAGCCCAAAAAATATGAGACATTTGAGCATTAGAACTGGACTTTAAACAATGGAAGGAGGTGGTTTAGTCTGATGGACCATGTCTTGATGTGGATGGCCAGGGTGTGTGCACTGATTACTTGTGCCACAGCACATGTTTGGGTCTAGTGGGTCCAATGGAGCTTTTGCACATCTGCATTCGCTTAATTTTGCAAAAGTGGACATCAGGACTTGGTGGAAAAACACTGGCGTGAGAGATGTAAATGACTGTTCGTGTGTGTAGTAAGATTATAATGTTGATGCTGCTTTACATAGCCATATTTGATTTGCAAATTACATGTGCTTTTGAATTATGCCAGGACTATTTTAATGTAACCTGTTTAGTTTATTTTAATTCATATCCATAAATCTTCATTGTGTTTGTTTCTTTTATAAAGATTTGCAGTTGTAATGATCTGCATGTTGCATCTAATGAAGCTAAGCAGTCATGTAAGGTGGTTAATCTTCTGCAGTGTTTTGAATGTACTGGTCCCCCCCCCCCCCCCCCCCCCCCCCTTGAATTAATACAATTGCCCGCTAAAAAGCACTCATTAACCACTTATAAGGAAAAAAAACCCTTATTGCTGGAAGACAGCCCGGCTTTTCTCCCACACATGGTTGTATTTCTGTATTTGCCAGGGTATCCTCTAACCTGTTCTTACTGCCTCAGTCACTAATGCCTAATGTGCAGCTCAGTAAGCGAGTTAATTCCTTATTTTCCACCTGACAGAGCCACGGGTAAACAAGCCTCCTGTTGCCGTAGTTTCCCCAAAGTTCCAGGAGATCTCCTTGCCAACCAGCTCTACGGTGATAGACGGCAGCCGTGAGTCTCCCACATGGTACACACACAGTCATTTAGCACCAGTTAAAGAAAGGAAAACCAAATCCTTGTCTTCCCTTTACAGAGAGCACTGATGATGACAAGGTGGTGGCGTGGCACTGGGAAGAGGTCAAAGGTCCTCTGAGGGAGGAGAAGGTCTCTGCTGACACCCCTGTACTCACCCTCACCAGCCTTGTGCCTGGGAACTACACATTTAGGTAAACAGAAATCACACTTATCTCAATGAGATTAGTTGTGAAGTCTGAAAACGCACACCTGTTTTGTTGAAGTGTTGGCCTGCAGACAAATGCAGCTGAGTAAAACTGACTTTACAGATGTTACAGAGGTGTTGGGAAGCTGGAGGAAGTAATTATGCACAACCCGTGTAAGTGAACAGGAAAATCCGTAGTTTGATGTGAAAACATTTGGATACTGTAGCACATCTCTAAATACACTGGGCAACTAAAGGAAATCCTTTTTGTGATGTTCTTTTATTTAGCATGGACATAAAAAAGAAAAAGAAAATTCTCTCCTTGTTAAATAAATAACAGAAAAAGCAGTCCCTTTTGAAAATATCTGATTGATTCTTTGGTACTCAGCTTAACAAGTGCATTTTAGTTTCTCTAATATGGCCTCATTATGTGGGCAAGTGCGTGTCTTCATGACCTACTCGTATTTTTGAAGTGCCTCCATCTGGATCATTTTCAGAGAGAGATTTATGATTTACTTGACAAAGTGTTCTTCTTTTGATATGCTGGCAGCAGCAAATAATAACAGTGAGCTTTCTTTAAAACAAATTAAGAAATATAGACCCGGAGCACAGCTTTTAAGTTATGGAAGTCCGCTAGAAACCTCTGTGTCTTCTAAATTTATACAGTGGGAAGGTTAAATGTGATGCGACCAGTAAGTATAACCTCAGAGATCAGTTTTGTTAAATTGCTATTTATTTGGGTTTATATTTGAGTAGCATATTACAAATTGTGATATTTTTTTAAAATATAGTTCAAAAAGCAAAGAATAAATACTAAATACTTGTTGTGTAATTGACCTAAAAGCTAAAACAAAAAAAACAACAACCCCAAAATAGTGATGCGCTGGTTCTGAGTTAACGTCCATCATTTCACTGCTTGGCTTATCTGGGTTGACATCATAAATTTGTAGGTTTATATTTGTGCTATTTCAAATAAGGCTTGAATAAGGGCTGAAAGTCTTCAAACAACGTTGTTATTTATTTATGGTAAATAATGTTTTCCTGGCAGAAAAGTCGAGATGAATCAGAAAAGAAATGCAAAACTAAGCATCTTCTATGAAATTTTGGCAAAAAGATTTTAATTTCTGCAGCACACATGTCTATGGTTGTCCCATAAATGCATCTCCATCTTCCTTTTGTATCAGTTTGACAGTAACTGACTCGGACGGAGCTACAAACTCGACACAGGCCACTCTCTCCGTTAACAAAGCCAAGGACTATCGACCTGTGGCCAACGCCGGCCCAAACCAGGTTTGTCCTCTCTGTTGTATGATGCCCCAACCTGCAGGTGCTGCTATCACATGAAAATAAAGTAAGTTATTTACGCCAAACTGCGGCAATCCTAATAACTTTTCTCTTGCCTCTTCCAGGTCATCCAGTTACCACGCAACTCCATCACTCTGTATGGCAACCAAAGCACCGACGACCACGGTTCTCTGTCCTATGAGTGGTCCCTCAGCCCAGAGAGCAAAGACAAAGTGGTGGAGATGCAGGTACAATACTCCACACAGCTGAATTCACGTGTTTTGGGTTATTTTTCTGTGGATAAGATCATCGTAGCTAACAGTGGCGTATACTGTGCTTTTCAGGGTGTACGGACTCCCATCCTACAGTTGTCAGCAATGCAAGAGGGAGACTACACCTTCCAGCTGACTGTGACGGACTCAGCTGGACAGCAGGACACTTCTCAGGTCACCGTCATCGTGCAGCCAGGTAAACAGCTGGAGAGTTCATGCCACCTCAGCAGATATCACTTCCCAGCCATCACAGATGTCACACATTAGCTCAGGATTTTTCAGTGTTTGTTCAACTCTGAGCTATTGTTCACCATATGGAGCGAATAAATCTCTTTAACTTGACATTTAAGAGATGCCGTATCTGAACACAGTGTACCCTGTGTGGCTTCTTGCTCGCCCCTTGTCTCTTCCAAATTTACACATCAAAGAGCAAATTGAGCCAGTGTGTAAGTCGCCATTAATTTGTGACCTTTCATGACGTGTGAGGAGAATGTCGGCACTTAAACTGCTCCTGTTTAGCAAACAGTGACGGGTAATCATATGAGGGAGCAGAGTGCACTCAAGGTGATAAGCACTTTGTAGACTGGAAATGTACTGTTTTATGTTGGACCTCGAATGCGAACACACAACAAGGTCAAGGTCTGCTAGGTTTAGACCGAGGCTATCTTGTGAGTCATCGCACCTGAAAGATATGACGATGTTATTAGTCAGAATCTAATTCCAGGTACTTCAGAACATAACTGCTGTGCTTTAGTTACTGTCAGAAAGACACTGGTCCTTTATATCATAGAAGGGTTTTCATTACAGTGATGTTATTAGCTGTGTTATACAAATATTGGGTTTTCTTTCGTCTCAAGCTAGCTCGGCTTGAAATACTGGTCAGTCTCTCCAAATCACTGAATATTTTAATATTGACCCCCCTGAACGCCCAGAGCTTCCTAGTTTGAGGAGGCCTGCTCCCCAATCCAGGTTTTTTGGACAGTAATTGTAGCTCTGTGCTTTAGTAGTTTTCTCATAGTCTCATTATATACAACTGGACTTCTTTTTGTAACCAATGGAACCGGACTCTTCTGGTCATTAGAGAGATTGCAGATACAAAGCACTTTGTAATGCCTTCAGTTTTCTGATTTGGATTTCCATCTTCTACAACCTCAATTCGGAAAGAGTCGGAAGTCTGTGCAAAATGTAAATAAAAACAGAATTGAATCATTTGCAAATCTCATAAAACCAGACTGTTGTCACAATAGAACATAGAAAACACATAAAATGTTTTAACTGAGAAAATGAAATTTGATTTAGGTAAAACATCTAAAAACGAAATTGTGTCTTTGTTTAAATGTATTGCCTCTCTTCTATTAAGAGTCGGTGAACATTTGGGGACTTTCAGCATATCTTGATGGTGCCTTCCCAGATGTGCAAGCTACCAATTCGATTGGTACCGATACACCTCCGTACCACCAGACTTTTGAAAAGAGGGTTGATAATTTTCCTCTTTCGTCCAGAGGATGCAGTGTTTGTGTTTCCCAAAAAGAATTTCAAATTTGGATTTATTTGACCACAGAATAGTTTTCCACTTTGCCTCAGTCCATTTTAAATGAGTTTTGGTCTAGAGATGACAGCAGCATTTCTGGCTCATGCTCACACGTGGCATTACAGACCTTTAATCTGCAACCTTTGACCTGGCACACGATGATTTCTCCAAGTCTTCCTAAGTCCATGCAGTGATTTCATGACATAATCATGTCTGTTTTTGATGCAGCACTGAAGGCTCAAAGATCACAGAATTATAGATATATAGATAGAGCCTACACTTTTGATCATATTTTGTAATACATTAGATATTTTGCAGTCTTTGCAAATTTATGTTGAGAAAGATTACCGGTATTGAAGTTTCACAGTTTGTAGATGTACCTTTTTGCCAGTTAACCTAATGAGCTGCAAAATGTTCCCCCAACTCTTACTTTTCAAATTCAAAACAAACTAAAAATTTTCATATAACACTACTGGTTTAAATAAATTCGCTTTGGGGATCTGCTGATACCAAGAGCAGATCCAATGTTAAGTCAACAAACTAAACAATTCACACATTTGCAAAATAACCAAAGCACTGCTACAGATGCATTGTAAACGTGGAACAACATAGATTTAAATAGAATGGTTTGACCCGTTGAGGCCTTGCCCAGTCAAGCTGATCCAAACACTAATATTGAATCTGTCCTTCTATACTGTAATTTAGTGTGGTCCAAATAATGGAGTTGTGTGTGTCATTTTCACATTTCATTCAGAAAATAATAAACCACCAGTAGCAGATGCAGGACCTGAGAAAGAGCTGACGCTGCCCATGGATCACACCACACTGTATGGCAATAAGAGCCACGATGACCAGAAGATAGCCACCTATCAATGGACAAAGAACAGGTCAGATGAATATGGATTAATGCAGTTTGTATTTTTTGTTGTTAAAGTCTAGAATAATAGTTTACATGATACCTCAATCATAGTTACTGAGAGGTTTGTAATATAAAACACTTGAATTCACAGGTTTCAGTCGCTGTCACTAACATTTCCACATCCTCTTTAATTCCCCTTGTCCCTCCCTTCATGTTTCGATCTTTTTTTGGTCCGACTGTTGCTCTACCAGTGGTCCCGATGGTGTGAAGATTGAAAATGCAGACAGCGCCGTTGCCACGGTGACAGGTCTCAAGGTCGGCACATATGAGTTTACCCTGACAGTAACTGATGAGAGGAAGCTGGAGAGCAGCGACACTGTCACAGTCATCGTTAAGGAAGGTACGGAGTTGTGTGTTTGTGTGGGTGTGGAATAAGACTTTCCCTTTAAGCAAAATAGCTGCTTTATGTCAAAGTCAGACAGCTGAGTATTACGGATGTTTTGAAATTTACATGTTAATTACAGAAGCAAGAGCTCAGTTATTATCTGGAATAACATAAACACACTCGGATATGTAGACAAACGTATGGTTTAATGCATGCACATACACACAGAGATCGATATAAATATAAACTAATTCACTCTAGTGCGGTATTTAAAGTATTTGTGCTAATACATGCCTTATTGCATCAAATGCCTTAGCTTTATCATTATATTGAATTTTAAATTTTAAGCACTTGGTAACAGCAGAAAGGAAGAACTCCCTTTTAACAGGAAGAGACCTTCTGTAGGGCCAGTCGGTTACCCAATATGGGATAAATATGATCTCTCTCTTTCTAGTCCCTATCCAGCTCTCAGTGTAGCCTTTTGGATCTGCTGAAGGCTTTCTGTTTAGAACAGCCTGATTAAAATGGAATTACAAGAATGATTGTCCAATATTACTAAAATTAGGAGCAATCTGTTTATAAGCATTATCTTAGAATGCTTATTGGTCCTTCAAACGTAGGAGTGTTGTCCAACTATTACCTTAGGTGCCATTCAGAGGCCTGTTCTCTGTACATTTTTTTAAAAATAATCCCAGTAATCTGGATTTTGTTCAGATCTTTGAACCCATAAGAGAATTTGATTAGGAAAGCTGGAGATTATTGTGCACTCCCATTATCGGTGACCAGAGTATAAATATCAGTACTGGAAACCATAATCGGGTGGAGTAATGAGTGGAGGAAGCAACAAAGAGGGGGGAGTATATTCAGATGAAAGGTTAAAAGCAGCACAAATGTGACACACTCATTCATTCATTGCTTGGAGAACAATAGTAGGAAACTAAATGATGAGTTACTTTTGTCAGTTACTCCCTCTTGACTTATGCGCTAACTCTAATAATGACTCACAATATTCAGCAGTTTTTCCTGTCACCTGTGCACAAAATGGAACTGGTCCCCACCCTTCCTCCAACCTTGGTTGTGCAATATTTGCACAACCAAGGTTGGGCTGATTTCCGTTAAACAATTCTGGTAATTCTTGATCTTGTTTACAATGAACAGACCTGAGACGAGCAGGTTTGACCTCATGGATGTGTTGCAGTAAAATCCAATCCTATAGCTGAAGAACTGAAATATTCCACATCAAACCAAATCATCAGCAGTTTAAACCAAATAATGTGCCGATCTATGCGCTAGAACAATGAGAACAAGCCCTCTGTGAGCTCATCCTGTTATATTGTATAAACAAAAGACTGTGCTATTAATGGGAAACAGTCCAGAGGGAGTGACAGCTGCACAACAATCATAAACATGTGAAAATGGTCTGGCTGGAAACGTGCAGTGAAGTGGTGTAGTTGCATATAAGCTTTTGATTCTCTGAGTATTTAGAGGGAGAAGATATAAGGTCTCCTGTAGATCTGAGTGATCTGAATGTGCCTCAGTTTGAATGAGAAAAAGCATGATTGTGTTACTGAGATGCTGTTTTTGTTTGTGTGGTGCTTTCAGACAAACTGTAGGGGTTACAAAAAAGATGTATCCTGTGTCTTTGAAAGTGTGGGATTCTCTCTAAAATACTGTAGCGCATGTACCAGTGACCAGCAGGGGGCTCTAACAGAGACACATTGTAAAGAAGTTTATGAAATTTTAATGTTTTTTCTCCAGAAAAGGACCAACCGCCAGTAGCTCGTGTTGTGTCGAGTCCACCCATCTCTTTGCCTGTCAGGACCGCCACTTTGGATGGATCTCAGTCCACTGATGACAAAGGTGGACTCAGCTACCTGTGGACCAGAGAAGACACCAGTCCTGCTGCTGGGGTGAGACGGACCTTTATAATCAGGCCTTTAACTGATGTTAGTTCTGGTTTAGTTTATTGCAGGGACCATGAGATTTATAAATAAATAAAAATGTATTGTTTTTTGTTTTGTTTTGTTCTGTTTAATAGGATGTGCTGAACAGCTCCGACCACCAGGCAGTGCTGTTTCTTGGAAACCTGGTGGAGGGCAAATACAGCTTCATCCTGACTGTAACTGACAGCAAAGGACAAAGCAGCAAGGGGAGGGGCACAGTGGAGGTCAAACCAGGTAAGCAGACCTACAAAAACATGCATATGAACACATCCCCAAGATATACTCATTATTTTTAACAATACGTTTCTTTATTTCATATAAAAATTACTCCTTATGTTCAACTAAAGAGAACACACATTCTCAAAAACAGTTCAGAAAACACATCGACATTCAAAAACGTCTCAAAATGGGCTCAGGTGTGACTACATGTCATTGGTCCACATATAGTTGAGTCAAGAAGCCTGTGCTAACTGAATAAACAGAAGGCTGCTGGATAGATGGACGGGCAGTCAGTCCATTTTAGACTTTAATAAGTTAAACAGCCAACTGTTAAAATATTCACACAGTGATGGTGATTTTTTTTCCCTATGATGAAAGGAAAAAATTATATCAAAATTGATATGAAAATGGATTCATATCAACCAAAAACACCACTTCTTTCTTATCCAGTCTGTATCATTTGGTTTACTTTTTTTTAATCCAAAAACAATCCTATAAGCTACTTGTGTAGAAAAAAAAAAAAAGAAAAAAAAAAAAAAAAAAGAGGTTCATCAGTGTTTTATCACAACTTTGACCTTCCGGATCCAAACCAAGTAGAAAATGCTTTGAATGAAGTGAAATTTCTTTTGAAATAATCTTCTTATATGCCATTCTGACCCCTTCCTAAAACGTTTTAATCTTTTTCCACTAACTAAGCAACCTATGCATTTGTCTCTCGACATACAATTTGTCTGGTTTATTTCATACTGATTTAACTGTTTTACCAGGAGTGGATATCTAGGTATTAACCATTTATAGTGTTAGAGTGAAGGATGTTGAAGTGTAAAAGCTTAAACATTTAAAATATTTTAAAACTTCCCGGTTTGGGGAAAAACTATATATTTATTTGTATAGTGTAGCAACGTAACTTGATACTGATGCACTTAAAACCTAATAAAACTGCTGATTATTTTCCAGTGATCAGTTTTTTTGTGGTGCAGTGTCCCAATAAAAGACCTGTGGTTTCTATTCAGGCTTTTATTTTGTAGCCAGATAAAGATTCAAACGAGGGGAAAATAAATTCTTGTGATCGTTAAAAGACATTGTAGAAAAATATACTGAAACACAACTGCTGCATGGTTTATTTTTTCTTCAAACGACTCTGTGCATGCAAATGCTTTCCACACAGCAGGAGCCTCAACAACCAGCAGCAGAAGGTTGAGCAGGTCAGCACAGCATACGGTGCACAGACACACACTCGGCCAGAAACTAATCCGTCACTTGGCGCTCTGGACTCTCTCCCAGATTTCAGGGAGTCAGATGGATCCTGCAATCTGCCCGTTTTCCTCATGTCACTTTTTTCGTCTCACTGTCACCTCATGTGTCTTCCCTCTTCCCTATTTTTCCCATCTATCCATCAGACGTGCGGGAGCGGGACCTGGTGGAACTGGTGTTAGAGGTCTCCGTATCGCAGGTGTCCCAACGTCAGCGCGACATGCTGCTGCGACAGGTTGGGGTTTTACTGGGTGTGCTCGACAGCGACATCATTGTGCGAGAGATCAGTGCGTTTAATGAGCACAGGTGACTTTGTCTCCAGATTTTAGACAAGTGTGCAAACCTGATGATGAAAGTCATGAAACCAACTGTGAACAGAGCTGGAATTATCCTTTGACAGTTTGTTTGTTTGTTTTCCACCCTCTTCCTCCATTCTCAGTACTCGTTTGGTCTTCCTGGTGTCCGGAGGCCCAGGGCGCCCTCCGCTGTCGGGCCGTAACGTTGCACTCGGCCTGCGCAACAAACTGCGTAAACAGAAGAATGACTTCCTCATCTTCAAGGCCCGACGAGTGGATACAGTCAGTGAGTACCACATAAACGTTACGAAATGGAACAAGGAAAGGGGGAAAAGAGGTTTGATGCTTCTATGTTACAGCAGACTCTAAAAGCCTTGGTTTTTGGACATTCAAGGTCACAGTTGCATTGATTAATTTCTGATAAGCTCTTGAAATCATCAAGACAGTGTCTCCCAGTTTTGTTTTGTTTTTGCAAAAATGTAAAAATTTGTCCTATTATTAGATTCCTCCTAAAAATTCCTGGATCCATATTTTGATCTGCATTGACTCCTAAAATGAATCACTGCTAAGATGGGCCAGACCTCACTTCGGCTAAAAACTCCTCCTATGCCTGAATAGCTCTACAGCTTTGTCGCCAAATTGTAGCTGTGGGGAGGTTTCTCTCTTTAAGTTGATGAATTTTCTTTCATTAGCTGTCAACTGACTAAACCAATCAGTCGTTGCATGCTGTTTTTATGATGTAGATAAAGCATAGGTTTAATGCAGAAGAATAAATCTCACCGGATTCATCTTTGAAGACTAGATGTAACCCTGACCCATAATCTTATGTTTTGGGGGGTCGTTATTAGAAAAAGTATTTTGATGGGAGTCAGTTACAATGTCTATTCTTAAAATATCTATTCTTGTCTTTGATTTCCAATCTTTTGTCTTTTTTTTCAAAAGCCTAAAATCACAAATTTTGTCAGCAAAAGGTTAAAATAAGGCTTCATATCAGATCAATTTGATTTATGTCAAAAGTATGGAAATTACTTTTACAGCAGCTAAAATAATAAACACAGTCTGTAAAAAAAACTAATGTAGCTCAATAAAACAGAATATAACAAAAAAGCTCAGTTTGATCAAACGGAAAGATTAAAGAGCTCCATTAAACAGAATTGAAACCAAAAATTCAAATAAGATTGATCAAAAAGTAAATAATTGAATACAAAATAACAAAATGGCTCTATAAGGTAAAACAAATGCACTAACACAAATAAAATAAAATAAATTAGAATGAAAATAAACTTACTAAATGTAGCAAAAATAACAACAGTAAAAATTTTCCTTGACATTAAAGTGTACACAGAGTGTAAAACATGGTGTATTGATCACAGAAAATGACTCAGTCCTCACAGGGTTATGTTTTTGAGTAATCCCACCTACAGACAAACTGAACTTATCACAGACACACTGTTTAATGCATAAACCATAAAAATCAGACTGCTATTATTCAGTCATGCTCGTGCAGTCTGCAGTCTTTGGCTCGGTTAATGATGCAAGGTCAAAGTTTTAGATTTCTTAGCTATTTCTAAGTCATATAAGTATTTCTTTAGCACTTTAAATCTGCTGTTTACCAAGTTTTAAAGCTCTGACGGTTTATTGAACATTGCTGTCGCTCTCCCTCCTCAGTCTGCCAGCTCAACTGCTCCGGCCACGGCGAGTGTGACTCATTCACGCGGCGCTGCGTCTGTCACCCTTTCTGGATGGAGAATTTTATCAGAGCTCAGTTCGGAGACGCAGAGAGCAACTGCGGTAAGAAGGGAGGCATTACAGTAAAATATAGAGTCGATAAACAAAAGTCAATAAATAATCAATTTTATTGTTGTGAAAATCTGACCCAGCAGATTATTATTTTAATTCTGTTTATAAGAATCAGAATAAACTCTGTCGCTGTATTCAGGGACGCACGGCGAGTCTTTTGTGAATTTGTTGTCGAAGCTGCATTACTTTAGAGCTGTTTTAATATTACACACTTTTTACCACATCATTTTTTCTGTTTTCAGAGTGGAGCGTGCTCTATGTGACGATAGCATCCTTTATGATTGTGGTTGCTGCGGCAACATTTGTATGGGGGATAGTTTGTTGCTGCAACAGGTGAGTTTTTTACCTAAATTCTTTTTTAATATTCTGTCAGGGTTATTGTTAAATAACTTTATGGGGGTAATGGTCATTGATTCCCTGTGTGTTTATTTTCCTGTAAGGCGTAAGAGCAAAGTGCGCAGGAGTAAAAGTCGATACAAAATGCTAGAAGCTGACGATCAGGACTGTTTGGAGCTGCAACTGCCAAGAGCTGGTAAGATGGACGCGTTCACGTAAACTCGCACCACCGCCTGCATTTAGCCTGTTAACACTCACAGAAACAGGCAGACAGTAAATTCTGCTGCGTCTGTATTTTGACTGGAACTTGAACATCTTGAATCAAATTTTATAGAGATAACAACGATACCAGTACTTCCTTACTTTGTAATATGATTGCATGCACAGCTACGGTTTTTCTTTTGTGTATTTTTCTAAGATTATTTGTTTGGGACATTTTTTTTTTCCTTTATTAGATTAGATTAGGAAAGTATATAGACATGAAAGCGAGGGAATATGCAGAGCAAAGGCCTGCAAGTTGACCCGAGTCGATGCTTTTGGCCTTTGTGGCACATTGCAGCATGAGCTAAACACCGTTTTCCAACTTTAGCAAAACTTTTTTCTTTTTTTTTTGTAAATGATGAGTGTGAATGCTGTTAGGTTAGTCATATTTACAGTTAATTTACCCAATGCCATTCAAAAATAACTGCCCAAATAAACACTGAAGGTGTTAACAAATGGTAAGACTCGACTTTTTTCTTGTGAAGATTTCTTTTGATAATTAACACTGATGTAAATGTTTAGCCAATGTTTCTATTTTAGCCACAATACAAAAAACTTGATGTTTCAAAGACGTTTCAAAGATGTTTTAAATTTTCTGCCTAGTCGATGTTTAGGACAGCTCCATCACACTGTTTCTTTCGCTTCTGTTCTCCTCTTTCTCGTTCAGCACGCCTGAAGCCTGTTCCTGCTCCCACTTCCTCTGCCCTCATGCACTCGGACTCTGACCTGGACAGTGACGAAGGGCAGGGCGGGATCCCGTGGACGGATCAGGAGCGCGGGCAGCTCCTGAGGCCTCAGAATGGCTCCCTGAGGAATGGCCAGGGGCCGGTGAGGGCCAAGAAGCAGAGAGAAGAGCAGCTATAGCAAGAGAGGAGGGGGGAGCTCACAGCTGCCCTCACACAGCTCTTCCCCTTCACGCCTCCTCTTTCCCCTTCGTTGGTCTTCAACACAAAAACCTCACACTTCTCCTCTGTGAAGACAGACTGGGAGATACCTGAGTTAGGAAGAGGGAGAGAGAAGGAGATGTTGGGACCGTGTTGTCCCACTGTCACAGAAAAAACACCACGATACTGAAGCTTCCCTGCACCCACACTGAGCCAGAACGACGTGAAAAAGAAACTGCCATTACACTGAGAACCAGGGGTGAGCGCTGTGTTTTGAATGATATAAAATATTAATTAGACCCCTATTATTTAACACAGAGACATAAAGAATGTAGTGCTGCCCCTCTCCTGCTGCTGGCTTACAAAGGTTGGGAGACTGTGTGAGAGGAAGTAGCTCGAGTGACTTTTTAAGATGAGGAAAAACAAAACTGCTTCAATGACACGAAAACCAGCCACCTGGCACGCTAACACCTTGCCTCTTGTAGACACGCATGTACAAACACGTTGTATTCACGCCGTTTCAGGTCGACCTGATGCTACCAAACACTGCCATTTTTAAATTAATGGTTAACTTTGCTCTGATTGTTTCTGTTCATCTGAAGCATGACGGAGAGGAAAAGAAAAAAAAAAGACAACCAACCAACAACCAAAACTGATCTGAGCTGCCAACGGCTCGGAGAAACCACCTCAGAAAATATTTTAAATAATTTATGTGCATGAAGAGCGACAGATTGCAGCTCTGGTACAACCTGATACGATCGGCTGCATGTTTGTATGTCAGCTGTATGTGTGGATTTCTGTGGCTGCTGTGCCAAAAGATGTTTCCTCAGAGCAGTTTGTATGCTTCTTTTTTGTTTTTTGCTTTTTTTTATGTTTTTATGAACCCACAGAAGAGTCACAGTGTTGTAAGGTTTTATTCTCAAGGCTTCTCTGTGGATTAAATAACTGGAGTACACAACTGTAACAAAAGTGGTCTCAGTGAGGAAGGCAGTTGGGAGAAAGATGAAGAACAGGAGATTGAAGGACAGACTGCTGCTTCCTCATCACCTTTGGTAATGTGATGACTGCTTCAACCCTGAAGACCACAGAGTTTTTGTTACTGTTTTTACAAACAACCTTTTGGCTGTGATTAGACGTGGATGCACTTTGATTTTAATGTCTGCTGTCTCACTTTGTCTCTTGTTGGTTTAAAAAAAAGGGAGAGGTTCGTATGTGACGGTTGGAAGTTGGGAGGTTCAGCCATAAACGCAGGACTTTGCGGTACTGAATATGTAGGAAGAATGTCCATCAGTAATGTAATTCTCATGCTTTACACTCATCTCCATGATGCAAGCAGCTCTAAATTTTGCAGACTCGCAGCACACTTGGACAAGCATGCTCATTTTTTAACAAACTGAATGTTTAAATCCATCAAAAAGCCAAGTCACAATATCATTTTTCTGGATTTAATGGTATTCATCCTCTTCAGTCTGACCATTAAAAGATCTTCTTTTAAAGTGATTTTGATGTTATGGAGTTGGAGTAAAAATCCACAGGCCCTGTGCTGTGCAAAAACATAGAAACACAGTGGGGGTTTTTTTAGCAAGGTTAAAACAGTTAAATCAGTTTATTTCTTCCAGAGTTTTAATTTTTTAATTATAGTCAACTCTGTGTTTTTTGAACAGTGTCATTATTAGGTATACAGAAACATTAAGAGTTTGTACTCTAATGGTTGTAAAATTAAGATATCTTAAAGTTGATGGAGTGTTAAAGTTGGCCGGGAGATGCAGATTTCAAGCTGACTCGGATGTGAGGAAAATCTTTGAAAAGGTAAAATATGTTTTCTATTTTCTAATGCAAACTTACTTTAAGTATACGAGTGACCTGCGCATCCGATCGGAGATAAAACTGTACTAAATCCCGAAAACAAATTATTTCTTCCCACGGACAGGACATAAGCAGGAGGTTAATCTGAAGGATGTTTGCGTACGCTTTGAGCAGATTACCAGAAATAAACCACGAACGGGGCCCAGCAGGAAGGCTTTGTTTGTTCATCAGCAGTAATCTGAGGTGTTTCTTGGCTGGACCGTACCGACAGACAAACTTTAGCAGAACGACTCTCCCCGACGTATCATCTCACAGTGTGATTGCTTTGCATGCAGAATGTGAAACAGACACATGTAAGTCCTCATCTGGAGGCACACTTTTCTATGTTCGTTGTTGAATGTTAAAAGGGTACATCATTGATTCAGTTCAGCTTGTACTCTGTGCGAAATAAGCTGGGGTTTGTTTTTGGGTTGTTTTTTTTCTCAAATTACTGCAAAAAGTCATCTCATGCCGATGTTGGATCTGCTGCACTAAATGTGTTTTATTCGCACCTGCTGAATTTATCGGGCCATCTTTTTTTGACCTCCTGTGGGAGGCAAATTAAAATCAAGCACACCCAGGTGCCAGCAACGTCAAACCACTGAAAAAAATCTGTTGTCTTGTCTTGTTTTGGTTTTCGTTTTTTGGGGTTTTTTTTTTTTTTGGAATAACAGCCAAATTGTTCTGATGGACTCATCTTTTTTTTTTTTTTTTTTTTTTTTTTTTTTTGTCTCCAAAGCTCCTTTTACAGTTAAAAGGAGGACACAAAAATGTTGCGTTGTCTGCTGTTACGTTTGGGATTTGTTTAGATGCAAGTGAACTGACCTTGAGTCCACTGTGAAGGCAGAGATAAATGAGGAGAAACTGTTAAATGAAAGGGGTGTAATTGTTTTTGTTTTTAATATTTTATTATTAATAAAGTTTTAGTGAAGGATGACCCCTTCTTTTGTTCTGTGATCCTGCTGATGCAACTGGATAATGTGTAAATTAAAGTTAAAAAACAAAAAAACAGTGTTGGCTTGTTCTTGCTTTGTGTAATCTGAACAAAATTACCTCTGATTAAGGTAAAAAAAAAAAAACTTTTATTCTTTTTTTTTTTTCTCTGTGCTTTCTCTGTGTCTTTGTATTAGTTGTTTTTCTCCACAGCCTGCACAATTCAAAGGAAACTCCTTTGTGTGATCTGAGAAAACTTTGTGGGAAAAAGTTTTGCCTGGATAAAACTTTTGAGGAGTTTGTTTTACTCTGAAATGGAGATGAGTCATTTTTTTATATTACACAAAAATTCTGCTTCATCACCTGGTTGGGAAAAAAAAATCTAATTTCTTTGTTGCGCGTTCATTACATATTATAGGGTTGGTATAACATTTACTTTTCTGATTACAGGGGATCCAAACACCCGTGTATCGGACTGATCCTCTGGTTGGTCTTTTCATTTACTTTTATAAGCCTGCTGCCCTCGATGGTTTGTCCTTTGCACATTTTGGGAGATAATGGAGTCCTTAAAAGATTATAATCGAGATCTCCCTTCTCTGTCCTGTTATTCCTCCTCACTGTGGATCGATGCCTGTTTATAACACTTCCTATCACTGGATGGATATTTATTTTTAAGACTAGACAAGTGACATGTAAGATAAATACAAATGTGCTTTTAGGTGATCTCTGTGAAAATGGGACTTCTTTTTTGAAATCTTTATTTCGGCCAAAAAAAATAAGGTAAATAAGAAGACAGGATAAATATTTGCATGTTTTCAACGTCTCTGCAGTCAAAGTTTTGCTTCTTTTCTCAACTATTCGCAAATACAGTGTCTTAAACATGAAATGGGACAAATCATGAATGTGCAGCTGACAAATCTGTGTGATGCTATCATGTCGATATGGACCAAGATCTCTCAGGAATGTTTCCAGCACCTCCAATTTCACATGAATACAGTGTCTTAAACATGGGACTATAGAGAATTTATATTTATGTTATCATAATGTTTGTTTGTTTGTTTTTTCACTTAAATTTGAGTTAATTCGCAGAAGTATGATAGTGACTCTGACCACCAGCTTTCTTCAGTGAGTGAATGAGTGTGTGGTGCTGATGATCCACAGCCACACTCCAGGATGGGGGCCTCTCAGGAAACCTGGGAAAGACTCAAAGAGGCTCCAGCTCCAGCAACACTTGTAGTGTAAAGAACAGCTTTATCACTTGACCAAGTAATAATTAATACTTGGCACGACAAGTGTTGCTGGAGCTGGGCCTTTTCAGATTCTCCATTCACACTGGAAGCAGGTGAAGTGCTAAAAGCATCTTTAGTGACTCCACACAGACCATATATAAATATATTTGTTTGTTTGAATATTTGTGGGAATAACTAAGGGGGGTTATTATATCCCGTTCTGTATAAAACAAACGCTAGATTGTTTGGTTATAACAATAAGAACCCTTAGTTGTCGCCCTTATTTGAATCAGTGAAGTCACTTCATTGCTTTTGTGCACATTTACACAGTTGTGTCCATGTTTTCTGTATGTGTGACAGCTTTTTTCCAGTCTGTAAAGTGGGGCAAACATGCCCAGACAAGAAAAAACGCACCACATGAAATACACAACTCTGCGTGTTTTTCCTGCAAATGTTCGGAGGAACATCTCCTTTAGAGGCGCTGCCTCTTCTGTTATTTTTATGATGTCATATCTCACTGCCTGCAGATATGTTGTTACGAGGGGAAGAAAAGTACTTAGTTCTTCTATGTTTTCCCCTCTGCCTCTCTTCGTATATTGCTGCCCTCTGCCTCTCGCACTCCTTATATGGGAAAGGAATTAGTTGCGCGAACAAGGGCGGAAACGTGGCGCGGTGAGCGCTGGGTAAATTCAGCGACATACAGGAAGAAAGAGACGAAGCCCAGTCTGCTTACTGCACACTCCCACAGCAGCGACAACATAAAGGACCGAATCACTGCTCGACCAGTTTAGCAGGTAAGCAGCCGGTGTGCTGTCCTTTTTGGTATTTGCACTGCGGGGTTTGTGACTCGATTTACGGCTTTCTGCAGAAGCGGAAAATCAAATCTGAGACGAGAGAGAGAGAGCGCACAGCCGCTTCCTCCTTCACCGAGAATCATTCAGAAATTACATCTTTAGTTCGGTGTGATGCTAACGCAGCCGGCTAGCCGAGGTTAGCCGCAAAAGCTGACGCTGGTCTGACTTAAATCGTTAACATGTCTGCAGCCCTGTAGTCAGCCTTTACTTCGTCTTGCTGTGCTCTCTTATTAAAAGTGGAAACTTCTCTTTTTAGTCTTTTTTTCTTCCCTTTCCTCCTCTGCAGAGTAGTGCAGCATTAGCTGACACAGGGAGGGGTGTGTGTGTGTGTGTCTCAGAGGAGAGAGAGAGAGGAAAAAAATCCAGGAAATAGTCAAACTGACAGCAGACGCTCAACGGCAGGGAGGGGACGTATAAAAACACCACCCCAGCTTTTTTAAATATGTGTCGACTTTGAATAAGGTGGTGTAATTAAAAAAAAAAAAAAGGTTTATCTGGGGTTACGTTAGCTAGCTCTGGTTGTCGGCGTTGGTGTTGTGGCACATTTTGTACCCCCTTTAAATAATTTCTAAGCGGTGTAACGGCTCTTCAGGACGGCTTAACGCTATTTCCTAATCTGTAACTCTTCAGGACACTATAACGTTACTTGAGAAAGGTGTTTCTTAACCTCAAGAGCCACGAGTACACAATAAAACTGTTTAACTGAGGTTTGAGTGGTGGGGCTAAAGTTGTAACGGCTAGCTTTAGCCGGTGATCGCATTATCAGCAGCGGCTTGAGCGCGATTTGTTTGAGCTTTGAGCCCACCGAAGTAGGTCTGGAAGGGCGCCCTGCTTTCCATGTCTGCCACGGTTACAAACAGTGTTTCCCTATGCAAATAGATTTGGAAGAAAAGCTAAGGTTGCAAATGCAGGAGTGGACGCTCGCTCCTTTATGTCTGGACGTCTTGCCCCCAGGCAGACACACAAACCCTCACACAGGCCTAACTAACCTACTTCACTGCCCCTGCGTGCTGATGGGAGCTCTGTGCACAACATTTCTTCCATATAGACAACAAATGAGGTCGATGAGATCAGTTTGATAGGGTTATAGGCAGATTTCAGATTTTTAGTTACAAAGGTATTATTCATTAGTACAATACACTAGAGGACTAATGAGAGACTGCCACTCCTCATCTAAAGACTACTTGGAATTTGTAGTCAGACGTTAAGATTTTGCATAGACTGGGGTCACTATTTGCAAGGAGACAGGTAGATTCATTTTAAGCTAATTTCCCATAGTGCACTGCGTGGAAATGTACAAAAAGCTAAAGTTGCTTAAGGCAGGCTTTTGGCCACACCTGCTCTTGTTTGTGCAGTGGTTTGTTCTGAAAAACCAGCCCAAAAGGGAATAAAAAGGGGAGTAAATGCACCTGTTGGTTGTTGATAGTACTAATGTGTTTGAGTTTTAATATTTGCATAAGTTGAGACAAAAAAAAAAAAAGAAATGCAATATGTAAACTACGTGAGGAAGACCATGCTGATTGAGCTTTATGATCACTTTACACCAAATGATTGAGATAAGAGCATGCAACAACTTTACAAAACTCCCAGTTTTATTGCAGCATCAGTCATTTGTTTGCACTGTTTGAAAGTGTGCCTTCATACTCCTGGTATGAACTACAAGCTTCTATAATTGTACATGCTACAGATTTAGCTTTAATCTAAGGAAAACAGAACTGAAGGAATGACTCCCTGGCTGCCGTCACATCTCTGGTTTTGTCTTCGTCTGTAGCGTTTCCTTGGTGGTCAGCACTTGGCCCGAGCCTACGCCGCCACTTTGCTTTGGTGCACATAAAAATAAGCATTTGAAGTGAAGTAACTGGGCATAAAGTAAACTCAAATGTGCTTTGCTCTGGGATTTGCAATTTGCTAGATATGGATAAAGTTTGTTAGTGTTGGTGTAAACAACAGTTAGCCATCTACAGGGCTGGGTTTGTGTTGTTGTTGTTTTTTTCCAGCTGTTACACCATTTAGGGGCCGCTCCCTCCCTGTGCTGCAGGTGAGTCATGTCTCATGAGACCAGGAAGTGCTGGACTCTGGTATATGCAGGTATAAATGCTCACTGCCGTGGTGCTAAACAGAATGTGGGTCAAGGGTAGAGAGGGCTTTTGTTTCCTGCTGTGATCTAATTCATCTCAGAGTCTGCTGCACAAATTAATGCGTAACTCTCTGTGAAAGACAGAGGAAAAGGGGAAGTTTAGGTATTGTGTGCTTCTTATTCAGTCTGCTGTAAAAGGAAGAAATAGTGCAGTCTTTTAAAAATAACTTCATGTAATGTCTTGCCACCTCACCTGCTGATAACTCTATTGAATGGATTCACCTAACAGCCTCAGGGTTGATATAATGCATAACTGCCTCTCCTATTTAATGATCAGAAATCAAGTCGAAAGGCTGATTTTTAGTGATGCAGTATTTTACCTTTATTTAACCAGGAAGTCTGACTGAGGTAGGAGTCATGCAGACTCAAAGCATTATTAAAACTGCAACAAATGCAACATAAAATATCAGATCCACACATGATACACACCCACATACACAATAAGTTGGTTCTTAAGGAAAAAGATCCATGCATCTTGTTCACCATGTTCCTTATGATGGTTTTAAACTTAAACAAGCTTTTGCATTTTTTTTTTTTTTTTAAGTTTAAGATGTGGGGTAAGAAAATGCTGTTGTCATCAGATCTGTCTAAAACCTCAGCAGATGAACAATCAGCTGTTTGGAAGGGAAAAAAGAAGTATACAAAGTTAAACTAAATGGCTGCTTGAGTGACCATAACTCAAATCTCAAAATAGTTACTGATTATTTTGCTGCTGATAAACCGATGAGTGACTGTGGCTAATTGGAACAGTATTGAACACCCATTGATATGACTTCAGAGCATCTTCAGAGTGCCGCTTCTCAACATGAAGGATTTTATAAGCTGGTCACAGCCAAAAATTTAACATCTCGGTCATTTGATATGTAAAGATTTCACTGAGGAGTGAAAGTGAGATGTTGGCTGCAGCATTATCTTGCTCATTAGTGAGAGTGGTCTGTGTGGATCCATTCAGCGACAGCCAGGTATAAGGACCCGAGACTGGAGGGGCTCTCAGTGGCCCAGGTAAGGGCAGTGTCAGCTTTCAGCTGCCTCATGTAATGTTAGCCTTTCTCTTCAGGTGTGCGTCTGGATCTGTGAGTACTCCTTTATGTGTTAGACTTGGATTGGAGTCAGTTACGGTAATCATGTCTTTTGAATAGTTAAATCAGGAGTGTGCATGTTTTTTTGCTTCAAAGGTGCTGCTGACCTTAAGTTGTTTTCTTGTGCGATGTACCTGGATGTTTAAAACTCATAGCTGGGATCTCTCTGTAGTAACTCGCAACGATCTACATAGCTTTACGCAGCAAGTTCTGGCCTGCTCTTCCTCTTTTGTTACTCAACCTCAACACTAATAGGTGGATTTTTCTGTGACTTCCTTAAAGCTTGCAAATGAGCATATTTACATCTTTTGGCTCAATTTATTCAAACAGTCGAGGGTTCTGTCCTTGTGGCCGATTCGGCACAAAACCTTCATTATGTCTGTGCAGACGGTTTGATTCCCAGCTGAAATTCACTCTGTGCTGTTTCTTAATGGGAGGATTTTATCATCTCATGACATCATTGTTAGTAAAGTAGTCATTACTGTTATACTCCAAAGGTGGAAATGTGGGTGTAGGGTTGTCCAGAAAAAATGTGCCAAAATCACATTTGATTGTGTGATGCCTAAGCATCAGGCAGTGTTTTGTTTTTTTTTAATTAAATATTTAAATAGCGCTCCGTTTCGGAGGAAGTAAGACAAATTAAAACAGACAAAACTTAAGAGTTTACCTGAAGTTGTTGAGCTACATGTCATCACTAATGAAAGCGCCTAACCTTTCAGAGTCCTTTCTCGTTGCCAAAGAAAGAGGCGACAATGTAACCCTTGTCATAAAAATGCTGGACAATCGGAAGCTATCTGGTGGTTGCCAGGTAGTGACTGACTGGTCTTCAGACCTGACTGAAGCTTCAGTATATGTGCAGGTGATCTATGTGAGCCAAAAAAATTCAGGCTTTAGAGTACTCTAAATACTCAGTTTTTCCTAATATTGGCTCTTGGTGACATCATTGGCTTCATAGTGTAGTTAACACATTCACCTTACGCACAAATGGTCCTGGGTTTGACATCCAGATTTTAAAATCACAAATGGTTGTGATTTTAAAGTCACAACCATAAAAAAAGGAGAGGAATAAAATGTTAAAAGTTTAACAGTGTATAGGTGTTGCTTTAGCAGCTGGTGCATTTTGGAGCAGTGACTCCGTGGATGTCCCCACAGAGCCTTGGGCTCAGGACTGATGGAATTTACACCACATGAACGCAAGCAGACAGTCGTGTACTCATGGAAACTTTAACCTGTGGTTAAAGTAACCTAGGGGTTAAGAGTAGAGGCTAATCTCTTTATCTAGTACTCCTGTGAAGCTAGTACTGTCTGGTTTGTAGCAAGACAGAAAATTCATGATTACAATTTAAATCTGTTGTTGTGGTCATTGATTAATAGTGGTGTGGAGGGTACATTATATTGAGGATGAGGTCTAATTAACTTGAGGGATTTATTTATTAAATGAATAAATAAATGTCAGCACTATGTCAGATGGGGGAAGGATCCAACTGTTTGCCGTATGTGGTTGAAATGTTAGTTGTGACCTGTAGGAGGTTGTTATGCACGCAAAATGTTGTTAAAGCTTTTAAAGTTTCTGCAAAAGCACCTGTTGGAGACCTGTTGGATTAAGCAATAAATGCTTTGTTTAGTTTTAGGAGAAAAAGAAAAGCTTCAAATGATCCGCCACTGATTTTATCCTATATTATAATTATTAATATTGATAATCAGAAACATCAGTTTTTTTGGACTGTTTTCCCCACACAGTTTCTGGACAATATTGCTATGAAGGAGTTTAAGAGCAGCAATAGAAGAGCCCTTCTATTCTATTGCTGATATTCTATTGCAACATGATCTAAACCTGAAATATGGGACTTGTTGAAGTAAATGCACACATGTAAACTTGTTTCTGGTACAAAAGACAAATATGGGCAGCATTCAGAGCACTGTTGCTGTTTTTAATTTTTTTTAAAAATTGCATTGTAGTTTTAACACAACAAAAACAGGTTCTGGGATCGCAATACTGAATAAAGTTGTTTTTTCGAATCGAAACTGATGAAGGATAAACTGAATGGCAGTTAGTGATTCAGTTTAATGTAGTTCTGCACTACAGAATTTCCCAGAGGAACCCACCCGAGGGATTAATAAAGTTCCATCTAATCTACTTCACTAATGTAGGTTCAGATTGATGCAAGCAAGCACTTCTAAAGAAATGCATCCTCCTGTCTATGTTACTGTTGACTGTATATAAATAGGACGGATCAATGATCATTTTCTATCATGATTTCTTTCTTCCTGTGTTTTAGTCCCTGGGACTTCTCTCCCAATAGTGGTAGCCAGCGTGACACAGCTAACCTTTTTATCAAACACAAAAATGTCCTCTCTTTCTGACAGGTATGGCAGAGTTGGCGAGTCTGGTGCAGCGGTTGGAGGTGGCGGTGGGCCGCCTGGAGGCCATGTCAGGCCCTGGAGGCAGCGCTGGAGGTTCAGATGGAGGAGGTATTACTGTTAAAGAATACACTGAATAATATGTGTAGAGATCAGTGAGTGAAGTTTGCATTAATACATGAAAATGTATCACTGCGCTGAAGTCAGCTTCTGGCAGTGTGGACAGCGAAACCGGAGCCTTTTTGAAAACGATGACAGATTTTAGTCATGTGATGCAGTCATGTGACCAATTAAACTAAGATAGCGGAGGGCATTATATAGCTGTTGTTTTGTTTGCGCTCAATTTTGACAGCCCTATTAAAGATTAATATCAGTTTGTAAATGCTCCAGATAGCTTTTCTTCAAATTCTTTAATTCTCACTCACTTTTGCAACTTTGTACTTTTGTGTTACTCACAGCAACAACTCCACCTCATTGTTAGTCCATTTAAAAAACTGTGCTGAAGTCAGCTTCTGAGCTCACAAAAGCCACTAGATTATTTGACTGAGTGGGGTCATTTATCACTAAAATGTTCTGATGTTGATAATTATGGCTTTCAGTCAGTTACTGTTGGCGTTTGCAGCTAGGCTTCTGCAGCGGTAGATTTAGCTGCTCTTGGTGTGTTAGCCATGGTTCACTGCAATGTGTTGCTGTGCTGAGCGTTACTTGGGGAATTTCATGCAGATTAGACCCAAGTAGTTGTTAGTAAAGATATCAGTTCCACATTAATGTAATGTAAATGGTAAATGCACTATAGCGCTTTACTTAGTTCCTAAGGACCCCAAAGCTTTATACTACATTCATCCACCCATTCACACTGGGGATGGCAAGCTACATTGTAGCCACAGCTGCCCTGGGGCGCACTGACAGAGGCGAGGCTGCCGGACACTGGCGGCACCGGGCCCTCTGACCACCACCAGTAGGCAACGGGTGAAGTGTCTTGCCCAAGGACACAACAACCGAAACTGTCCAAGCCGGGGCTTTAATCTTTACATGTATTTCTTTTTAATCCCCGTGGTCTTCTTTATCTTTGCAGCTGTATCTGCGCACGTCGAGGGCTTCGATGAGATCATCAAGGGTCCTCTGGCGGAGTACCTCTCCCTCAGCCAGAAGATAGGGGGCGACGTCCAGAAACATGTAGGTCACAAGTTCAGACATTACACATTTACATGAGGCATTGGTCACCAGTCCTACTGGAGCTGAGTTTAATTCTTTCCTAGGAAAGATGATTCCTGAAAGGTTACTTTAACTGCAGCAGCCATTGTAGAAATATTTACTGTCTACAAGTAAACGTTTCTTCTTTCCTGATGAGCACATTGCAGTGTATCTTGGTTTTTTGCCTCCACCTGCAGATCAGAAGAGCAGGTGCAGCCTGTGGAAGGACTAACGCAGCCTTTTGTTTGTGCTTCATGCAAAACTCTGCAGGGAATCTCGTAATTGCAGTTGACGCTGCTGATTTAATCGCTTCTTTTATACAGCATTGTTTTACATTTACAGTGATATTCCTCATTTTCCAAGTCCATGATTTATTTTTTTTTTCCCCTGCTGGCAAGACTTGAATATTTCTAAATATGAAGCCCCTTGAAAGCAGTTTCTGTTAAGTGTTCGTGAAAGATGATTAAAAAATGGCACAATGATAAATTAATGTAACATTTCTTTCCCTCTTTTAGGCAGAAATGATGAAGCAGGGGTTCACCACTGAGAGACAGCTTCTCATCACAGCCTCCACTTCCCAGAAGCCCTCTGATGTGAGTTAAACACACTCCGTAAAACTTTAAGTTGAGCAAGCACCGCATTGATTGATCAATTTCAACTTTGTGCATTATTTATTGTGTTCGTCTGCAGTTTAAATGGATGAACCCTTCTTTCTTTTTCCCTCTCTGTACAGGTTCTGTGTTGTGATATTTCTGCCTCATTTTATTTCGATTTAAAAATCTGCTGTAAAGATTAAATATTCAAGCTCGGCTTAGTTGTGATGGAGAAAGCTTAGTGGGATTATTGGCCTTGTTAATTTGCTTCAGAAGTTGGAGAATTTGAAGAGGGTTTTTTTTTCTTTCTTCTTCTTCCTTTTTCTTTTTTCCTCGAGTTGTGACTCAATTCTATACAAATTCTTAAGTTTCAGGTATCTGCTGATATCGAGTGCTAAACTTTTGTCCTTTTTCGACTCTTCAGGCAGTTTTGACGACTCTCCTGCAGCCCGTGTCCAGCGTGATCCAGCAGGTGCAGGCGTTTCGGGAGCAGAACCGCAGCTCGCCGTTGTTCAACCACCTCTCCGCTGTCAGCGAGAGTGTGCCTGCCCTTGGATGGGTTGCCATGGTGAGTCCAGGGGCTGAGAGAGGTTAACGGGTAGGAAAAGAGCCGTTTTGGCACCACTCTGTGTATGTGGATAAATGAGTGTATAATGGGTGGAAACAGGCCTCTCTTTGATTCTGTCAACAGTCTCTGATGAGCGACGGTTTCTTGGCTGACGTTAAAGCACCAACAACAGAGCTTTGCTGTTACAGTAAATGATTCATTCATTGTTTGCTGTTGTGTTTTTTGAGACTTATGAATAATGGATCAGATTTTCAGATACACATGATGAATGTCTTCATTCTCTGTCCGCCTACCTCTGTATCCTTAAACTTCTCATTTGCTTTGCAAAACATTTGTGACAGCAGTACATATTTCAGAAGAACAGTCATTCTTTTTTTCTTTATTGCTAATGAGAGCTAGACAAGGAAGCTGATTAACTGATTAATACGTCTTTATCTTAGTTATTTATTTTTTTAGTCATGTTGAGACTGATTTTTTTTTTACCTTTGGACAAAGCCTCTTTTTGCAAAGATTGTGGGTGTAGCTTTATAGCAGTAGGATGGATTAGTCTTTAATTAAAGGCTTCACTTGTGGGGAAGCAAAGATTTTAAGTTCTCAAAATGTTGAGCTTTAGTTTTATACTTCCCCTTTCTTTAAACATACCTGACTCCTCTGCATCCATTTAATCCGACTCTAAAAGACAGACAGGAAAAACCTGGCCCACAGAGTCCTAAAGGAAAACAAAACATTAAGGGGCAGGAGGCATGTCAAAGCAAATGACTGCAGTGATTCTCCACTGCTGTTTAAGTTGATTTTAATACTGTTTATTTCATCAAGTGACCTCTTTAGTGGTACATGTCAGGTAGGGATCTACCAGCAATCTAAATGCTGACATGGTGCTTGTGCTTTTAAATTGTTAGCTACAGGTTACAATTAAAATCTTACTAAGTTCAAACTTAGTTATCCAGTGTTTGGGGTTTTTGTTTGTTTGTTTGTTTGTTTGTTTGTTTTAACGTTCTCTGTGGACATTTGGACTAAGTGGTTTCCCACCCATGATATACGAGATAAGACTGGCTCTATTTATCCCAAAATTTGGGGAAGTTCCTGTGTTACCGCAGCCAAGAACACTAAGTACAACCTAGATCAAAATGCTTAAACAAAGTGGACTGGACTGCTCAATATAATAAAAGCAATATGACAAAACAAACTGGCTCAGTTAGGCAAAAACTACACACAGGGTATGTTTTACGAAATGAATCTAAACCTTTTTACTTCGTGTCAGGCTCCCAAACCAGGCCCGTACGTTAAGGAGATGCAGGACGCCGCCACGTTCTACACCAACCGTGTGCTGAAGGACTACAAGGACAAGTCAGTAAAACCTCCACTATTAAAGCCTGTTTCCCTCATTGTCCGCAGCAGATGGGCCGTCCAAATTTAATTTGTATACAAAGCTGCTGGGATTTCTTCCAGTTTGTTCTTATCATTTTAAACTGTATCATATGTTTTTATTTTTTATGTTGAATCTAATAAACAAAAGGGTCAAAAGAACTTTTAAATGCAGCCAAACAGTTTGCTCGACCCATCTGTCTTCCATCCTTTCTTTTCCTTTTTCAAGTTATGGTGCCCCATGGTTTTACTGAGTCAGCACTGCCACATGATACACTGAAGCATGTCGGTGGCAGACTTCCTGGGTTTAAACTTGTAATAAAAGCCTGAAAGTGAGGCAGACTGTTTGTGCTCTCAGCTCGTGTTCACATGTCATACAGCAGGCAGGCAAATTGCACAATGAGAAAATCTGAAATAAAAAATAAAGTTGTGTTGAGTTCTAAGTAAAGGAAGAAAAACTGCTAGAGCTAAAAAACGATGCCATAAAATCATATGTCGTCTTCACAGGGACAAGGTGCATGTGGACTGGGTGAAAGCCTACATCTCCATCTGGACTGCGTTGCAGCATTACATCAAAGAGCAACACACCACCGGACTGACCTGGAGCAAGACTGTGAGTTTCCAAAGGAAGGAGGAGGAGGAGAGAGAAAAAATAAAAAAAGGAAATTACTGCAACTTGAAACATAAAAAGCAGCTCTCAAATGATCAAATGCAACCTGACTCATGAATTAACACATTTACCTTAGGGCCAGTTTTACTAATACTTTGTGCCAGAGCAAACTGGTCTTTGGCATTAGAGAAAATTGTACTGTCTGTACTTAGAGTTATAAGGTTGCATGATTTCTGCAGCTTGCCCTGTTGCATATGTATTTCTGGGACTTCCTTTCTTGTGGTGCACAATGAAGGAAAAGCAGGAGCTTTTAGGGTACAAAACAATCCTGAAACTGAACTTGAGCTCTGTTTTTGCTAAACTAAATTTAGCCCTTCAGAATAAACTTTATTTTTGTTTACACACAAAGTTGAGGCAAACACAGGGAGAAGTGGTGTAACTGCCCCTGATATGCAAACAGTCCTGTTTTAAATTATAGAGGGGAGAATTACTCCAGAGTTTGTCTCGTGAGTGTGCTCTCCTTTGTCTGCTTTAAAGGCTAAAAGTGTGTCCTTCATGACCTCATTCACCCTGTTAACCGTTTTCTTCTCTTCTTCCTCAGGGTGCAGTAGCTTCAGCCGGTGCTGCTCCACGCAGCGCTCCTGCTGGCGGTCCTCCCCCACCTCCCCCTGGACCCCCTCCTCCCGCTGACCTGAGCGGACCCACTGGCGGCGCTGGGGACGCCGGTGCTGATAATCGGAACGCCCTGTTCGCCTCCATCAACAAGGGGTCTGACATCACCCGGGGTGGGTAGCTACAGCTCCAACCAACAGTGATGAGAGGAGCTGATACTTTTTTTTTTTTTTTTTTTTTTTTTTTTCTGGCCTCAATTTTGAGGATTTGAGTGCAGCAGTAGTCATGTAGCAGAGCTACATGAATCAATACAAAAAGGCTTTGTTGATGTAAATCATATAAAGGAGTCTCTGGTCCTTCTTTCCTTTTGTTAATCATTACTCTATGTGAGGAGTAGTAATCAGTATTGATGAACCTCTCTGGACAAATAAGTTGATGGGAGAACGTGGTATGAAGGGCAGACAGTGTATTAAGACGGACCTTTTTATTTCAGTTATAATCTTTTATGCTCATTTACACTTACTAATATATGGGTTCCATTCCTTTTATTTATTTATTTTTGTTATCACATAAATTAGATGTGCTTTGGATTAAGTAACGCTCCCTCTCTCTCAGACTAACAGTGCATGTTTCATCTCTCCCTGACCCCTGCAGGACTAAAACATGTGTCCGATAACCAGAAGACCCACAAGAACCCCAACCTGAGGAGTCAGGGCGCTCCAGTGCGCTCTGGACCAAAACCCTTCGCTTCAAGCGCCGCCAGACCTGCTGCATCCGCCACACCAACCCGTACGCTCCCCCCTGTGCTGGAGCTGGAAGGAAAGAAGTGGAAAGTGGTACGTTGAAGGGGCCAAAATGACCAGAATAGATTTTTAAACTTGCTTCTGGCTCAGACAAACAGACCTTTTTTTTTTTTTCTTTCTTAATTCTTTTTCTCTGTTTTCTTAACTTGCTTTCTGCAGGAGAACCAGGAGGATGCTCAGAACCTGGTGATCAGCGACACTGAGCTGAAGCAAGTGGTTTATGCTTTCAAGTGTAACAAGAGCACCCTGCAGGTCAAGGGCAAAATCAACTCCATCACTTTAGGTAAGAAAGGAAACTCACTCCTCAGAAACACACACGTCGAGGGCTCTCGTATTGCCCCTGATATAATGCCCAAACATTTATTTATATTTGCCGACACAGCCGCCATAAGTGAATAAAAGGCAGAAGAATGAGCTCGGTGCTTAGAGTCTCTTAAATATACTTATTTATTTTTCTCTGACAGACAACTGTAAGAAAATGGGCCTGGTGTTTGATGATGTTGTGGGCATCGTGGAGATGATTAACTGCAAGGATGTCAAGATCCAGGTGTGATTATTTTATTTTATTTTATTTTGTTTCTTTTCACTGTTTGTTGCATTTCATGAGATCACTGAATGATTTTTGCTGCCCCGTCATTCTTCGGCTCTTTGTAGTTTCTCTGCTGAGGATTTATACATTTTTCATGAGCTCTGTTTATTATTCATGTAGTTAAATATTGGAAACTACAAGCTGCTCAGTTTTTGGCAGCTTCACTGTCAGCTGGGTGCAGTGTTGGGCTTGAGGAGATTTGTAGAAGCTGATTGTAGATCGGCATTGTGTATCATCTACCTGATAAAGTTACTGGCTTTTAGCCAAAGGGTCTACTGTTTATTTTTTCCTTTTGTTTCCAGGTTATGGGGAAGGTCCCAACTATCTCCATCAACAAGACAGATGGCTGCCACATTTATCTGAGCAAGGACTCTCTGAAGTGTGAGATCATCAGCGCCAAGAGCTCAGAGATGAACGTGCTGGTACCCAACAAAGATGGAGAGTTTGTGAGTATCTCTGATTTCATTTGTTTAGCAGAGGAAGTTTAACGTGACACAAACAGGACCTCACCTGACTGTGATAAGAAACCTTACTGCTTCTGTAAACCTTATGGGGTATTTTTGGCTTTGTAAATGCTGTCATCACTAAGTTTTCAGTGCTGCTGCTTTTATTTAATCCTTATTTCAACCAGAAAGTCAATTGAGATTAACATCTGTTTCTCAGGGAAGACCTGGACAAGTAGGCACATACCTCAAGTTAAAAATCAAATATACTATGAAAATAAAGTGAAAGAAGTCAATCGAATAATACAAATAGAAGGAGCAGTAAGTCTTTATGAGAGCTTTGAGCTCTCCTGGGTAGACAAACACGTTCAGCCTCGTTAGGTACTTGTTAGTGTCTGTGAGGCAATCGTCACATCAATTATGAATTTCTCTATAAAAGGTCTTGGATAAAAGTCCAGCCTTGCAGAAGTTTGAAGTCAAAGTCGTTAACATGCAAACGGTCACATTGGTCCAGCGAGTAGTGTGCATTTGATCTTTTGAGCTGCTTTCAGCTTCGCATGCGCGGCATGTTTAATTAGACCATGAAGTGTTCCTTGAACTGTGCATCTTTGAGCAGGTTTGTGGTGTAGTTGCTTTTAGGATTTTTGTTAAATAATGAGAACATGAGGTTAAGAGCAAGGGGGCAAAGCTCTCCCATCCTCGTTTTAGTGCTGCTAGGAACCTTTGACCAGAACAGCCCGTTTATCGAGTCTTCATCCTGAGCCGAGCTGATCAGCTGCTGACTATAAACGACAAGAATTCAAAGCTGGTCTGAAAAAGCTTGTTGATCTGACAAAAAACCCCTGTGTGTCTCTCCCTTTCAGACGGAGATCCCTGTACCCGAGCAGTTCAAGACAGTCTGGGACGGCAGTAAGCTCGTCACCACAGCAACAGAGATCGCCGGATAAACTGGGGCAGCATATTAAAACGGCCGCCCCTCCTCAACGCCATCCCCACTCGTCTATTTTAATTTTTTTTTTTTTGCAGAGTCCTGTCTGACTGATCGACAACCCCACCAGCTAACTCTCACACTGTACACTGAGATTCAGACCTTTCCCCTTCTTCCTTATCAGCCAATCACAGTTTAAACTGTTCCTTCTGTAAGCCAATTAGAGGGCTGCTTGCCTTATCTGGAGCAGATCCTCCAGCCAATCAGCAGGGAGCAGCTTGTCATTCAAATTAGGGTTTCCCTGCAAGCACTTGAAAAGAGTTTTGCCAACAGCTGGGAAGCTCTGTATGCTTTTTTTTTTTTTTAATTTATCTGGATGATGCTGAGCAAATTTTAGAATAGGCAATGTTGATTCCTCTGCAGCCAATCAGGCTCATTTCTTTCCCTTCTTCCTGGTCAGCTGGGGGGCTGGCGTGTTTAAGTTGTGGCCTCAAGGTTTCTCTTCCATTATATGCAATTCACTGGTGAAGCACTCGTCAAAAAGAGCCCTCTTTAAAGAGGATAAAGGCATCCATATCATCTCCACTGATGACTGCAACCATGAGACTCATAGTGGATAATGGTGTAAAACAAGTTCTCTGAGCACATAAAACCAGAGTAAAAGCAAGCTGTGCAAAAACATTCTCTCTTAAATCATTTTTAAAGCATAAATCCATCTAGATGATGTTTGAACGGTTTAAAGTACGTTTTCACTTAAATCTACACAGGACATTCCTGAATGAAAGGAAAAAAAAACATTCCATGTTAGGAGGCATTTAAGAAAAGTGTGATAAAGAGCAAAGATGTTGGAAGTCGGTGGAAGTGAATTTTAAAAAGTAAAGGAAAACAGACTGGAGTAAGTGATTGGAAACACCTGCTGTAATCACCTGTACAGCTATGAATAGTCTTTGAATATCAGCCTGACCATCAGCATCCTGCTCCTTCTCATGTCTGCAGCTCGCGTAGCTGTGGAGCTCTTCGCTGAATTTTCTTTTGTCTCTTGTTTTTGTTTACCACTTTAATTTCTCTTTTTTGGGGGGGTCCAAACTCAAATCTGCTCATTAGTACTGGAGACATCATTAAAAATGTTGCAATAAATCAAAGTATTTGGGTGTCTTTATTTTGATGTTTTATTTGTACAGAAGCATTATTTCACAGTTAAAAGATCCAAATGAGGCAAAACGAAAGTGGCTTACCCCCCCCCCCGTAAAACCTGCCAACAATGATGAATAGTGTTTGACCTCATCAGTAAACTGCACCTGTGACTGCTAAAATTATGATGGCATCACAAGACACAGATTAAAAGCCAACACGCTGGAAATGATCAGTGCAAAAAGAGTAAATGATGCTTTCTGCTAAGCTTGAGCATCCTGTTAAACTGGCGTTATATTGCTCTTGATTTCAACTGCAGCTACAGCAATCTGAGACTATCAGTATGGAGCTGCTTTAGTGTAAATAAGGCAGCAGGTTGGCTTTGAACCACTCTTCTTTGAACTGGAGGTGGTCGCCTTCGGTGGCCAGAAAAACCAGCTTCCCTGCTTTGTCCATCGCCGCCAGACCCAAACGATCCTACACACACACACAGTCTGTTTTACAACCGGCATGTGCAACAAAGTTTGATTAATAAACATTTGCTGATGGAAAACCAAACTAAGATATGTCCTACTACATGCAGAACCATCGTAAGGTGGTTAAGGCAAAAAAAAAGAAAAGCTTCTGAATTTTTGGAAAGGCATAAAAAGGCGAAATAAAAGCAGAGATCTATACTTATCAAGGTAATCCTAAGTGTTACAAAGGTGGTTCTTTTCCATTGCCATGGTAACTTGTGCTGCAGCTAACCTGCTCCAGGCCTTCCGTGTACTACAAACCAAGTTCACCAAACCCAGTTAGGCTCAGTGCTCGCCTCAACTCGATAAGTCAACCCAAGGTTTATAATCTAGCTATAAGTACGTTCATAAAAAACATTTAGCTTTAGTTGTTGTTCTTGAGTTAATTGTAATTTTGCAGCATTTTAGTCACTATCTGTTGAGTTTCTACGAGTCATAAATAAATTGACTTGACAAACAGTCTGATACCAAACAATGAATAAAAACAGGGTTAGTCTGTGCGCAGACTTGCAGTATAAATATGTCCTGTTCTGGATTCTCACATTAATGCCTACAGAACAATAAAAGTGTAAAATTGCAACCAACGAGGGAAAAAAAAAATAATTAAGGAATAAAGTTGCTCCTTTAAAAAAAAAAGAAAAAGAAAAAAAAAAAAAGTCTATATTGTTGGAAATGCACACATATCTTCCGTGTGTCTCATTGGCAGATGCTGCACACCAGCAAACAAATAAATATACTCAAATACAGACTGAGACCACGTTTTGACAAATAAATCTGATTACCACCTTCTTGTGACTGCTTAGCCTTCACATTCACAGGAAACACTGGATAATAAAGTGTGTACTGCTCACACCGTCAGCTCTCTTCCCTCATCAGAGAACCTGCAGTGATTACCTCCTTGTAGAGAACGCTCTCCTGTAGAGTCTCGGTCTCTTTGGCTTGGCCAGTTTTCAGGAAGCCGAACCACTGCGAGAAGAATCGGGACAAGACTGTGACTGGTCTTTAATCAGCACCTTTTTTTAATAAAAGTATTTTTTGAAACTGACTTGTGCAGAATTTTGCTAAAACTTTGGCCATCAGGGGACAGAATTTTACCAGTGTGTATGCTGGGATGATTTCAGTTAAGTGCTACTGCTCTTTCCTTACAAGGTGTTTCACCAGACCACTGGTATTGTACTTAATGGTAAAATAAAGGTTGCACTGACTCACTGCACCATCTTGTGGTGTAAACTGGTATTACATGAATGTACAGGCTGGCTCCAGTTCATTCAACTTAAACTTACATCTCTTCAACACATTACACAGACACTTTCAATAAGAAGTCGCTGAAGTTTTTTCTTCACATTGTGTTTTTAGTTCTGTTCATTTTTAAAATAACTACGTGCATTATGTTTGGTACCTCAGTATCGACAGGATCCACCACAGAGTCCTGCAGGAACTTGACCATGACGAACTTCTCTAGCTGCTGAAGATTCTTCTTGTAAGTCTCGTTCACCGCCTTTAGTAGAAAACAAAAAACATTTTTCAACAAACAGAAAAAGAACTTTGCAGATGTGCACGAAGAGTTTAAAAAAAAAAAAAAAAAAAAAAAAAAATCAGATTCAGGAATTATATAAATACAATTAAATGTCTCCATGTGTCTTGTGTGGCTTTCTCTACCTCAAACAATCCCAGGCTTCTTCTTTAAAATGAATTAGCACCATGCTCTAATAAAGAACCCTTAAAGAGTTTAAAGGACATAATTAATGTGAACAAATCATTCTCTTCTGCGTCGTAGCTCAGTATGAAGAGAACCAAATTGTGAAATAGCTCTTTGACTGGTTTTTATTAAGCGATTATTCAGAAGTTGATTGATTTATGGATCGGCAGAGATAACCCTGCAGGTCAGTTTGTAGCCACACAGTCTAATCCGATCCTGTCTATTAATGAAAGGTTAAGCTCTCGATCTAAACAGCAGTTTACGTCAGTGGGCAAACTTCAGTTTGATGGCACGACACAGACTTTCTTCTTTCTGGAAATGTTGACCCTGGAGCAGACTGTTAAGCACTAATAGGGTGTAATCTCATTGTCTTTTAATTAATACCTTTCACTGGACTTAAGTATCTTATACAGTAGCAGCAGCCGTCTTCCTTCTGTGTTGCCTTCTGTTTTTTCACTTGTTTATAGTTTTAATGGAGAATAAAGAAATCTAAACGTGTATAAAGGTGTGTTGTACACCGAGAACATTGCATGGTTATAACTCATCTTTGAGACGACAATAAATCATTTATTAACGATTAACTAAACTCCTTAGGCACCAAAGTCCACTTCTATAGTTATTCATAGCTGCATCTCTTTGTCTCCGTCAGCAGATGGCAGAGACAGAGTAGATTCAGTCCTCCAGCTGCCGATAAACACCGAAATGCTGAAAAAAACCCCACAATCTCCCTTTTGTTTTCCTAACGCAGTCACTGTTTACACTTCTGCGACCTCGTTGTACTGACTACAGGGCTGTTCTGGCTCTACCGACCCGCTCTTGATTGATGTCGGCCAGGAAGCGGCTGTACTTCTTGTAGAGATCATCGTTCAAAGGGTCATGCCAGTACTGGGCCTGCACCAGGCTGATAACCACAAACACAGAAACGATTCGTCACAAGATGCTTGACATGACTTAACAGGAACAACAGGCTGATGCAAGACGGAAAACTTACTGCTTTTGAAACCAGCCCAAGTAAGCTTCCTTATTCAGAGCTTCACGAATCATGTCACAGATTTTAGAGCTCTCCCCAGGACACCTGGGCAGCCCGTACACACCTGAGGATTCGAAAAACACACGGGGTTAGGTGCCAGCTTGTTTGGAAGCTGTCAGGAATTAGTAGGCAGCATAGAAAACTGTCAGGAAATAACCTGGACCATTCACTCCCATAGCTCCCTGGTCTGGCTCACAGAGCACTTGAGGCTCTTAATAAGTCTCCAGTGGGAGACTGAGCTGTTTACATCTTTACATAGAGGCTTGAATGTGTTTAATTTGAGGAGAGGAGTTCTGTTTTCAAAGATCACCTGTGATGTGTAAATAGAGCAGAACAGAATAACAAGTCTGACGTCAAAGAGAAGGACCTACAGAGTCAGGTTAAACTTTTATGTGCAGCTGATTTAATGACAATAGACTGAGTTTTATTTTACAAGTTAACTACATCATAAAAGAGCTTTTAGTTTTGTTTTCAGTTTAACTTTCTTTGCAACTACTGAGTTCAGCTCTGAAAGCGAGGCCCTTCAGCCTCCTGGTAGATGCACTTATCGAATAAGTTTGAACATAGTAGGTAAGTTCCTTCGTTAGTTGATGTCCGACCTTGACATTTATATTAGGGTCACTGAGATTTAAAGCTGATACACCTGTGGTATCAATTTGAAAATCCTACGTCAACCTGTTCTCTAGTTATCATGTTCACGGCGCCAGCCCGCTTGGCAGGGTGATGGCAAAACCTCAGCCTTTTTTGGCTGAAGGGTAAAAAAAAAAAAAAAAAAAAAAAACCCTAAACACTACTTTTACATCAGAATATATCTGGTCAGCTCTGCTCACAGGGAAGTGAGCTAAAGTTATCATTATAGTATCACCTTGGTGCTGACCGCCAACAGAGATCAGGTTTTTCATTGGTGGAGAGGCACAGCGCTGAGCCACAGCCCTCCTGCGAACAGAGGAACCGGGTCAAAGAGTCAGAGCGAGCTTCCTCATTTCAGTCAGGAGACAAAAACTACGAGCGGGAAACATGCCGAGGCCCGAGAGTTGGTTTTTTTTCAAACACACAAAGCTTCCAATTTCTCTTGCATAACAAGTAAGAAAACCAGAGTCCAGAACAGGAGTTACATACAGAAATTGCGCCCCCTGGGAGAAGCCCATCGCATTGTATCCTCCCTTCAACTTGGGGTCCAGAGCCAGCTGATTGCACACCATGGACACCTGCTCATTCACATCTGAGAAAAACCCATTTTCTGTGTCCTGCAGGAGGAAAAACATGAAAAGTTCAAATCACAAGTGACAGATTAAAAGAAGAAAATGAGCAGAGAGATAACGTTACGGCGTCACCACGGATCAAAGCCGTACCCGTGCAGGTTTGGTATAAATATTAACACAGAGGAGTCACACAGTGAAGCTGCAAAGGAGCCATTTTTCTGATGTAACTTATGTCACTACTACTGCAAATACCACAGAATAGGAGCCATCACACATGTGGAAAGCTGCTGTGGGACTGTTATAGAAAGAAAAAAAAAAGGCGTTCTTTATTAAACATGTCATATTCACTTTTACTGTGTGTTTCTGTGAGAAGACGAGTGGCCGTGAGTCATCTTCTGAAGGTAGTGAAGCAATGCTACGTCTTAATAGGATGACAGCGATTTTTTTTAGCTGCGAAATAGCATTACAGGAAGTTTTATCTATGCGTCCAGTCTGTACAACAGCTTCAGCGTCTTAAAAAGGTACAGGAAGTATGTAATCTTTTGAAGTTTTTTAATAAAAAAATAAAAAATAAAAAAAAAATAAAAAATATATAATAATAATAATAATAATAATAATAATCCATTATCATTCATTTAGAATGAATATCAAAAATACACAGGAGTGGGCGCTTGTTTGTGGAAGCTGCCGTGTTGCCTCACCTTGTAGAGACTGACATATAATACAGAGGGCGAGATGAACATCCGCCAATATTTCACAATTACTTATCGTCACCAGATTAAACATGTAACCCTCCCATTGCTGGACAAATGAGCCAGCTAAACAACAAGAGCTGGTTTTAAGCTAACGTTACGCCAGCTAACGTTAAGCTAGAGTGTCCTTAAAAAATTTAATTGTTTTTTTAAAGTTATCGCATTTTCCCTCTGATAAAAAAAACTTGACATTGTCACATCATACGAGTGTCTGACACAATAAAAACATTAGATACATTTCAAAGAGTTTAACTAATGCCAGCTAATGGCAGCAAATGCCAGGTAACAGCACTTAACAAAGGCTAACAGCAGCTAATAGCAGCAAAAACAGCAGCACTTACTGACAGAAAAGTTCAGCATATCCTCAACAACTCATCTCGGTATCGCTGTCAGTGGACAGAAGTGGGCTTCACTGACTCGTTTCGGACTCCTTTTACTAATTTTTACAGAATCATCCAATAGTAAATCGTAAATACATATGGACATCCAGTATATTTCTAAGGTAAAGTAAAGACTAACAGCCTGCAGTCACTGTGAATCATGCACTTTAATAGGGAAGGTTAAGAAAGGTTAAGAAAGCTGAATTCTACAGTCTGCAATCTATTAAATCTAGTGGTGAGATTTCACACACTCTACCTTTAATGCCATTTAAATTTTTACTTTCATACTATTAATATTCCACTAATTACAGAGATGAGGGGAAAATTTTGCTTTTTAAAAATTGCACTTTTCAAAAAAGTGTGAGTCTTCATAACTTCTTAAGTACAGAGCAGAAAAACAGAAAACACATTCAAGCTCTGTTAAAATCTCTCTACCACTGCCACAATCTAAAGCTAAGTTATTGTTTGTTGTTTTTTTTAAATCAAAAAGAAATATTCTTTAATGAGCTCTGAGCATTAATATAATGAGAAATATAATTTTTTCAGGCACAAAGCTGCAAAATTTAATGTTTATGATGTAGAATTAAAAAAGCAACGATCGGTATTTCGTCTGTTTCCTGATGATTCACAGGAGAAAACTTCATGGGGTGTTTTTGGGTTGCATGCTCATATTAAATTAAAGCTTCCAACAATGAAATCAGATATTTCATTGTTTCTCTTCGTGACTCTGTAATACGGTCATCTCTGTCCAGAAACCTTCTGTTTATGAGGGGCAGCCAATCAGAAGAAAGTTGTCCTTATATAGGGAGGAGCTAAACTATCTTATTTCAAAGAGATGCATCGAGGTAAAAATAAGGATTATTTTGAACAGCGCAAACGTAGAGCCCAAAAATACAAATTCATACCTGAAAATTCCTTGAACTGTTCTAACATTACCATGTGACTAATGCAAAGACCATTTTATTCACAGAAAATATTTTCACTTTCATAAATGTCTTTACAGCGTGAGGTTACCTCCACTATGTTTTTCCCAATCATCACTGAGAACACGTAAACTCCTGGGATCTCCTGCTCAATCATTTTCTTTATATAGCCCATGCTCAAAGGGTTGCAACACGAGTCACCTGATGAAGAAAATACAAATAAACACAAGCCTTATCGTCCAACTTTATTGAAGGGAATCAGGCATATCCACAGTATTTTTATGGCTTATTTTAAATACATATAAATCAGGTAGAGGCTCAGTGCAGAGCACAGTCTTCTTTGGTTTAAGCTCTAAAATCTTCTGCACTCTGAGTTAGAGGTAGTGTCTTTTTTTGCCTGAGGAAGAAGAGAAAGTGTTTTTCTTTTCACTTCCTCAGGTGGGATTTCTCTATCTAGTATAGGATTTAATGAGCAGCCTATCAGTTTTAAGCACAATCCTCATCTCTCACATTACAGCTCAGGTTTTTATCTCACTGCAGTGTTGCTGTAAACACGTGGCTTTCACTTTCGTCAGCAGGAAGTGACGTGAATCGATGAATCACATGTTACCAAGGTAAGTTATTCAAATGTGTACTGAACAGTGGGGGCAAAGGCATCACAGTTAACCTTTTTTGTACTATTCTAGATTATTTTGTGTAAAACACAACACAATCCCAATAACTACACATCTGTGGATGCATCTTTTAAAACAAACAAACAAACAAACCAAAAAACAGGATTAATTACCACACATGAGATTTTAAAGATCCTTTTCATGGCAGGTTTACATAAAAACATGCAAATTATTCAGTTCTATTTACATATTGTGGAAAAATGAGCTGAAGATTAAATGTGCATCTCAGTTTAAACATAATAGAGAAACTATGTACAGTTGGGTGAGTTTTTTCAATCTTAAAGCTTCTTAAGCCAAAATAAAAGAGGAACACCGGATGTTTCATGGTTTCATAAATCAATCTGGTAGTGATTTTGTCCACAATAAAATTAATTTTCGTTCATAGTTTTGATTAAACAACTTGCAGTACTTGAATTGAAAAACTGAATTAGAAAACAAATGACACAATTGCATGGGCCTCTACATATCAGACCTTTAACAGTCAGCAACCCCTTATATATATGTCTCTGGAACTTAAAACACTCTGCATCAGCTCATAAGCTGGTGTACTGTGTTTTTATGGTTATTATGAATACTGGTTTGTAGTGTGGTTTCAGAAAGGTGGCTTATGCTTAATTTTTTTTTCTGTGAAGACTATAAAGGTGCCATTTTTAAGATTTTTTCCAATATATCCCTACAGTAACAGAGAACAGAGTCACTTACCCATCCCATGCCAGAGCACTAGTGGTACAGTCCCATTGTCGGAGTCATGAATTGGGCTGGAGGTAACAAGCAGCACTGGCGCAGCCAGGAGAAAACACAAAAGGACAGCTGCCATTCTGAGTCCTGACACATGGAAACAAAATGAACTAGTTTTTCCTATTTTATCAACATCCAAGAAATAACAGACCCCTGGAATCTCTCGGCAATATGAATTTATTAATGCTATCTCTATATAAGCAATATTTGCTCTTATTCAGTTAAATGCTGTATGCTTTTATTTATTACAAATCCCCTTTGTCATTTAACCTTTTTTCTAAACCCCTGTATGTCATGGTTGCTAATTGCACTGGTCCATGTTTGTCAAAAGATATCTGCTGTATGTTTGTATACAGTCAGTGGTCCTTGCATGTGAATGAATATCAAATAAATGGGAAAGTACAATAAAATGTTCGACAGGAAATCATCCCTGTGCTTCCTAGTATCCCCAGAGCTTCCAGTTTATTAGAGCTGGTCATCCCGGGTATATTTATATCTGTATTAGAAACTCAGCTCACTATAAGTGCGTCTATGAATTATCCTCATGTCACTTCGAACAAGCTAACTACAAACGAAAGAGCACATGATTTACATCAAACGCATACTTATTACGTACATTTTGGAATATGCAGTAGCGCATTGGTGCTGTACCAAAGGTTTAAATCTACGCAACGTATTCTTTAAAATATGTATGTAAATATAGTTAGATTAAATTAAATAAAAGATGTCCAAAATTCCCCCAAAACACTACTCACCGCTTCCGTATCCTTACTGTTTGTCTGTTGGACTGCTTGTCACATGATAATGTTTGGAGCGTGTAACCAATCACGTGAAAGGGGAGGGGTTAAAAGCTAAAGGGGGCGGAATCTCCAAGTTACGTTAAAGTTAGCCTTTTTTTTGTCATTTCTTATCCATTTAGTTTGATTTAACCAACTTTACGCCTGTATTAGGATTGCTGAAGATTATGTCCACTTGTGTAGCAAGCTTCACATGGATACTCTAACATCTGGCCTCTTATTTTGAGACCTAAATACCGCACTCCAGCTACCTGCTAACGCTTAGCTTGCCATGCTAGCTCGTTGTGAAATTCCTGGACAACAGCATTCCTGCTCGGATTATTCAGCGAGTTTTCTGGAGGCTTGAGGCGGAATTGAAGAAGAACGAGCAAGTGAGATAATAAAGGACAGGATGAATATTCAGTACGAGGATACGACATTACCGGGGAGCTACGGCGTCGTGGGGTCGTTCCCCAAAAGTTTTGGTTATGGAGTGGAAGTGTCAGACCTTGAGGAGAGCCCGACATCAGCTGATAAACCCAGGATCCTGCTGATGGGGCTGCGGCGCAGCGGCAAGTCCTCTATACAGAAGGTATGGTCATTTATCTGTCCCCGAACACCATCCAGATCACCACAGGACAAGAAAATTCTGAGTTCATAGTAAACAAAAAGCGAACAAAGGAAACAGTTTGGTTACATGTACACCTAAAGGAGATATCACCGTGGGTAGGGCTGCTCAATTAATCGAATTTTAATCACGATTACGATCTGGGCTTTCAACGATCATTAAAAATGACTGAGCCGAGTATTAGCCCCTCCCTCGTTTATCCGCGACACCTTAAAGGCCGGTGTTCCAGATCTACTGGCGTTTAGCTCAACTGGCGTTGGTCGAACAGATGTGTGTCAGTCTTGCGTTTCAGGAGCTGTTACCGACAAACCAGCAAAAAAACGCCAAATGTGTCACCTGTGACACTTGTGAGGTTGTCTCAAACACACTCCGTCAGTCTTGATGCTGTTGAACAACAAAATGTTTAAAAATGTGGCGAGTTCACCTGGTGATATCCTCATGCGCGACGCGATCGCGAAAACAGCAAACAAGTAACACCACGCCGTTGTTGTTCACAGGACACAAAGAGTAAACGATCGGGAGACTCTTGTCGTCGTCATCGTTCCCCTCGCACGGTTTATTCCTCCGAATTCAGCGTTTTTGCTTCACAACTACAGCGTGCTGTTTACTTTGTGCACTAACATGGAGTCGAGTCAACCAGCGCCACCTCTGGCCAAGTGCCACAGCCTACAGCCAGATCAACCTGTGACACACATCTGCACCACGTTTGAATTCGTGTCATGCACATTTGTACCTTTCAATTGTGTCTGTTTGTGCGTCATGCAAACAAACCTTTGAAATGAATGAAATGATATCATATATTTATTATCAGCCTACATTTGTACAAAATGCCAAATGACATACACATAAGAATCACCATCCTGATATCAATACTTTTGCCCATACGAAAAATGTCGTGAACACACTAATATTTCACCAGTGTTGTAACATCACATGTCGTTAGCGTAGTCTGTCTGTGTCTGCCCTCTGCAAACAAACATGTTAGAGTTGGTTGTGATATACAGTCTGCATAAGTGTGGTCAATCTAATAAACATTTGTAAGGAGATGGCAGTTACTGTGAATGTACAGCAGGTGATTAGTAATAAACAGCCAGACAATGACCCTGACAATCTCATTCAATCTTGCAGATTGCACCTTCTGTGGAAAGTGGTACCACACGGTGTGTGTGGACTTCCCTTGTGCAGAAGGCGACTACAAATGTTGTGGGTGCTAAATAAACAGAAAAAAGTGATCCCTGTTTTCTTTGCTTACTGATTGTTTTTAGTGTTGACAATCCACATTGCTGGCATTGCATCTTTCAACATGTTTGTGGGCAGATTTGGATGTACCAGGGGTAAGTGCAGCCACTCAGCCTCTACTCACTGTGATCATAGCAGCAGGTGCAGATGTGTCACAAGTTAATCTAGTAGTGGGCTATGGTCATGTGTTAGTGGTGGGAACAGTCATATCCACTCACTCTCACTGGCTGTTTATTACTAATCAGTGTAACTGCTGTGAATTCACAGTAACTGCCGTCTCCTTACAAATGTTCATTAGATTAACCACACTTATACAGACTGTATATAACTCCAGCCATGTTGATGAATTGCCTATATTGGCTGGAAATATTCATTTTCAGGGTAAAGACACAGACAGACGATGCTAGCGACATGTGATGTTACAACACTAATGAAATATTGATGTGTCATATTTGTCCAAGGCGTATTTCATTGTTATGGAAAAAGAGAATATCAAAATCATGATGACCAATTGGAGTGGTGATTTCTATGACTTTGTGTATATAATTTGGAATTTTGTACAAATGTAGGCTGATAATAAATATATGATATCATTTCATTCATTTCAAAGGTTTGTTTGCATGACGCACAAACAGACACAATTGAAAGGTACAAATGTGCATGACACGAATTCAAACGTGGTGCAGATGTGTGTCACAGGTTGATCTGGCTGTAGGCTGTGGCACTTGGCCAGAGGTGGCGCTGGTTGACTCGACTCCATGTTAGTGCACAAAGTAAACAGCACGCTGTAGTTGTGAAGCAAAAACGCTGAATTCGGAGAAATAAACCGTGCGAGGGGAACGATGACGACGACAAGAGTCTCCCGATCGTTTACTCTTTGTGTCCTGTGAACAACAACGGCGTGGTGTTACTTGTTTGCTGTTTTCGCGATCGCGTCGCGCATGAGGATATCACCAGGTGAACTCGCCACATTTTTAAGCATTTTGTTGTTCAACAGCATCAAGACTGACGGAGTGTGTTTGAGACAACCTCACAAGTGTCACAGGTGACACATTTGGCGTTTTTTTTGCTGGTTTGTCGGTAGCAGCTCCTGAAACGCAAGACTGACACACATCTGTTCGACCAACGCCAGTTGATCTAAACGCCAGTAGATCTGGAACACCGGTCCGTGAAAATATTGTCGGGCATAAACCGTCCGTGGCGCAAAAAAGGTTGGAGACCGCTGATTAAGAGGACCCGAGGGAAGCTCGGAAAGCTAAGCAGAAGTTATTTGGAGAGTGACTGCCGTTGGTTGAAAAGAGAGTTTAAAAACAAACTTCAGTGGTGTTGCACACTATTTTATATTATTTTTTAAAGTCATTGTTAACCCTTTAAAGCCGGTCAGAGCTGCACGCTCCGTTTTGTGTAACTATTGTTAAATCCCTGTAGAACCTGAACCATGTAAGCTAGCGCAATAATTTGTTTTGCATATGAAACCGGAGGAGTTGTACTTACATCTGATGCCATCAGCTTGTCCTCGGTCACGATTTCCTTCCACATATAGCTTTGCAAAAATTGCATAAAAAGCGCTTGCAGGAACAAAAGCATAATATTCCAGAAACACGCTTTGCCGTTCCTATCAGCTGTTCGTAACACTTCCCACAGTGAAATGATGCACCTGCTGTTTTCTTTGCAAATTTGCATCATAGGATTGTTTTTTGTTTTTCCTGCAGTGTATAAAAATTGCTGTATCTCCAAAATAAAACTATGAAGACACTCAAAATAAATTTCCTGTGGTGGGAAACTATTTTTTGCAACTTTATTGTATTTAAAGTTTTGAGGGATAAACCTCTTAAATTTCTCCAAGTAGAAATATATGTAAACAAAAGCGATTTTCAATTTTTTTTGTAGTTTATTGCACTTTTTTGCAATTTATGTAATTACTATGGACTTAATGCATACATATTATTAAAATATGGGCTATAACAGTTGTATTGATGTATAGCAACTTGAAATGCTCCCACAAATGGCACTACAGCATGTAAAAAAATAATATAAGCTCTGGTGGACTTGGTTCTATAGTAGGTCTTAAAGGGTTAAATAAATATCGTCAAATAATCGTGATCTCAATTTCAGTGAAAATAATCGTGATTATCATTTTTGCCATAATCGAGCAGCCCTAACCGTGGGTCAACACACCTGAATGAAATGATTAGTTCATTACCAGGCTTCTGGAGAGCTTCAAGACATGTTGAGGAGGTAATTTAGCCATTTAAATCAGCTGTGCTGGATCAAGGACACATCTAAAACCTGCAGGATACCGGCCCTCGAGGCCCGGAGTTCGACACCTGTGATTTAAAAGATGGAGAATGAGACCTGCAATGCTGTATGATTTAGAGTGGCAGGCATGTGCAGAGGAGGGCTGGAAAAGGGTGTTGAAGGTGGAGCTGCCAGGCAGGAGGAAAGCTTCATGGATGTAGTGGAGGAGGACGCGTTGGTGTGACAGACGAGAAGGTTAGGGATAGGCTGAGATGGAGGCCGATGATCCACGGTGGCGACCCCAAAGTTAGCTTTGAGAGGTGGATAAACCTTTAGATCCAGGGTAGTGGTGAGAAATGACTCTTAATAAGTCACATGAAAATTTTGATTGTCAGCTTCATTTGTTATGGATTTAGTCAACTCAATTCAACAAGACATATGCAGAAGTTTAATGTTTTAAGTATTTCAGCTTCTTTCTGATCTCTAGGCAGTGTAAAGCTGCAACAAAAAAGGGAGCCTTTAACTCATGAAACTAAAGAGCATAATCAGCTGAGCCTTGTTGCCTTTGATCAAGAACAACACAGCCTGCTCTGGATCAGTCTAACAGAATCCATTATGTAATGGATTTGTATTATTATAGCGCTTTTCCAGTATTAGTGACCACTCAAAGTGCTTTAGACTACAAGTCACATTTTAACCATAGATACAGTGGGGCAAAAAAGTATTTAGTCAGCCACCGATTGTGCAAGTTCCCCCACTTAAAATGATGACAGAGGTCAGTAATTTGCACCAGAGGTACACTTCAACTGTGAGAGACAGAATGTGAAAAGAAAATCCATGAATTCACATGGTAGGATTTGTAAAGAATTTATTCGTAAATCAGGGTGGAAAATAAGTATTTGGTCACCTCAAACAAGGAAAATCTCTGGCTCTCACAGACCTGTAACGTCTTCTGTAAGAAGCTTTTCTGTCCCCCACTCGTTACCTGTATGAATGGCACCTGTTTGAACTCATCATCTGTATAAAAGACACCTGTCCACAGCCTCAAACAGTCAGACTCCAAACTCCGCCATGGCCAAGACCAAAGAGCTTTCGAAGGACACCAGGAAAAGTATTGTAGACCTGCACCAGACTGGGAAGAGTGAATCTACAATAGGCAAGCAGCTTGGTGTGAAAAAAATCAACTGTGGGAGCAATCATCAGAAAATGGAAGACATACAAGACCACTGATAATCTCCCTCGATCTGGGGCTCCACGCAAGATCTCATCCCGTGGGGTCAAACTGATCATGAGAACGGTGAGCAAAGATCCCAGAACCACACGGGGGGACCTGGTGAATGACCTGCAGAGAGCTGGGACCAAAGTAACAAAGGTCACCATCAGTAACACACTACAACGGCAGGGAATCAAATCCCGCAGTGCCAGACGTGTTCCGCTGCTGAAGCCAGTGCATGTCCAGGCCCGTCTGAAGTTTGCCAGAGAGCACATGGATGATACAGCAGAGGATTGGGAGAATGTCATGTGGTCAGATAAAACCAAAGTAGAACTTTTTGGTATAAACTCAACTCGTCGTGTTTGGAGGAAGAAGAATACTGAGTTGCATCCCAAGAACACCATACCTACTGTGAAGCATGGGGGTGGAAACATCATGCTATGGGGCTGTTTTTCTGCCAAGGGGACAGGACGACTGATCCGTGTTAAGGACAGAATGAATGGGGCCATGTATCGTGAGATTTTGAGCCAAAACCTCCTTCCATCAGTGAGAACTTTGAAGATGAAACGAGGCTGGGTCTTCCAACATGACAATGATCCAAAACACACCGCCCGGGAAACAAAGGAGTGGCTCCGTAAGAAGCATTTGAAAGTCCTGGAGTGGCCTAGCCAGTCTCCAGACCTCAACCCCATAGAAAATCTGTGGCGGGAGTTGAAAGTCCGTGTTGCTCGGCGACAGCCCCAAAACATCACTGCTCTCGAGAAGATCTGCATGGAGGAATGGGCCAAAATACCAGCTACTGTGTGTGCAAACCTGGTAAAGACCTATAGTAAACGTTTGACCTCTGTTATTGCCAACAAAGGTTATGTTACAAAGTATTGAGTTGTATTTTTGTTATTGACCAAATACTTATTTTCCACCCTGATTTACGAATAAATTCTTTACAAATCCTACCATGTGGATTCATGGATTTTTTTTTTTTCACATTCTGTCTCTCACAGTTGAAGTGTACCTCTGGTGCAAATTACTGACCTCTGTCATCATTTTAGGTGGGGGAACTTGCACAATCGGTGGCTGACTAAATACTTTTTTGCCCCACTGTACATATATCTGTTATAAGTCCAAACAGGCAAACTCGACACAGAAAGGCCCGAGCTGGGGTTCCAACCAACAACTTTATTGCTGTGAGGGGTCAGTGCTGACCACTCATAATAAGGATGTTGATAACTGATAATTCAGGATGTTGGAATGCTGTTCCACGTCATTCTTCCCACTTTAACCTTTCTCTGAACTCCATCTTCCTCCAGTTTCACAGTCATTAAAAGTTTCAGTCTTTGTTGTTGCTGCATTTCCGTTTATTTGTGAAAGATTTCATCACAGGCCTCAAAAATCAGCATAGCATGTGACTTTGTGTGGTGACTTGGAGTTTTTCACCCAGGATTTAGCGGACGACATGTTAGAAAAGTTTGTGACTTCTGAGAACTAAAGCCAGTCGAAATGTGGGAGTTTGTTTCAATATGACATATATATATATATATATATATATATATATATATATATTTACAGCGAATAAAACAAGTATTGAACACATCATCAATTTTCTAAATATATAGATATTTCTAAATGCCATTATGTCAGTAACAACCCATCCAATTCAGACATGTAAAGACATGAAACCATAGATGTTCATCAATTATGTGTAATAATGAGAAATGACCCCAGAAAAGATTATTGAACACGCTTACTGAAAATGATTTAGTGTTTCGTACAAAAGCCTTTATCTGTGGCAGTTTAGGCGCCTCCTGTGTGGAGAAACCAGTCACATGAATGAGCCAGAATCACGCCTGAGCAAACAGTCTTCAAATCCCGTGGGCCCCTTCTATGACCTCTGACCTTTAGTTCTTTCCATAGATTTTCACTTGGATTCAGGTCAGGTGTTAGGCTGGGCCATTCTAGCAGCTTTATTTTCTTTCTCTGAAACCACCTGAGAGTTTCCTTGCTGTGTGTTTGGGATCATCGCCTTGCTGAAACGTCCACCCTTGTTTCTTTTTTATCAAGAATGTCTCAGTACATTTTTCCAACTTTGATTATATGAAGCATGCCAGAACACCATGGTGTTTCCGCCACCAAACTTTACTGTTGATATGGTGTATTTGGGGTGATATGCAGTGGCGTTTGACAAACATGGTGTGTATTATGGCATCCAGAGAGTTCAGTTTGCCTCTCATCTGAGCGGACTATATTCTCCCAGTATTTCATAGGCTTGTCTCTAAACGTTGTTCAGCAAACTTCAAACGCGCTTCAGCATGCTTTTTCTTCAGCTGTGTGGTGAGTGTGCGTACAGTTCATGGTGGTTGAGTGCATTACTTGTCGTTTCCCAAAAAGTTGAATCTGTTCATCTGAATGTAGCAAATTGGTGATGTTTAAATTTCTGAGAGTAACTGTAATCTTTGTGCATCACTACTCAGGTTGTTTTCCACAAGATGTCACCCAACGAGACTTTATTCCTCGAAAGCACCAACAAAATCTACAAAGATGACATCTCCGGCAGTTCCTTTGTCAACTTCCAGATCTGGGATTTCCCCGGCCAGGTGGATTTCTTCGACCCCACATTTGACAGTGAGATGATCTTCAAGGGAGCTGGTGCTTTGATCTTTGTCATCGACGCTCAGGTACGGTGACTTAAGTGTGACTTGGTGCTTTGGGTGGTGAATTAAATCATGTGTTAACTAAATCAGCACATCCTGTCTTCTGTTACCAGGATGACTACATGGAGGCTCTCAGCCGGTTACATCTAACTGTATCCAGAGCCTACAAAGTGAATCCAGACATCAACTTTGAGGTGTTCATCCACAAAGTAGACGGTCTGTCAGACGACCACAAAATCGAAACGCAGAGAGATATTCACCAGAGGGCCAACGATGACCTGACAGATGCCAGCCTGGAGAAGGTTCACCTCAGGTGAGAGTCTGACGTGTCTACACAGGTGAAATACTACAGAGCTTCTTGTCATGGTTAAGGTGTAGTTTAGCATTCATACTAGTAAGTCAGACAGCTAAGACTGATCCCATTCAGTGATAGACTGTCCAGTTAGTCCCCTAACACAGTCATTCCTAAAGTGTGGGTCCCCCTGGTGGATTGTAAAAGGTACTGCAGGTGGGCTGAAGTAATAACAGAAATTCAGTTTTAAAGTGCTCACATGTATGAACAGTTACATGTTTATATAAATGTGTTTATTTATATAAAAAAATGAATTAAAAGTGGTAACAGGAGGTGGTTAGTTTGTAATATTATTCACTACTCTGACCTAAATTTACTGCTTTTGTATTTTATTAAAGTTTGTGTCCCAGTGACAGGTCGGTCACACATTGGCTGTAACACTTTACATATGACTGGGTAGCATTAGCTGTTTATGGCCAAAAGCTGGTGATCATGTTTCTGTTTTCTGTTTGTTGTTGTTGTTGTTGTTGTTGTTTAAATAAAATTTTCAACTAAATGAATCACTTTCTGTTGTATTTTCAATAGAGTGAACATTTAAGATTGGACAAGTACAAATACAGATACAGTATTTGAGATTTCTCAAGTTATTAGTCAGAGCCATCGTGCAAATATTCAACTATTTTAGGGGTAGGTATTCAGTTTTCAATTTTGGGATTCTCTGTTGTTGAAAGTACAGCACAGCCAATCTTTTAACTGTGAGGTCTACCAAACCTGACCCTAGTCCTTTCTTTCTAAATAGTTCTTTTGTAACCTGATTGCCCAGTCCTGGGAGAACATTTTAAAAAGAACAGATGTTATATATTCTGATGCTTAGAGTTAGAGTCATCTGTGGTGATAATTAGGCCTCAAAGGTTTTAAGACACCCTTGGAAAGCAGACGTGCTCAGAAGCTAAAATTAAAGCTTCTATCTCAGTTTTGGTAACTGTCTCGTCGTCTTTATTTTGTGTCCTCAGCTTCTACCTGACCAGCATCTACGACCACTCCATATTCGAGGCCTTCAGTAAAGTCGTCCAGAAGCTTATTCCTCAGTTGCCAACACTGGAGAACCTTTTGAACATTTTCATATCTGTATGTTTCATTTATGTTATTTGAACCACAATAAGAAGCCTCATTGTATTTTCTTTTTCGTATAATAAACATCCCTCCTGCTTTGCAGCACTCCGGGATTGAAAAGGCCTTCCTATTCGATGTCAGTAGCAAGATTTACATAGCCACAGACAGCGCCCCCGTGGACATGCAGTCCTACGAACTCTGCTGCGACATGATCGACGTGGTCCTCGACATCTCCAGCATTTACGGGTGAGAAAAGCTATCAGATTTGTTTTGAGCTTTGGCGAAGAGCAGCGTTTAGAGGTGCTTTTGTCTTTGCCTGCCAGGCTGGAGGACGGCAGCGGCTCTGCCTATGATGAAGAGTCTTTGGCGATCATCAAGCTCAATAACACCACAGTGCTTTATTTGAAAGAGGTCACGAAGTTCCTCGCGCTCGTCTGCATCCTCAGAGAGGAGAGCTTTGAGAGGAAAGGTGTGTACTTTTATTTTTTGTAATTGCTAGTGTTGGCTTTATCAGGAAAATCTTCCTACGTAAATGTGTAAAAACCTGAAGAAATTCACATAATAAACACACAAACACTATACACAATTGTAAACATGCTCACTAATTTTCTTTGCAGGTTTGATAGAGTACAATTTTCACTGTTTCCGAAAAGCCATTCACGAAGTGTTTGAAGTCGGCAGTTCGAACGACGGTGCCGCCTGGAGACCAGCGAGCTCGTCCAGCAACAGCCAACCAAGCCTTAAATATGCTTCTCTGAATGGAAGTGATGTTTAGAGGGGCCGTAACTCTGCGGTTTACATGAAGTCCAGTGAGGCTGATGAACGATGACTCTTACGTTTCACAGAGTCTTATCTATACGTGGTTCCTCCATCAAACGCGAGAGTTTTTCTGTTGTACCAGCAAGATTGTGAAAAAACTACTCGGCTGAATGTCACGAAATTTGGTGGAGAGGCCGAACGAGGGCAAAGGATGTAGAGGATTTACTTTGAATCTGAATAATTTTCTGGAAAACTGTGAGAGAACGCATTGGCCATGATTGAGAATGCGCTCTGCCCAGTGCGGGAAATACTGTCGCGTACGAATCGTATTTTTTCTCTGCCATCCTGCAGAAATGTTCAAATTTTCAGTCAACTGTGTTTACCTTCTCGGCCAGTACTCTGGAACGTAGAAACACTTGTGGCCCAGTTTAAGTAGAAATGCTCTAAAGCCATCTGAATGTGTATTTCCTCCACATCCCGCAGGAGCACACACTCCTTCCTTGTTCCTCCTCGCTTTGCTGTGAAATCTTGAATTCTTTAAGTAATCCTTAAGTTTAGGGGGGGGGGATACTCCTGTGCCTGTGGAGCACCATGTTCATTCTTCTGTGTGTTTCCTTGATAATGACATGTAATGGATCTCCTCCAATCAAAACTGTGCCAGTTACACCATCGCAGCCTTGGGTGATTAACAGAGAGGGTGATGGTGTTTTGGTCTTAATGGAGTCTGGGACTAACTTACGATGGTTTCACTCGGACAGCCTGCCAAACCTTTGGACTTTTGTAGCTTGATGAGTGTGTAGGCCAAACTGTTTGTAGCAGATGTTGAGGTTTTCTGTGTGAGCGCTGAGTGGGACCTGAATGATGTTTCGGAAGCAATGCAGATGTGTTTTCATTACTGTACATAAATCTTTAATAAAATATGTTTTCATACTTTGCTCAGTCACTGTTATCTTTGTGTAAGAGATGCCACTTCACACAAGACATTTAATTATAATGGGGAAACTTAAGGTTTATTATTATAATGTAAACAGACTCATAAGCTACTGGGCTGCACTTGTGTTTAATCCTCTACTAAGATAAGATAAGATAGAACTTTATTAATCCCTCGGGTGGGTTCCTCTGGGAAATTCGACTTCCAAAAAGCACAGCAACGACCGAAGTTACAGTTACAGAATTGTTATATATATATATATATACACACACACACATACATATATATATAAATACAGAGACAAATATAAATAAAATATACAAAGGGGATAAATAGGAATAAAAAATAAAAGCTACTAGCAGCTGCTTCCTTTAATGTCGCCACCACAGATCATCTCACTCTATCCCTACATCCTATTGCATGACCTCCTTCACTGTGTATCTCCTATACCTCCTCATCATGCATGTCCAAATCATCTCAGCCATGCCTCTCTGACATGCTACTCTGAGCACTCTCCACACTCCTCAGCCTAAGCTGCAGTTTTCCACCTCCTGTGTGCTAACATGCCTCACTGAGTGAGCCTTCCACTTAACTCTTGCTGTCTCCACCCAGCCTGCACTTTCTTCTTCACCTCTCTTGCTTTGGATGGTTGACTCCAGGTGTTTAAACTCCCCTACCTTCACTATCTCTGCTCTTCATAGCTTCACTTTTCCACCTGTCTACTGACTTCTCTACAGAGCATACCTCCACCTCTCCAGGCTCTCTTTCACCTACTTTCTACTCTCACGACCGATCGAAATGTTATCTCTAAACATCATAATGCGCAGAGTCTCCTGCCTGACCTCATCTGTCAGCCTGTCGGCCTCCACTGCAGACAAGAAGGGACTCTGACCCGATCTGCATGAACCTGTCTGTCTGTCGGTCCTTTTGCATATCCTGCACAACCCTCACATACTTCTCTGCCACTCCTAATTTCCTCTCTTGGCACGCTGTCACGTGCCTTCCCTAGATCGACAAAGACTCGGGCAGCTCTTTCTGACTTTCGTTATACTTTTCCATCAACTCTCTCAAAGCAAACATCACATCTGTATTGCTCTTTTTTACCACAAACAATTCATCGTCACACTATAACATGACGTCCTATTCTTATGATGGCACATGTGGATGAAGGAGCTGGACTACAGGTACCATGTTGTGATACCAGTAGCAGCAGAAATAGGAAAAAAATCAAGCAGGAGCGGCAAGGAGAGAGCAATGGTCTGTGGACACCACCTGCAAAATCTACTTGGGGGCTTGTCTTGTTGCCTCTCTGGTATACCAAAGCAGGTGGTGGGGAAAAAAAACACACGAATTTAATTTATTTCTCATGTGTTTTTAATTTAAATGGCAGTATTACGCTTCCAGAGACTTGAAGTTAAGAAATATTAGGTGAAGACAGGTTTACAGGTATATTTTCCAGGCTTTTAACTTAATTTATTTTAAATTTAATGTCACTTCTCCTGAAATGCTGTAACTATGAAGCCTGAACAGCAGATGGCATCATATTTGCATCTAAGAGTTTCATCCTAATTTAGCTCGGTCAGTTCAAATTAAATGAATGATAAAAAGCCAAAATGTCTGAGGCACAGAAATCTATCAACAGGTCCAGTAAATAAGTAAAAGCTTTCATCATACCATGCTGTGTACATCCTGATGTAATGGGTAATGGCAGGATGGAGCCACAGCTGAACCCTCTAATCGTCCCCAGACCTCCTGCTCACCACTGTGGAAAGTGAAGGTCAATGAGAGGGAAAATGATATCATGCTGTCCAGGATTTTCCTCTGTCTTTTATTCCAGGACCCTGCAGTTTGCTTCTAACCACAAATTAAAAAAAATGCATCAAACCGAGAAAACTCAGAAGAAACCGAATACTGTAAGGTGAAAGATAGCGCAGAGAGAAAGTGTGTGTGTGTGTGTGTGTGTGTGTGTGTGTGTGTGTGTGTGTGTGTGTGTGTGTGTGTGTGTGTGCAGGCTTTAAAGCTGATCTCAGCTCCTCATTTGTGTTTGATGGATGAAAAGTGTGCAGAGAGAGGACAGCTGTGGGGGTGATGCTCAGCTTGTCGGTAAGAGAAAATCACTTCCAGAGTTGAGATTAAGCCCCAACTCTGACTTTTACTGTGGTATTAAATCCAATAAAAGTCACAATAAAGCGTTCCTGCTGGAAAATTTATATTTAGATAGTATTTTATATGATCAGCAGGGCAAGGGAGTGTCCAAAGGCAGGCACAGGGTGGCACTGCCCCTTAGTGTATTATATTGATTTATTGATTTTAGATAGCAGTGTATAAAGAAATAAAACACCCCCAACTACGCTGAAGTGACAAATAAACACTAAGTAATGAATAATTATGATCCAAAGGGGTACTTTTACTTTGGGTCTTGTAATTAAAAGTTAAAGTTTTTTTATTATTAAACAGGACTGTAGTTTTTACGTAAGTCTAAACGCGTTTCGTCACTTTTTTATATACATAACCCTGAAACTCTTGTGCAGTATCACTTTTCATGTAGTAGACCTGTTTGAGGACACATGGGGCTGCTGCACATGAGCCTGAAAATCGTGCCCAGTTTTCTCCACAGTATTTATTTCCCCGCTTTTTGCCATCCCAAACAATCCCGGAAACGCCCCTGCACTAGCCCGAGGATCCCTTAAAGTCTACCATGTATTTAAAATATTCAGTTACGTCCAGAAAACACATGGAGTCTACCGTCTTTCAGCTCCCCGCAAAGTGAAATAAAGAGGGAGTGTAAGGACAGAGAGGTGGGTGGGGGAAAGGGGCGGGGTTTTGGAGGAATCGCTTTGGTTTTACGCACCAGAGACGGCGCAGATGCTTCTGTCAGTGGAAAGCCGTCAGCTTTCAGCTCGCTGGAGTCCACGGTGGATTTAACTATCTGTCATCTCAGCAGAGCAGAGCAGAGCGGCTGGCTGAGGCTGCAGGTCCTGCAGAGGCTGTAGAGTCTCCTGTGAGCATCTCCAAAAACTGCTGGTGCGCCGAGAGCGGTACGTGTACATTTACTGACAGCTTCACAGCATAAGGAGGGGGGTAAAGGAGCAGCTTTAGGTAGCTTTACTGTGTGAAAAATGAATGTTTTTGTGAGGTCTAGTTTTATCCGCGGAGGCATAAACACCTGTCTTCGCCTGCTGCAAAACTAGTTACTGACATGTTTTAGTCATCGTTAAATATCTGCGTGGATTGAGGCTTTAAAATGAAAGGTTCCACTCTTTATGAAGACTCTCTTCATGACCCACTCATGGCTTTACTAATAGTTAGTAATTGATCAATTAAATGAGAAGCTTGCAGGTTGCCAGGTTGTAATAACTCACTCTAGTAATTAGGTTTAAAAGTGAATAACTGCTTAGTTGAATTAAAATGTGATAATTCAATGTACTCTAAAGCTGCACTGTTATCTTTAAAATGTGCCTTATTAGAAAGTGGACTCTAAAGTTATGTGGGACCGATATAAACCAAATCTTTGAAGCCAAAGGAAGTTCTTTTAGTGTGAGGAAATAATGATGCTATTTGGGGGTTTGGGAGCCTGAACATGGTCCAAATGAGTAACTGATACTGTGAATAAGTGCTTTTGAAGTCAGATTTATGAGAAAAAGAACAAGGAGACCCTTGAGGAAACACTTCCCCCCTCAAGAGCTGAACTGGCTCAGATGCCGGAGGCACACAAAGTAATATCTGGCCAATAAAATCCCACACAAACAAACATGTTTTGCACTCTAGTCTGTTTCGTGTTAACGAGGCCCTTCGGTCCTGTTCTGTTGGAGTGATGTCATGTCTCCATCAGATTACAGATTTTGTTCTGGAGACTGAGCAAACAGCTGCCCCCCCTGCCTCCGGCACTCATAGTTTCCATCACCGCACACCATCCCCATGTTCCAATCCATTAGGTCAAATTAATACATTCATTGAAACAATCATCTCTGATTGCGCTCTCACCCTGAAGAAAAGTGTTTTTGTTTCCTGCTGAATGGAATTCCTGACCTTTGTCTTTTTTTTAGAAAACAGAGGGCAGAAGAAGAAAAATGCCTTTTTCTTTTCTTTTCTTTCCCCTTCCCTTCATGGTGGAACCACACAGTGTTGCCACGTTTTGACCACAGTCACATTCCTCTGAAATTCTTGTGTTGGGTGAAGGTTGGTTGGCTCCAGCTCAGTGGAGATAAACCCCAGACTTAGAAAATAAAGGGAAAACTGTCAGAGAGGAGATGATTTTTACGACTGTCTGCCACACGTTCAGACCGTCAGTGTCATCGTGAGTCAGTCTCACACACATGCCTGTCTTTTCCATTTCCTAGTCCTGTTGTGCAGCTTGTGATGAGTTTGTTGGAATTTCAGGAAATTCTTCTTGCATAGCTCTCCTAAAAAAAAAGGTTAAGCCAAGAGGCAGCTATCACTGTCATAATAATAAAAAACATTTAAAGTGTTTCACATAGATACATTAAAGAAGTGGACAAATCTCTCCATAAAAAAACACATTTAAGTACATGTTCATACATAAATTCATAGAAACAAGAAAGTGTGTGAAGAAGAGCCAAAAGTAAATGGTCTGGTTCTTATATAGCGCTTTTCTACTCTATTTGAGAACTCAAAGGACTTTATATAACTAACTCATTCACACAAGCACTTTTTCTAATCTGTTAGTGCGTATCTAACATTCATACACATTCACACTCCGATTGATGCATCAGAGAGCAACATGGCCAAGGATAGTTGACATGCAGACTGGGGGGAAGCCAGAAATTGAACCACCAACCTTCCGATCAGTGGATGACCGCCTGAGCTCCAGCCACCCCAAGTAAAGCGTGAATTATTTGGAAAATATTTGGTTCACCTGGACGCAGCGTTTTCAGCAGGAGGAACATTTCCTCACCCATCCACGTGACTTTTTCAGTCTCATCTAACTGCAGGCTTCACCAAACATAACTAGATCAAAACCAGCACCGTCACATACAACGTGAGCGATGAGATCAGTTTCACATTTGCTGATCAATGGCCAAGAACTGGAGGATGGATTAGCTCAATCGTTCTAAGATGGTGAAAGATACACTTTCCCTTGGTTCACTCCCATTTCTATGGCTTCACTCACTGCTGAAACCAGTGTTTGTCCACGATGTGTACAACCCCATCACTGACAGAGTGGCCCCTTGGCTGTAGGTGTAAATAGATATCTGGGGAGTCCTGACACAATCAGGCATCTTTTCAGTGTTGTCCCATTTGTTTAGCACAGAGGTGTCAAACTCATACAGCCCACTTTCACCAGACCAGTGAAGCTCCCTTGACTGTCAATGTAAAAGAGTTTTTAACTTTTTCGTTAAGTTGCTGAAGAAGAGAAAGAAGTCCAGTTTTAACATTACGTCTCAATGTTGCTGTATTAAAGAAAGAAATCTGTGAGCACATCTCTTTTGGGCTTAAATTATAAGAAACCGTTGTGTACAATAAAGCAAAAAGTATCTGTTAATTCACAGAAAATGGCCTTTTTTAAAAAATCATTTTGAAACTAAAAAAATAAATAATTTATATGGAAGATAGTAGAAAATAAAAAAAAGATTTTTACTGTCATTTAATTGTTTGTCTATTACTCTGATGCAGTATGGCCATGGGTGAGGCTTTGACAGGTGGATTCTGGTCCCTAGACCTTATGTTTGACACCCCTGGTTTAGTCAGTGGTTGCTTGATTTCTCTTTTGTATAATTCAAAGCAATTCTTCTGCCACTTAACTACACAGGTATTTAACAGTTTACTACAACAGTTGCCTCATGGCAGTTAATATCATGAGGAAAAGAGGCTAAAATATCAGAGAAGGAGCCACAAAACCTGTGAGAAAGGAACTGGTGACAGTGAGAAGGAAGAACTGGCTTTTAACAGGAAGAGGCTTCAACCAGAACCAGGCTCAGAGAGGGGCTGCTGTCTGCTGCGACCTGTTGGGCAGTGAGAGGAGAGAGAAAAGAAGAAAGGAGGGTGGCAGCATTTCAATCAGGTTCAGGACTTTGACTGGAGCTTTGTAACTTCCTAATTCTTTTCATTTTCAGCCTTTCTGTTTTGTTCCTGCTTAGGATCATTGTGCAGTAGGACGATCAAATATGAGCCAAGCTTCAGCTGTCAGACAGATGACCTCACTGTTTGTTCAGTCTTTTTCTAATTGTTCTGTAACTTTAACCTTTAACATGCTAACTGAGGCCTGCAGAGTCTGAGATGTAGATCTGACCGGCTGCTACTTATCTTCTTAATTCCTGTGGAAACAGTGAAAGTATACTGAGTTTATACTGTCCTGGCTGTATTTAGTTAAGTGATGCGTATGACATGCACTTATGCATCAATGCTGCAAACAGCTAGCTTTGAGGCTGTGAGACAGAAAAAATACTTTTGACTATAACTGTCTCTACTTATTTACTCCGCAACACAAAGATGGAGCCCTGAACAAATAAATCCAATCCGTTTTCTTTTAACTGCTCATCCATCTCAGAGTTGCAGGCGTGGCTGGAGCTTATCCCAGCTGTCAGAGGGCACAAGGAAAAGCTAGACCGTGGACCGGCTGCCAGTCCATCGGGACAAATAAATCAAACAGTAAATATGAAACAGAGACAGCAGCTTCGGCACTCTGTCAGAAAACAGTTGTTACATTAACACCCAGGACTTGAACTCGATGTCCTCTGCTCGCTGACAGCTGATGGGAAAGTGTTTACTCGTGTATTTGTGTTGGATTATAGTCTTCTGTAGACTATTTAAGATCAAGCTTACTGTTTATTTTTTTTTCAGTCTTTTTCCAAGTTAAACAACCGCGTTGCCAAAACAAACCTAGTTTTAAGAGACTCCACAGGTCCACTTGATTGTAATCTTTGTTTTGAATCCTTCTTTCTACTTTCTTTCCTTTCATCTTTATTTCAGTGTAATATTTAAATGTTTTAAGTCGATTTTGGGCCGTACTGCTCAGCTCGGGGGTTTGCAGTTTCAGTACAGACACTGATGTTTCCTGAGGGATGAATTATAATGTCTCTTTGATGATCTCCTGACTGCTGTACAGTCAGTTTTAGTTAAATATCTCACAAACTGTTCAATTAATTGTCAAGACATTTGGTACAAACATTCATTTCCTCTCAGGATGAAGATTCCTCAGCTTTCTTCCAACTCATCATTCATTGTTTTAACCGTGTATGAATATCAGAGGTTCACAGGTACTACATCAGGAACAGGTTTTGATACAGGTGAGACTGCAAGTCCTCAACAAAATGATGCGGCAATGGGAAAGGAATGTAAGCTGCACCTTTAGCAGGTGGTGCGCAGGTGGGTTGATGTAACTGGGATTGGTGAAGCCGTTTGTGGGCATTTGGTGGTGGATGAATGGGGCTGTTGAAACATCCATCCATCCATTCTCTTCTGCTTATCCTTGTCAGGGTCATGGGGAGGCTGGAGCCTATCCTAGACCCTGGACAGCTGCCAGCCTGTCACACGGCTAAACAACCATTCGCACTCAGTTTCACACCTATGGGCAATTTAGAATGACCAGTTAACCTAACCCCACTAACTGCATATCTTTGGACTGTGGGAAGAAGCCAGAGTACCTGGAGAGAATATGAAAACTCCACACAGAAAGGGCCCAGCCAGGTGGTGGAACTCAGGACCTTCTTGCTGTGAGGCAGCAGCGCTAATCACTGCACCACTGTGCTCCCCACACCATAAATGTACAGTTATTTAATCGCAGAGTCATTTAGTCCATGTGGATCCCCAGTGATCTGGAGCCTGTAGCCACTGGGTCATAAAAATAATTTGGAATAACTCATAAAAATTGTTTAATTTTATTAAATAGTGCAAAAGTCTTGCACCATCCCTAATTTCTTTATATTTTTCTTCCAATTACTTTCTTGTATTTTTGAAAGTGTTGTTGAGAAATATGTTTCTTTCTGAAGTCTTTAACACTTTTTCTTTAGACGCTGGCTGTTTTAAGTCCAGGCCGTGTATCTGACCGCTGATCCCTGACAGATGAATTATTCAAACAGAAAAAGACACCTAACACAAGGGATGAACCAGTGTGTCTGCAGTTTTAAATGATATCTTTAGGCACTTTGTTAATAGCGGCCTGATGCAAAACAACAACAACACATGTTCCCATTTCTTTAGCTTCTGTAAAAACAAAAATGTCAAAGTTAACCCATTTAGACAGGAATGAAAGAGTAATTTTGGACAGCTTGACACGATTGTGACACATCACATCATTCTGTTGTCAAATCCTTCTCAGGGTGGAAAAAAGCTTTCTTGCTGTGTAGCAGTAAAGCTCTGAGTCAATCGACAGAGACGATGATGCTAACACTTAATTGGTGTTAAGCTTTTGAGGGGGACCTTATAAGGGATCCCTGGCCACAAAAACTTTGAGAACCCTTGATTTAGTCTGGCCAGCTGTAAAATCTCCAGAGACACCAGCAGAAGGCTAAAAACAAACTGATGCATTGAACTTAAACTGCATTTTTCCACTGTTCAGCAACATTTCCAGAGTCTTGTCAGTGGTTAAAGTTTGCTTGCGTGAACTTAAAGGAACGGAGTGGAAAATGTGGCTAATTTAATTTTTTGAGTAAAATTTAATCAACAGTGCTCATAAAATAAAGCACTTTAAAGGTTAAACTGGTTAAAATCATGCAATATTTAGCTAAATAATTACAAAAGGTTTGATACAAATATATGTAATATATATAAGTATGTGTATCAAACACCTCTTAAGGAGTGCAATCCCTGGAAGCACTCGTGTGGCCGTCACAGACCAAACAGAGTCACTAAAATCTGAAGAATTAAAGCAAAGAGAGGTAAAGTAATCTTTATGAACAAGTGATTTTATGTGACTGTGAATGGCAGCATAACACTGAGTGGGCTATGACAGAGTGGGAAATATAGAGCCAGAGCCTGCACCGTCCTGCGTACGTGGACAGGACCGCTCCTTTGTGTGCGAGTCCTTCAGGTCCGAGGGTGAAACACGTTTGCAGTAGTGACTCTTTCAATTGTTTGACTGTGAAATGTTTGTCAGCTGAGTCGACAGTAGCAGCTGCGGCCCACATTGTTTCCACAGATAAACAAACAGCCAGCTGGAGACTGAAAACTAAGCTACACACATCTTTAAAAGAACTTTATTTCCTCGTGTTTTTGGATTTAATGACGCAGGCTGGGTGGCATTAATATCTAATGATGCCTAATTAAATCACAGGTTTGAATCAAACGAACCAGACAAAGTTTACCTCACAGGAAATGTAGCTCTTCAGAGTTTAGCTGGAACTAAATGTATGATCTGCAGAAAGACAGACATTTATCATCCATACCAATCGTGTCGTTTTAATGGAGTTTAACCGATTACCAAAGACACAGTCACAGTTTGTTTATAATCCCCTTGAGTCGCTGATATTGAATCTGACCTTTCAAGGATTTCACAACTGAAACTGCAGCTTTTTTCCCTTCTTCTTCTTCTTCATCTTCTTCTTTTTTTTCCATGTGCAAGTAACCAAAATACTGTAACCGATCTGCCAGCTCAGTGTCTCAAAATAACATCAGTGTTTACAGCAGCAAGGAGCAATTCATCCTGACGAGCTCTTTAATCAGAGCCAACACAAACGACAATATGTGTTCATGTTGATTTGTGTGCCTGCAGCCGAAATTGGCCATGTGATCTGCAGGAAGCCACGCCACATTGAGCGTCTTTGTACTGGAGATGAAAGGAAGCAAAGTCATCTGAGAGACCGGCCTTGTTCTTTTTCATTTTACTTTCTATCGGGCTATAGTTGAAACCAAAAGGGTGTCGCTTTGTTTCCGTGCTGCAGGGCTCTATTGTGGGTGCTGTCAATATTCTCATTCACCTCAGACAAATCCAGGTTGTGTAATGCAGCAGTCGCACAATATGAGGACTGTTTGGAGCTTTGCAGGCCGTTAAAGCGCCCTAATCCATTTCGGGGGGGAATAAACACTGAAGTGGGGTGAGGTAATTGAAAACCAACTTTGTCACACACTTTCTTATAGTCTGTGGATTTTTAAAGGGTGTTACTATACAGAAGAAAGAGGCTATTGTATTGTTAAGTTTATAAGAGGAAAAAAGGCAAACCTGATATATTTAGTGAACTTTCTTTAGGATTATGAGACAGGACTATATACACTATATTCACATGGTTAGTTGCTGGTGAGACACAAGTGTTCACAGTTAAACCACTTGTGAAACTGATGAATGTGGGGTAGGAGATCACAAAGGCGGGAAAGAGAGAAAAGCAGGAAGTAAGACCCATGAGAAAACTAAAAGGAAGTAGCCAAAAGAAAAATAAGTAAATAACACCGAGTCATAAAGAGTACAAGTGTACTCACACTTGGGCTACCTGAGCGTGTTTAACCTCTAAAATCTAAATATGGTTAAATTATCTGTTCCGTTAGGATGGCTGTGGCTCAGGAGGTACAACGAATCATCCATATTGGAAGGTTGGTAGATGTATTCCCTGGCTACTACAGTCTGCATGTCAACGTACCCTTAGGCAAGACACTGAACCCCAAGTTCCCCCAGTGCATCCATGTGAGTGTTTCTGCGACTGACAGACAAAATGCTTGGGGATAGAAAAAAGGCTCGCATTAATGTGTGTGTGTGACTGAGTGAATGAGGCTTGTAGCTTTTGAGCGCTATGTAAGAATACCAGCCCATTTACCATTTACCACTCCATTGCCTGCTTCAATAACTGGACACGAGCATTGTTCAGCTGGACTTGGGCACAGTCTGCAGGACGTAGCATGATCGCTCCAACTCTTCCTCAACTCTGGCTGCCTCTAAAAAGTTTGTCCCCACTTATCCAATCAAGTGACAGCGTGCATAAAAGCATCATAGCATAATCTTTTATATTCAGCAAAACGACTTTTCAATGTTAAGATTCTGCGGTGAGCGGAAGTGTTTTTGGGTTGTTGCAGTGCAGCTGGGTGAGGCAGTCGAGTGTGAGTACAGCCTAGCACTAAACATTATAACTCAGATAGGAAAGAAAAGATACACAAATATAACAGGGACCATGGCAGGGTCAGTTTGTTGAATTGTCCAGCAGACAAACACTGTCACCCTAATGTTAAACCAAACTCAAAGGTCAACATTATTTTGGTGCTAGAGGAAAAGGCACCCGGGTCATACTCTTTAGCTTTTTTTAAAGACCTTTTGTCTGTTTGGCACAGCCTAAAGAGGTTTATGTATGAGCCTTGATTTGAAGGGAAATATTCTTCCAGTTTCTGAAACTGTGCTTGTTTAGTGTGCGACTAAAACAGAACCTAAACGCTGGCAAACTGTTGGCTATTAAAAGGTTAAAAATTTTATGCGCATTTTAGTCTGGAACAGTTTCTCGACCATCATCGTCATCTCTGGAGCCACTAATTTAAAAAAAAATTGCCTGTTTTCTTAGCTGCTTACCAGTTTGAACTGTTGAAAGAGGCTCTGTTTTCAAATGTGGAGAAAGCGGCGACTGTAATTTAAAATAAAACACATTAAAAACATCCTTCTTTAGACACACTGGAGGGTGTGCCGGTGAGTTTCAGGTGGCTGAGGGGAAAAATACCCAAAAAAGGCTCTGAGCCTCTTTTATATGGCATGACTTAATATTTTTGTGCCTGTGACAGATTTAACACGTTCCTCATATATGCTTTGCTTGATTTTATTGCATGTGACAGTGGTTTTCATCATGGAATAATCTGGTTTGAGAACCCCAGACATAAGTCTAAATTCCTCCGCAGGGAAAGTAAACACTAACAACCAGACGAGCAGATTTCCTGGCTCCTGTCGCAAGAAACCGTCACATTGCTGAGGAGTAAAACGACAGAAGCAAGCCATGAAGGGACTTTAGACAGGAGGCTGATCCTCTACAAAGTGCCGCGAGCCGCGAGCCCGGTAAATCTCTCTCCAGGGCAGACGGCGTATCAGTGAAAAATTCAACATGTGCAATCACCGAGGTGAATTGTGGGTTTAAATGGTTTAAGCAGATGTGCTACTTGAGTGTGAGTTAGAGTACTCAGACAGGATGGATGACTGTTTGGTTTAATGTGTCATGAAGAGAACAGCGTGACATGAATTCCCGGGTGCGGTTGCAGAGGACACCTGTAAATTGATTACCTCTTAAACAAGGTAATTACTACGAAGTCAGTTGGTGTTTCAGACAGCTGAGTGTGTCAGCCTGTCTGGATGGTATGCAGATAAAGTCATTCTTGTCTGATTGGTTATTGCTACATAAGCATGGCGTTTCTGGAGGCGTTCAGAGGAATCTTGTCTCACACCTCATTCAAAATGGTTTGACATCACTCCTTATGAGATATCTACCTGCTTTCATTTTATATAGTTAATTTGTCATTTTGTGTCAATTTTGTGTCAATTTTGTGTTCAGTAAACGAGGTAAAAAAAAGAAAGAAAGATAAAGTATGTGTATATCTGTGCAAAGGCAAGAGACAAGTCTCTGCAGTTCACAAAAGAAGGGAAAGGTCTGCGCGCCCACAGCTTCCGTTTGATGACGTTGAATCCCTTTTTAAAAAGCCTTGTGAAGGCGGCATTCCAGTTCATGGGCTCTCCTTCAGGCATGGAAAATGTTATCTGTGTAAATCAAAATCCGCCTCTTAAGAAATCAAAAGTTACACAGAAAAAAAACCCTCCAGGTTTTACTTTGTGGGTTTACTTTTCTTTACTTGGCTTCTCGTTCTATTTATATATGACATATAAGGTGTACTTAATATACACTTATTTGCATTAGACTAGTGATTTGGTCACTTGGTATGTTGGTCAGCTCTGGTGCCTCATAGCAGGAAGGTCCAGGCTGGAGCCTTTCTGTGTGGTGTTTAGATCGGTTCTCTCCGGGTACTCCAGCTTCCTGCCATGGAAACCAAGACATGCAGGTTAATTCTAAATTGGCTGCAGGTCTGAATGTGAGCGTGAATGCTTCTCTATCTCTAGAGTGGCGACCTGTCCAGGGTGTACTCCGCCTCTTGCCTTATGACCACTGGGATGGGCTCCATCCCACTTTGAATTGGGTAAGTGGGAAAAAATGGATGGGTGAATGGACTAAAACGATAAGAAGTCCAAATCTCAAAGCACTGACTCTGTAATGTTGCTGATAATGGCGCTACTCAGCTCTTCAGCTCTGCAGCGTTATTGGAGACTGAAATTAAAGAAAATTAAACTTGGTGGTGTTGCTTTGCATTTATGCCTGATGCAAAATGCACTCGAACACTGAATTCAGTCTTGGTTTGCAGTTATAATCCTCTGCATTTTTCTTTGCTTTTGCTGAGATGATGGTACCAGCCATCTTTTGCATTTTGTAAAAACTTATTCCCATTATCTGCTGTTTTTATTTCACTGGTTTTTGCTTCTTTTCTGGACACATAAATATAATGGAGTGCATTTATATAGCGCTTTTCGGGGCCCTCATAGCGCTGTACAATTCCACTATTCATTCACTCTCACACACTGGTGGAGGCAGCTACAGTTGTAGCCACAGCTGCCCTGGGGCAGACTGACAGAAGCGAGGCTGCCATATCGCGCCATTGGCCCCTCTGGCCATCACCAGTAGGCGAAGTGTCTTGCCCAAGGACACAACGACCGAGACTGTCCAAGCCAGGGCTCGAACCGGCAACCTTCCGATTACAAGACAAACTGCCAACTCTTTGAGCCACTATCACCCTAAATATGTATGCAGCCATGATGATGAGCATCTCCTGTAGTTGCTAAAAATCTTGCATTTCTATAGAAGTCTACACCCTCTGCCCCTTTGATCTGTGACCTCAGTGAACACCTTCATAATGACTTTACAGGCTCAGTTTCTAGTTTCAGGACACATTGCAAAATTAATTTTATATCTTATCATCATTAGAGTGGCACCCCATGTGACTGACAAGACTGTGAGTTTCCAGTCAGGTCTGCCTCTGGCTCATCACATCTGGCCTTATGATACCAAGGCGGCGATGGTGATGGTGAAAACATTCAGGTTGAGGCTTCACTGTGGGTCACTCCAGTCACTCCAAATTATTCTGTGCCACTCTCATGTTTGTGTGTGGATCTGGAACAGAAAGATAATACATTCACTAAAGAGACCGGTTGTGATGCCCCGGCAACCACTAGTTGCTAGGGAAAGATGAGTAGTTCCACACTGACCACGTAATGCATGAAAATGTGAATTTGAGTCACTTAGCAGTTACTGGACGTCTCTAAGCCTGTGTGAGTGAGGCTTTAAATATTGTGAAATGGAAGCAAGGCAAAACATGTTTGTCTCATTCTGTATTCATAGCTTGTTTAATCCACGTTTGATGGTGTTTGACATTTCTCTTAGTAAGGAGATATGCCCTAACAGGTTAGCTTTAGGCATGTTCTAAACTTTATTTGCACATGCTCCCACTAAGCTGAACTAATCCTGCTGGTCCCACGTGCATTCACAGCCTGTCTCACCCTGTTTTCTATTGTATAGATGACAATACAGCTTGAGAGTTGTACTGTCCTACAGGAGCCATGAAATCTTGTTTCAGCAGTGATGCATTTGAACACCGGTCCCATTAGAATTCCCGACTGGAAGCCTACAGGAGAATTTGATGAAAGACAACAGCTGGAGACTACAAATGTGTTCACAGATGTTGTGGTCCAGGAAGAGAAACATGAAGCGCTAAAATGCGGAGACTATGTCCGGAAGGAAAGCTATTGTTCTATCACTGCATTCAGCGCAGACACGAACGGACGAGAATAGAAACTAAAGCCTCTTTAGACGATTTAGGAGGGAAGTTGAGCTGATTTCTCCATCCAGACAGAAATGTGACAGAAGCCAGACGTTGGGATGTAATGGTTTTTTTTTATCAGTTTGCTTTTCCTCCATGTTTTGTTGACCCGGCTTGGTGGCCTTTAAGAGGAAGCGGCGCTGTTATCTGCGAGGAGGGAAGGGGTCCTCCACGTTCCCCTCCTGGAGAAAATGTCCTGGAGGAGCGGGAGTTTCTGCTTCTGGCATCTTTGCCGACCATGACCGAGAGCAGACAGTGTTTATTCTTTTCACGTTTATCTGAAATTACTGCATCGCTGGTTATTTGAAACAAAATGTTTGATAGCGCTGGACACGAGGAATGTAAACTGCACTTCCACCATCACTCCTTAACAGACCAGATGCAAATACTTGGAGGTTACAGAGCGTGAAGCAAAAAGCTTCAGAACAACACTTAGTTCATGCCAGCCGAACACTAAAAACACTTGCGAGCGGCCTTCTTTAGTTCGCGTGAGCTCTGGGTCTTCTCATCGTTACGTCCGAGTCGGTGATGAAGAGAGGAAGAGGGGGGCTTGGCTCATTCCTTGATCCCTCGGGGAGATTTGAAAGTCTCTCAGCTGCACTGTGTTGAACCTTTCCGACTTTACAGAAACATGTCAAAGCCACTCTTCGCCCAAAATAGGTTAGGCCTCTTTAAGTGTTTTTTTTTTTACGTGCAGTGATCCTGAACACGACCATATCCCCAAACTGGAGACCTTTTCTTATCTGTGATCCTCATTCACACCGCATATATCTTTTCAAGCCCACGTCTGTCCTGTCTTAAATGTTTTCAAGAGGATATTTAAGCCTCCCGCACTTCATTTCCTCACTCATTTCCTTTTGCTGCTGCAGAAAATAAGGGTCACATGCCCTCCTAATGCCTGTCTGTGTGCTCAGTAATGACAGCGGGATGTCTGTGTGCCCGGCCTTATTTCCACCTGTTCTTCCTCTACACTACGACCTGCCACTCTAGTCATTTGTAGATTCAGCAAACGGTGAATGTAAGTTCATCATTTAGGGACTGATGCAGAGCTCAGAAAAGCCGGCTGAGCACAGCTTTAAAGTTGGAGTTGAAGTTAGAGGCTCATTCCACACAAAATCCATCTAATCTGAACAAAAATCCTGAACTGAGCCCTCCGAATAAGCCAGTTTTTTCAAAATTACAACAATTTTGGTCTATTAGATAAAGCCAGGTAGGACCTTACCTTCATACTGTGAGCATTTATCATGTTACAGACCCTCAAATTTAACTTTGGAAACTTTGAAAGCTTCATGCGGCTCCTGTGCTTATGAAGTTAGGAGGGCTCAAATGTAACACAAACTAAAAACGGTAAAATTTCAACCTCTTCAAAGGCTTGCAACTGAGGAATATTCACGCTGAATGCAAAGTTTTGCACGACTTTATTAAATATACTAAAGTTCTTGCTGATTTATAGAAGTGCCAGGTATATTTTTAACATGAGACGTGTCACATTTTCCAATGATGATTAAAGCTTGTAAAAAGATCAGATTTATTGCAGGAGTGCTGCAAACCCCACAGTTTTCATGGTTCACTAAAGAGCCAAACATAGAGCTTTGCAGTTTGCCAGTGTCTTGTCACTCATTCTTTTCTGCCTTGTGTGTATTTTCCTAGTTTCTTGCGATAGATGTTGCGTGTCCGAGTCTGCAGAAAAACAGTGTTCATGAGGAAGCTGTTGACAGAAGAAACAGACCGGACAAATGAGCTGTGTGGCCCTTGACACACAGTTCAAACGCAGATTAAAAAAAAAAGGGCTTGAGAGCCTTTGAAACTGAGAATGTCGTGTCAGTTCGCCTCCCAACAATTAATATTGTTTAGTCCCTCTTTTGTCAACGCCAAAAACGCCACAGGGGGTTTCATGCAGGAGCGAGTTGGGAGTGAGCTTTTACTCTCTGTGAGTAATGATGAAACGGGAGAAGCTTGTATATCATTACGGCAGTGAGTTACAGTATATCAACATTAACTGTGTGCTTATTCAGCCCATTCTGTGCTTATAGCAGCTGAAGCACGGAGAGGTTCCTGAGTAATGTTTAACCTCAGACTGCAGTCTAACATTTTTCAGTAGATTAGCTCTCTCCTGTTGGCCTTTATTTCCTCACTGTATATAAAAAAATGAAAACCTTCTTCCTGCTTTCTCTCTGTGGCTTCCTAATCTCACTTCTCCTCCTCCTTCCTGTGCTGCATTCTTGCTGATATTGAATCCTAAACTGCGTCTGTGAATCATCTGTTTTTTGTTTCGTTTTTTTGCAGGAGGTCGGCTTAAGGAAGAGGCATCATCATGAGTGATCGGTTCGACTGTAAAAACTGCAACGAGTCCTTGTATGGACGCAAGTACATCCTGGCGGAGGACAATCCCCACTGCATCCCCTGCTACGACCGCCTGTACGCCAACACCTGCCAGGAATGCAAAGAAATAATTGGACACAATGCAAAGGTGAGCTCGCATTATACACTGTTGAAAGATTTAAGTATATCTGCTCAACCTTGTACTGTTATTTTAACTGCAAGTTACCATCAGACATAATTTAGAAGGACTTTTATACTGCCTGACTTTACTTAGATGGAGCATTAGGCTTTTAAATGGAAAATATGAGAGTATTTTAAAAGGCAGAGCTGCAGCTAACTAAATGGATTGGTTATTTAGTCTGTTAAACTCCCATCACAGTTTCTTGGAGTCCTGGAGGAAGACTATCTGAAGAAAAAAGAAACAGGAGTTATAGCTGTGCATCTTTGTCCAAACTTTATTGGATCTATGTCACACGGTGTGGATTGGAAAGAATTTATAAGTCTGCTGAAATTGCAGAGTTTCAGGGTCTATGCACATACTCATAGAACCGAAGTTACATCCAGTAACAACTATGTTTCTTGCTGAGCTTTTGTTAGGTATATTTTCTTTTGTTAGGAATATTTTTTCCCCGTTACACTACTTCAGGTAGGCTGTGACATCATTTAAAGGCCAATGCCCATTCCATCTGATGGTTGCTTCCTGAAGTTCAAATCACCTGAAACTGATTCCATGAACATGAAAATGAATTTACCAGAGTTCACCAGATCTCAATCCAATAGAGCACCTTGGGGATGTGAACAAGAGATTCACATCAAAAGTTAAGAAAAGCAACTCAACCTGCTCTGTATGCTCCCAGTTTGGTCTATCCCTCCATCACTCCCTGCTGTTTCAACCCCCTCACCACCCCCACCATCCACCCCTAGGCTCCATCACTCATCACTCCCCAATTTACAGTGTAACATACTTGTGGGAAATGATAAGCAAACATCTCCCTGGAGCCGGCAGGCAGACGTTTGGGTGGTGGAGGAGTCATAACTCCTCAGTTTACTGTGCATCAGGTTTGTGGGAAGTGATGGAGTCTAGATGGTAAACTATAACGATGTAATGTCGCTCTAATAAATCAAGCATTTGATCTACTATTTTCAATCTGCTCTGTCATAATTAAGATGCACATAAAACCTGAATATGTACGTAAATAAAACAATTTATATATGTGAAAAAACTGTCATACTATCCAGTAAAAGTAGTTTTTACACTGTAGCGTTGCCGCTTTTACTTAAGCAAATGTTTCTTCGTCCAATAAAAATTGTGCAAGTCGGAGTCATTTACAATAATTTTTCCAGCTGCTGTGCCTGGAAAACATAACTCTAGTTACAGACCACCAAATTGTCAGTAATCCCCTTTAAGTTGTCCAAAAGCTTTAGCTGAGTGAAAATTAAAAACACTGTCCTGAAGGAAACACCCACAGACGCCACCAGGCCACCAGTGTCCTGTGAGTTATGGACTCCCTGTGAGGGAGCGCAGTAAATTACAGTCCTGCTTGCTTTGGCTGCACAACACGTAACAGCACGCATCGCTCATCCCGTTCCCTGCTGTGAAACCCCATGCCTCAAAAATACGTTTTTCACCCACCGTTCAATGGAGCCATTTATCACAGAGCTCGCGTGAACTGCATGTGAACTGGAACACAAGCAGCTGTTACGGAGAGAAAATACAAAGTGAGTTATTCTGATTTTTAAGAAAATAATGATGAAGAAAGGGGGAACGCCTCTGTTAACTCTTCTGTTTGGAGACAGCGGGGCGCTGTGGGCACATGATCTCTTGTCTTTTTATAAGAAACAAAAACAAATCAAGTCTAAACTTGTAGCCTACATTGTTTTAGTTCCCTGCTTTTGAATCAAACAGTGAAGCGGGACTACTGTATGTCCAGACAGGCTCAAGAAGTACAATTATTTTCAACTTAGCTGCTGCTGCACACTTACATCTATAAAAGAGTGCAGAAATACACTGTGTCACTTGCATTAAACAGTAAATAGTTTAGCACAGATAGTTGTAACCAAGACAAAATGACTCATACCTCCATAAAAGTATGTTTTGAGCTCTCTTGGCTATAGTGAGGCATCTTTCATCTGTCCATCCACAGTTTAAAAGAATAATTACTCCTCAGCATTTAATCAAATATGCATGCAATGATAACATAATGCAGAGGTGTCAAACGTAAGGCCTGGGGACCAGAATCGGCTCGGCAAAGGCTCCAATCGGGCCTCACTTCACAGCTGTGGAAAACGTGAAGAAAAGAGCAAATTTGAGACTTTTAACAGTATTTTCATAAGTTTTAGAGCTTTACACATTTATTTCTTACAATTTAAGAGTCAGAGTGACAGATTTCTTTTGATAACTACCACAGCATTTTGTTATGGTGTAGAAACACTGAGATGTACTGTTAAAATTGAACTTCTTTTCCTTATACAGTGGAACCCTGGCTTACGAAGACCCCATTTAACGAAAAATTCAAGTTACGAAGGCACTTAACGGCAATATTTCTGCCCATGGTACGGCAAAATGCCCGCGTAACGAAATAGATAAAATAGAAAACTAAAAAAAATTAAATTCCATAATGTTATGTACATATACACATACATATGTATGCATGCATACGTATGCTTTCTTCAACCTCCGCCACCTCCTCCTCCACCAAGAACTTTGTCTTCAGCCAGCATTGCCTCACTCAAAAGGCGATGGAAAAAGGTGCTTCGACTTACAAAAATTTTGACTTACAAATTAATTTCGGAACGAATTAATTTCGTAAGTCGGGGTTCCACTGTATTGACAAATATCAAGGATTAAATGTATAAATAACACTTCTGTACTCTGATAAAAGGGGAGTTTTGTTGGTCTTTCCAATTCAGGATCAAAGTGGGATGCATCTGGCCCATGACGTAAAGTTGTGATCGAGATCAAGTAACATTTTTAAGAATCATCCACCCCTGTCCACACGTACCTCACTGTAGATATCCAGACAAAAGTGTTGTTAAGAATCTCAAGTTGAAAAATCTCTTTTTTTCTTTCAAGACAGACCTGACCAACAGGGCTGGACAGTAAATATAACACAATATAACACATTTACAGTATCATATGCAGTATTGTGTGCAGTAACAAGAGCAAGATCAAAAGCAGTCACATTAATGAAGTGTTTTCTCACTCCTTGAAAATGGGCTCAAACTCCCTCGTCGAGGCCAGTTCTCACAGTTCCAGCTCCTTCTGTAGAATATTCCTGGGAGAAAAAGCGGAATATTTAAAAGTCTTTTTTCCTAATTCTGTTCTGACTCTGCAGACAAACATTTACAACATATTGCAAGACCGTAGGTAGTACTGGATGTGGTTTTTACACTTACAGGCACACAAATAAGCAGGAAACAACCCAAGCAGAGATTTAAATGCAAAAACCAACCAATAGGAAAGAGAGAACAGGGATGTTCATGGTTTTTACAGCCAGTAATAAAAGATAAAGCAACATGGTAAACAATATCCAGCCTCTATAGGTACTGGCCATGTTCATTCACAAAGAGCAGGTCCCTGTAATCCAATAAAGGTAAAAACACTGCAGACATGCTTCTCACAGCACCTAATTTGAGCTTTTGGGACATCCATGTGCCAGGAAATAAAAGTGGAAGCTCATTTCATGCCCAGATGCATTTCTTGCCACAATAAAAGCAACAATTTTCCCTTTGGAAGAATTCATACTGTTTATTGTGTGCAGTTCAACAAGCAAGTGAAGCTTTCTGCAGAAAGCTAAGGGCCATATCATGCATAAGAAATGATCACTGAAACTCTTTTTTTGGTATCCACTTATTTGAACTTTTCACCATCTTGTTTTAAGTAGAAATGTTCATCCATCCACCTCTGTTTATCCAACTCAGCCTATCCCAGCTACCATAGGGTGAGGCGAAGAGCAGGTTTAAACCCAGTTCATCATCTTCATCAGGTTTCATTTTAGCTTCTTATTGTGTGCCTTTTTAAGCAGATAACCAGCAGATGTGTGTGTGCCACAAGAGCAGAACAGAAGAGAACAAAACTGCATTTTCGATACCCCGAGCTTCTTTAACCAATGACACGCTTTAATCTGAAGCTTCACATCTCTCGTCTTCCCTCAGGAGCTCTTCTATGAGAACAGACATTACCACGAGCATTGCTTTCGCTGCTTCCGCTGCGACCGCTCTCTGGCAGACGAGCCCTTCACCAGCCAGGATGACGCTCTGGTGTGCAGCGACTGTTACCGCAATGAATTTTCCTCCAAGTGTGTGGCCTGCGACAAGACAGTCATGCCAGGTAGAGACAATGTAGACAGGCTGTATCACTTTTTTTCCTTTCCACTGAACCATGTTCATAAGCCGCCTCCTCTGCAACAAATCGCTCAAACTCGAACGTTCACTGCCTTTCAGAGCCGATACCGGAAAGTTCACACCCTCTCTTTGCAGTAGTTATCAGGGAGGGTGACAGCTTAGATGTGACAGCGTGATTGTTTCCTCGCTCTGCTGAAATCCTCCCAGCAGAGTTCCTGCCGCTGTGAAGAAAACACGCAAAGTATCGGTGTCAGATGACTGAAAATTACACGGGCTTGTGGGTTGTGGATGTTACACCAGTTCTCTTCTTTAGTTTCTGATCAGACTGGTGTGCCTGCCCTCTTACCCCATTTCTTACATGTGCAGCCAAGTTCATGTTCAAAACACCGTCATGCTTTTGGGCTGCCTTTCAGGTCCCAAAAGTTGTAAAACAAGCTCAGTGATTAAAGGATCTGATGTCCAGTTTCATAAGCATAAGCATGACTGGCTGCCAGCTTCTCTAAACCTCAGTGGTGAGTGATTCTGAACTAAAGGGCGCTTACAAAATGGGTAAAACTGTGCTAGAAGGCCGGGGACATGTACGCAGCGGCTACGTTACTGCTTATCACGCTGTTTTGATGCACTGGAGCTGCAGCAATTTACCAGTGCCAAAAGAGGTTCAGCCATCACACCGAATCACCACTTTTGGTTTTCACAGACTTCGTATGAATGTTATCAGATTTCATTCCAGTTTGTATTTACAGCAGAGATCAAAGAGGAGCCAAGAGTTACACATGGAAAAACAACAACAAACGATCAAAAGTTTTTTGCTTTCGGCGTTGATTTTTTTTTTTTCTCTCTTACAGGATCGAGGATGCTGGAGTACGACGGCTCCACGTGGCACGAGGACTGTTTCGCGTGTCACGGCTGTGAGAAGCCCATCGGTACAGAGGCCTTCATCCCAGACAAAAACAACTACTACTGCATGCCCTGCTACGAGGGCAGGTTTGCTCCTCAGTGCAGCCACTGCAAAAAGGTGCAAAAATAATCTTATCGTTAAAACTTTCCTTTGGAAAATACCAGAATACACCAAAATATATCACTACAGAGTCCAAAATTACATTTTTTTCTCTCTTCCTGACAATTTAAACTCCTAAAATGTATAATCTACCACAAAAAATCTAGATGATCCAGCTTCCTGAGTAATCAACGCTACACAACCACTACACAACGTGTTTACAGAGCACCTGATGTCAAAAGGTTATCTGGAATGAACCCAAAGAAGGTGGATCATACAAAATAAACAACATAAGGGAAAGCACATAGAGTCCAAAATGCAAAACAGGAGAATACGAGACAGCAGGAAGCACACAGTACAACACAACAAGTAAACACAGGCAGCCTTAAGCTACTTAATCACACACGGTAATGTGGGAAGTGGAGTCAGCTGGGACAAACTAACACAGGCGTAGGTGTTTGCAGAAACGAGATGAAGACGGGTAAAAGTAACACAAGGAAACAAACAAACGACCATCAAAATAAAGCAGGAAGTGAAACGTGATAACGGAAACACAGACAGAAATGAACCTAATACAGGGGTACTGACAAATTAGGATGAAACTAAACTCTAAAACAGAGAATGAGACTGAAAAGGAAAAAATACACGAAGAAAACAAAAACTATAACCAGGAACTAAGAAAAAGGGAAAGTAAGACGCATAGTTTAAAAGGCTGTATGTAGCGCTGTACAGCAGATCTATCAATAGAGATCAGAGGTCAAATATATGATAGTTTAAATCTTTATGCAGTCCTTTCTATATTTTCACTTTATACAGCACACTCGTAAGAATCACAGTTTCTATGCAATGCTTTTTTTGTTGACCAATAAATCATTAAGTTGACCTTGAAGACCTCAGTGAATGTCTGTCAGATTTTAATGGATTGTTAACAGGATCCCACTCTACACCTCTACAAAGTTTTATGAGAATTCATTCAAAGCTTTTTCTGCTATTGTGCTTATAGACAGAATGCATGCATGCAAACAAAGGAACATAAGAAAATATTCAAATAGACAAAACTAGAAAGTCATAACTCAAAAATACGTTGTCAGCAACACACGACGCGACCATGAAAGCGCAAAGAAGTGATTGCTTATCCTGAAAAATGTATGTAGTGTGAACAAGTTTGTTAAACAAGTTCGCTTAGATTGAATTGAACAGATAAATGCACATATGTGTACACAATACAGCTAATCTAAATCTAGCTTGTTACAGTGAAGTCAGTGGTTTACATCCACCCATCGTGGGCATGAATATCATGGTAATTTTGGGCTTTTGAATTATTTCTTTGAACTGATCTTTTTCCAGGATGGAATGATTGTACAGCTTTAATGACTTTAAAAAACAAGAATCGGTACACAAGTTTGATTTATTTTGGATTTTCTCTAAATGTTTCTCCAGGCCATACAGTTTCTCACAACTGTGTGGCCTGAGGGCCACAATCGGTCTGGCAAAGAGTCCAAACCCGGCCACTGGACGATTTTGCAGAGTATAAAAAGAAGGAAGCCAAAATTTTGGACTTTTTATTGTATTTTGCGTCACACAGTTGGAAGTTAAGAAGGAATAACATCTTGATCTGTTCTTAAGTGGTGGTCCAGACTCATTTGTTCCCAATCAGAGGTCTTAATTACGCTAAATTTTACAGCCCATTTACCGACAAAGACATTACCTCTGACGTGCCATAATACAACAGCACCCAGTGATGCATGCTGATGGGTTTCTTTAATTTACTGTAGAAGCATTTCTTTGTAATAACATTAAATGGGCTGAATGTGGAAAAACTGAGATGTATTGTTGAAATTCCACCTGTATGTAATCTTAAAAGAAGCATAAACCCAATTAAAAACAAAGCCCACAGAAAAAGTCCTGAGCTATGTGCCAAATGTGTGGCAGGATCAGGAGCTTTAGAAGCAGGATTTTAATGTGTTACATGTCTTACTGACCCAGTTTGTGTCTCTCAGGCTCTGACTAAAGGAGGGGTGACCTACAAGGACGAGGTGTGGCATAAAGAGTGCTTTTTGTGCACGGGCTGCAAAACGCCGCTAGCTGGCCAACCCTTCACCTCGCAGGGGGAGAGTCCGTACTGCGTCAAGTGTTTCAGTAACCTGTATGCTAAAAAGTGCGCCGGCTGCAACACGGCCATCACAGGTTAGTAATAAGTGCATTCCCCCAGAGCTTACACAACGAGTTGGGGACTTGCGAAACGATGTGCATGCAGTGCTCCTGGTTTCATTTCTTTCAGGTCGGAGATACCGTGCGCCTCTCCTTTATCTGTTTTTCGTGTGTCTTCATGATCTTCTGTCAATAAAGGCCTAAACAGTTATCTTTAGCAAACAGGTTTCAGCAGGTCTGGTGACTCAGGGCTTAAATTCTGAGCCTCTCTGTGTCCTCTGTGTGGATTCTCCCTGTTATTCAAACAAATTAATTCACAGTGAATGCTTTTAATGTCAGACAGCAGCAGAAAAAAAGTCCAGTTTCCATTAGAAATGATTTAAACACATTGGATATAGCTGTGGATTGGAGAGTGAACCTTCAGCAGAGATGCTGATCTAAGGCTGGATGCTCCACTGGAACGGGAATGCTGCCATTACGTAGTAAACTAAATGCTGTAAACACTTGTGATGGATATAAATGATAAAATTGTACTATAAACACCAGTAAAAACATGATTTTATTTACTTTAATCTTCAGAAACTGATTTTCTTGGCCAGTTCCACCAAGATTTGATCACATAGCATTCTTATGATGCTCATTTTGAGCTCCATGTGTTTATTCTTGGACTCTACTGGAGTAGCTTTGCATGATTGATCTTCTAAAGTAGTCCTCATTTATTCTGTGCTGAGGCCTTTTGGCCTCTGTCTAGCAAAAGCTTTTTAACTCCTCTCCCTTTCATCCAGTGTGTAACCCGTGTGCCTAAAATCACCACATTAGTAGCATCCTCTCTCTGTGACATCATACAGAGCCAAGAGTAGATAAACTGTGCAAAACTTGGCGCTTAGAGCAGTCTGAAGCCTGAACGTTTGGCTCACAGGGATTACATTCACATAAACTGAGCCATAATCACTCAGGCCTAAAGAGCAGCCCACTCTCAGCCACAGGTGACCATGGAAAACAGTGATTGGCAAGTAGTTGCTGGAAGTTGCTAGCAGGTGAAAGTGGACATAAAGAGAATGCTGCAACAAAAATTTCTTTGTGATTTCTTTGGTCACTGGAAATATGGAGCAATCATTTTCTTAGTAAAAGCTGCACCTTCTGACATGAATTGGTTTCACTTGTAAATCACACCAGTTAATGTGAAGGTGAAAAGCTTGCATCACACTCAGCGAGTACATGGCACATTCATTTTTCCTCTAGCAACAAGAGGTTGCCAGATGATCCCATTATTTGAAACTTTGACCATCTATAATATGGGCTTCCACCACTGGAACTGTATATAAAGAAGAAATAAAGAAAAGTGTCCAGACAGTTAGCAAACACTAAAGAGCATCACACACACATCTGATTTATTTTGTTTTCTCATGATTAATGTAAACAGTCATTTCCTTTAGCTCTGCTGTTGGCCACTACTAATTCATAAGGGAAATATTTCTCAGTTAATTGCAGCATTATGTTTTCTAGCTAGGCCAGCTCATGCTTTGCTCCATGTGTGCAGGAGTCTGTATATACTAAACACATAAATGCCTATTTCTTCAAACACCATCTCCACCAATGATGCCAAAATTTTCCAGAATTCCTGTGCTGTCCGAGCACATTGGTTGAGATCAAAATGCAAAAAATTATGACACAAAATTTAATGAGTCTTTGAGTTGTCTATAAAATTATGGCCAGAAAGCAAAATATTAACTGAAACTTATCATAAAGCTTGGTAAATCTAATTAAAAAGCTGCAGATTTAGGTGCTAGTTCTCTGCAGTATGAGTCAACTCATTGACTGTATTTAAGAGATGTAGCAAAGCTGTTGTGACGTCACCCACTGGTTTGAGATGTGGTATTTTGAAGCCTTACATTAGTAAATGAAGCTGTATTCAAAAGGCCTCACATTGACCTAAAGGCTCGTTTGTGACCCCCTAGCAACCTTGGGTTGTTAGGGAAAATATATATTTCCCAACCTTTTTGTGAGTGGTTGGTTGCTAGGTTAAATCAATGAAAAGAGAGTGATGGAAAAACTGCCATCACCAGTAGCTTGCATGGTAGATGCTGACTTGTCTGCAGATACTTTCAAACTAAAATGGAAATGGAGACTTTCCACCTTCAAACTAAAAGTTGAAGATGAAAAGTCGCTAGGTTGTTGTGGTTGCTAAGGGAGGTCACTGACTGGTCTCTTGGCACAGGGGAGTCTGTGAGGACTGACTCACTTTAGGAGTCAGCCCCAAGTGGCCACTAGGGGAACTGCATGTTTTTTTGGCCTCGGCTTAATTTTTCCAGCTCGGGAGCTTGCCTCTTAATTTAACCTTGGTTATGGATAATGTACACAAGCAATCCAAAAACAAGCTACTGACTGAAGCGTCTTCATTTTCTCAAAACACACATTTAAAAATAATTTTAGAGACAACCACAAAGCTAAAAAAAAACAAAACAAAAGATCTACACATGGTGGAAACAAAGTACAAGAAGACTCATTATGAACTTTATCTTTTTCCATCATTAACTAAGATGCCAGAGATAAATGAGGATTTCAATTAAATGCTCTTGACCGCAGCTATGAGCTGCAATACTTGAGGGCACACAGAGCTGGCAGTGCTTTCCTTGTAGCTGCCAGCTGCTGATGTTATCACGAATTCACGAACGTTATTTCCGCAGTTTTACGAGGCTGTTATGAAAGCCTGCTTTCCACCCCGAATGAAAGAAAAAAAATCCTTTCATTGGTTGCTCATGTGCTGCGTGTTTGTATTTGCAGGGTTTGGAGATGGGAAGTACGTTTCTTTTCAGGAGCGGCAGTGGCACCAGCCGTGCTTCAAGTGCTCGCGTTGCTCCGTGTCGCTGGTGGGCTCTGGCTTTTTCCCAGACCGAGATCTGATTCTGTGCACAGACTGCAACAACGAAGACTGACCCTGCAAGGCCACGGCGAAATATCAAAGTCTGCAGCCGCCAGCAGAAGAAAACTTCTAACCCTCAGCTATGCACATGCCGTTTCAACCATCACTCAGCCTAAAGCTGGACCAAAGCTCAGTTTTTACAACTGAAACCAGCTCTTAGCACACGGATGTGTATGTTTAGATGCAGAAAGTCTCGTGTATTACTTACTGTTTTTTTCTAAATGTTTCTGTTTTGCACATTAAAGAATTGAAAATATGCAAAAGATCTATGTAAACATCTAAATTAATGTCCCGTGCTTGGCAAAATTGTTCCTACTTTTTTACTGATTCTTTTTTAAGCAGTCTGTCTCTCACTATGTTAACACCTTTTCTTTTCAGCTTATAAAAAAGTTTTACTGCTGTACATGCAATAAGATGTCATTAAATAAACAGTGGATTGTAATTGGTCGAGTCATCTGCATGAATACACAGATAGCTTCAGACTGTAGAAAATGAAGGGCATCCTCATTCCTGCAGCTGTTTTATTCTGATCTGAACTGGCTAGTGGATAACAGGGGAAATTGTAGTAATATTTGTACTTTTCCAGGCAATTTTATTCATTTTAGGGTCCGTTGTTACAGTTTGTGTATTCTGCACGTCTGTGGTACTCTACTGCATTCCCAGAATATAAAGCATACCTATCTATGGGAAGGCATTTAGCTCTGACATGCAGCTGGTCGGTGGGTCAGACTGTAAATGAACCGTTCTGGAGTTTATTTTGAACCACACTGACACCACCTCCTCTAAAGGGTCTCAGTGCTGCTGTTTTAGACAGGAGGTGGCAGTGGCAGAGCTGAAGATGATGACATTTTCATTGGACGTCAGCAGAATAGTCAGGATGAGAAAAGAGTGTATCAGAGAGATGGGTCAGGCCAAGTTTGGATATCTGCAGAGGAGTAAAAATGGACATATTGGATAAAGGATGCTGAATATGGATCTGCATGGGCAGGAGGAAAAGATGAAGACCACAGAGAAGGTACATGGATGTAGTGACAGAGGACAAGCAGAGGGTTGGTGGTGACAGAGGAAGATGCCAGGGTGGGGTGAGATTGATGACTTGCTGTGGGAGCGGCTAAAAGAAGAACACCTGAGTTCAGTTATTATTCACATCTGCACAAACAAAGCAGTATTTTTCTATTAGTTTCCATGTTACAAGGAAAAGAAAGATTTGTCTTCATACTTAATGAAAACCATTACGTCATCCTAAAATGTCATGGCAACCCGTTTCTTAAAAAAGCACAAAACAATCACAGAATAATTTTCTTTTTGAAAACTCCACCCATTTCCCAAAGAAAGGTTCACGGGGGTCATCCCAGGAAGACTTTCCCTCACTATTACTTACATAATTTGGATAAATATTTACAGTTCTGAGCTCATCTGCTTTGATTGTGTTTATATGAATGCTATGCCAAGCTGGTGTTCATGGCAGGGGAAGCAAACACAAGACCTCCTCACCAAGCTGATTATTTCCTGCAAGGTTTTCTACCTCACCGAAACCCCTTTAACTAGAAATCTTCAGTTTTGACATTGAAAAGATAATGATCCAATTTAAAAACTCCAAAACTTAAAAATAAAAACGCAAAAAGACAAAATAAACATGTGAAGTCCGCCTTAAGAGGCAGTAATGTGAAAATCTGACTGCACTTGCCTCTCCACGCCTCTGATTTTTCTCCATAAACTGAGACATTTTAGCTGTCATCCAATGATAAATGTTCCTATCACTTCCTCCTTTTGATCATCGTTTTGTTGACTTGCTGCGTCAGATCACAAGATCAACTCCAGATGAAAATAAAAGGGCCATGCGTGCTGTTATTTGTTTCAGCTTTTCCCATGACTCTTCCTGAAATATGTTTGACCTTGTTTTCGGGGATGTAGGAGAGTCTTGTTTGGTCCCAGGAGGAGGAGGAAGGAGGCCGAAGGATGGGATTGAAGCTCCTCGGTGAATAGTCAAGATTTCACATCACCCTGCTCAGCCTCTGCTGGGACTCAGGCTCAGCTGGGATCTGCGAGCGGAGGCTGCTAAAGTAATTAAACGACGCTGCGCTGATGGATGGACCACAGAAGAAGAAAGCGGGCTACGCCTTGCGCATGATCCTAAAGTATTTTTACTGCCGACTTCTTCAAGTCATCTGAAGTCCTTGGATGACTGTTTGTGTCTACGGGGATTGATTTTTAAACGTTTGCCAGCTCAATACATTCTCTGTTTCCTCAGAATTTCCCCCGTTTGAATTGTGGGGACAATTTTAACCCTGTTGTGACATATCCAAATTAAAAATGGCTGTGGCGCCTTAACCATAAGGCATCCATAAATCTTTCTCAAAAGGAAACGTCCTCGAGTTTATTGTGAAATTATCTGAAACACAGTGGCTGAGGAATAATGTCAAATAACTATCTGTGGGTTTATAGATGTCATCCACATCAGTGCAGCAGTTGACTGACTGACTGCTGCTCGCTGAGGACGGCTCTCGACTTCACCTGCTGAATAAGCTGAGCTTGGGGGGCATCTTATGCCCTTTCAAGTCATGTGCCGAGGCAATCCTGCTCAGTGGGTCTGACTCATGAACCCTGACCGTATCACAGAGAGGGAAACTGGATGGAAACTACAACTGCATGCTTTGTCCCTTCTTAAATGCTTCCTGGAGGAGCAACACCGCCAGCATGCAGCTCAGCAGCCGCCTACAGAAGATCTCAATCGTCATCTGCGATCACTGTCTTGCTCTTCCTGGTCATGTGATGTGTCAAGAGGACATAGCTCCTGCTGTGGGAGCCAGACGCTAAGAGGAGGTGTGGTGTACCATCCCTGAGCCTCTAAAAAGACATCAAAGAGAGCTTAGGACTGCAGAATGAAGGGCTGCTGTCTGGCATGCTTAACAGAGATGTATGGAAGGATCTCATAGTCTCACCAGCTCTATAATGATTATATAGATATTGACATTTTGTGCCAGAACAATTAAATATATGATTAAACACACGCCTCTGATATGATAACAGTTATACGCAGAGTTTAAAATCATATAATCTGCAAATAATCAGCATCTGTGTAAACGTGAAAATCAGAATAAACAGTCACGGTTAGGTTGCTGTTTGTAAGATGTTTATCTCTCGTTATGCCTCGTTGACTCTAACATGTAGACGACATGACAGCTTCTAAAGAACCGAAGCCAAAATATCTTGAGCAACCCCCTGGTTGCTTTATGGGCCATGGGCTCCACCCTGTCTGTGTTAGGGGTTGGGACACGAGGCGCCTGGGATGGATGAGTGGTTAAGAAAATGGATGGACTGCAGTCTGTACTTTCAGCTATGAGATAACAAGAGTAACAGATGCTATTTTCATTTAACATGTTGAGCAGATTGACTCATGAGATTCATGAGAAGAAATATAATTTCAAAAAGTCTTTATCTTTGTTTTAAATCAAGCATAGTCTGTGAGTAGTTTTTGGTTCTGGCTGATTCATTGTAGTCAAAAACCAGTGCATGCACGTCTTCATCAGGGCCCAACTGACTGAAGCTGATCCAGGCTGGGATACTGACATGCTGGAAGCTGGCATCCATCTCTGAGCTGCTGGTGCTGGAGCCTTGCAACATCTCTGATCCCCATAGTGGAAATCTGTTCTTGTTCTCACACATTCTCCCAGCAGCATCCAACCTTGCTGTGTCAGCAGGACAGAGCCTCCCCAACACTGCCAGATTAGTGTAGACTTTTCGGGATCAGGAGTATAACCAGACACCTTTCTGGATAATATTTAGTCCCAGTATGTCTCATGTTGAACATGTCAGGGTCCTTGCAAGCATCTCCACAGCATGCTAACACAAAGCTAGCCAAGAGCCCAGAGTGATGTGTAAATGGAGTGAATGCCAACCCCAGCCCAGCGGCCAGAGCCTGAACTTCAACAGGAACAAAAGCAGTGATGAGCAGTCAGGCTACCTGTTTATGTTTGTACTCTAGAATCACTGCGGCGATCGCCTTGAAGTCTCTTCAGGCTGTTTTTCTTTCTTGCTTTATGCGTCAGCTTTGTGTTGATGCCTAAAAACTATTTCTGTCCTCATTAGGATAGGAATTTAAACTGTCAGCTGGTAATTATGTGATAATTACCAACTGCAGCCGCTTCTTTCTTCTTTCACACTTGCAGGTTTTTTTCATCATTTCCAAGCATGCACTCTTCAGGCCCAGCTGGCATTCACCCAAGCACATACCTTTGTGCAGCTTTTCACATACGTGGTTATACAAAGATTTAAATGTGATGTGTCGATAAGCCTGTGCAGTTTGAAACCTCCTCGCAATTCAACCTTCAGTTCTCAACAGACTGTATCTGCGATTACCTCATGGTTACATGAGTTTTACTTGGTGTACCAACCTTAAGAGAGCACTATTTTATTCATGGTTCTTTAAGTATGCATTCGTATCATCTAAAACTTTCTGAGTAATCCTGCAAACAAACAGAGATAAAGCAAAAATAAACAGATAAAGCGAACCAATTACATAACCTGGATGTCAGAGATAATTTTACTCCCTGTAATAATAACATACTTTATGTGGCTTTGCCTGTGAGATAACAATTTAACCCCAAAACGCAAGAAGATTTAGATGCATGTGAAGAAATGCCTAAAACTTTTAATTAAGTGTTTCACGAGTAGTTTGAACTAATGCTGTACTTTATCTGTGTCTTAACTGTGTCTGAGGCTAGTTTCCATATGGAGATGCAACCACAAGTCCATTGTTTTCACTAAGCTCTGACAGGCCGCCTTCAGGGAGCAGAAATGGAAAGACAGAAAACAACGCAGCAGATAAGAAAGGCTCGATTTCCAGCAGAGGTCAGCAAGGTTGAAATTAAGCTTCCAGCAATGCTTCACTTTCTGCTAAAGGAGATGTTATTTAACACTTGACACTTTGACAACTTGCTGGTTTATAACAGCACAACGAAATCATTCATTCAGATCTCGGAGCGGCCCAGGCAAGCCACAGTTATCCACATTTGGACACGAATCATCCCGTGTCGATCGTTTTTAGGTTCAGAGTTGTAAACCAAATCCATTTAAGCCCCAAACTGCACTCTCGTTGCTGTAAATCACTAATCTAAAAATCAAAAGTACAAGAGATTGCTGTAGAACAGCCAGGCCTGTTTTGTGTAGTAAGACCGTTATCTCTCACAATAAAAAACACCACACTGCTGAGTTTAACTTCAGGAATCCAGCTCGATCTCCAGCAGCTGAATTAATGCTTCGCCTTGGTCCGTATTTCCAAATCGTTTCCTGAAGTGACAGGAAATGAAGCTCAGATATGCTGTTAAGTGGCACAGCACACATTGCTCATTCATGCTTCATTATTCACACACACCCCAAGGTTGAACATGTGGAATGTATTCTGGTGCGAGCCTGAGTTTCCAGCCAGATCGCATTACGTACTCTGAAGTGTTTCTGGATGTGACTCTGGGCTGAGTCATGGGCTGACATGTAGCCCAGGGCCCAGACGCAGTCACTTTACTATCTATCTGTCAGACAGCTCATGTAGCTCATGAGGGAATAACACTGCTGGGAGAAACCTGCGCGCCATGTCTGCAAACTGGTGCAAAAGCATGTCATTCGTCATAAATCAGCAGCCCAGGTACGGACTGAAAAACAGGAAATGAAACACACGCCTGCAGGTATGAAGCACGGTTTATAGTAGCTGTCTAATGGTAGTGCTAAAAATAAGAGACATTCTCACTGCGTTCACTAAGAAAAGGTGAGTGAACGCAGGCACCACATTGGATGAGTGGGCGACCAATATGCCAAAGGTCAGTGTAGGGGCCACTCCAGACCCCTACCCCCACTCTCTCCCTGCCTTCCTGTACATTCACTTTAATGTTCTATGAAATAAGGGCAGAAATATCAAAAATAAATCTTCATTGTGCTGATAAAAATGTGACTAAAGGGTTATTATATGGAAATGTCTGTTTTGTTGTCTCAGGCCTTCATAGAAATATTACACTTGAAATAAACTTTGTAGATTATAAGTATATCAGTTGTCGGGAGATTTGGAGTCAACAGTATCCATGACCCACAACGTAACGTTCGATAATGTGTCATGCGCAAAAGCAGCAGTTCTTGGAGACTGTTTGGGATATAATATATCACATGTAACCCTTCTGGAGGATATCCAACAATTTTGAAGCAGAAATATTGTTTCAGTGACAAGATATAGGCGGCAATCACTTTTTGGCAGGCTGAAAATGGCATATTATCAATGTTAATGTTCCTTTAAAAGTTATTCAGCAGTTCTTGGAGAGTGTTTGGGATATAATATGTCACATGTAACCCTTCTGGATAATATCCAAAAATTTTGAAGCAGAAACATTGTTTCAGTGACAAGATATAGGTGGCAATCACTTTTTGGCAGGCTGAAAATGGCATATTATCAATGTTAATGTTCCTTTAAAAGTTATTCAGCATTTCTTAGAGACTGTTTGGGATATGATGTGCCACATATCATCCTTTTGGATGATACCCAACAGGTTTGAAGCAGAAATATTGTTTCAGTGACAAGATATAGGCCACAATCACTTTTTGGCAGGTTGAAAATTGCATATTGTCAGTTTTATTGTTCCCTTAATGGTAATTTAGCAGTTCTGAGGGACTGTTTGAGATGTAATATTTGACATATGACCCTTCTGAATGACATCCACCAAGTTTGAAGCAGAAATAGTATCTCAGTGACAAGTTATAGTCCACAATCACTTTTTGGAAGGTCGAAAATGGCATATTATGGGTATTAATGGTCCTTTAATAGTTATTCAACAGTCCTTAGAGACTGTTTGAGATATAATGTGTCACATGTAACCCTTTTGGATGATATCCAACAATTTTGAAGCAGAAATATTGTTTCAGTGACAAGATATAGGCGGCAATCACTTTTTGGCAGGTTGGAAATTGCATATTATCAGTTTTATCGTTCCCTTAATGGTTATCCAGCAGTTCTAAGGGACTGTTTGGGATATAATGTGTCACATAGGACCCTTCAGAATGACATGCAGCAAGTTTGAAGCAGAAATAGTATTTCATTAACAAGATATAGGCCACAATCACTTTTTGGCAGGCTGAAAATGGCATATTATCAAAGTTAATGTTCCTTTACAGGTTATCCAGCAGTTCTAAGGGACTGTTTGAGATATAATGTGTCACATAGGACCCTTCAGAATGACATGCAGCAAGTTTGAAGCAGAAATATTGTTTCAGTGACAAGATATAGGCCACAATCACTTTTTGGCAGCTTGAAAATGGCATATTATCAGTGTTATTGTTCCTGTACAAGTTATTCAGCAGTTCTTGGAGAGGTTTTGGGATACAATATATCACATGTAACCCTTCTGGAATATATCCAACAAGTTTGAAGCAGAAATATTGTTTCAGTGACAAGTTATAGGCCACAATCACTTTTTGGTAGCGCTAAAATGCCATGTTCTCAGTCGTTATTCTGCACAAACAAGAAAGAGTCATGGTGATACTGGCACAATAGGTCTTTATTGTTTTAACTACTATTCGACAGTCTTATAACAAATATGAACAACGAGAGTAGACATACTAAACCTGTAGGCATTAATTAATTACTCCTCACTTAATTTCCTTTCGCTGCTCAGCTCTCACACAGTGGCACAGCTATGCTCCAGTTCCTCCATATTGTGGCCAATCACATGCGAGGATATATATCATTATGTGAAAAACAGAGAGGGTGAGAGACGCGACAGTCAAGTGGAGCGTGCGTCTGTCCTCTCAGTAAGTGAGACAGTAGACAGCGGTGAGGAGGGCTGTGCGAGTGCATCGCAAAAACACATAAATATGCCTGACACCTGTAAATGAAGCAGCATCTGGCTGCAGTTTAAAGACTTTTTTGTCTCGTCTCGACTTTGTTTTGGTCTTGACTCGGTCTGTCTTGGTCTGGTCTTGGTCTCGATACCCTCTGGTCTTGGTATTGTCTTGGTCTTGGTTTAGGCGGCCTTGACTACAAGTCTACATATACGTTCCAAGATGGTGAAGATTTTTGCTGGTGTTGCTCTGTGTGTGTGGAATTTTTTTTTGACAAGATAACAATTCAAATAATACATAATGAGTTCAATAATTTGCGTTCAGTAATTTTTTTATATGTAAGAGTTAAGATATAAAGAATTACATAATTTTTACATTGCCAAATGTTCAGGTAGTGAGATTAGGGAGGAGATTCTTAGTGGGACTGAACAGGACTGACAAGATTAGAAATGAACAGATCAGAGGGACAGCTCAGGTTGAGTGGTTTGGAGACAAAGTTAAAGAGGCGAGGTTGAGATGGTTTGGAAGGATAGTGGATATATCAGACAAGGGATGTTGAATATAGAGCTCCCGGCCAGAGAGAAAAAGGAGAAGACCACAGAAACCTCTGAAAATGTGGGATTGTGCATAAAAATGGTTCTACTTCTTAAATAGTTCATGCAGGATTTTTGTAAACCTCCCTGAATCATACCGAAGGTCAATCAAGTCTTCAATCACATTTTGATTGTTCGATTTCTAATCCACTGTGGTGGTGTACAGTGTTTGGACAAAAATTATGTCTTTGTGTCAAACATAATAGAGTTTCAGCATTTTCAGTCTGAAAACCCTAAATGTCCTTTATCGAAGTGGGACTTCCTTAAATAACAAGTCGTGGGTCATCATGACTTTTCCAGGATTTATCCTCTGAGAACAGAAAGGAGTAAAAAATAATGCCAGTCCATCTGGTAGATGTTGAAGTATTTAAGTCATGAACCAAAACATTGGCTTGGCACAGACCCTGGTAAACACATTCATTTTCCATCTAGTTTTTGTTGACCAGAAAAGAAGTGTCAGCTTCACAACAGCACTGAAGAAAAAAGTCAGCCGCATAGTTTTCAGACTATACGAATGTCTCTGCAAAAAATATTGATATTCACCTAGCAGATGTTGAAATATTTCAATCTGGACCAAAGTGGTGGAACGACTGGCCATCAATAGCCGGCATCCAGAGTCCAGCTAAAAAACTGCCCGTTACAGGAACGGAGCAGTAAAAACAGTCAGTGTGTCATTTCTACCAGATGAAATGTGACTGTGGGATGGAGCTGTGGTGGAAACCGAGGAATGTATTCCAGGAATCTTCCCAGTCGGTCTCTCCATCATATGTGTTTGTCAGCAGCTCTGTTTCCTCAGAACGCCGGACTCCATCTCTCCCGTGATGTTTCAGTAAAGCATGACTAATAACATTGTCACAGCAACACTCAGGTATCCAGCTTTTGAGTTACTCATGAGGTATTTAAATGTGTGTTTTTAATCGAAATATCCATATAGGGAAGAACTGAGTGGAGGCTCGCTAAAAGAGCCTCAAAGGACCAGTTTTGTTTGGTTTCTACAACAACAAAAATCCATGACGCTGAAGGTAAAGGAGCTCAGATTTGTGCAATTCACACAGTAAAATGTAACGAATGTGGTATTAAGCATGGACTAACTCCTTCAGAGGCCCAAAATAGTCTGTTAGGCTAAAATGTTTCAGTTTTTTACTTGGGAGCAAACAAATAACATCTCAGCATTTTTACCAGAAATGCTGAGATGTTATTTAAAAGTCATACGCACCGTTTCCTGTTACATTAAGATTCCCTTTGACTGGAAGTATTTTTATTGCATTCCACATGTTATTATCATGAAATCATAGTATGTCAGTATGTCCCTGCAGTTTAATCCAATGATCATGTTCAAACAGAATCATGCTGATCCTGATGTTTTGCCTCGTCCTTAACCAAACACCTGTGAAGCACCCAAGGGGCTAAAAGATGACACCACTTAAGGGTCGTTCTAAAAGACAGTGAATCCCCTATGACTCCCATGATAAAATATATTTTCTGTAAATACCTTAGACGCTGTTAAATTGGCTCATGCCAATGAACTTCTATTTAAGCCTTCAGTCACACAGGCCTAGGACTGGTCAGCGATTCCCAGTTGCTGGGAAAACGTGTGCATTCCATGACCAGTTGCGGAGTGATTACTGAAGGTTGCTGGCAGTCACTAGTATCTAATTAGTCAATAAGAGGTATATGGGGCTGCACCCATACCTTCTTGTGATTGCTTTTGTTGCTTGCACGAAGTTGTGGTTATCAGTAGTTTGCATGGAAGACGCCAGCTTGTCTACAAACCTCTTTCCTGTCTGTAAAGGTGTGTACTTCAAAGGTGAAAATTCTCCATTGACTATTTGCATGCACTTCTTTAAGTTTCATTCCTCTTCAGAGAGTAAGTAGCAAGTGTTTGCAAGCAAGTCGGTATCTTCGATGCACACTGTGGGCGACTGCGACAGTCTGCTAGCAACCAAAGCAATCCCAGTGAGGCTTTTAATGCAGCATCCTCTTCACCTGGTGGTAACCAGGAGCCTGCATGAGAAACGCGCATTTTTCCTTAGCAACCAGAGGTCAGCAGGGAGGTCGGAGAGTAGTCTTTAGGCCTGCATGGCCTTCTGTGCATTCTGAATCTAATTATATTACAAATAATGTGGATGACACAGCCTGTATAAGTTTGTGCTTATGGATGGCCAGAATTCATATTCATAGACAGAGGAATTTGGGGACATTAACACAAACAAACATAAGAGGACGTGTGTGGAGTCTTCTAAAAAGACAACAGCATGTCGCTTTATAAAATGCTGATTAGTTGAACCGGAAAGAGAAGTGATCAATGTCAGATATTTGCATTCAGCCATCTCCCAGCAATGCATTGCTACAGCTTTAAAATATATAACAAGGTGACTTTACTTTACATTCATAAACTTAATTAGCATAACGTGAACTTGTCTGGTAAAAGTAGCAAGTGAAAGCTAATTAATGTTTAAATCCTGCCCTCAATTTCCAAAACTTTCTGACTGGTTCTGCACTGACCCCTGGATATGGAGTAATTGTACAGCATTTGCTCAGCCTGGTATGTTTATGTATAAAAGCCCAACCTTAACAGGGAAATAACCACGACAATGTCAAGTGTCACCCTCCTCCTGTCTTCTAGCACCACCCAGTGGAAAAAAGGGATGCTAGATGGTTCATCTTTCAAACATTTCACAAAATACCTTAAAAGTATTCAAGTATTTTATCAAGTAAAGCCATTCAAGTTTAGGACTAAGACAATCTGAACGACCATGTGCCCGACAACCACCAGACTGTGCTCTTGTGTACTTAAATAAACATTTTAAAACAAGCTGAGAACTGACAGACGAAAATGTGCCGGCTATTTTATGCACTAGTCACATAAACACTGTTGATATTTGCACTCATGTATGTGCTGTATGTGTGGGAATGTTAGGCTAAACGAAGCTTCCCGTCATGACATTTTAATAACAGTCGCATACCTCGATAGTTTTAAAAACCAAAACATATTCTTGAAGTATTTTATTTTTTTGTCAAACAAACAATGTCATAAAAGAATTTGGGGGATTTGAGGGTAATCCGACCATGTGATGCTTAACAAAAAAAGATTTTCTTACAATGGGAAACAAGAAAATTAGCTACACAATAAATACAGTCATTTTCTTTAAAAAACAAAAAAAGAAAACACTATACAAGATGATGTGTTACTGGCAGAGAGCGCCAGTAGGCGACAAGTAACAAGCAACACCGTATGTCTACTGAAGGTAGATCAAAAAGTGAACCCCATCCAGTGGTAGGCGGTGAGGGGAATGTTTCAACTGATGTACACAGTACAGGCTGAAATATGACGACGACAACAACAACAACAACAACAACAAAAAGTGATTTAAAAAAAAAAAAAAAAAAAAAGTCCAGAAATCTCATGTATCCTCATGTGTCCAGGTCCTCCAGGTGTTTTAAGTCGAGTAATCCTGCACATAAAAATAGGAGCCGAGTCACACTTAACAGTTATTCATCAATCAGTCGACTAAAGTAATTATTACTTAAATTAAAAGAAATACCTCTTTCAGTTATTTTTAGGGTAAGGAAGACAAAAACGTCATAGATGACAGGAATCTGGATTATTTAAGGTTTCAGGCTGTTGGTCAGATGATCGAAACTTCTGAATTTAAACGATCAGCTGCCATTTTATTAAAAGATAAAATGATTAACATCATTTTTTTTTTAAATACCCAAATTTGGAAAATTCATGTCGCAGCTGCCAAAACGATACAAACACAACCTGTAATGTCTAAAACAGTAGTTCCCAAACTACCGTACGCGTACCCTCGGGGGTACGCAAGTGGCTGTAGGGGGTACGCGTGGGTTGGGGTTGGAGTGGGGATCAAAAGTTTTAAAAGCCGAAATTTGCGCTAATGCAGTTTTTTTTGCCTGTCAAATACATGACTATATACCACCCTCTGGTGTTCAGCAAAAAAATAGCTCTGACAAAATACATGGGCGTGATTTGCCCAAATGACTGACACCTAACAGTTGAAGTTGCCTCCAAGCATTCAGTGCAGCGCGAAAATGGACAAGTGGTTAACAAGAAAAAAAGGCCCTACCACAGAGACACCGGCCACAACAACCAATAAGCTCATATCTGAAGATGCATTTTCCAGTGACCGCACAGGTGATTGTTCAACAACAATGTGTTCATCAGATTTGGATGCTAGCAGTGCTAGCAGGGATGTATCTGTGGTTACTAGCCAAGTGGCTAGCATAGCTGGAGCCAGCCATGTGGAAAGTGATGAAGTGTCTGATGCGGAGCGTCAAAGTGGGAGAAAGCATGACAGCACGGACTGTAACACAACCTCATCAAAGAAGCGCAAATATGATGACAATTATATTTCGCTGGGGTTTACGTGTATAAATATTGGTGGATTTCCCCGGCCACAGTGTGTTATTTGTGCAAAAGTATTGTCTCAGAACTCAATGAAACCTTCACTTTTGCGCAGACATTTAGAGACAAATCATCCCCATTTGAAAAATAAACCAAGGGAATATTTTGAGCGACAGCTAAAATCACTTTCAACAAGTAAAACCTGCATTCAGGTGCCAGATCTTATGAATAAAAACAGACTACAAGCATCTTACATGGTCAGTTACAGAGTGGCTAAAAACAACAAACCCCACACTATTGTGGAGGACCTCATTCTCCCTGCTGCTTTAGATATGGTAGGGACAATGTTGGGGGAAAAGGCAAAAAAGACGATACAGTCCATTCCATCATCAAACAATACTGTCTTACGGCGCATCAATGCAATGTCAGAAAATGTTTTACAGCAGCTACTTCTGCGCATACGCCACAGTGAATGTTATGCAATACAGCTAGATGAGTCCACGGATGTGGCTGGCCTGGCGCATCTTCTCGTATATGTGCGCTACATTCATGAAGGAACCATCAAGGAGGACATGCTGTTCTGTAAACCGCTGGAACAAAGGACAACTGCCGCAGATATTTTTCAAAAGCTGGACACATTCATGAACACACATGGACTCGTGTGGGACAGATGTGTTGGCATCTGTACTGATGGCGCACGGGCCATGACTGGGAGACACGGAGGTGTGGTTTCGCGTGTGCAAGCAGTCGCGCCAGATGCCTCCTGGGTACACTGCAGCATCCACCGAGAGGCTCTTGCTGCAAAGGGAATACCTGTCCGTTTGAAACATGTTTTGGACACGAGTGTAAAAATGGTTAACTTTGTGAAAGCCAGGCCGCTGAACTCCCGCTTATTTGCTGCGTTGTGCAATGAGATGGGCAGCGAGCATGAGACATTATTACTCCACACAGAGGTTCGCTGGCTATCTAGAGGGAAAGTGCTGACCCGTTTCTTTGAGTTGAGGGATGAACTTAAAGTTTTCTTCAGTAACCATCCCTTTGAGCTGTCTGAACATTTGCATGATGAAGAGTACCTTACCTGCCTGGCTTATCTGTGTGATATATTTTCTCGTCTGAACGAGCTCAATCTCGGATTACAAGGCGTTTCTGCAACTATATTCAATGTTCAAGATAAAGTTGAGGCCATGATAAAGAAGTTAAACCTTTGGAAGAACTGCTTGGATACAAACAACACTGAAGTCTTTCCTGTGCTGCATGATTTTCTGTGCTCTAATGATCTCACACTATCTAAAAGTGTAAAGCGCGAATGTAACGTGCACCTTGAGGAGCTGGCGGTGCAGTTACGCCGATACTTCCCAGAGACGGACGGCTCAAATGATTGGATACGTCACCCGTTCACCGCCGTGCCTACTTCGTTATCACCGTCTGACCAGGAGAGCCTAATTGAAATCGCCACAGATGGATCTCTAAAAGTTGAACACGCTCAAAAGAACCTGGCGGATTTCTGGATAGGGCTGCGCACTGAACAGCCCGCGCTGGCTAAGCGCGCTGTCAAGACTCTGATGCCTTTCGCCACCACATACTTATGCGAAAAGGGATTTTCTGCTTTAACAAACATGAAAACAAAATACAGAGCAAGACTTTGTGTGGAAAACGATTTAAGACTCAGCCTTTCCCAAATTGAGCCAAACATTGAAGAGCTGTGTGCCTCTGCTCAAGCACATCCATCACATTAAATAAAGTTCTGTTTAATGAAAGTTCATGGCCTTTATGCTCTCGACAAAAAAGTGAATTCTAATAAATCCTTTGATACACTGCTAGTATTAAGTAGTAAAGTTTGTTATTAAAACTCTGTCATTACTAAAAAATATTGATAAATTCATTTGGTGGTGAGAAATAATCGACTGTGCAGTATTTATCTTTATGCATGCGATATTGCAATGTATTTATAGACACTAATTAAGAGTCGTTCGTAGTAGGGGGTATGCGGCTGAGGGTGACATGTCTCAAGGGGTACGTGGCTGGAAAAAGTTTGGGAAGCACTGGTCTAAAACATATTTTATTGACCTGAACTTTCTTATTTATGTATAAATAAATAAGAAATAAAAATACAGCAAGGCATCTAGCCTCTATAAAACGAAGAGCTCTATCCAAGAGATTCAATAAAGCAAAAGTAAAGCAAAACAGTCACTACAAGTAATAGAAGCAGCAAAGTAAATGTCAAAGACATTAAAGTGTCTCAGTGTAACAGAACAGTGAACTTACAGCTCTGGGTTTCTTGTTAACCTTCATGTCAAACCTGAAACAAGAACAAAGACAGCATTAGTCATCTTACATTAAAATCCTGCTTCTGATGGGAATTATGGAGAAAAGCAGTACCACTACTGTACTATGAAGAAGCCTAAAAATGAATAAATAAATAAATAAGCCTGGTAACAATAAAACTACATGACCGCATGATCGTTCTTGCTCATACAGAACCTCCTAACCAATCCGTCATCTAACGAGCAACCCAGCAAGCGGAGCTGAAGAAGCAAAACTGAAATGAATCTGTGGGAAAACCCATCAAGAAGCAAGAAAATTTACTGACGCTCAGAGTGCTGGATGCTGGCATGCATTTAAGAAAATATGTACATATCAAAGAATGAAGTGTTGGACATGCAGTGTGACTGAGTAATAAAATAACAAGCAGGCTTCAATTCAAACTAACCGTACAGAGGGAGAAGATTAATAATTAAAGTCAAATCATGCATAAAAAAGTGAAAACGTAAAAATAAAAAGTAAAAATTGAAATGAAAAATTAAAATTAAAAAGGTTCGAAGTTCAAATAAAGCTTAATTAAAACATGCAAAAATAAGTAAAAATCAGAAATTAAATTAAAACTTAAAATAAAATAGATGTAAAAATAAAGTAAACATATGCAAAAATTGAAGAATAAAAAATTATTCAAATCAAATAAAAGAAGAAAACTTAAAAAAATAAAATAAAATAAAAAGTTGAAATCAAAATTTAAAAAAGAAAAGCAAAGATTTAGAGAAGAATATACAAATAAAAATAGTAAGAGGACATAGAGGAGAGGAAAACAGTGGATACTTTGATGATGGGCTTAGTAGCAGGCAGGATGTAAACGTGACAGGAGCAGGAAGTAAAATTCAGACTTACTCAAAGTCATAATCAAACATGGCAGAAGGACTGAGGGAGCAGCATTAGGGGAGGGAAGAGAGCAGCAGCTGTTAGTTTACCAACCTGAGCCTAAAGCCCTACGAGTATATAAAACTGCAGTCCAAACTTTAGAGAGTGAGAGCACCACCCCATCACGCTGTGTTAGGAGGAGAACCTGCTGTGTTAATATGTAGGCATGAACAGTGAGGCCCGAGTCAACAAAAAACACGTCGACATGACACGTTAAACCTAATTTGTCTTAACAAACTTATCATTTATTGACCCTCTGATCACCCACTTTGAATAAGTCTAATTTTGGTCAAGCACAGTAAATTTCTTTAAGAAAAATAAACAGACTTTTGAGTAATGTTTACTAGTGAAACCATGTACACTCCCTGTTGGGGAAAGTAACACCAAGAAGCTAAACCCAATCCTTTTTATTTTAGAAGCTCAGAAGTAAAGAAAAAACAATAACCAGGTTATTCTGAGATTGTAAAGCTTGGTGATGTGGACCAGAAATCTCTCAACATATTTTAGGCTGAATACCAAAATAATACCCTCCATTCTCTCTGAAAGCAGAAGCTCAAATGTCACAAACACTTCAATTAACCTGTTGTAAGACATCTGTGCAGTTGTCACACTGCAGACGAAAGAAAAAAAAAGAAAGAAGAAAAAGCAACTTTATCTCAGAAAACATGTTATTCATCTACTGTTGCCTCAACTGGTTAGTCTGTGCTATATCACGACTTTGGTTTTTTCTTTGCTTTATGATTGCTTTTGTCATCCATGAGAACGTCAGCACATCCAAAATGTCTTTTTTTTGGCTTGTTGTGCACTGACTAATTACGACCAACTCTCGTGTCTCCAGCACAGCTGTGTGTACTTGGGCTGGATACACAAGTGTACAAGCAGATCTGCAAGTGTCAGATAACAGAGGGAGATGCTGAAACAGGAGAAAAAAGTGATACGTTCAGTAAAAAAAACCAAAAACAAACAAGCATTCATTTCCCTGCTATTACATTTTCCGTTTTTTGATTTTTTTTGTTTTCCCCTCAACTGTGACATCTGTAATCGAGGAGAAGACTGGATTGCAAAGTGTGAATATTTCTTCACAGCTAAATCTGTCCAGGAGAATGCTCATTCATTCAACCGTGAGAAAATGTAATAGTCTACTGGAAGAGAAAATACTCCTTTTATACTGGCCTCCCCCCAAAATACCTTTAAATACCCCCCACTGTGTACACACTCACACACCAAGGCAGCAAAAAAACAACACGGGAGCTTCTGGAATCCAAGTTGCAAACTTATTCTAGCCATACTAGATCACTTTTTGTGATCTCTCTGTGAACAACGCAATTCAATGAGCTCTTGCAGGTACAGGCAGTAAAATGAGAAATAGATTCCCTGGTGTCTCTGATTGAAGCCACAGGGGTTTCCTTACTAGTAGAAACTCTGATGTATACAGAAATTTTGCGCAAACATGTTCTGTAACCTGCTTGTCAAGAGCAGTCTACATGAACGGCTATGGATGTAGCTCTGTAATCCAAAAAACGCAAGGATATTTTAACAACATGCTGATCCCACCGTGTCTCATTCCTTTATTTAATACCTGTGTCTGTTTTTGTTCTTCCTCTTCTTGTGACTCCCGTGGTGGCTGCCTGAGGAGGAGGAGGAGGCAGCCTTCTGAGGCTTCAGGTCCTGCAGTGTTGAGTCCACATCCTCCGTGTCCTCCTGGCTGGGCTCGTTTTCTTGGTTCTGGAGATCTGGAGAGGTATCGCTTTCTGTGCCGCTGCCTGCCTCACCTGAAGAAATCAAAACAACAGCATAAATGACAAAAATTACTACCAGTCCACAAAATACAAACTTTTAATGCTGCTTAGCTCAAAAGCAAAACTCACGCTTTTCATTCATGTGATCTGGTATACCACCGAGTGCACACACGGCCTGTAAAAATGTCACCGATTGAACAGTTTAGTAAATGCTTTTTGTTATTATACAGCATACCTGTTAAATAATAAGCAAAAGACTTACTGCAACCGATGTAACAGATGACTTGCTGAATAAACGCTCTGCTTCTTTGAATTTCCTATTCCGTCTGTCAGTCTTACTATTGGAGTTCCTGTTAAATTAAAACAAGCAAACAGAAATGTAAAAAATTTAAACAATGGTTTGGTCCAAAAGTGGCTCCAAATGCCCACACTGGGCCTCAGAAAAAATGGCATATTTAAAATTATTTTAAGTTTTTCCTTACGAAAAGAGAAGAAAGTTCTTCAGACTTTTTTTTGCTTCAACATCAACTAGATGTAGTTTTTTTTTTTCTTCGTAATTTTACTGGAACTTTATTTCAGCCATCGGCTGTACTCTTCCTCCTCCTGCTGGCTTGTATGTAATTAATATTAGTCAATGGCTCACTTTTCATTTAGTGTAAATGAATTTCCACAAAGCTGCTTACTTTTGGTTGGTGAGGTATCTGTCCCATCCTCTGATGATGTTGCCATACATCTGGGTGTCTTCTAGATAGCTGCCTTCAAATGCATATATTTGTCTTTCCAAGTTCACCAATGTCTCCTGTGACAGTGAAGAATGTGGAGGAAAAGAATAAAAGTTAGATATCTGAGTTTTAGTCATTACATTAATCAACCTGGCTGGTAAACTTTTAACAGACATTTATTTATATACACACAAATTAGAAGAATAAAATATGTCTCTTTTGAAGTGTTAATTATTCACTTGCATTTGCAGAAAGGATTCAGAGAGCGCGCAAAAGTGAAGATAGCGATGTCTGTCGCAATGCTGATTTATTATTCCTCATGTTAGAGAGGTAAAAATATAGGTATCTGGCTGGATGTACACAATACACATGTGACACCAACTTCTCGCGAGAACTTGGCCAAGCAGGGCGGCTGCTAAAATTTAGCTACGCTAAGTTGTTAGAATATTTTGTCAAAAGCGCTGCTGTGAAGTCGGTATACGTAAAAACACTTAAAAGAAATATTCAGAGAGCTCGAACGGAGTCTTGTTACTACTAACACTACTCCTAATCAAACGTTGTCAGCCAAACAACGCTGTCGACCCGCTAACTAAGTTAGCTGCTACCGTTAGCTCTGGCTAACATTAGTTTAGCATGTAGCGAGGCCTCAGCTAGCAACGCGCACGAGAAATTTTCCCGCGGTGAAATATTAAATGCGACTTTTATTTTTAAGGAAACCACCTTAACGTCTACTTACGGCGAGTTCTTGTTTCCTCTTTACGAGCTCAGCGAGCTCCCGGCGAGTGTCCGGGATCTGCGGCGGAGTCGCCTTCGCATGCATCGCCATGACGGATGGCCGATTAATCTGGAAACAAACAGAAGAAACTCGGTACAATAAAGAAGCCCGCCTCCATTTCACCGACAGGTGGCGCTGGAGTCTCGCGATAGATCTGTTTTCACATCACCATAGCAACTGCTTTAAAATTCCAAGGAGCTCGAATAGCGTCAGATGGCTTCGAGTGAGTCCAAAGTGGAAATCCTTATAAATTCTTAAGCTGAAAACGTGACATAATGGTTTCTTTTATCTTGTAGCTAGTAAAGGTTTGTTAAATACAAGCTAAGTACCAAATAGCGATGACAACACATCAGGAAAAGAAGGGCTTTTCCACCCAGGCTAAGAGGTTTGCTTCTCAAATCAGTCTGGTAGGAAGTTTAACTCCATCAAAATTCAAAGCATTTTAAAAGAATAATAATAACAGTACCTCATAAATAACGTGTATGGTGTTTGTGTGTCAGAGTGAAAGTCCAGGACCGGGAACCTACGACTGCTTTACCAGCACTGAAGTCAACTGTCCTTCCTTCTCAAAGAGGGGCACCACCGGCTTTGTCCCATCCAAGGTCAGGAAGTCCACTAGGTATCATCTTGAAACGCCTTTGGGCATTTATTCTGAAGTCTTGTTGATTATTTATACTTTGTTTTGTTTTGTTAAATCATACTTCTTGCCCCAATGGGGCTTTAGAAAATCCTTACTTACCCAGTAAGTTATTTTTCTACAGCATCATTGCTAGTGGATTTTGTCTGTGTGCCTTTTTATGTATTGCCTGATCCAGGATGAATTTCTCCTATGGGAGACAATAAAGTTATCTTATCATTGTTAGATTGGCGTATACACCCTGCCATTCATCCTATGTTAACAGACTTAAGTTTCACTGCAACCCTAATTTGAATAATCTGGCAGGAGTTGGCAACATTTAATGTCAAAGGATCCTTTTCTGAGCAATTTGTGATCCAAAAAAAAGAAAAAAGTATGGAGCCACAAAACATATTTGAGCCTTATAATGAAGATGACACAGAAGAAATCTTAAAATCAGTGTTAGTTATGGCTCCAGTACTTAGTTTAGATTTACCTGATTGTTTTTAGTCTAATAAATTTTAATCCCCTGCTGCTTTTAAATGTCTTCATCACTTCATCCTCTTTCCCAGGTTGACAGAAGGCCACAGAGACCCACTCCAGGCCCAAATGCATACAACCTACAGAGTTCCTTCATAAATAAATATGACTTCAACACTGGAGCCTCCAGGGTCTTCAGGCTGCCCATAGCTGTGCAGATGGATGGTCCTAAACATATAACTCCAGCTCCAAATCAGTATGATGTATGTGTGCTGATTATAAAAGCTGATTCAGGGTGTAATCTCTGAGATCCTGTTGTGTATTTTTTTGTCATTTTTTTTCTTTCTATACAGGTCATTTGTGTGAGGAGAGTAAGCGTCTCCTCAGTGGTCGGTACATCGCCTTTCCTCTCAAGAACCACACGGGATTCATTTTACCCCCCCAAAAATGTGCCATCACCAGGTCTGCATTGAAGTTTTGTCTTTTTTAGCTTCTTATTAAATTTGCACTCAAATTTTTAATATTAAAAACTTCTCAAAGGCCACTACGAGGTGAACAGCAGCTTAATCCAGCATGGTTCAAAGGCGGTCTTGTCACCCTTCAGATCAAAAACTCAAAGAATCCTTCCTCCGGCCGACCACTGTGTGCCAGGCCCGGGGGCCTACAACCCCCATCAGGCACCCACCCCAGTGAAGAAGACAATCCTTCCGTAAGTAACCATACAATGTTTAGGTTTTGCTACTTTTTTTTTATTATTATCTAAAATTTACATCCTTTTATGTGTGTTTGAAGGAGAAGATATTTTTTGGCAATAGCAGCACCTCCTCAGACTGTACCTAAGGATCCTCCTTTGCCGGGTCCTGGGCACTATGACATAGGGCAGTATGACCGGCCATCAAAGCAGTCCATACCCACTGCTGCTTTTGCATCCAGAACTCAAAGAATACCCCAAAAACCGGTGGCTGATAAGATCCCAGGACCAGGTAATAAGATAAATGAGGCAGTTTTCTCACATGCATTTGATCTCTGATTTTCTGGGACTTAAATAACACTGGTGCGCATGACAATATAGATATCCAGTTTCTTCCTGTTAAAAGGAAGCTTTTCCTCTCCACTGTCACCAAATGCTTCCTCATAGGGGGCTTGTGTGATTTTTGGTCTTTCTTTCTAATACTGTAGGGTCTTTATGTTAATATATACGTCTTGAGGCAACTACTGTTGTGATTTGGTGTTGCATAATTAAAATGGAATTGACGGAATCTGATTGAAACAAGGCGTCATTAATAAATTGGTTGCATAGCAGTTTACACATTTGCCTACTAGCACAGATCCCTGCTTTGATCTCAGGAGGAGATACAAAAAAAGATCTGCCAAACCAAACATGTAGAGCAATCCCTTATGAATAAAGGAGCAGCTAAAGTAGTTGTTATTGCATTCATGAAAGCATTAAGTAAAACTTTCTCTCTCCTTCCAGGTTTCTATAACCCACAGCTCTTGTCAAAGCATTCCTTCTTTTACAACGACTCCAGAGTCTGGGTTCCTGTGTGAAGCTTCCAGCTCAGACTGCACTGTAGATACGTACACCTTCACTCAGATGAACTGTGATTGCTGCCATTCTTAGATCGGCACTTTTAGAGTGAATTGGATGAAAATTAAATGTTTGCACCAATTTAGTCTCTAGTTCCATGTTTATGTTGGCCAATCAGACCTAGGAATGTTTGGATGTTTTCGGAAATGAATCATAATCAGTATTTATCCACTGTGGTGGTGGTCAAATGCCAGAATTCTTGAAAAGCCATATGTTTTGTCCTTGTGGATTTCCTGATGCTCTAAAGTGATATAGAAGAAAGTGTTGGCACAGTCCCCAGCAGCTGCCGGTCCAGCCAATGGTACGCCACAGTAACAGCTGAGAGCTCGAGATGACACCACTCTGCCAACTGCCAGAGGGCAGGCGAAGGGGTGGAGTGACTGTGTATGTGAGCAATGTGACTGACTGGGCATGAGGCAGGGTGGTGTTTAACCCAAAAGACAAATGGACGCATCACTCAGTTCCTGTATCACGTTGCATTGGAGCTGACTCTCTCACAATGTTTAAAAAAAATCAAATATTATTATTATGTTATTAATGCACATATGATTGTAAATGTTCTTTTTGTAAGGCCTTGTGCAGCTCTGGTCCCAGATTCTCTTGTTACTTCAATTTTTTAATAAAATTTTCCAAAACAGAAAACACAACAATATAGAAGAATTATCTTAATACCTCATATGTCGAGGTGATTTAAAAACTGTCTGACTAACCATTAATGATCTTGATCTCTGTTTGCTCATATAAGTGTTTAACTGTTGTTTTGTATGATTATGCTCACTTTTTTGTTACGTTGTTTAAAAATACAGTGTTTGTATTTGTTTGTAAACTTATTGGCTTACAAATTCCAAGCAATTTTAGGCTGCAGTCACAAAGCTAACCTAGCAAAGTAAAGACCTTCAAAATACTCCGTGATTTAAATGCCATTAAAACTCAGACTTTACATTAATGACGGTTCCCCTTGAAATAAATATGTGTCGGGCAGTTAAACGTCCAGATATTTCACGAAGCGTGGATTTGAATCAATGCACCAGGATGATTGGCTGGATGTGTTCGACCGCTATGGAGAAGATAATTGGCATTTTGGGTCAGGGGCAGGACATGCGTTGTACAATGGGCATCTTTTGTGTTGTTCAACCCTGACCTAGATTTCCACTCAGGATACTTTAACTGGTGAGTCTTTTCATTATAAACTTTCTGGTATAGCGGTGTTTTTGGAGATGGTAGAGGCTGTCAAATCAACTTATTTACAGACTGGTAAATGAAAAAAGTGTTTAGTACCTCTTTGGACTTTATTAAGGCTTGAAAGCTGGGGAGTGGCTGGTTTAACTGATATGACAAGAAAAAAACCTGCAGATAAACAGAATTAAACCAAAAGCAAAATAGCTGAAATATTTTTGCTTTAAAGTTAAGTCTTTAAAATCTTACAAAAACATGCGCATATTGTTCACAGGTGTTTGGGGGACTGCTGATTAAGTAGTGATAAAATGTTGGTATTTACTTTGACTATTTCAGGGGGTGGTTTCCAAATTGTCACACCCACTCCTACCAGCAACTTTGTCCATCCTCATAGGTGATGCTTCGTCCTTGTTCTGGATCCTTAACTCGGCATAAATATTGGAAACAATTTGAAAAGGCTTTAAAGAAATGAAGTGGCAATCAGAGATGTCTGTTTCCAGGTTTTCTGCTGAGCTAACTACATGTAGCTTCATTTTTGACATAAACATGAAGTGTTATTACTCATCTCATCTAACGCCCTGTGTTTTCCAAAGCATTCAGTCTGAGACATCCTTCCAAACTTTGACGTGGCATTTTGTGTTCAGCAGATGCAGCTGTTAATGTGAAAATTAATTTCATGGAGACAAATCTGCCCCCTGACTGACTTCGACGTGAAAAACATTTTGTCTCAGAGCTGTTATGGAAACCTCATGCTTATTTCCATCTGCACACTCAGAAGACGCGATCCACTTCAGACCTCAGTGTCATCTGCTCGCAAGGAAATCAGTTGGAGATTTTTTCCCCACCAACTGCAGACATGCTTGACACCCACATTGTGGCAGCTGTAGTTATATTCAGACTCTGACTTCAGCAGTGTGCTTTCCAAATATGTGCACTCGCCCTGTAAAACCAAAGCATTGTGTTCTTGTGGTTATACAAAGAGAAAAGCAATTTAAAACTCTGCTTTTGCTGACATGAAGGTTCTCTCCCACTCGGGTAAAATGCACAGGGAGTATCCAGACAAATGCTTAAAGTGTAACTGCAGGCACGAAGCTTGATTTGTAGCACTTTTGTGGTGTTGTCCCGGACGGGTCATTAACAACATGCCTTTGTGGGTGTATGGGACTCTCTTTGAACCTCGCCACTTCCCCATCAGGTGCAGGCGAGTGTGGACATGCATTCCCCCAAAGAAAGGCTCAGTGAGAAGGAGCATTGCTATAGAACAATGCTGCAGGCACACTGAATTTGAATTTGCTCACTGATCTTTTCTTTAGTTCATTAAGTGCACTTACCAGGTGTGTTACCTAGCAAAGCAAGCACATATATAAAGCACATTTCACCCAAAAAGCACGAGCTACCACAGAATGAGCAAAAAATCAGTAACAGACAAATGAAAACCAGTTATTAACTTAAAAAAGCAGCAAAAGAAGCAGAAATGAAATTACATAATGACTAAGATCAACAGGAGACCATTAAAAATGATGAAATCTCAGAATTAAAACCAATAGAAGAAGCAGAAATTGAATAAAATGCTAATGAAGGATCAGGAACTAGGCCACTAAAAGGCTCATCTAAACAGGAGTGTTTTTAGCTCCGTTTTAAATGCTGATTATGACGCAGCACACCTAATATGATTCAGAACAACGCTCTGGTGGCTTCAAATATTAAAGGTAAAGGTTAGATTTGGCTCTAGGAACAACGAGACAGGGTACAGCACTGCTTTCTGCACCAGAGTGAACAGCTAATTGTGTCATGTTGTGCTTATGTCTGCTGCTTGGCAGTACACCAGTGAATTGCAGGCACGTTTTGTTTTGCTGTAATTTCATGGGCCTGCGTAAAATGTTTAAAGGCACATGGTGTATTTATAGAGTTGTTCGGGATCATAACATGAGAAGACGACGGGCCTGTTAGTCCATTTTATTTAGATTTTTAGTCCCACTGGCGAGGCTTTAAGGACGACAGTTTGGGTCATTCACTCAGTCTTGTGCCACAAAATATATATATAGATATGTGTCTTTGTATATCTAAAAAAATATATATATATGAACACACAAATGCCTTAAAACTGCATTCTTCTTAAAATGGCCCCCAGGGGTTGATTCCTGAGGAAGTCTGCGGGACCTCACATGTACCATTTTGACCTTAGTTAAAAACTTTCCTGATGAATTTATAACCTCAGTCACTTATGCTGGGTCATACTGTAAAAAGTATGTACATGTTGGTTATTCCAGGAGTCACAAAAGTGTATTACCCATGGTATGATCCTTGTTTAATGACTTCTGCTGTCAAACCTGCCCCCTCTCTCTACACATCTGGTTTTAAAATGCCAAAATGGCGACAGTCAAAAATGCTCAAAACCCTGCAGCCAATATTTTATGTGTGGTTTTACTGTGACACACATGGAGTACAAACACTGAGCAGGAATGAGTGCCTAGGGTAAAAAAAAAAGAGCCTTAAACATGAGTATAACTAAACCTTTTCTGTGATGGCCAACTCTGACAAGTTAGCCCCTCCCTGCACGCTGATGGGATTTCTTCCTTAGGTTTGTTATCAGGCTTTAAACACTAAAGTCTGATGTAGCCGTGCAGGAGTGGAGAGCTGACTCATGTCAAAACAACTCCCAAAATTGATTCATACTGCGTTGGATAGGTTGTGAGATCAGCTGACCTGTGTTGTCAGCTTATCACATACATCCAAGTGGAATTTGGAAAGTGATGCAAAAGAGCAACGTCAGCTTATGCATCCAAATTATTGACCAAACCAAACAGTGATCATGGAAACCACAACATGGGCTGAGATAGAGGATTCAGAATGAAAGTGTCAGGATTTTCTTTACGTGTGTGTTTGTCTGTTGATATTACTAAAGACAGACATTTGCAGTAGTTACACAGCGCTTTAGTAATAGTTAGTGTTGCGTTTGCAATGATCAAAGCAAATCTGAGCAGCTACAACACCTCATTAATATGCTTTACTTTGATAATAGGCGAGGTGCGCTGCAGGCTCTCAAACATAGTAAGACTGCACAGATGTTTGCGGTTACCTGCTGTCCACATATAAAATGCTCAAAGTGTCTTAGTTTTAATGTTTTTATGTCCAGTATTCTCACACAGCCTTTAAACAAAAACACAACGAAGATACTTCCAAAGAACATTACATTAACCAGATAACTTAGCACATCATTTACACATCCTATGTCATCTTCCTCTTCTGTCCTCACATTTGTCATATTTTCTAGTTTAACCTGATAACATAAGAAGATAACAAGATATAACAAGGTAACCTGACTAAATACAAAATGCAGTTTTTAAATTGTGTTTTTTAGGGAAAAAAGTTTAAAAAAAACATGTAAGTATGACAAGTATGCAAAAAACTAAGAAAGCACGAAAGAGCCAAATACTTTCCCCCAGACATAAAAAGCTACACAAACTTGAGTGAATGACCTGGATATTGAGTCTGTAGCGACATCAGCAGCATCAGTGTTTAGAGTCCTGAGTGTCTTCACCTAGCTAAGTGGGTCATGCATATTTTATCTCTCCGGTAATGCTCACATACATTTGGCCCTTTAGTACGTCAGTATGTGCTCTGTCACCATGTTGGATAATGTGTCCAGCTCTGAAAAGAACCTCAGATGTGCATTAGGAGGATGTTTGTGTGTCTCTGTATTATATTTCCTATCACTTCCATCCATCATGAAGCGACATATAATGATGACCTCAATCTTAATTGTTAAGCAAAAAAAGCAAAAGGCTTTTTCTAATCAGACTTTTTAAAAAGCTCCTCTTTAAAAAATGTATGACGCTTATCTTTAGCCTCACATAAGCCAGATGGGTTCCTCTTCTGAGATGTGTTCATGTGAAAATTCCCCACATTTTCCAAACTTTTTTTTATTATACTGCTACTGCTATAATTTCGGGTTTGTTTTCTTTCTGTTTTCTTTTTTTCAGCCTGGATCACTGGCCTCCTGCAGTGACAGGGAGGTCACATTAATTGTTAATTAGCAGCAGATAAGTCCCTGTCATCTTTTAAACAGGGGAAATATGATTGAAACAGCGGGTGTGCAATATGTAGTGCTCTTCATGTTTGTAATATTTTGTATATTCATGTTTATTGGTAACTTTAAGATTACTTTGGTACTTTTTAAACCTGTTTTTAAGTGTAATCTCTATGGGATACTGTTTTCTTGCAGACATATATGCTTAAATAATACACGCTTATAAAGATATCACGATGTTTAAAGAAAATAAAGCTTTTCACTGTTACAAATGGTTAATTAACATGATGATAATTGCTGTAATTACACCGACAGTGTTGTTATGACAGCCCATCCCACAGCAAGCCGTTTTCAGCTGCTGAGGAGTCATCTGATGGGTCAAACCATTCAGCGGCTCCGACAGTTAAGGGGACACTAATGTCCTGCGTCTGCGGATAAAGCCAAAGAGAAATTATTGTAAATGTGAAGTTTGACCTTCAGAAGACTTTCGTGAAGTATTGGCTCTTCTGTGGCGTATTTTTTACACTCGCTGTATAGATGGTACAGTCCAGTTGTCCGGCATGCGGTTTTTCGCTGCCAACGAGGTTAAGCCAGAGCAATGCGAAGAGGAAATAACAGGAAATGACACAATCCTGCCTTCAAAATAACAATCTTTAAGCTTTTAGAGTTCGAAAGAGGAGATTAAATTAAATTGAAAAAAATAAATTAAACGAATTAGGACATTTTTAAAACGTCTGTTACAAACATAAATAAAAATTTAAGGGCTCAAAAAATAACTGTAGGTTTCAAAGTAATTGAAAGTGTACAACACTAATAACAATAATCGGAAAAAGAGGAATTTTAAAAATGTTTTTTAATCACTAGTTGTAAGATCCTCACTGGATTTGCCTTATTAATCATTACTTATTGTAATAATACCCTGGCTGGAAATTAAATCATAAAAATAACAACAAAAAACCCCAGTAAGAACCAAAAAAACAAAAACAAAAACAAATTAAAAATATGCAAAAGAAGCCCCGCACTAAATAATCAAAAAGTAAATAAACCCAATAACCTTTTACCTGCTGTAAGAAATGTATTTCCTGTGTTTTCATTATTGTATCTATTGTAACTAACTAACTCACTAACTAACTAACTAACTACCAACACATAACAACCCGCAGTTAGAAACACCCTCCAAATGTTTTTCTTACTCTGACTATAAAGAAGTACATAGATATTCTGAAAATGTTCTATGTATACTCATTAGACCAAAAAATAAAACGTGTTTTCTTTTTTCAGTGGCAGAAACAAGCTTCCATGGTCATCACATGTACATTACAGTTTATATAGCACTTCTCTACTTCTCTAACTTAAAGGTAATTTTACTGTAAACCTCATTCATCTACCCAGACAATCACACACATATAAAAGTGCTTGTTTCTATATCTAAGCATCTTGTCAAATATTTCAAATAGTTGCATCTGTATCTAATGTTTGCACACACACTGTAAAGGGGAATCTCGGGGTTCATTGTATAAGGATACTTCAACCTGCAGACTGGATTAGCCGGAGACCTAACCCTCTTTGATTGGTAGATGACTACTCTACCACCTAATGCGCATAATAATTAATTTTGGAAAACTGAAATGCCACTGAAGTAAAGCGTTGATCAAGGATGTTTTATTTTGAAAATCCTGACCGGAAATCTTTCCTTCCTATGTCTAACTTACCTACAGCTTTTTATTCTCACACTGTAGATTTTCCAGCAGAGACCCACAGGCTCTCCGGACGGAACCGAGTCTCTGCTTTTAAAACACACCCAGTAACATTTTATCACTTCAGAGACTCGGCGCTGTTTTTCCAGCCGGATCCGCTTTTATTTCCATAGATTTTTTGGCCACTTTTCCCTTTTGCTCGGCTTGGATTTTACAAAGGGCGTGTTTGGGAGTTTCATCTCCTGTACTTGTGCGACTCTGAGGAATGACAGCAACTGGAAAGGGTCTGCGATCCGCCTGAATGGAAACAATGGATTATAAGGACCTCGGACATAATTTCGAGGAGAAGCTGACACTAACAGACAAGAGTGAGTATTTTACAGTCAGCATAAGGAAAATGGGGGTTAGAATAACGGGTGGCAGTAGGGTGGAATCTGATTATTCATTACATTAATGTTATGTAAATAAAAAAAATGTTATTATGATTATAATTATAACCCCTGTATATGAAGCGTGGTTTCCCGTCTAAAGACATGGTTGGATAAAATGTAAACTCAACAGCTGAAGCAGTGCAGCCTATCAGATGTCTCCCTCTGACATCTTAAAAGAGGAGATGTGTTTGTCCGGCCACGCCAACAGGCGGGTCCTCACCAGCAAAGATCCGGGAAATGCTGCACTGAGCTGTGGTCTTCATTACCAAACAAGTCAGTGGCGGTGTACTGGGTGAAAAATGCCCCACGCAGATATATAGCAAAAATGTATAGTGTAGACTCACAGGAGAGAGACGGTGCAGGTGAATGCATGCAGCTCAAACAGAAAATAAATAAATAATCGAACGGGAACTCAGTGTCATGCTCAAGAGCACCCCGGATACTGGATGCTGCAGAATTTCTCACACATCTGAGCTTTTTACTGGTATATGTTTATAACAAGCAGTTGGAATTAGTGACCCCAGCTGTGTCGTTTACTGTACATTCATATTGATGCCAGTTATCAATGAACATAATCGATTAGGTTGCTTTTTTTGCTTAAAAATCCAGAAAAAAGGTATTTTAATTAGGCTTATCTCACCATGACTCTTTTGTGCTGTATTAAATGTGTTCTACACATTTTTTCAGTAGACTGAGAAGAGAGATTCAAGTTTTTGTTTTTTTTTTACTAATTTTTAGTGCAGTTTTGATTTATATATGCAACAACCCCACACACTATAAACACATGAATAATTCATCCAGCCTAAGTGCTTTTAAGATATAAAAGCACTTAGGATGAGCATCATGCTGCACACCACTATCATACATATTTGCCATTGACCAGTGCTCACTGGCAGTAGGGGACTTTCTGTTCATTGGCAGCCCACCCCCATTTTCCACTCAACGTGGAGAGCTCTAGATGGATGGAGCGAAGGAACGTCTGCCGCAGCAGCTCTTTATCACTGCAAAAGGCATGGTGCTCGCTCCCTGGATGTGTGGGTGTCTGTTTGAAGAGGAATATGAGCGACTTATTGAGCAGACATGAAAGTGGTTGTTGATTTGTTATAGTTACACTCCTGAAATCCTGGGGCCACTGTGTGTGTGCGTGTGTGTGTGTGTTTGCCATGGTTGACAACTTTTAAGTAGCTGTTTGGTGCCTTTTCTTTTGGACATCATACATGCGTTGTTTTGAACTATTGTTCTGGAGCAAATTCACCCATCAGTGTGTTATCTAAGATGGCAACACTAGATGGAAAACAAAGAGTGTTTTGGTTCCAGGCCCTTTGCAGAGACCGCCGCACGCAGCAGGGTTGACCGGCATGTGACGTTTATCAGGAATGTTAGACACCGAAAAAGGCAGGGGCGTTAGATAAACAGAAACATTCTTTCTCTCTGACTTCTGAGAGATGGGAGTCTCATTCTTGCGCAAAGAAAGAGCCAAAAGAAAGGCCTGTCGGGGATTGTTTGTTTATGGCGGCCTGGTGCGCCTGCAGGGCTGGGAGAGGGGATTGTAATCCCTTATCAAAGTGGTTTATTCAGGTCTGAGGTTGGCAGACCTTTGGTTTAGCCCCTAATGCATGTTGACCATCCAAATCCCTAAAACACACCACCCTGCACAGCCCTCCTTACCCCTCCTGACCTCATCTGCTCGTCATTCCCCATCTACAGTAAAACCAGTCAGCCAGGGACATTACGCCATATATCAGAGCCTTGTTTCTGTGCCTGCTGGTGTTTCAGAGAAAATGCTAGTTTGGGGAAAATGAATCACAGCTACCAGACTCATTTGCTTACCCAGGGAGTGCTGGAATCAAGCTAAGCCTCTCCAAGACATGACATGTTCAAAGACTCTCTGTTTGTGGCTCACAATAGGAGTGGCACCAGTTTCCTGCAACGAGTCAATTCACTTTTTGTGCAATGTCTTTCTAAAGGAGTTCACACTGTACATGCTACAACTCCTTCCTACCTAGTTTTAAACCTCTTCTTTCCTGATATCTGCAGTGCCATCACGTTGACTTTTTCACCCCCTGTTTAACAGTAGTGAGCGTCTCTGTTTGGAGTTAAATGCTCCTCTGTGGAAGTAATCATGAGACGTGGACTCCCTGTGGCACTGTGAGCTTTCCCAGTCATGCTGACGTTATGTTCTTGGAACGCTTTCAAGATCGCAGGCAGCCTGGAAATGTAGATTTCAGCCTAGAAACCTTTCACTGCCGGCTTTAGATTTGCCTCTATCCTCCATAATTTAGCAAAGAAATAACCCTTGTGTTCAATTTCCAGGTTGAAAATAAAGTGTAATTGAATGAAATTTAAATTTAGTTTTATTTATAAAGTAACCATTCTTGTCTGAAAGAGGTTTAAATTGTGAGTAAAGACATTACTTTACTACACAATCAGAAAATGAGCAGGACCTAGGAACTATGGAGGAAGAACTCCCCTTTAACAGGAGAGACCTCTTAAATGAGAGACCTCCAGTCGAGACAGGCTCAGGTAGGGGCAGCCATCTGTCTTTACTGATAGAAAAAAAAACTTAGAGAGATCACAAACAACAATCAGAACAAAACACAAACTGCAAGAGAGAGAAGACAAGCGTTAATGATATGCAGTGGTGAAAAAGACTTTTATTAGTCCAAAAATAATAAAAAATTGTGTTTGTTTTCTCTGAGCAACAAGTCAAAAAACACATTTACTATAACTACAAAATCAATAAGCTACAGAAAATCAAGGTTTTTGCAATAACCCTTTAATCTAATCAAGACCATAAACAGCTGCTGCTGTGTGGAGTGGTAAACCTTTGTCACACAGCTAACATAAGCTACAAACATTAGCCTGTTTGGCTTCCTAGCTTGCTATGATTGCTACAGTGGAACTAGATCCTACAGTATCTGAATTTAGTTTTATATAATTACCAGTGCTGTCAGTGTTAATATCGTTAAAATGACGTTAAGGCCATAACCGCATTAGCGCGGCAAATCTCAGTTAGCGCGGATCGCCCTGTGCGTGGGTCTGCACAGCGCTAACACGTTAACGAGCTAACCATGCTAACACGTTATTGATTAATAATATTTTGGGGGTAAATCTGTTATCACTGTAAAGAGTATATGCTCCATAACAATGAAGGTTTACAGGAGTAGCAGTGCAACTACGCACTCAATTTTTTTATTTGGTCCGTGTCTATTCATTACAGTTTATCTTGTTTAATATCTACATTAATACAGAGCAAAGTTATTTCACCAGGAGTAGAAAAACAACCCCAGAGGACAAAGCTCCTCTCATCTCCGGCATCCAGACGGGGCTCAAGTTCTCACAGCTCTGCCAACTGTGTCTCATTTATGTCCCGGGGGCTTGAACGCTTGTAACTGCAGGTGGGAGGGATGCGTGTGGAGGGCAACGGCTAGGATGACTCTGGGAAACTGGATTGGGAGTGTTGTTGTGGCTTGATCGTCTCCTTGAAGAAGAACGGAAGGAAGGAAGGATGGAAGGAGGAGACTAACAGGAGCGCTAACCTCTGCTGTCCACGTCAGCATCCTAGTGACCAGATGCTATAAATCACAGCCGTCACTCGGGAAAGCAGAGGAAATGCTCCTTTCTGCTGCTGACTATGAAGAAGGAGAGGGAAGCAGGTTCCTGAGAGCTTATGCACAGATTAGTCATGTTTCCATCCATATCCGGCATTCAAAAAAGCCGAATCCATGAATGGGTCATTGATATTAATAATCCGTTTTGCAGCATAATCCTTTTAGAGAACGTGTGAGGCAGGGTTAGTCATAAAGGAGGCTGTCATATCACATTTAGATTAGAGTCAACGAGGTAGCAACACCTACACTTCTGTACACATCTGAGACTATTTTAGAGATAATGTGGGAGGAAAAGAAAACATATGCTTAATTTATATGTTCTAACTTAATGTATGAGCAGTCAGATTTCTACCAGTAGTTGTTACAACTAAGAGAAATAACTGCCTAAGGCACAGCTTTGCTAGAGCAATATATAGTTAATGGCTGTGGCCAAAGTTGTATATATCTATGAGTAAACAACTGCTTTCAAACGTTTAACAGCCAACCTACCACCCATGTAGATAAATAAAACGTAAGAACCATCCCTTAGCTATGTTGCCATAGGCTCAGGCTGATGGGGGACTTCCCAAGTCTCTCTTTCCTGTCTCCCCGTGCTCTCTTTTCTCTTTGCCCTTATCCCAAAACTAGCAGCCCCGCCCTGATCCTGGAGGGGCTTGCTGTCTGATTCGAGATTCAGTTTTTTAAATATCATAGCAACAGTTGCTTAGATGAACTTCATATTGTAAGTAAAGACCTTACAATACTACAGAGAAAACCCAGCAATAAAATCAGATATTATGAGTAAGCACTTGGCAACAGTGGGAAGGAAAATCTCCGTTTTACATGAAGAAACCTCTAGCAGAACTAGGCTCAGGGAGGGGCGTCCATCTGCCCAGATACACTATGGAAGATAGTCAGAGTTTATTAATAACTAATGATAAAATGCAGAGTGGTTTATAAAAACATAGTGAGTGAAAAAGGTGAGTGAAGAAGAAATACTCCTGCATCATGGTAAGCCCCAAGCAGCCTAGGCCTATTACAGTGTAACTAAGGGTGGATTCAGGGTCACCTGACACAACCCTAACTATATGCTTTATCAAAAAAAATTAAGCCTAATCTTAAAAGTGTATGCTGCTTTCCAGATACCTCGGAACACAGATGTCAGAACGCCACTCCCCAGTTCAGAGAAAGCTATCAAAATCAGACCTTGTTTTGGTTTTTAGCAAAGTCAGAGCCATTCAGGTATCGCAGTACAGCATAATACTTATTTTTTTGCACTTAAAAAGCACATCAATAGATATATACCTGATCAGTGCTATGCATATGGCTTGATTTTTGAGTAAAAAATACACAACAGTGGCAGTACTGATTAAAAGTTTACAGTCTTACTACTGTGTGCGTTCAGTGTCCATCATGGTTTGCTAACTCAGGGTATGTTCGTCTGCTCCAACTTTAGAGTGGGAAATCCAAGTTGAGGGGGCGTTTCACAAATAACTTCCAACTGGGAACTCATGACTTCCAACTTATTCAGGAATGCACCATCAGCATAGAAAACATAACTGCTTCTGTGAATGGGTATCCATCCATCCATCCATCCATCCATCCATCCATCCATCCATCCATCCATCTTCTTACACTTATCTGGGTCTGGGTTATGGTGGCAGCAGTCTAAGGCCAGACCTCCCTCTCCCAAAGTCAGCAGAGAGGTGTGATCTCTCAGCATTCCTGCGTCTCCTCCAGGGTGTTGTCCAGTAGGACATGCCTGAAACGCCTCAACTAGGAGGTGCCATTAGCAATCCTAGCAGACGTCTCAACCATCTCAATTGGCTCCTTGAGACTTTTTTGTCTTGTCAAACAACAAAACAACACAGTGATCTGCTACCCAAGTCCAATGGATTAACCCTATGAGCCCTAAGTTATCACAGTTGGAAATCCTAACACCAACTCCATATTTTGGAAAAGAGCATTCAGAATGATTATTGTTTTGTTCTTGGATTTCAAAGCTACTAAAAAACAGTTAATTAAAATAAAAAATACACATGCTGATTGCTTAGAGGCAGAGCTAGTGCTGGAGTTGGCACAAATCATGACTTAGACCTCAGGGAGTGACACAGGGATATTGTTTTCCAACTTAGCAACATAGGACAAGGCCACAAAGTGGGCTCGTGTGGCTGGATATATGTCTGAAAAGACTTATATTTATTTTTCTGTAGATTATTGATTGTTTGTTAAAAAAATTCATGAATTTTTCTTTACTCTGCAACTCAGAAAACAATCAAAAGAGCTAAGCCAGATAATTTCACTGAACTTCACTGAAGTTTTATCAAAACTATAACTTTTTAGAAACCTCTCTTTGATGAATAACAATTTCACACATTTTTTGCTTTTTTATTTGATTTTAAATGTTGTCCAAAGATACATGGAAAATAAATAATACAGGCAAAAAAAAAACAGTCAAAATTATCATTAAAACATGGAAATGGCTTTCCAAAGAGTAGTAACTCCTTTTATATTTCTTGTTAATTTTCAAAATAAAACACTAAAGCAGTATTGAGCTTTGATACCTTACCCTAGTTTTAGTTGAAATTAGCCTTTCCTCTCAGCGCTGCTCTGCACTTCAATGTAGCCTAAATACTCTGAAGACTCCCTTTGATGTATGAGAAGGAGCCTACAGTATTGATTGTGTCCTCGGGGCCTTTTCAGTGAACTCAGACTGTCTATTAACATTTAATAAATCTGTATTAATGGAGCCAGATTCATCTCTGATGCCAAAGAGTAGTTTTTTTTAAGGGGGGGGAGGGGGGGTTATTTATATTTCGCTTCATGTGCTGCAAAGGAAACCTAATCTGCTCAATCCCTTCCTTCAAATAACATATGTCTTGTTTTTATTTTAGATAAAAATCTCATTCAGCTGTATCCTGTATTTTACCCATGCTGCTTTGCAACATATCCTGGATGCATTTGTGGATGTGTGATTTGGACCTCGGGGAAATCACTAGCAGATGCAGCTCCTCTCTCCTGCTTTGAAGTGTATGTGTGTGAGGAGATAACAGCCCTGTTGTAGCTCCGCTTCATACTCACTTTAGCAAACACGCACACATGCACATATAAACACACACGTGTCCATCACCGTGTAACGTCCCTGTGACAGGACCCACAGGCTCTAATATCAGAGTGCAGATGATGTGATGGCGCATGCTGTAAGACTGCAGATGATGATAATAAAAACACATGTATGTGGGCAGCCATCTTTGCTTTGCGATGGTCACCAGACAAAATCTTTCTTTTTGATTTTGTGAGAAGCCACGATCATGAGGTTTGTCAGATGCTTCCCTCTGTTTCTCGGGTTTTTCTGCTCTCCGCATGGTTATTTTGGAACTGCAGCGTTAAACCAGTCAAACTGCAGCTTTTTCCTGCTGCACCAGTCGATTGATTATCTCCGCAGCCTCCTACAGTTTCATAACACCGCACCGCTTCTTCCGTTACCCACTGCGAGCCCTGGCACTCCAGCTAGGAGCTCATTGTGTTTTTCTGTTCACTGAAAAGATCCTTGAAAAGCCCTTCAGTTAAGTGGAAAAGGAAGAGCTGCAGAAGGCTGCAGAAAACGAATAGCGGACGGGTTTTCTTCTAACTTTCAACTTTGAGTTTCAGCATTTTGTTTGATGTGCCTGACGCTCAGAGCTGCAGTAAATCACGTAGAGGCTTTGTGGCCTCACTGAGGCATCTTTTGTCCTCAGGCTTGTTGATTTTTCTCAGAAATCACTAAACAGCTGATGCTTTTGAAGCAAAACAGTAAAGCGTTGATGCTGCAGCACCAACTTCCTGATGATTTCATTCACTCATGTTCATGTCATTTATAAGATGAAGGATTCATTCAGTTAAGTATTGTTGGCTCATATATTACAGCAGTTGTTATGGAAGGGATGCAAAAAGTGCATTAAAAATTAAAAGATCCATGAATTATTTTTACAACCACATATGCATCCTGCTGTTTTAACTGGTTTCCATTTTTACTGATTTACAACCGTATATGTGTCAGTTTTTCATCGTTAGCTCGTCTAGCATCTTGTAGTGCAGGATTTTAAATACTCATTCATTCATTTATTATGGATTTAAAAAATGCTGAAATATACCAATTATCTTATCCCTGCAGCTCAAACCCCAAGCGTATGCAGTCTGGTTGTCTTTGAAGACTAAGAAATCCAGCTAATATTTACATTTTACACACCAGAATCACTCACACATCAGTACTCTTGCTCAAAAACTGCTGGAATTGTATTCAAACAGCTGCTTATTTAATTAAAGGGTCAATTTTAACCAATTTTAATACTTAAGGAGAAATGAAGCTCTTGTACAAATAGGTGTCCTTTGTTGACCTGCTTTTACCGGGCCAAACTCGCACCAAAAGCGGACCTCAGCTGAGATTAAACTTGGTCTGTCATCACATTCGCTGTGCTGCCAGGCCAACATGAGTCAGCCAGTCAAAGTTATGCCCTACTTTATGAGTCCAAAACAAGAGCGTGGTGGTGGGGCAGCTGGGGTCTATATATGCTTGTGTTGGGTTGATGTTTCCAACAGAGGTTTCCACAACAAAATGATTTTCTCAGCTTTGACTTTAAACTACAAACTGCAAGAAAGTTCCCAGTGAGTAGCTGAAACTCTTAGAAGAGTGCAGAGTAGGAGTGTAGTGACAGGAAAAGCTAAATAAAGAAAACTCTATGTGATATACAGACATGATATCAGCGGCCGTGTGACTCGTCGTTGATCCTGATTTGTTTCCTTCTTACTTCTGCCTTGTTTCACTTGTCTCTGTCAGAAACGACTGATTGTCTGGGATTATCTTCACTTTGATTTGGGTGTATCCCAGATTCCTTTATAACCTGTTTACACTTACACAAATGGAAGCAGTGTCCGCTTCCATGTAAATAAAACAACACAGTCAACACAAACAGTTCTGTAAAACCGCAAACAATACGACAACAACACGAAAACAACATTAGCAGCTCATAAGTGGTTAACATGCTCATCTTTAGTTGCTTGCTAGTTTTTGCATTAGCAGCGCTGTTTTTGCTTAGAGTTTGGTTTCCTCCAACTCTGGAGGTTAAAAAAAAGCTCTGTTCAGCTGCTAAATGCTCCACTGTGTTCACATCAAAGAACCATTTTATTAACCATTATTTTATTAAAACTAGTTTTAATAAAATAAATCTTTAAAGATGACCTGTTATGCTTCAGTATTTTTTTCTGGACTGCACCAGAGTCACTTTGCACAAGCCTTGAGCCAGCCCCTCAGTTCATCATTTGATTAAAAGCTTCCTGCTTTAAACCAATTTTCTTCTCATTGGCTGCACCTCACAAACAGAAGGTTTAAATAGCATGTGGGTGGGGCTACTCTGCTCCCAGCTAGGGTACAAGCCTGAGATGACCATATTAGGATATCCGCTCTCTTTTATATCATAAAGAGCGAGACTGAAGGCTGAGGTTTTGGCTCACAGGGATTACTTGTACACACACCAACCTCGTCATTTGAAACTTTATCAGTGATTAATACTGAGCATCCATCAGTTTAACAGTATATATATATATATATATATATATATATATATATATATATATATATATATATATATATATATATATATATATATATTAGGGGTGCAACGATACACAAAATTCACGGTTCGGTTCGGTTCGATACTTTGGTGTCACAGTTCGATATTTTTTCGATACAAAAAAATGTTCATGCCTTTTTAATTTGTCATTTATTAAAATTATAAATATATATTTTAACTCAAAAGTACAGTTTTTAAATTTAACCCTAACCCTTGTGTGCGGTTTTTTTTTTGACAGCGAATGCGCACCTGCGGACCACTTATGTGCAGCCCTGGTTATTTAGCTCGTCATATTGCAGCCACAGAAATTCTTTTGTCCATGAAACCATAAAGCTGCACTTTCTTTTTGCCTTATAGTCTGATTTGTCATAACTTCTCCGTTTTGTGGTAAGCTTTTATTTGGCTGTCACTTCTTCACCCTGACCTGTCTTATTTGGCTCAGCAGAACTGAAATGCTTTTACACGCACTCACATAAGCTCAGCGATTCTCTGCGCGATCAACCTCTCACATGTTTAAGCTTGCTGCGGGAGATTTCACTTGTCATGTTTGCATAGTAAGCTAACGATTAATAAGACGATGTCAGAGGAATTGGTGCACAAATTATCATCACTCACAGATCAGTGCTGTCGCTCTCTATACACAGTTCGCACGATTGCAAAGTGAAAGCAAAAAAACAAGCGCAAATTCAAACGCGACTTCAATATGTCACATATTGACAGTGGCTCACCGATGCCAATGACATAATTACCCAGCTACATTTCTGAAAGAATGCAAAAGCATTGACATATATTTTTCCTACAATAGCCCGACGGGCAGGGAAGAGATAGATTTTGGTAGCTCGACTGAAAAAATCGCTAGCTCCGGGATGTCGGGCTAGCGATATTGCAAGCCCTGTATCTGATTGAGGAATCACTCATCTTTGGAAAAGAGAGTTTATTACAGAGAAATGGCTCTTTCCAAAATAAAAGCTATACTATCCGCTTCTTCTGGGCTATATTCTCAGCAGCATAAGGAGAATCATGTGCTAACAGCTGTCTAAATGACTCGGCTAAAGTTAGTAGCATGCTTGCTTTTTTTTGTCTGCTTCCACTTGTCTTTGCACTAGGATGATGTCGGCGTAAATGTGCAGTCATATTCGTTGTGTTCCCACTAGTGCTTTCAGGTTAATCTCGTTGAAATGACCTTAACGCCACAACACGGCAAATCTCCGTTAACGAGCTACCGCCGATCACTCCGTGCATGGGGCTAGACGGCCAACACGTTAACGAGCTAACTGCGCTAACACACTAGTTCACACCAATGTAATTGAGCATTGCATGGCACATTCAACATACTGTTTTACTTTAGTCCATGACTCGCTTACCTTCAGGGTCATACGTCACATGAAAACCAAAATAATTCCAAACGCCAGATCTGAATGAGAGTGGGGGAGGTCCATGTTAAAAGGAGAGCTTAACTTCTGTCTCGCTAGCTTGCCCTGTGCTCTTCCTTCTGACTATGCTGTCTGTGTTGAGCGCTCAGTGGATCTGCGCTGGACAGTGCAGCCTAGGCGGAGTAGTCGAACGCAGATTCACTGAGCGCTCAACACAGACAGCATCGTCAGAAGGAAAATTGATAAAATAAATTACAAATGTTGTATTGTTCGATACATATGCGTACCGAACCGAAAGCACTGTATCGAACGGTTCAATATCAATATACATATATATATGACAGGAAATATGGAAACCTGTACTGTACTTTTTTTGCCTCTTGTCTTATTCCTGTCAAGACTTTTTGAACATGGACACTGTCGTAACACTACGACCGCCCCATGCTGCTCCTGCAGTCATTATTATTGCCTAATCTATATTTTTTACTGTCATTATTATTAAATTTTTGCCTTTTCATTAGCCCAAAAGCAGCCGTCACACTGCTGTTTGACCTTTCATGTCTTGAGTTTCTACATCATCACATGAAAAGTAAAAGAAGCATAGTTCAGCCACTTCAGTACACCATTGCCAAGTCTCAGTTTGACTAAGACAGAGTCTCTTTATTCATTTTCCTTCTGATTCTCTCCCCTGCTGTGTGGCTTAAAACGCTAAAGAAAAACATCTTGTGGTTGTTTACATCGTGAGCATTGCTCATCTTTGCGATGTCGTGGAAGTGATGTAATGATGAGGTCATTGCTGAGGAAGTGAAACTCCCTGACTAGAGCCTCAGGCATATCCTCTGACCGTCTCAAAGAAGAAAAAAAAAAGCTTCTCTCAGCATTAAAGGATTCAAATGTTCCTCTCCCACTTTATCCTTTTTCACTGTCTAACCTTTGACCTTCTTTTTACTTTGAACCTTGTGATGGTGAATAAAAATGCAGGGGAAAACTGAGTAATGGATGATTCATGTATGATTTATTCTTGGCTCTGTTTGAGGCTTTGTGACTGGGTAACGGACTTGTTGTGGTTAAAAGCATCTGGAGTTCGCACTGGTTTGCAGAGGACTGACATCCTGTTGCCTGCTCTCTTTAGCTCTCACACCAAAACATGTAATGGCTCTGTGGTTCTTAGTTTATACTTTTATTAGACAATTTTGCTTTGTTTTTTTCATGCACTGACTGGCAGGTAGGGTCCCAGACACTTACACTTGCTGTTAAAGTCTCTTGCGTCCCAATCAATTGCATTTTTTGTTTCTTTTGACCTACCCAGCAAACATTTCTGTGCTGTCTGGCGTCAGAGATCTAAGTTGACTGTCTGCTGGAAGCACTCAATCAATGCTTTCTGAATTTTTACCAAGAGAAGACTTGTGTTAAAAACAGTTTGCGCTTTTATTGAATAGAGGAAAATGAAACAAAACATTTGCGATTTAGAGATGGGCGAGAATGCCAAGACAAAAAAAAGCATAAACTAAGAGGCACTTGAACTCTAGTGTTGAAGCATCGTTTATATTGACATAAATAAAAAGATCCAGTAATGGTCGCAGAGCGGTGGTTGTGTTTCAGTCTGCTTTTGTTTCTATTGTGTTATTTCTTTCATGTGTTCAGTGTAGAAAAACAGATAAAGTAAAAACTGACACAATCATTTAAATTCTTTCTTGAAAAAATGTGAACAACTTGTCTTGGTTTGTAAGAGGTCCTCTGTCTGTCTGTCTGTCTGCATGTTCTGTTTTACCATCATACTGAGACAAGTTTTGCTAAGCTAACTTTCTAGATATTCGATGTCAGGGGTCAGGGAAAAAATCGCTACGTGATAGGATTGTGTGGTGATATCGTGTCGATACAGAGACACCAAATGCTGATATTTTGTTCAATAAATTAAAATACTCTAGTAGTACTACGATCCTTAGGGGTTATCTCATGCACCACCATCCAGAGATAATGTTAGCTGAACACTGGACACACAGAAATGTGAACAGATGTGCGATTTTTGGCATTTTGGCACAGATAACTGCTGTATTATCAGAAACAGATTGCATGTAATTGCTAACTGGACCCCATTCAGCTGCTGACTGACTCCGTCCCCGTCAACATTTGGCAGGTTTTAGTAACAAATTCATTTTGCAGTAAAGAAATAACTGAGATACATTTCTTCTATCTGTAAAAAAACGATATTGACAATTTGGCAGTTTAACTTTGGGGACATAATTTGGCGATCTTATAAATGACATGAAAAGGCGATAAATCAGAATATACATTACGGCAATACTCTTGCAAAAATCTTAAAAATTGCAATAATATCATGATGTGGGGTATCTGGTGATATTGAATATATTCTGCATAACTAGTATGAAAACAGGTTTAACTTTTTGTAAATATGTTTGTGAAAAAGCAAAATAATGGATTTCAGTTTGGGTGAATTACTGTTTTAATAGGTTAAAGAAGGTTAAACCATTCAAAGAATAGCGTCACCTTTACCAAACCCCAAAACACAAGAGCTCCTTGTGTTTGTAATTGCAGTCTGTAATTGAAGCCTTGCTTTAAGTTAGAGGTTTCTCCTCTTTGATCAGGGGAGGGGGGGAAGTGGCGTTTATCCACGTGTGACAGTGATTCATAGCGCTGCATTTTGTTGTCGCTTGTTGCTGCAACTTTGAACTGATTACAAGCACAGCTGTCGGTCCTCTGACCTCTCACGGCGTCGACGGGATAACCTGACGGGTTCAAAGGTTCGTGCAGTATTTGTTTGTGAGGCCTCAAGTTTTCCTGTGCTGTCAGAGCCAGTGGTACTGCTTTTTTTGTGCCACGAATATTTGATTTTAGGTCCAGTGACCTTTCACCTCACTTGGTCGTGTTGTCGGTTGTCATGAGATGAATCTAGGGAAGTGAATTTTTTAGTTTAGTGCAGTCGTTGAGAAGAAGCTCTCCTAACGCTCAGAGTGGTGATATGTTTGGAATGTGTTTCCTCTGCTTTCCCTGGGGGCACAGACCCTTGTTTTTCAAGAGTATTTCCGTTTTTTCCTTCCACAAAGGAAGAAGAGGTGGAGGCATCCGTCAAGGACTCGTGTTCTCTGTTTTTGGGTGAAATATTGAAAATTCCTAGAGTCAGTCAGTCTTGTCATGGAGGTAAATGCAGTGCGATATTATCATTGTTTCTTTGAATACACAGGGAATATTTAATCGAATCCCTCGTGGGCTTTGCAGATAATTTTATCCAGGTCCCTGCGAGCCCTCGGCACACGCAGGCCATGGAGACACATGCAGAAGACGCGCATCTGCTGTTTGGATACATGCAACGCAAATGTGAATGCCAGAGATTCCTGAGATCGGGCTGACCCAGATCTGACATGTCCCACTCATCACTAAGACACAAACACACACGCATATGTGTGTGTTCACATACTGGCTCTTTAGTTCACGTAACTAACAACAGAGTTGACCTGCTTCACACAACGCAGGGCTTTAACTTTTAAAAGAAATTTCAAATGCTTTATGTACAGTAAATGATTCTGCTATTATATAATAAAGGTTTTGCCAGAATATACACATGGATCAATGAATAATGAAAATAGAACCTTAATTCCATCCATCCATTCGCTTCCGCTTATCCTTTTCAGGGTCGCGGGGGGCGCTGGAGCCTATCCCAGCTGTCATAGGGCGAGAGGCAGGGTACACCCTGGACAGGTCGCCAGTCTGTCGCAGGGCTAACACACAAGGACAGACAACCATTCACACTCACTCGCACATTCACACCTAGTGGCAATTTGGATTATCCAATTAACCTATCCCCACAAGTCTTGCATGTCTTTGGACGGTGGGAGGAAGCCGGAGTACCCGGAGAGAACCCACGCAAACACGGGGAGAACATGCAAACTCCACACAGAAAGACCCCGGCCTGATGGTGGAATTGAACTCAGGACCTTCTTGCTGTGCGGCAACAGTGCTAACCACCGTGCCACCGTGCTGCCCTTAGAACCTTAATTATTACAGAAAACTCTATCTTTATACCACATCATGTGCTCTAGAATGAATTTTGGCTGTGCAAACTATTTTAATGTCTACCACATGTGTGGCTTTAGGTCATTAACTAACCTTATCGTTGGTCTTTGGCTGACTTGAGGCATCTGTATTTGCGCTGCAGTCGTGTTAAGCACAAAATTGGAAGCATTTGCTGTGTGAATGGTATTTACAAGTGAGAAACTGGTTATTACCAGGACTTTATTACCAACGCTTCAGAATGTGCAGCTGAACAGCAGCACCGCCTCAGACCACATCACTGTCATGCTAATGCCTGCTTACAGACCGCTCGTTAAAGCCACCAAACCGGTTCGTAAGCAGATACAAGTGTGGCCAGAAGGGTCTTCAGAGGCTTTACAGGACTGCTTTAACACCACAGACTGGAACATGTTTAAGCAGGCTGCCACCTACAACAACACCACTGACCTCCAGGAGTACGCAGAGACTGTTACAGCCTACATCAACAAGTGCATTGAGGATGTAACAGTCACGAAAACCATAACTGTCCGGGCCAATCAAAAACCATGGATGACAGGAGAGGTCTACAGGCTGCTGAAAGCTCGGAATGTTGCCTTCAGAGATGGAGACGAGGCAAGCCTGAGGACAGCTAGGGCCAACCTTTCCCGTGGCATCAGAGAGGCCAAGAGACAGTACTCCAAGAAAATATCCCATCACTTCAAAGACAGCAGAGACTCACGGAGCCTGTGGCGGGGCATTCAGACCATCACAGATTACAAGCCCCCACCGCAGACTTGTGACAGTACTATCCCCCTGCTGAACGAGCTGAACACTTTCTTTGCTCGCTTTGAAGTCCGAAACAGCACCACTGCACAGAAGACCCCACCCCCTCCTGGTGACCAGGTGATGACTCTGTCCCCGGACAGCGTGAGGAGATCCCTCAGCAGGATCAATGCACGTAAAGCTCCGGGTCCTGACAACATTCCTGGTCGTGCACTGAGAGACTGTGCAGTGGAACTCACTGATGTCTTCACAGACATCTTCAACATATCACTCATCCAGGCTGTCGTCCCCACATGTTTTAAAGCCACCACAATCATTCCGGTTCCAAAAAAGTCATCTCCCTCCTGCTTTAATGACTACCGTCCTGTTGCACTTACTCCCATCCTGATGAAGTGCTTCGAACGACTAGTCATGCAGCACATCAAGACTGTCCTGCCCCCCTCCCTGGACCCCTTCCAGTTTGCGTATCGGCCCAATCGCTCAACCGATGATGCCATCTCCACTGCACTCCACTCAGCACTCACACACCTGGACAAAAAAGATTCATATGTTCGAATGCTGTTCATAGACTTCAGTTCAGCATTCAACACTATAATCCCCCAACAGCTCACTCAAAAACTGGTCCAGCTGGGGCTCAACACCTCACTGTGCAACTGGCTGTTGGATTTCCTCACCGGAAGACCTCAAGCAGTACGGGTCGGCAGTAATACATCCAGCACCATCATTTTAAACACGGGGGCCCCGCAGGGATGTGTGCTGAGCCCCCTCCTCTTCACTCTGCTGACCCATGACTGCACTCCATCACACAGCTCCAACCTCTTCATCAAGTTTGCGGACGACACAACGGTGGTGGGTCTCATTAGCAACAGGGATGAGACCGACTACAGAAGTGAGGTGAGACGCCTGGCCATGTGGTGTGCTGACAACAATCTCTCTCTGAATGTGGAGAAGACGAAGGAGATTGTTGTGGACTTCAGGAGAATGCACACCCAACATGCTCCTCTGACCATTGACGGAGCGTCTGTGGAGAGAGTGAGCAGCACCAAGTTCTTGGGTGTGCACATCACAGAGGATCTCTCCTGGACGTACAACACCACAGCACTGGCCAAGAAATCACAGCAGCGTCTCTTCTTCCTCCGCAAACTAAGAAGAGCAGGAGCTCCAGCCCCCATCATGTACACTTTCTACAGAGGCACCATCGAGAGCATCCTGTCGAGCTGCATCACTGTGTGGTTTGGAGCCTGCAATGCGTCCTGCCATAGAACCCTCCAACGCATAGTGAGAGCTGCAGAGAGGATCATTGGTGTCTCTCTCCCCTCCCTCCAGGACATTTACAGCACCCGTCTCACTAAAAAAGCCCTTTGCATAGCGGCTGATCCCACGCACCCAATGCAAAGCTTCTTCAAGCTGCTGCCGTCAGGGAGGAGACTGCGGAGTCTCCAGGCCAGGACCAGCAGACTGAAGGACAGCTTCATCCATCAGGCTGTCAGGAAGCTAAACTCCCTCCCGATTCTGCCCCCCTCTCCCCTCTTCTCCACCACGGTCTCACTGAACTCTGTCACACACACACACACACTCACTCTCTGACGCACTCACTGGCCTGCACCAGTCACCTCGGGGAGCATTGGACTGCTTAAGCATTGGACCTCATAAGCCTTTGTTGTTACACTATCTCTTACCATACACTACTAAATCCCCATTTGCACTATTTTGCCTATTTTGCACCACTATGCCTTCTTACTTAAATATTGTATATTGTATATTACATAGCTTTTTTTGTTATACGTAAAATTGTATTGTATTTATTTAAATTTATTTAAATTTTTACTTTTTAATTATTTTATTTGCATTTTTCTAATCACTAGGGTTTGAGAGTAACGCAATTTCTATTCTGTGTATGTCCTGTACATGTGGCAGAATTGACAAATAAAGTTGACTTGACTTGACTTGACTTGACTTGACTAAAGCAAACAGGTTCACCCAACATCAGTGCATCTGTCTGCAGTGCTTTGTTTTTGCTTGCCCAGTTTGCCAGCAGCCTCAGGTAAATAAGTAGGTGCTGCTCAGATTTTCAGCCAAATGCATTGTTTTGTTTCCCTGCTGGAGGCAGGCAGTCCTGCAGTGTGAGCTAATGGCTTTCACCCGAAGACTTTTTTTTCCACCTTTTGGACATTTTTCCAGCTAGGGCTCTCCAGTGTGGGGATATTGAACACAGAATATGTTACACATCTTAAGCCCCTTTGGTTAATCTCAATTACCCAGTAAGTCTTAAAATGCACACAGAGACCATCTTTCTTGATTTGGCCATTTTATTGTTTGTCTTTGTTATGAAAAAAAAGGTAAAATCTCCAAAGTTTATTAAAGCAAGTGTCCATGCTATGTTGGTGATGGCAGACTGAATGCTAACAGACATTAAAAGCGGCATTAAACAGGTAAATAAAGAGATTTTTAATTTCTTGTACTGTAATTCGTTTTTGTGTACAGGCCACCTGGGACCCAATTTAAAGGACATTTCTAAAATAAAATAAACATGGTTACCAAAATTCCCAGTACTCTGTAGCCAGTTGGCACTGGGGGTCATTGGTGTATTTCATTGGGGTTTCCTTATTCTCCCCCCTGTACACACTTCTCTGCTGGTATAAGCAGGTGTCTATGGGGGACATTGCCAGAGATGCTGGCCGCCGCAGTATTACTGGTAAATTTCAGCTGAAATTAAATTCGGCTCCCTGTTTGTCAGGTTACCAGCACTCATTTCCGTCTTCCTTGTTTTATTCTGTTTATTCCGTTTGGGTTTTACCAGCCAGCATGTCCCACACACAAACAGTTTCCTGTTGTGTCTCTGCAGTAAATCTGACATGCCAGTCTGTGGTCACTGTGAGAGAAGCCAGCCCCTTTTATGGGCGACACTCTCAATATGGTGCTTATTGCTATTTATAAACCCAGAGTCTGTCACAGTGGCACAGAAACCTGAGACGGCGGCGGAGGAACGACGAGCCGAGGGGGTAGCGGCGGGTGAACATCATGTTGAATTTGTGTTTCTGTGTTAAATGGAGCTGGTCACATGATCGATGATCACGTGGTTTCTACCAGCCAGCATGGGCTGCACGGCAGCTGTTTCTTCAGGTGAGAGAGGCGGAAAGAGCATGGCTCGTGTGCCAGGAGAGCAAGATATCAATCCACAGCAATTTGATGCTATCCATGGACACCACCCAGCTCTCTGCTCTCTAAAAAATTAATTCTAAAGTGACATGAAAAGTGGGTAAATCTAACCTCAGTATGATGAACTGAAACCAACGATCCCTGCTGAGTGACAAGGATGTAAAGGTTTATATAACCACATGAAAACCCCAATGAACCTATCTGTGTAAAGCCCGGAAGTTTTATTTCTGAATTTCACCTGCAATCACTATTAAATGTAGCAAATGTTTAAAAACCTTAAAAATCCTACAAATTAGAAACATAAGTGTCCATATGCATGGATTTCATCTTTCTCTTATTTACATTTGAAGGATAATCATCCTGCACCAGGCGTGTTTCCTGGAATTTTTCAGTGAGGTGGCACATGGCGGGTCCAAACAAGTTGAAATTTCAATGTGGTATAAGAAGAAGAAGTCATTTTCATGTGCACAGACCCCCATAAACTAGCATTAGGACACATAGCTGTCCCACTGAAACATATAATTTAACTACAAGAGTTAGGGGAGCACCTCGGGCCCTAGTTTTAGCCACACTCCTGTCCAATACCCCATGGAAATAACCTTCACTAAAATCAGTGACCTAGAAGCTTCTACGGCAGTTTTTAGCCTTCTTTTCTCTTTTTCCATGTATGCCAAATGATCTTTTAGTGGTTACTGTTTGCGGTGTATCCATAGATGTTCAGGCAGCTATTGCAGTAAAATGTAATAATGAAGAAAACAATAAAATGTTATGATTTTTAGGCAACTTCTGAAACATTTAGAAGCATTTTCATTCTCAAACCTTTAAGCACACGTATGGTTGATGATGAGGATGAGGGATGAAGAGATCATTAGAAAGCATAAAGAAATATGATTTCCACCAATCTGCTACCATTGCTGACTACCTGACATTTACTGTATCTTTCCTTCACCCCGGTGTGGGCAGACAGCTCCATTTTATTTACCGTTTATCCAATTAAGGGTCATGGGAGGAGCTGGAGCCTGTCCCAGCTGTCACACGGTGGACACATTAGCTTGCATTTGATAAATGGTGATTCTGCAGAGCACAAAGCCTTTTCAGACACTTTGTTGAAGCTCAAATCATTTAATAATGACAAGTGAGTCATCTCTACTCTCTTTTGTCCACTGATTAAAGTCTTGTACAGATTTAGCTGGTGGCAGCTACACAAACCTTAACACTAATAAACATTGTCTAGTTTTGCAGGATTTATTACAAAAGAGGTATAAAAAAGTTCTAGAGTTAATTCTTCCCTGAGATTTCAGATGGTAGTCCCATCAGAAAGCAAAATCCAGCTCCTCTCCTTTCACTGCTGTCAGAGATATATAGAAACAGCCACACCCATGCTGCACTTAAAGTAATGAGTACTCTCAGTCAGATCTGCAGCAGAAGCCAGTCCTCTGCCATAGCTGCTCTTTGTTTTGCCATTTTTGCTGTGTAGCTTCTCGCCGTGGCACTCTGTGATAATCTACAGATGCAGTAAAATTTATTTAAGACTAGATTTTCCTCCAGAAAAAACTGGAAAATACTTTATCTGAGTTTTCCTGGAACTGTGTGTAAGAGCCCTAAAAGAAAGAGAAACAGGCATTTGATCATGAGATTAGAAAAATTGACATGTAAGTGAAGCACTCAGCTGTTTTTAGTGCTGTCCTGCATGGCTGGATTTAGTTTAGATCCTTTATAGACTTTTTAGGTAACCAGGCAATGAAAAGGATTCATGGTTGGGGTAATCCCTTGGTAACCCTGCACCAGTAGCAGTACACAATACTTTAAATAAAGATATCAGACTAATCTACTATGTGTTCTGTGCTATTTGAGTAATGTGTCCGAATAACACACATTTAGTCAGCCCAAGTTTGCAAGTGGCCCCTGCAGACGCCTCCATGTTTCATGCGTCATATAATAATAATGGATTGGATTTATATAGCGCTTTTCAAGGCACCCAAAGCGCTTTACAATACCACTATTCATTCACTCTCACATTCACACACTGGTGGAGGCAAGCTACGGTTGTAGCCACAGCTGCCCTGGGGCAGACTGACAGAAGCGAGGCTGCCATATCGTGCCAGCGGCCCCTCTGGCCAACACCAGTAGGCGGTAGGGTAAAGTGTCTTGCTCAAGGACACAACGACCAGGACAGAGAGCCCGGGGATCGAACCGGCGACCTTCCGGTTACAGATACGCTTCCCAACCCCCTGAGCCACGGTTGCCCTATCTTTGTATCTCTGTGCTGTTTTTCACACATCCTTTCACATTGGCGCTCTCTTTTGCCTTTTTCTTTGAGTCAGCGCTTCTTCTTCAGTCAGGAGGTGTTCGTTGATTTTTATGGATTTATTGATGAAAAGCGATTTTGAATTAGCAGTTTTTCACGACCCACCTGCACGTCCAACTCACTTCTGCAGTTATAGGTCCACAGAGCATTGCTCCTTGTTAGTTTGCTTCATAGTAGAGATGGTGACTTCCTTTTTTTTTTTTCTTTTTTTTTTTCTTCCAAAAAAAAAAAAAAAAAAAAAGAGATGGTGACTTCCTGTTGGCACACATGAATGAGCCTAAATAAAATAATCATTCAGCTTCCCTAGACTTTACAAGTTACTGGGACAGATGGAATAAATTCTGATCATAAAGAAAAGCTTATAACAGAAAGTAAACCATTCTCCTTTTTACAATCCTCTCCAATAACCACGTTAGGTCACACTGATACAGCAGTAGCTTACAAAGGTAACATCTAACTGTATTAAATAAGACTTAAGACTAGCAGTTGAAAAAATAGATTTACCAGGAATGTGTTTACTTGGAGTCATAGAGTGAGGAAGCAGTAGGGTTGTTTTACCTGAGACCTTTAAGTGTCTTAGGCCTCAGTCACACCGACCGGTTGTCAGTACTGAGTGTTTGAGTGGTTGCCGGAGGTAAAAGTCTTCTTGTGATTACTTTGGTGACTAAGAGATGTCTGTAGTTTACGTAGAAAATGCTGACTTCTGCAAAAACTTGCCATTTGCTTCCCTGAGTTCTGGCAAAACTTGAAAATCTGTGATGCAAAGCAGAAGAAGAGAACATTCACCTCAAGAGTAAAAGTTGTGTCTTACTGGGCTTGACGTAGAGCTGGGCGATATGAGATTTTTTTCATATCACGATATGTTTTTTTCATTTCAGGCGATAACGATATCTATCACGATATAAGCCAAATAACTATATTTGTAAGATTTAAATGTGCCGTTGCTCACAAGTAAAATGTGAAATAATCAGCAGCTTGTTTTTATTTAAATATTTATTTCCCATAATAAGTTCAACAGGGTAGATGTACTTAAGGAACATGAGACTTTTTCAGATAAATAAAGGCAAATATTGCAAACTACACAAAAGGCAGCCGCTAAAGCGTTTAAGTTTCAAAATAGAACAAACGAAACAGACTAAATTGTCAATTCCACTTAAATCTTAGTTTGTTTTACAGAAGATCAGACAAAACTGACTAACTTTTGTCAATATCAAATAAACTGAGAACTAAAAGGAAATTCTCAATCTCTCCTTGTTGTATAGCTGAGCTTTTCAAACAGTTTTAACAGTTACTTTAGTCTGACAAAAGCCGAATGACGAATCAGCGCTTCCAGTCAGAGACTGAGGCTACGTCCACACGTACACGGGTATTTTTGAAAACGGAGATTTTCCGTTTCCGTTTTAAAAAATAATCCCGTCCACACATAAAGGCAGAAATGAAGGAAAACGCTGCTATGAACATGCCAAAGCAGCAGGTGGCGCTAGATTCCTAACCGTGCAGAAATGTTGGCCAATCAGAAGTCTAGAAGCCTCGGTGGGAAAAAGTAAACAAAGCTGGGGCATAGAAGCAGAACCGAGTCGTATGTGTGGAGGGACAGTAACTGTGTGTATATGTAAGCATTTAAACACTGCAGAGTAGAATTAACAGTAACAGTATTGTAGAAATTCATTTCACCGAAACAATAACGTGGCGCACAGTGTGACGCATGCACCAGTTTATTGTATTTCCAGACTTGCTTTCGGCACAATTTACAGTGCACGCTACTCTGTTTTTTGTCAGACTTGAAATAACCGAAATACCTTCACACTACGGAACTTCTTTGGCTCTTCCGTTCGACAATCTCTCCGGCATTGGGGGTACGGATCGGGTAGTGACAGCATCTGTTCAGTCTCATCCGGGGGGACTGGGAAGATGGCGGAGTGAGCGGTTCAACTTGAGTGGGCTCCGAGGCTTTTCCTGAAAAGAACCTCCTTTATGTCTTGACCGCAATCAAGTTAACCGGAATTAGAAGCAGACTAGTTATACTTCATCTCTAAAACTCAAAAACTTCCTCCCTGTGTTTCTCTCCGTCATTCTCGGCCACCTTCTCCGAAGCGGCGAAATGGCTAACATTAACAAAGATCATGGCTACCACCTAGCGGCTCTTCGACAGGCGTGCGACGAAGAAGATATTGAATGGATGGAACAGCAGCACGACTTATCACAAGACAGACCGCAAGCTGATCGTCACCACACACCAGTTAAAAGTCCAAATCCTAAAAAAATGAAGGCTAACGAATCGCAGACGCAAAACGAAGTTTCAAACACAGTTCTCCTCAATGCTATCCAAAAACTGGTATGTAAATTTGACACCCAAAGTGAACATTTAAAGAATTATGAATTCCAGTTGCAAGAAAACACCGACGCTGTAAGAAAAGTAAAGGAGTCCGTGGATGCTAATACGGAAGCTGTTAAATCTGTGGTGGAAGATGTGAAACGTATTAAAACGCAGATGGCGACGCTGAAAAAAGAAAACGAGGCTCTTCGTGAAATGTGTCTGGAGCATGCTAGATACAAACGGAGATGGTCTTTGCTGCTAACTGGCGTTCCTGAGAAGGAGGGGGAGAACACGAGAGAAGAAATAATCAGAATTCTGACCAAGATAATTCCTGCGAACGCCGAGCAGCTGTACAACACAGTGGATACAGTGCACCGGCTGGGTCAGAAGGGACGAGTTGGTGACAAACCCAGGCTGATTGTCATACAGTTTGCCATGAGAACTGTTCGAGACCTAGTGTGGAAGATGTCCAAGGAGGCGAAGCTCTGCAAGGAGATGAAGATTCGGTTTAGAGAGGACTTTTGTAAGGAAGACAGAGAAGCCCGCAAACGTCTGTGGCCGAGGGTGGAGGAGGCAAGGAGCAGAGGGCTCAAAGCTTTCCTGAAGGACGGATATGCTGTCATCGATGGTCGTCAAATCAAAGAATGAAAGAACTTTATAACGACCTAGATAAGAAGGTATAACTGTTCAACTAAAATTAAGCCGGTAACTTGCTCAATGGTCCCTGACTTTGACTGGGTCTATTAGTTAATAGGAGGTAAAATGTTCCATTGCCTTACTCTAGTTATTACAGCACTTTCAAGCTATATTCAATGGTTCTTTCAATATTTTCTTTAAATGTTCGAGGTTTAAGAAGTAACATAAAGCGTAAAGCGATTTTTCTTTTTTGTAAGGAACAGCCTAACACGAATTGTTTTTTATTTCAAGAGACACACAGTAGTAAAGATGATCATATATTTTGGAGAAAGCAGTGGGGAAGCGGTGATATTTATTTATCTCATGGTACCTCTCATTCAGCAGGAGTGGCTATTTTTCTACATCGTTTTAATGGAAGAGTTCTTGATCATAAAGGTGATGAGGAAGGTCATTGGTTAATGGTTAACATGGAGTTGGATGATACTAAGTACATTTTAGTAAATGTTTATGGGTTCAACAATAGAGCTAAAAACAGGAAATTGATTTCTGATTTGAAAAAAATGATAGAAGAATGGAAGATCATCTATTCAACTGAAAAAGTCGTTGTTGCAGGTGACTTTAATATGGTACCAGATGAAAAACTGGATAGATTTCCAACTAAATATAACTCTTCTCATTTTAACCAAATATTAATGGATTTCTCCTGCACCCTCAACCTAATCGATATCTGGCGTAACTTAAACCCAGAAAAACTGCAATACACCTGGAATAATTCTGAGCGCTCTCAATGCTCAAGACTGGATTATTGCTTAATAACTGGTAGTCTCTTCCCCCTATCATCCAACTGTAAGATTCTTCACTCCCCTGTTACTGACCATTGTGCCATAACACTTTCAATCTCCCCGGATAATAGATTATCAGAACCGAAGAATTCTCACTGGAAGTTTAACAGTAACCTCTTACGAAGCTCGTCTTTTTGTATAAAAATTAAATCATTGATAGGAGAGGTAAAAGCAATGGAGGATTTTTCTTCTACTAGTAAATGGGAATGGTTGAAGTTTAATGTCAGAAAAATTGCTAGTGAAGAAGGAAAATTAATGGCTAATAAAAGGAGACAGAAACAGGCTGAAATTACTGCACAAATAAGTTCATTGTGCAATTTATCACATCTGACAGAGGAAAACTCTATAGAACTAAACCAGTTGCAGTACAAACTAGATGAACTTTATATAGACAAAGCAAAAGGTGCCTTCATTCGCTCAAGGGCTAAATGGATTGAGGAGGGGGAAAAGAATTCTTCTTATTTCTTTAACCTGGAGAAAACTAGACAAACAAAAAAAACTATAATGAAGTTACAAATTAATAATACCCTGACTGAAGACCAACAGACTATAAACAACTATATCACAGAGTTCTATTCAGCCCTCTACACTACAAATTATTCCAGTTCGGAGACTAATTCTTTTTTTTAGCTCTATCCATGGAAAAATTCCTCAAATTGACTCACACTTTAAAAATCTCAATGAGTCTGAAATCACTTTAGCTGAATTGGATGCTGCTGTTTCCCAAATGGCGAATGGTAAATCACCAGGTCCCGACGGAATCACGATTGAATTTTACAGATATTTCTGGAATGACATTAAAGATCTATTACTAGAGGTATTTAATGAATGTATAAATGATCAGATGCTATCTCCAACTATGAAACGAGGAATAATTTCTTTACTTCCTAAACCAAACAAGGACCCTATCCTTTTAGATAACTGGAGACCTATCACACTTCTTTGCTGTGACTACAAATTATTAGCTCATGTCTATGCCAACAGATTAAAAACAGGAATAACTCAAATAATAGATGAGACACAGTCAGCCTTTATAAAAGGGCGTCATATCCATAATCATACCCGTTTAGTATTAGATATGTTGGATTACAATCATTTAATTCCTCATGATAGCCTTATTTTATTTCTTGATTTCTTTAAAGCTTTTGATTCTTTGGAGCATAATTTTTTATTTAAAGCTCTGGAGGCTGTGGGTTTTGGTCCCAGATTTGTTAGTGTAATGAAAATGTTGTACAGAGATATAACAAGTAGTATTGCACTCAATCAGGGGTTTTCTAATAGTTTTAAAATTCATCGTGGCATTCGGCAGGGATGCCCTATTAGCCCGTTATTGTTTATTGTTGCAGCAGAAATGCTTGCCATTTATATCAAACTCTCTTCAGATCTGGAAGGCATAAACATTCTTGATAAAGAATTTAAAATTAGTCAATTTGCTGATGACACTGCCTTATTTCTAAGGAATGTAAATATGGTCTCTACTGCAATTAATAAAATCCTTTCATTCTCAAAAGCATCCGGCTTAACACTAAACCTTAAAAAATGTGAAATCTTAGCTGTACACAACTGTAATCAAAATACTATTAACAATATACCAGTAAAAGAGGAGGTAAAATACCTTGGTTTAATAATCAGTAAAAATACTAATGATCGAGAGAATAATAACATAACTCCTAGATTAAATGTAGTTAAAAAAATATTTAATCATTGGTTAACACGTGATTTATCCATATTAGGTCGTATCTTACTGTCTAAAGCAGAAGGACTTTCAAGACTCATATACCCCTGTTATTCAATTTTTACATCTCCTAAAATGATTAAACTGTCCAATTCTATTATATTCAGCTTTATCTGGAAGAATAAAACACATTATATACGCAAATCACAATTAGTTAAAGACTATGAAAATGGGGGCTTGAAAGCTTTAGACTTTGAATCTATTATTGCTGCATTCAGGCTCAGATGGATAAAAGACTGCATTTCCTGTCCTCAGTCTATGTGGTACCATATTCCAAACAAACTCTTTAATAAGGTCGGGGGGTTAGATTTTTTGCTCAGATGTGATTATGAAATATCTAAGATTCCTCTTAAGTTGTCTAGTTTCTATAAGCAAGCTTTGAATTTTGGGAAACTAATTTTCACCCACAATTTTTCACCTCACAATTCTGTGTTGTGGAATAATAGGGTTATAGTCATCAATAAGAAGTCCTTATTTAAATCAGACTGGTATGATAACGGTGTATGTTTTGTTGTTGATCTGCTTGATAGAAATGGAAACTTGCTATCTTATGAAGAATTTATTGATAAGTATAAAATAGAGATTTCATTTAATAATTATAATAAGGTTTGTAAAGCGATACCCACACCGTTGTTAAATCTTATCGTAAATACTTTAAAGTATTCATTAATAAGAACATGCTTACCTTCACTGACGATAGGTAATACCTCAATAAAGGACAAACAATTTAATAATAAGTTCATCTCTAATACCTTTAAGCAAATAGTATTCTGCAACTACAATGTCAATGTCAGACATGACCTTGATAGCATATTGAAAGACAAGTCATTTTCTTTTTACTTAAAATACCCACTTGCGCCTAAAATGAAAGAAACACACTTCAGAATCATATCAGGCATTTATCCAGTTGGAGAATTCCTGCATAAAAGGTTTAATTTTGAGGCCGACTCTTGTGCTTTCTGTTCTTCCGATCCAGAAACACTAGAGCATCTATTTTTCACTTGTCAGTATGTTAATGCTTTCTGGTTTGAAATACACTGTTGGGTTTCACTCAGAATTTCCAATGTACCTGCCTTCACATCTAAGGATATTCTTTACTTTATGGACAATCTGGATTCTGAAATCTCAGATGTTGTCAATTTTGTAATAGTGCTATGTAAGTTTTTCATTCATTTATGTAAGTGGAAGAATGCCTCTCCTATGTTTACCGTCTTCTTGAATTACTTTTGTCAATACTTTAAGTCACTTAAGCTTATTTCAAATATGAACAAAAAAACTGCTGTACTATACTGTAAAATCAAAAAATACTTGCTCTTCTAATTTTCTTGCCTGTGTCAAAAGGTCTATGTTCCTTATTTCTTTACTCTAGAAACTTTTATTTTCTCCCTGTAAAGTTATGATGACTTGCTTCACCATCTTTACAATGTAAATTGTTACAATTCTGGTCTGTTTCCTTGACTTGTTTTGTATATGGAAATTTGTTTCAATAAAAAAAAAAAAAAAAAAAAAAAAAATCTCTCCGGCATTGGAACCATCATCTGTTTTCTCTTCGGTCACGCTCGGTTGATTTTTCTAGTCGGCACACTCATTTCCTCCATTACGCGCTGGCTCCATTACCCGCTGGCTGCTTCCCAAACAAACACACGTGCGGCTTGGCACTTGTGCTGTACACAAGCCACGCGACATGACGCTGCGGCTGTGATTGGTTCGGCTCTGCGCTACTTAATTTGGATTGGCTGACCTTTTTTTTTTTTTTTTAAGAGGACAAGAGCGGCGAGGTCTATCACGATAGCTTAATTTCTCTATCGAGTAAAAGTTATATCGCGATACATATCGTTATCGTTCTATCGCCCAGCTCTATCTTGACGTATATTCCAGTTGTAATATTTGCAGAAGCATCTACTGAAATGAGTCCCCAGCTGTCTGCAGAAACTGTGAATGACCCTAGACTTACAGTGCCGTTAATGCATACAGTTATATATGCAGTATCTTTTGAAGCTCCTAGCACCTGCAGTTTAGTGTTTTTCCCATCAATATTTTAAATTCCAGGAATCCTGGCTTCTTTTTTAGCTATATAAGGCTGTTAAACTCTTTCAGTTCAAGTCAGCCACACTTATAATCTCCTCGTGGAAGGAGGAGCACTGCAATCCTCTTTTTGCCAAATCCTAATCCTTTTTTTCAACATCGAGTAGTAGCATTGCTGCCCTGTTTCAACATGATCCTGCATCCTTTTTCTTACAGTTGCTTCCTTATCTAAACACACAGGGGGCTTAATTCACATCCCATTATTCCCCCATTAGTATTCTGTGCTGTACTGTGCATTAAGGCCTTTGTTGAATACTGCGGGGATAGCTGGAGACGAGCCCAGTGTTAATCTGTGATTTATGTGGTTCGGTGAGCGTTTGGACCGGCCTGATGAGAGCGTCATGCTCCATCTGCCCATTGTTGGCTGACTTGAGTGGAGAGCTGCCCTCAAGCCTCCAGCCTCTCATCTTCCTGCTTCACTCTGTCTCAGCTCCTGTCTCATTATTCCTCTTCTCCTCAAGTCCACCTCCATTGTGACAAAAACAGCCCACTGCACTGTTTCCCATTGTCCTCCAGCTCTCCTTTCTCTATAAATCTTTCTTCTCAATCTCCACATGTCCTTGTAGAAGAGCACAAAATGTACCTTCTTCCTGCACCGCCATGCGTCACTGCCGCTCTGTGCACAGTGTCACCGATTCCTCCAGCGTGACACACAGGGAAGGAGGGACAAGCAGCTACTGAGCAGATCACAGCGACAGCATCAGCAAGCCGCCCAGTGTGGACAGTCAGAGCAGGGATTTCAACAGGATGATGGGTCAGTTATGATCTTCATGACCCGACTGAGAATATTAGTCATTTTTAGAAACAACATAAAACACTGTTTGGTTGGGTTGTAACTAGAAATATTTCTGTTTGTTTTGTTTAAATTATTGATTTTACGGAGGTGTCTATCCAGAGAGGGAGGAACGGGGAGTACAGCAGAGCCTGTAAAGCCAGTGAAAACAGCTGTATAATCACTGAGGCGTCTGACTTTGCAGACATTTAACAGGCTACACTACAAAGTGTGACGTGGAGTTTGAGAGATGTTGGTGTTGAACGGTCTGTGAGGATCTTGTGCTGCTTCTACATGGGATTGATGAGAAAACAACTAAACAAAATACCTCTCTCAGTCCATCACAGAGTCATCCGAAGGATACTTTAAATCCTTTTCATGTTATCTGCATTCCCAACGAGGTGACACTTTACATTGTCAGGTATGGATCTTGCAATTAAGATTGAAACCCAAAGATTTAGTGCTCTGCTATAAGAAGTCACTTGGTGACAGTGGGGAAGAAAAACTCCGTTCTTACAGGAAGAGATCGGCAGAACCAGGCGCAGGGAGGGGAAACCATGAGCTCGGACTGGTGAAGAGACAAAAGAAAAGCCTAGAGAGATGACGAACATCAAACAGGACAAAACTACAGAGGGAGAGGACAGAGCAGTTAATGGCTCACAAATGCATCAGAGCTCAATCTGGGACAAAGATAAAAAGATTTTTTATATTTCAAAATTCTTCAAAACATGTTTGTTTGTTTTTTCATTTTTCTTAATTTGACATAACAAATTTAAAAAAAGAAAGAAAAACTACTAATTCTGATACTAGCAGCAGAAATAGCAAATGGGCTGGTTATTATACCGCTTTTCTGCTCTGCTCGATATACAACATATACAACATGCCTTATTTACACATTCACACACATTCATACAAACAGTTTTTCTATGTCTAAGTGCTTTCAGTCTTACAGTCACACTCTGATGAAGAGCAACTCAGGTTTCAGTGTGTTGTAGAATGATGCAGCCAGGGATCAAACCTTCCTATTAGTAGAGAGACAAGGATGTTATGGTCTGCGGTGGTTGGCTGGAATTTCCATAAGGCTCCTGAACCTACCTGGGATCCGCCCCTGGGCAGGGCCACCTCCTCCAGCTCCTACACACCTGGAGCCAATGGCAGTCAATCAAGCCAGGGGGATTTAAGCCACATGTTGCTGCGCATTCACCGCCAGTTCGTCATCAACCTATTTGCTGGATTCATCTTGGCTCACGCGCTACCTCCGGACTCAGGATACAAAAGCAATCGTTTTAAAAATCACTCTGTGCCTCAACTGCCTGCCCTCCTGCAATCACACTCCATCTGAAGAACCCGGATCTCAGGTCAGCCTTGCCACGCCACTCAGCTCCCTGGATTCTCGTCACTCCCCTCTCAACACTCTGTGTCCCCTACTGCAATGTGACCGTTGCCTGCTCAGCTCCACTCTGCATCTCAGGACCCGTTCCCTCGCCCTAGCCACGTTTCCCAGGCCACGCCACGTCAGACTCTACGTCTTATTGTTTTTTGTCGTTGCTATGTTTCTAGCGCTTAAGCCTAGAAACGTAGCCTAATAAAATATTGTTAAACTATCTGCTCTCTCTCCTCTGGGTTTCTCTGGGTTTCTGCGCTCAGTTCAGTTCAGTACAGACCACTCGGTCCCGTGACAAAGGATGTGTTTCCACCTGGTTTCCTAGGTTTCCAGTCTAAATGCAAGTAACATTTAATTTCAGTGAAACAAAACCCAGAGCAGCTGTGGTTCGGGGGTAGAGCGGATCATCTGAAGGTCGGTGGTCTGCATGGTGAAGTATCCTTGCAAGAGATACTGCTACGTAAATCCAAGGACTTTTACTGCTTACTGTTGTGAAAAGCAGGGAAATAAAATGCACCTAAATTATCGCACAAACTCTTTGAACAGTAACATGTTTCTGTGTAAGCCCTGAAAGTGTATAGTTAGAAGTATTAGAGTCTCAGATGAAGTCGAGAAACTTGCCGAGCCCCAAACCGGAGTGAGATCATCGTTTTCTGTGGCTCCGTGGGGATGTTCAGCCTGATTTAGTATTAATTACTCCCGTGATTATAACTGTGCAAACATTTTCTTTATTTTAGGGAAGCAAGTTGAAGCAGACTTACACAACCATCTCTAATGTTTTCCTCTCTGTCTTAGCCTCCAAGCCTCATTATTAATGTGTGTGGTGGTGTCTTTAAAAGCTTTAATCTCCACGCTGTGGCTCACCTGCTGCTCCTGTGTTTATTAGTGTTGACAGGAGACTTTTTACCTCTTTTGCACTGAAGCCATCGGGGACTAAATGCAGGATTTTTTCTAATGAAGCTGAAGTGTTGCGTTAATGAAGCTGTCGAGGGCTTCACGGGTTCTCAGGAGCTAGATGGAAAGCTTTTACTGGAAGTCTCACCTCGGAGATTGCACAGTAATGATGACTGACATGACAGCAGGATATCACGTATTTGACAAAAAGCAGCAGTGACAGCATGAGGAGAATCATGTGCAGAGGTTTTTGGGATAATTACACGCTAATAAGCATCACAACTTTATGTTGTTTTTCTCCTTTGTGTGTTGCAGCTCTGCCCCTGCAGACAGACTCCCAGTCCATCCAGAATGGGGACAAATCTTTGGGGAAAGACCTCCTGACTCCAGAGGACTCAGCCGTCTCAGACCTTTCTCCCAAAACAGACTCCAGCTCCAAAACAGAGACCCCCGTTAAGACAGATGCCTCCTCCAAGACAGACGCTCGGCCATCCACGCCTGGCTCAAGCAGCAGCAGCCCTCAGCCCAAGAAAGGTAGACTGAGCTGTCTGGAGCCTTGTTTGTGGCAGCGAGGACAGAGAGTCAGTCTCAGTTTAGCAACTGAGGGGACTTTTATGTCTCTACACTGAAGATGTAAATGGAAAGGTCAAAGAGAGACGGGAATGATGTACAGCAAGGTGGCGGTTTTGTGGACTGTGTACAGAAAAATTTATTTTATACAAGACGACCTTCTAGTGTTACAGGCCCTGGTTTTAGTGGTTTTGGAGTATTTGAGTTCTTCTTAAGATTTTTGTAGGGGTTTGATTATATCTAGATTGAGGTTTTGTTTCTTCTTTTGATTTCATTTTCATCCTGGTAAGCTTGGCTACTATTACTCGTGCTATTTGACTATTTGAGCTGCAGTCTTTAGGAAGTATTTAGCAAGTTTTGCCTCTTTTTATTTTAATCTCTTCATTATTATAACAGTGAGTCTGATTTCTTGTATTACTGGTTTTTTTTTAAAGTTTTACTTACTTTTGGGTTTTCTGCTAATGAGTTTGTTTTGTGACCTGTGTTTTGGGTCATGTTTTCTTTATTATTTTAGTATCTCGAGTTTAGTTTATGGTTCCTGTCTAGTTTGCATAGTTTTGAAAACCTGTTATGATGGTTTATTGTTCTAGTGCTTGTGTTCTTGGTCTTTATTTAGCCAAAGACAAAGACGACAAGAGATGATAGCGACTTATGAGCCTGTTGTGAGCGGGTCCAGTGGTTTCCAGTGAGTGCTTTTTAGCCTAAAACCAATGATGTACAGATGATGTCTTTAAGTTACTTCAGAGTGGTATGAGCCCTCACAACTAACAAATATAGAAGAGCAGGCTGTAATTCTCCCTTCACAGTACATGGATAACACTTAAACTGTGAATTATCTTTAAAAAGAAGAGAGGAAGTGGTAAAAGCATATCTGTGGGGGTGATGGGATCACCACTGCTGACTACCCACTTCCTTCAAAGGAGTCAACTGAGGTGAAACACCAAAAACCACAGAAACAATTGTTTTTGGTGTGTAAACAGCTAAACAATAGTTCTAGACAGAGTCCAACAAACAAGGTAACAAAAGCCTTTTTGTATTTGTTCCAAAGTTGGATCAGACTGAAAGTTTTTCTCTTGATTAACTGTGACTTCATAAATGATGAGAGGTGGTTAAGGAAAAATTTAAGGAAAAATTGTCACTGCAAATGGGGAGGCTGCAGAGTTTGTCCTTCAGCTTCCTTAAAGTCAGAGTCTCCTGAGCTCCTGCCTCTGTGGACGTATCGTTGCTTGTTTGTTTTAGACATAAAGGGGAATTCCAGTGATTTTACACATCAAAGGTGGTTTTCGGGTCTTCTGAGAGCGCTGCTGCTCATGTGAAAAAAAGTTGTTTAAAGCGTTTTGTGTCTCCTGAGGGAGCTGCATGAAGTCTGCCTCTGAAGCTGGTGTTGTACAGGCACAAAGAAGGGAGACCTCTGTAGTCTGCTGCATTAGCTGCTTGTGGCATAAATCAAAGGCTGCCAGGTCTGTAAAGCTGTTGTCCCACGTGCACTTTGGCTCTTAATTTTTCAAGAACTTACCTGAAAGATGGTGAGAACAGAAATGTCCAATGGACTGAGATCGCACGTTATCTGGTCTTTAATCTGCTCTAACCAGATCCCTCACTCACAGTTAATCTATATGTCAGAATATTACAAAGTAAGAAGTGTTGACTTCTGTTTACTGCAAAACCACGCAGTATTTGAAGTACCGCAACCACCATTGAAGCAGACAGCTTCCTGCTAATTTGAGTTGTGAAAAATATATTTGCCTTTTCAAGAAATTGTGTGCATGTGCACACAATTGTGTGCTAAGGGGCAATCAAAAATAGCCCAGTACTTAGAGGCGATATCAAAAGAGCAACAGAGGACATTTCAGAGTGTTTATGTGTTCATGTAGAGTCAGTTTTGTAGGACTTGGATGTAAATAAATTCTTTCATTTTAAATATATGAGACATATATTATTGGAGATGCATGAATATCTACAATTTAGACTTTAAAATGAAAGTCTCATGCAGTCTGTCCATGCAGTGGACCTGCCAACCCTGCCTGACACATCTGACCCTGTTCATGTCGCATGGTGAGTAATGTACGACGAGATAATGTGTCTCGCTTTGCAGCCCACTGAGAGTCAGATGGTTTTGCGCCTTCTGTTTTTCACATGAAGATCGTTGCTGGAGTATTTTTAGCCCATCCCACACACGTTGAACAGTTAATGCGAGAACTATTGTGCTTCTTTACAAAGTACAACCAAGATCTGGGATTAACGCTCTTTTCTCCAGCCCTTTCCGTGTTTCCTTCTGTCTCGGTATAAAAAATAAGCTGTACCACTCCAGCTGCATATAAACAGTCACAGTAATACTCTGCTTCTGATTGCTGGTGAATTCAGGAGAATCCACAGTCTGTGGGAGAAACTCAGCTCACAGGCTTTCAGGACACAGCATCAAGCAAATAGGACATTATGACCATTTAGTACAGTTTATACTCGCTATGAAGCCTCTGCAGATCCACCTTTACCCCTCAAAGCACACTTGCACATGCTCCTTACACAGTTTCAAGGTGAATGTCATTGATCTGTGGAAAAACAGGCTGCATTTGGGGTGCTTATTATTACAGTCGAACCCCAATTTCAGGCAGTGCCATTTAAGTGCGAGGTCAGAACTGCTTTAATATAGTGTTAAAATGACAAATAAAAATGAGTTAGAGCTTCAGCATTAGCAGAACTGAACCCTTTTCTTCGCCTGCTGTGAGGCTTTTATTAGTTGTTAAAACAGGAGTCAGCATTTTCTCTCTGCGTCGGCTGTGGGGTTCATTTGTTTTCTGATCGAGACCGGCTCTTCGTGTTCATCATTCACTGCAGAGAGTGGACTATTCATGCTATCCGTTTTTCTCATGTGTGGACATTCACATGCTTTCTATTGTAATGGAAGTTTCACTCTGTTAGTGAGCCATTCCCACAGGACAGCTGGTCGTGGATGAAAGCCGAGTTGTTATTTGTTGTGGGGATGTGGAGTACAGTATGGGGTGGAGGTGGCGATGCATTAAGTGACGTCTCGGCGATACGAGACCTGCAGGCTCACTCTGGAGATTCGCTCTTCTCTGTTCTTATTACGCCTGCATACAGCTATGTAGGATGCTCTCTGCAAGGTAGTGTTGGGGGGGGGGGTTGCCATGGAGATGGGCTGAAGTGGTGCTAGGTCCTCTGTGATTGGTTTAGAAGACGTAGCATACATATTGCATAGCACAGAGAAGAACCACAAAAGGAGACGGGATCGGCGAGCACCCCAGGAGTCCCGTTTTTTTTCCAGCAGCTCTTCAGTCACGGCCTCTCGGAGTCAGAGAGAGCTACGCAAATCCTCACGTTACACCAAAGTGTATCAAGATTCAGGCTAATTACTGCTTCAGATGAGCGTGTCTGAACAGCAAATCACACACGGGAGTTTAAATGTTGACCTTGAAACTGAATCACCTCCTTTTTAGATGTTAAATATTCCCAACATTGTTCAGAATTCATTCTAAAAATCATTATACAGCACAAGATTGAGAGAAACTGCTCTTAAATCTGGTGTTACTGCAGGGGATAGTCATGGATCACTTGGCATACTGCAGCAGGTTGAAGACGCTGTATCTGGGGCAGTTATTGTTTTTGGGCTCTGTACAGAAACCTTATCTCATCTATTTCACTGACCCTCAGTAGATCTGTGTCCGGGATATTCTGGGCATATTCTTTTATAGAGATGCTATAAAAAGAGGAGCTGCGGCAGTCAAAGCATCCTGAGCTTAAATCTGTTCTGAAACAGCAAACTTGGAGGGAAATGCGTAACTTTTAGGGAAAAATAAGATTTTTAAAACCTAATTTCTGTCAGATTTGACTGGTTCAGCAGTTCAACAGGAGTGATTATGTCTGAGTGATCAATGAAATTAAAGTTAAATGAGATAATGCTTCATAAAAGCTTCCTAAATGCTTTTCAAGATGAGTGATGAGACTTGTTTTGGTTTGACTTTCTATTTTTCTGGTTAGAATGCTTTCTAGAATAAATTTCAGATTTTCATAGATTTTCATAGTGGAGAAGTATGACACAACAACAATCAAGCTCTTTCCTTCTTTGACAGTAAGGCCTGAATTATGCTTCAGCTTTAAATCTATATTGTAACTAAGGGCAACACTGTAACCTTCCACTTAACCTGACCTGCACCTCCTGAGAAATGTAACCACATGTCAGGTCTGCACGACTTTAATAGCGTGGAAGGTTGTGGTGTAAGGTCAAGAGGGGTTTCCAGTTCTGTCATAAGTTTGGACAGAAAGTCTAAATTAAGCTTTACCGTAGGTTGTTCTCTGCTCTCCACACCAGAGGATTGTTGATTCACTCTCAGTATCAGCTCCTATCATTTGAAACTGGGCCACTGCTTGATTAATTGATCAATTGATTGGTTAATTTTTCTACATGTCTTGGGTGTACTGCGTGAACAGGAGTAGCCTGAGCACAAAATCCTGAGGGACTCCAGTGCTGAACATCGAGTGGAGGAAGCGTGACATCCAAACTATTTCTTTATCTTATAAATCTGTAACATAGTAAGAGAAAGCGCATTAAAATAAGTAAATACATGTTTCTTTTGGTGTTGTTTTAAAAATAAGTTGCGTTTTTTATATCACAATCATCATTACGACTCTCAGGATGGCTTTTTAGAAAACAGGTTTCTCATATACTCAAATAAAGTCCATGAGTTGCAAGAATTGTGCCATTTAGTGTGGGTCTGCTTGGGGTTAATAACTCATGACTTTCTTCACACAGTAGGCCAAATGCTGTTTTCTGGGATTCAGATTTTAGCCATTTCAAAGCTGAGACTCCGTAGCAGTAATCAGCTTTTTTCACTATAGCTCTGCCTCTGAAGCTGATGTATATATAGTACTGTAGTATTATACACACAAAATCATAGTAATACTACAATTTTTAGTATGTAGGAAACCAGAAATGTTTTCCTGCTCTCTTAAGTCTTGAGTCTACTTCTCACATACCAGAAAATGATCAATAACTCTGCAATCTTTTAGCTTATTGTTTATAAGTTTAGTGAAGATGAGATGATAAATACAACTTGATGTGAAAATATGCATGTGTTTGTGAAGTAATTCTTTTCTCCCTTACAGACTCAGTGAGCTCGGAGCAAAGACAGAAGCTTGCAAAGGAGCGGAGGGAGGAAAGAGCCAGATACATCGGTAAGAAATGAGAAAGCGGATATAAAACACGATGGACTCAGCTGTCAGCTCCAGAAACCACTGCTACTGGATGCATGAAGCAGGGATTTCTTGTAACCAACTTAATGTGTCGACATCTTTTATCTTTTGTATCCCTCTTTGTGAATCTGTCACTCTGCTCTGAAGTGACTGACGGTTATTGACGTCTCTTATTGTTTCTTCCTGCATGGCGCTCAGAACAGCAAACTCAGCTGCAAGGTAAGGGGCTTCACTAAAAGCTTTCGCAGCAGTCATGCCATGTGGGAGTAATCAGCATCATTATGTGGATCCTTTTTCCTTTCTGCCGTGCCCGTTCTTCTCCCCCCCATCACCGATCGCTTTGGTTATCTGTCGCCACTCGGTGGAAACTTTTGAACTCCGTGATCGGTCTGCAGCCTCATTTTTGGTTTAAATGTATCTGCTCCTATCCTGTTTGAATCTATTTTGGCTTTTGTGTTTTGCATTCCCACCCAGCGTGCATGCTCCACACCTATAATTAGAGTTTTACTTTGTGGCTGCAGAATGAAACTTCTCCTTATAAAAACACAGAGGCTGGTCCAAACACATGAGAAGCTGAGGACGTCTCCGAAGCGCAGGCGGCCAATCGGACCAGAGCTTAGTGGGCGTTTCCCAGCAGAGACGTCCCATAGAGCCCAAGGCAGTCGGCGTAAAAAATGAGCAGTCATTACCATAAACTGAGACCAGGCCTCGCAGACAGATTAGATTTAATTACTGCTTCCATTAGTATCAGTTATGTGGTCATGCTGCAGCAGTTAAAGTTAAACGTCGCTGCCTTTTTATCGAGAATATCCCAGGTTCAGATACTCGGAGCTAAGTTTCGTTTTCAGCCGTCTGCCCCTGCGCGTAATTATGTGGCAGTGTTAAGCCTTTCTTCAGTGTAGAGCCTGCAGTTTGTTGCACACAGTATGCAGGTGATGCCTTATATATGACAGCTTGTTATGTAACTGCAACTGTGCTCTAGATATTTCGTGCAGAGATGAGCATGTGAAAGCAAGTTCCGAAGCGTTAACCTGACACATATTTTTCAGTCCTGCTATGGATAATTAGATTTTTTCAGGAATGGGATTTAAGGAGGAGTGAAGACGTCTTTCTCGCTGTTGATGAAGTGCAGACGTGTGCGTGTCGTTGGCTCATTAGCGAAGATGAGCCGCAGAAAACCGAACTAAATATAAAACACGTATTTGTGTCAGACCATTGCTGCATCCTTGCATAGCTTAGTGCTGTTTTCCTGTTGCTGGTTAACTCATAAACAAAGACATTTCATGCCGTTCCTTCAGCTGGATCCAGCCTGTAACCCTCCCGCATCTTCACCCATACTTACCCGTCCATCTTTTTTTCATTCTTTTCATATAAAGTATGATATGGAAGCTGATTGAAGACGAGTAAATGCTGCGTAAGATGAAGGCTCTTAAATTGAGAAACGATTGATTGCAGTCTGATCGTTACCCGGAGAAATGAGCCACAGCAGTGTGTGTGTGCACAGAAAAACTGGCATATGCTGGAGGGTGCTGTAAAAGACAGCAGGGAACTTCAGCTTATTTACTGTTATCAGGATTAAAGTGTAATGAACACAGTGTCTTCCGTCTGTTTTACCCGTTTTGTTTGGGTGCTGCTGTTAGAGGCCTTTAAAGATCTTTAGCTGATTATATGCTATTACAAATAAAGAACTGACTTTCAATAACAGGCATAAATTACATTTTCTTTTCCAAAATAACATTTGAAATAATATATTAATGATACGCTGGCGTCTAATGCTTATGCTTTAGCCAGGCATGAGGCACAGCTCCAGGGATTTTGGTCCAGACTGAAATATTATGACAACAGATGGATGGATTGCCATGATATTATCTCCCAGAGAATACCTTTTATAATTGTGGTGATTCCCCTCTTCTCCCTCTTGCACCAAACGCAGACAAATCTTTCAGGTTACTGGTAAAACATCTCCACAGAGTTTGTATACAGAAATCTGTGGCTCCCGAAGGATGAGCTATTCCTCAGGATGAACTTTAATAACTTTATCAAGCTTTTTATCTGGCACCCTCACAGCTTCAGACGCCTGTAGAATTAATCAGTCTTAGCTCTATTTCATGTTAAGCACAAAGCAGTAAAAATTAGCATTCTAACCCACCAAATAACAAACATACGATAATCAATGGTAAAATGCATTATCCATAAATGTTCTGAAAGAGTTAAAATCACTGTAAACCCACAAAGCACCTTTTTAAAGTGGACTTCTTATGCTTTTCCTTATTTTCTGTCATATAAAGTTATACTGATGGAGTGTTGGATGCTCATATTAATCATGGCCGAAGATTCAAATAATGAGGTCAGCATATGTAGAAGGAGCCCAAAGCTCAAGCTTAAGACAGTTTTTCTAGTCTTGGCTGTGTTTGATGTCAGTGAGAGCACTTTTTCTTTAGCCCCACCCACATACTGTCCAAAACGTCAGCTTATGAGGGGCAGCCAATCAGAAGAAAGCTGGCTTAAAACTCGAGGAGCTAGCGCAGTTTGTTTCAGACAGATTATGAACAGAGGGTTTGAACCAAGACTCAAAAAATTATACATTTTGACTATTTTTAAACTGTAATTAATGCAGAACTACTTGAGTCCAAGAGTAAAAAAGATTAAGCCATAAAAGGTCATAGTAGCTCCCCTTTAAGGTGCCAAATAAGGAAAAGGGAGTCATTTGTTTATATAGCAGTAATTCACAGCATTGCAAAAGCAGCTAACACGTGAGACCTAAATAAACTGTTTCAAACTGATATTGTTTTTTGTAAACAATTCTCTTTCTTTCTGTGGTGACCCTGCAGCTGCAAAGAAGGCTCAGTGGCTGCAGAAGGAGGAGAAGGCCCGGCGTCTGAGGGAGAATCAGCTGGAGGAGCGCAGGAGGAAGCTGGAAGAGCAGCGGCTGAAGGCGGAGAAACGTCGAGCGCTGCTGGAGGAGAAACAGAGACAGAAGCTAGAAAAGAACAAGGTGAAAAAGTCAAGCTTCCCATTTATCTGTTTGGTTCTTAAAGTTGACATCTGAATCGTCCAAAACTAGACTCTGTAACAAACACTGCATATTTGAACCCTTTCATGTTATTTTATAGGTTGATTTTGATGATTATCACTCAGCTGTTGGAAGAAGCAACCAATACTCAAAAATAATATTTATGTCCAGTCACAGAATACATTTCTGCTCTGCTTAAATTGAGCGCTAAGTAGGGTAAGGGAGTGTTTATGTAACTAAAACACTCTGCTGTACACAGTTTTTAGTATTCGGTGATTTCCCCAGGGACTTCAGATTGATAAATTTTACTATCTGACTGTGGAAAAACTGCTTTGTTGGATAACAGCATCATACAGCAGTAACTAGTCGTGTTGCCATCACAGAGAGGATGCCAAGCATTCAGCAAACAAGCTGCACATAAGTGTTGGGTGGACAAATTAATTGCTGACATCATAAAAATATTCCCATTATGTAACTAATGAGCTTCAGGGCCTTTTTGCACTCGATCCAGTTAGGTTTGGCTTCACATTGCAATTATGCAAGTGCACTAAGGAACCCTACGTGACATCTAAGCCTCCTGTCTTCCTTGCATATGTTGGCTGCATCTCATTATACTTTTGTGACCTCATTTACCATGCTTTTGCATGCTGTCATTTTGAATAGATTAAAATAAATGAAGAGATTCACTTTTTACAGGTTTACACACTGCTGCTGTGATTTAGCCTCTTTCATTCTACCTGAAAATCCCTGTTAGGGGATCCTACTACACTCATTTAAAGCTCCTTATTACTTTCAGAGTGGCTTTGTGTGACTCAAAATTCAAAATGATCCTTATTTACTTTACACTGGCCCTAGTTGTAACTCCCAATTACATTCACTGTCTAAAACAAGCAGTTTAAGCTATATTTCCCCTGCCTTTAAACCAGGTTTATTTTGATTGGCTGCTGCTGCCAAATGGAAGGTTTTAACATCAGGTGGGTGGGGCTTCTGGGCTCACACTCAAAGTGCAAGAGATTATCATATTAAAGATATCTACTCTAACTGACGTCACATCGGGCCAAGAGTAGAAAGAAACAGTGATTAGCTCGTAGTTTTAACCTTTGGGCATGTTTTAAAAGACTGTGCAGCATTAGTATAGTATACAGACAAGTGACCAATAGCCACGTGACATTAACTTGTCCACTCTTTTGGACATGTGACAATCATGGTGACAATATAGGAGGATCAAGTGAATAAGACCCCAGCCTCACAGACATACAGACCAGTCAGTAACCCCATTGTACCCGCCTGCTGCTAGTGGAAAATTGTTGGCAAAAAACATTGTGATTAGCTTGGTTGTTAGCATTTTGCTGCAATCATAGCTTGAATTGAACTCATGGACTTGCTGAACTGAAAAGTGTGATACAAACTGGAAATGGAGACCGTTTGCCTTCAAAGTAAAAGTTTAAAACATGTTGGCCACAGGGGTGAGGCACAGCTTTTACTTTGAAGGAGAACCTTATCCACTTCCAGTTTCCTTTGCACTTTTCTCAAGTTGTACTTATGCTGGGCTAGTAATTACCTATTAATTCTTACCAGCAGCTGTCAGACTCTATAACACAGTTAAACATCCTTTTGGTTATCGAACACATCAGCTTGTTTGTTCACTGCACATTTTATACATGTCTCCGTACAATATTTCTATACATATTTCTGTACATTGTTACCTGTATATACGAACTTAGGTTGCTTATGTATATAGGACCACCTTGTGTCTTCCTTTTATATTTTATATTCCCCTTGCTATAAGAGCTGTGTAAAACCCAAATTTCTCATCTGTGGCATAATAAAGGTCTATTCTATTCTATTCTATTCTATTCTAATAATTAAGCTGTTAAGCTGTCATTTCCGGTGCATATTTACTATAAAGATGTCATAGTTTAACACTGACTGTGTGTTTCTTCATGTAGGAGAGATATGAGGCAGCTATCAAGAGATCGACCAAGAAGACTTGGGCCGAGATCCGCCAGCAGAGGTGGTCCTGGGCAGGCGGACTAAACCAGACCTCCCGCAGAGAGAGTGAGTTTCAGATGAACCTAAACTATAATTATAATGATAATAATAATAGTAATACAAGCACATATGTATGATTTTCTCTCTGTTAACTCAAGTCTTTGTGCTGCACAGACTTGTGACTCACTGCTTCAGCTGATGCAACTCAAGGAAATAGCTCATGAAGGGTTTGCTGTCACAAGGGTGGGGTACCAGAGGCAGATGACCTACTCAGTAATTTATGATTATACCACTCGTAATTCCTCACTGTTGTTTGGGCAAAAATCAGTCCTGAGCGTCACAGTTGTTCATTTAAACTCAGAAGGACGAGCTTGAAGGTAGCCGTCACGCTCACGTTTCATTAGATCAGAAGTGTGAAGTGTGTTTTTTCAGGGAGCTGTGAACTTATTTCCCCGTTTTCAAACTTCTGTTAATGCTGTGTGACGGGGTGGTGCTGAGGGCAGCACAGTTACCTCTCCTCCAAAGTGTGAAAGGCCCTGATTGTGTGTGGAAACGTGAGTGATATTTTAGTTTTGGTAGCAGGAAGAAAGCTCGAGGTATTTACTCTGAAATGTGACTTCTAACTACACCCCCCCCTCCCACGCTTTCCCCCAAATTTCCTCCCCATTTCCCTCCAAATCTGACTCCAGATTAGATGATAGTGAGTCTAATCTCAGAAAACGGTGAGTCCCTGTTCACAGCTGCATGTTCCAACCAAAGCAGCCCCGTCTCTTGTCAGCCCTCAGCTGGGGCCGCCACCTGCACCCCGGCCGCCTTGTGAACAGTTGTTGTCTGTTGCGTTCTCTCCGGTGCAGGCAGATGCTCGGCCTCCACGGTCAACTTGCCGAGACAGGTGGACCCTGTCATTAACAACAGGCTGTCCAAGTCCTCTGCCACGCTCTGGAACTCCCCCAACAGAAGTAAGGACGACCCGACGTCAGTGTCCACCAGGCTTCCTCTTCCCTCTCCCTTTCCCTTCCAGTTCATCCCCCTCCTTTTCCACCTTCCCCTTCTCCTCTTACCCTAATCTGGTTTTGTTTTATTATAACTGTCGTCTCTGGTGGCCTGCCTGCCTGCCTGTGCTTGGTGACTGGTCATTTACCACCTACTCCCTCCTCTTAATCACGCTCTCGGTCTCGTGTGCATCGTGTTTTTGTTTTTTTTACTTTTTTCTTTAATTTCAGTTGGTGGCTTGTCATTGATTTGAGTCTCCTCTGCATTTTTGATCAGCCTCCCTTTCACCTTGACATCACTGAGCCATATTTTGTGGTATATTTTGGTGTTTCATAGGCTTATAAGTTCACATCTTGTCACCTCCTTTTTGGTTGTCCCCTCCACTGTACTGTTGGTGGTTGGCTGTGCTGGTGGTGGTGGTGATGGTGATGGTATAGGTGGAAGGTATAGTGTGATTGTTGCAAGTGAATCAAGTTTAGCAACTAAATGCAAATATATATTTTTATGCTGCCTTAAACTATACAATATTGGATTGTTTCCTTTGGTTTTACATGTTTATCGATGTAATGGCTCAGTCACACTAGAGTAAAAAAGGACAGAAACTTCATCGCGACTAAGAAACATCAGTAGTGGTCCAGGGAATCTGCAAGTAGTTTTGATCTCAAGGGTTTGACAGTAATAAACACAGACAGATTGCCAAAACATTGCAATCAATCTGTGCTGATGAGTGCTAATTAGCTGGGATGCATCTCTTTGAAATAGAGGGCGTTACTCAACTGGTTGTATTCTGATTATATGAGTGTAAACAAGCAAGGTTGCTGTGCACCCATGTCATTTAAATCGCCATCCAGCAGCAACAACTATTTGTAGAGGAACTTCTGTTTCAAGCCTGTAAGGTTATGGCTGGACTCTCACCATAAGTAGATACTTTGAATTTCTGTGTATGCTGACAGCAACAGCTTTGCAGCTAATGGCAACAGATTTGTTCATAATCACTGAATTGTTACAAATAGATTGCACATAACTGCTAGCTTGACTCTATTCAATCACAAGCTGGTAGGAGACTAATATCAGACTGACGCTGTTTTATTTGTTTTATCGCACCAAAAGCCACTTTAATGATGGCATCTGACTGCAAGACTAAAGCAAATGTTTCAAAGGCAACAAGCTCACAGGGTTAATAGTTTTGGTCATGCCACAGTCTCCGGCCATTATTTTCCCTGCACAATCTGATATCCCTGTGTTGGTGTTATTCGTTTATCATCATAATAATATTGATCCAGGATCAACATTGCCATGACCACTGATGATGTCTGAGCATTTAGTTTAGCATTAGCCAAAATTTTTGAATGACCAAAATGAACTAAAACCAAGCTGAACGTTTGTTTTAGAAGAGTTTTATATAGACAAATGCATTTTTCCCTTTTCCCCACATTGAAAAGCTATGACATCACCAATGTGATTAATCTGTTATAATTTTGATCCTGGACAGACGTTATTATAACGATGCAGCTACAACACCAGCACGCAGATATCAGATACAGTTTTTTGACTGTAGTATAAGACATTTTCTTACTTTTAGGTTTATGTAAAGATACTTTTCAAGTATATATTACATCATTCCTCTTGTTCAAACAGTGCATAAAATTAAGCAACAAGCCCTACAGTTAAAATAAGAAACTCATCATGAAACTGTGCGAGCTAGCTCTGTAAGGTTCAACAACAAGTTGAAAGTTTTTCCTCCAAGATCGTGTTTATGCTTAGAAGTGGATTTTCTAATTTCCTGAATTGTTGGTATAACTTAAATAGGCGTTAGCACGATTATTTCTACACCGTGTGTGGACTGTGCACATAAGTCAAGCTAAACAGCAACATCAGCATGCTAACATGCTCCCAATGCTAACACGCAGACTTTTAGCATATATAAAATTCCCTTAGTTTACTGTGTTAGCATGCTGGCATGTTTTTATTAGTACTTAACACAAGGTTTTGCTTCAGAGGGAAAATGATCAAATGGAGTACTTGGAAGCATAGCCATCAACCTGAGTTAGTATGACAGTTTCACTGTAGCTCATCAGTAACATGAAAAAGCTACTCAAATATTTCTGTCATTGCTGTTAATTACATTGTTGTTGTCACGCACAACTTGACAGATCTAGGTTTGCTATATATATATTTATATAAAGCTCTTGCATATTGTCTCAGACTTATATCCGTTATATGTGTACTCAGCTGAGATTTCAGAGACCTTTTACTATAAACAAGCCACATTCACGCCGCCGCCAACCCCTCCAGCATCAAAATGCAAACTTTTTTCACTCTTTAAAAGCAAAAAATAATCATAGACACAAAGTAGTAAATTGAAACAAATTGCCACCAGAATTTGATGAAAATGCACAACAGATTTGGATTTTTCTTTTTTTGCTTTTATCCATTTGTTAAATTTGAAACATTGCTGTAGGTAATATTTTTTCATTCCATTAAAATAATATTTCAAATATCTGAAACTTTTGTTTGAGGTTGTAGAAAAGTATAAGATGATTTTAGCATGCCACGTAACAAATATATAAAAATATTTCACTAAAAATTCTTCTAAAAACTGGATTTTCAGGCCAATTGTAATTGTCTTTCGATTATTTAAGGAGTTAGTTAATAATAACAAGAAATGTTATTTTACAAGAACTGAATAATTTCAGGTAAATGCTGACAATTAGACATTTAATCATAATAATAAATAGAAGTAGTCGCTTTAAGATATTTTTCAGCTTGTAACAAACTGAGCAGTTGTCTTTTTGTCAGCAGTACAATAGTATGTCTAAATTGCTCTATCAGACTTCTTTTATCAATCTCCCGAGTTCCCACATACACACACTTAAGCGACACTGTCTTCATCTCATTTCGTCACGCCTCATGACGTGTTATTATTGATCGTATCACCCACGGTGCAATCACCAGCTCGGTTATCGGCTCGCTCGCGAACACAATACAGATTCAGATTTTGTGCTTGATCATCACTAATACAGACACTCCGATACTGCAGGCACATGAAAGGACGGTCGATAGCAGAGCTGCTGTCTCTGGGCCAGTTTGCAGAGGGTGGCGGGATGGTGACGTTTACAGATGCAGGTACCTCGAGGTGAACAGTCGATCAGCAGGCGGCAGCTCAGCCTCCCTTTGCCGCATTGGAGAAGGAAGAGGAGGGAAAACACTGTTGCTTAGCAACAGGAGGTAGTCGGGTTATCAGTTTGTCATAAAACATGCTGTGAGAAGGATCTGTCCTGTGTGCAGCAGAGGTGACTGCCTTTACGGTGGAGGTTTAAGAGTGGCGGCATCTCGAATGAGTCGTAGCAGCTCTGATCACACTGACCCTTGTGTACATGTGGTGTTTGTCTGTAGGTGAGGTGTCTCACACTCTGGCTGGTGTGTGTCGTTAAAACAGAGGAATGAAAAGAATCTGAACTTCATCGTCACACATGGACGCTTCTATAAAAAGCATGTTGTTGGTTAAAATTACCGGACAACAGACAGGAAGTCGCCAAAAACCCGACCGGCTGTCGTAAATTGACAGACGTCACAGTGAGACTCTGTCTGGCTGTGGGGTTTTGGACCAAACAGTGAAAGCAAGACTGTCAAACTCATTTTAGATCCTGGGTGTGATGTGCAGCCTAATTTCATCTCGAGTGGACCAAACCTAAAAGCGTTTGCTTAAATCTTTAATTTTTTCCCAGTTTTTGTAACAGTAGCCAAAAAAGCTTAAATTAAAGTTACCACTTTTTACATTTAAACAACTGACAACAGAAAGTATTTCACCCAGCTTTTCTCATTTAATAATGAACCACAACAACAACTTCTCTATATCTAAAAATACTTTTAACCTTTCAGACATTTCCACTGTTGAGTATTCGGGTTGGCATCACCACAAAAGGCTTACCATGTTTTTGTACTTTTGTTTTTTACCATTATTGAAAAGTAACAGTAACTAAGGGGTTTACTCCAGTTTTCACACTTAAATGATACAGTTTGCTGAGCTGTTTTTGGCCCCCAGTCTGCATGTTTGACACCAGTACGTGATGTTATTGAGACAATAACAATATCGAATTACCAAGTGATGCTGGTAGAAGTGAAAGTACGAGTTCTGCTTTCTTCTGTCATTTGTTAAATGTGGCATCATGTTTTTAAGGCTGTGGTTTTACTTCAGTTTCTTTTAGTTTAATAATACTATTCACAGAAAGTTCTCTGGAAAAACAGCTGAGTTTAAGCCAGGGAAAATACAGAGTATATTCATCTTTTATTTATTGTGGAAAAACTACTTAAAGCTTAGCTCCAGGAAAAACAGATACATTTACCACACTCGTGGCAAACGAGCACAAGCTTCATGCTTCGTCCTGCTTCTTTACATTTCTCACCTGACCCTGATGAGAGTCTAGTTTCCTCTCAGACCTCTTTAATTAGCAGCAGTATGCTGAAAAAATAAATGTTCTAGAGTTCTACATATTGTTACAGTGTAATAATATGTGTTAGTCATTTAGATAAATACTAAAAATACATTGTTTTTCTTACAATATGCTGCATGGATTAGAAAGAAAACCATCTAAGAAGCAAGGAGGGCTAAATGTTAAAATGTTAACATTAATAGTAGAAATTGTCATTATGTAACTGATTAGATATTTAGATTGTTGTTATTGGTGCTTTAACGCCACACTGTTTACTGCTTTAAATATTGTAAATCATCATTATCTATAATCTATAAATCATTAAAAATGTTGTATTCAATGTTTGCTGTTTTAGTTTCAGCATATACATACACCGCCCAGTTTTACTTTGTTCTGTATGTATTAAAATGCACACCCAGTTATCTGTATACGTCTTTATCGTCAAACCTTGACTCAAACCACGTGTACGTGCGCTCCTGTGAGTGCCATTTATTCTTTCTTTCTCCCACCCTTTATTACAATCTGTTGGATTATATCCTCCTGTTGTTGCACGCTGACCCTTTATCACATGAGACTCGCTAAAGAAGCACGCAGAGCCATGTTCAGGTCGGAGGAGTGCGTCTGTGCTTGCAGGACAAACAGCACAGAACCCAGAAAACTCTGAGGGCCCTTAGCAGTTAGTGTGGGGTCGTGTAAATGGCCAAAGTGGGTCTTACCTTTGTTTTTGAGTGGTAAGTCGTAAAAATGAACTGGGGACACTCCTCTGTGTGTGTGGGTTTTGTTTTTTTTAATATTTGATGTCTTTGTGCACAACATGTTCAGGCGTTCATCCTGTACGACTTCTCTTCAGTGTTGAGTCTCATCATGTCTGAAAGGCAGGCTGGAGTTTGACCAAACATTTCTCAGCAGCAGTAAGACTCACTGGATGAGTTAAACCTCAGCGGTCAGAGCTAAAGAAGCACTGAGCTCAGGAGTCTGGGGATTTCCTATTTTTCCTATTGTTCACAAATCCCATGAATAAACTGCTTTATGGGGCTCCATTGTTGCTCAAAATCTCCGTGACATGCAGGTTTTTTTTACCGTCAGAGTGCTGCCACAAACTATTCCCTCCAGAACACCAAATGAGTATTAATCCGCTGTTGAAAATAGTTCCTACAGTTGCTCTATTTCTTCCTGTTGAAGTTTTACCTTTAAATCATATATTAATTCTTAGGCCTCCAGTTTATCCATTATTATCTACTCTTTGGAGAACGTTCTCTGATTGGCTGCCTGTTGCAAACCAAAGGTTTGAACAGCAGGTGGGTGGGGCTTCTGCACTCGCTTATAGGTGTGTGTGCAGGTGATCGTGTAAATAATATGCCTGTTTGATATCATACAGAGCTTTTGACTCACAGGATGCTGGGAACCAAACCCCAACAAAAAGAACAGATTTTATTGTACAAAGCGATTTGGAATAAAGTATTTATAAATCAAATAAAAATTGAATTTTAATCATATTTAATTTCTTGGTTCCACCTGCTGATATTCGAATCAACCAGTGAGCGTTGATGCTTCCCAGAAATGTTTCCGTAGCTGAGCTTGCATTCAGGTGCAGGTGGAAACTCGTGTAAAATCCTGTGGACTAATCTGCATTTTATTCCTGTCTGAGAATTCAAACCCTGAAGACACAAACACATTGACGGTCTGAGGGTTTGTCTGGCTAAATAAACACACGATGAAGGTGTTTATTTACAGGTGTTTACATCATAACCAGGTAACATTTCCTCATCCGGCTTCATGTGTGTGTTTTCGTGAGGTTTTCAGCAGCACACGAATGCAGCATAAAAACTCCACTCTGCATCGGATGTAGAGAGGGTGTGTGAGTGTGCGTGAAAGTGTAAAGTGGGAGGTTTTTTAGTGTGTAAGAGGAGTATCTGCTGTAACACTAACTCGACACTGACAGCGCCCTCTCGTGTCAGCCCGCAGCCTGCGCCTCAGCCCGTGGGAGAGCCGGATCGTGGAGCGGCTCATGACGCCGACGCTGTCCTTCCTGGCCCGCAGCCGCAGCGCCGCCACCCTCCTCAACAACAGCGACTCTCGTGAGTGTAAGACACCTGCTATACCTTTCTACCCTTACTCTGCTTAACCTCTGCTCCTGTGCACACACGTCTTATTGTCTGTAGTGATTTTTTTCATTCCTTTCATAAAAGGGAAAGAGTTTGTTTGCTGTGAATCAAACAAAACGGAATAAGATCCTAATCTTCCCCCGTTCTTTTTATCCTTTGTGGAGCATGTGGTATGTTTGTCCTAAACTGTGCCTTGGTTTACTTCGTGGCACATTTATGCCGAGTTCTACACAATATCATCACAAAAACTTCTCAGTCTGAATGATACAGACAGAAAAATGAACGATGATGAGGTCGTAAATCCCTTCATGTCAACCAGTGCCAACAAAACACAAAGCTGTTAGATTGTTTTTAATCCTTGCCATAGCTTGGAGTGTGAGCTGCTCCTGCCGAAACATACAAATCCAAAAGTGGTAACATCTGTTGGAGGCCTTGTACTGTTGTCATGGATGTAAGCAGTCCATGACACATTTGGAATGACGGTGTGCTGGAGTGAACACAGCAAGCAACAAGATCACTGACAGTCTCTGGGACACATCGACAGGCAGAACTATTTTCCAGGCAACAATGTTACTTCAGACTTTTGAATAATATCAGCAGATTTTACAACAGAGATACTAGAGCACTATCTGATGAGCTTGCTCCCATCAGGGATGTATGGGAAAGATGTGTGCAGCTCATTTCACGGAAGGTCAACCCAGAGCCTGAGGTGACAGTGGGTGAAGATTTTGCCCCAAGGAAAATGCTCCTTATGGCGATACATGTCCAGCAATCCAAGCAAATACTACATAATCTGATTTGATATGAATACGAGCTATGCATGGAATTGAAAACATGGGTCAAGATTGACCCGTAACACCACAAATGTAACCATACAGTAGTTCATGATATTAAAGTAAAAAATAAATAGAACAAATTTATTTTAGAGAGCTCTATTCTGATACTTCTCAGTAAAAAGAAGTTAACATAACAACTTTTTATAGATCTTTTAGATAATTCCTGTGAGATTCCAATTACCATTTTGTTAGATTGAGAACGAGAGGTATGCTGTAAAGAAGGCAAAAGAAAAATACTAAAAGCAGCCTTTTCATGGATAAAAGACCCGTTAAAAATCAACCCATTAACATAAGAGATAGTAATAGTTTTGTAAGTAGGTACTTAAACAAAGTGAAGTAAAAAGCAAACTCGCCTCTCTTGCGATATTTTTTTGACTGCCAGTATCTGTCACTTGTTGCATAATTGTTTATTTAGTTTGTTTGTCCCTTTTTTTTCTGCCCAGTAACATGACATGAGAGCCAAGCTACGATTGGTTGGAGATCAACATTAATTTATGATGTAACATTCACCTAATCGGACACAGTGACAGAAAAGATATATTCTGTGATCTGAACCTGACATTTATTGTTTTCTTTCTGGAGCTTTTGGTCACACAGTTTGGTCCACAGGGTTTTGGACAGAGACAGTTTGTAATTTCCCCTCTGTACACCACCGAAGTCAAACAACCAGGATATGATCCTTCTATTTAAACATAAGTGAGTTTTTCTACGTACTTTTGAACCTCTGGAAATGAAGGACTACTTATAAAAATGGCAGTAATTGCTTGACAGTTAGTTTTACTAAATGTCTTTAATTAAAGCTGAAAGTCTGCACTTGGCTCACATCTGGGTTGGTTGATTTAAAGTCCACTGACTTGGTGTACAGATGCAAAACTACCAAACATGTGTCATTGTCCAAAACCTTCTGGAAGACATGAGCTTTAAGACATGGCCTCCATCATCTGTGCATTTCTATTACTTTTTCAGAATTTTGTTCTATTTTTAAGTAAAACTCATATTCAGTGTTGATGAGGCGAAATGTAGCTCGAGCTAGTGTTGTCTCATAAAGTGCAAAGATGCTTTAATTAAATATAAAGCTACAATGGAAAGCAATAAAATTTGATTGTGTTTTGAGTGTGATCAATCCGTCACCTTCAGCTCGGCTTCCGTCACTTTGTCGGTCAGCAGGGTCAGCATGTCGTGTTCGCCGTGTGGCCTCACCGTGGGGTTTTTACCACCCTGCATGGTGTGTGTTTGTATGTGTGTGTGACCTCGGCCCTGCTGCCGCTCTCTGCATGTTTGTTTGTAACTCAGACTCTCACCACTGCTCCCGTTCAGCCTCGGCCAGCCCGCTGAACGCCTGCTCCCATCATCACCCGCACCAGAACACCGCAGAGCGCTGGAGGGTCTCCTCGGCCAGCACGCCGGACATCACCCAGCGCCAACGCCGCCGAAACTCCACCCCGGTAGGAGAGCGTGATTAGGATTAAACAGTTTTTGAGTATATTATCATTTTCACTAAGTAGCCCTGATATCCTGCTATGGTAACAGAAATCTGCATCAGGATTAATTATATTCTAATCAATACTTCATATAAATAATTGTTGTGTGTTGTTCATCGTAACAAAACTGTCATAATGGACCAAAGTTTCAGATCAGGTCAGAGGTCACTAGTCATCATCTTCAGACAGAATTTTCCACTCTAGGATTCGAATGATGAGTGACAGGAGTGACAGCCCTATTATGGTCATCTCAGCCATAGAGGCCACACCCACCATCTGCTTAAACCTACTTGTGAGGGGCAGCCAGTCAGAAGGCAGTTGGCTTAAAGGGGGAGGAGCTAAAATAGCTTGTACAGAGTACACAGAGTAGTAAAAGTTTTAGTTAGTTTTCAGTGGAGTAAAATTAATTTTAACGCTCCAGTTAATGCCATAAAAACAACAGCTAACGAGACATTTTTTGTCCAGGAGGTGATTCGATGAACATGGATGGTAAATGAAGCCCAGAAATAACAAAACTTCCTTTTATAAAAACATCACTGGATGGTGTCAAACATTACATGCAGAGAAAACCTTGAATAACAAATCCAACTTAACAAATAACGAACAAACCCAAACAGGGGAAAGCAAATTGGAAAAAGGTGACTGAGTCTATTGTTGAGTCTTTCTACAGCACACAGCATGAATCACACACAAACCTTATGAAAAGTATTATACCTAATAACATTCAGAAGACTGCAGCTATAATGAACTGGGTTTCATTTTCCAGCTCCAGCAGGATTTAAATTACACGATTATATAATAAGGTAAAAACTGGTTATTTGTCTCATCTCTTCCTTCAAGGTGGATAAAAAGAAGAAAGAGAAGAAGGACAAAGAGCGAGAGAATGAAAAAGAGAAGAGCGCTCTCACAAAAGAGAAAGTGCAGAAGAAAAGACAGACGGCATCGCCTACGACCACGATCCAGAGATCCAGGCCAGAGACCAGGTATCGCAGCAGATTACCTGCTTTACATCAGATAAATATGTCCAAAAACTGTGGTTTATTAAGCAAACGGTTAATTAACTCTGTGTTAATTTAGGCGAGAAGCTGGGAGATAGACTGCTTTAGCCTTGGAGCAGATTAATGTGTGGCAGATGGTCGAAGGTGGAGTAACCTAACGTTTAAAAGAGACGCTGCTGGACTCTAGCAGCAGGTCTGTTAGAGTGAGACTTGCAGTTCTCAGACAGAATCGGGTTTTCCTCCTGAATGATCACAGGAGGAAATGACGGCTCTCTGCAGAGATTCATGACGGCTGAATGTGGAGTTTCACATTGAGTCACTCCCAACTTCCACATGACCTAGTTTTGTTTTTTTATGTAGAGCGCTGGGAACCTTTTTACCTTTTCCTGCACTGATCTGAAATGTCGTTTCTCCCCTCTCTCTCATCTCTGGTACTCGTTCTGCTCATATTTCACCTCCTGTCTGCTCCTCAGCACCCTGAGGCCCAAAAACAGACCTCCGTCACCTGCCGCCCCCAAAAGTCGCCCCCTGTCCCCACTGGTGCCAGCAACAGGTGCCGCGAAGACCGCCTCGGGCAAGAAAACGCCTCCTCCTCCTGGCATCAAGACCCGACCGAAACGGGCCCAGACGCCTGCCAGAGTGCAGCCCCAGGCGGTTTCTGCTGTCACCGTGGAAACGGGCCATGAACCCCAGCAGCCCGACACTTCAGAGGAGAAAAAGAGTGAGTGTGGGTATCACGCTGATGATGTCTGTGGCTTCAAGGTGACCTGGAGGTTTTGGCTGACATTCACCATGCAGTAATCTGTGTGTGTGTGTGTGTGTGTGTGTGTGTGTGTGTGTGTGTGTGTGTGTGTGTGTGTGTGTGTGTGTGTGTGTGTGTGTAAGCTCAGCTTACAGTGACCTGAATGCATCAGGAACTGAACTTGACGATTAATTTAGTGACAGTTTTGTGACTCTTCCGTGAAACGTGCAAAAATAAAACCACAATCCTCACCCTAGAGTGTTCACCGATGTCCTGTCGAAATCAAATGCTCAAGCCTGCATCCAGGAGGATGTTAATAAGAAGTTTTAACGTGCATTTCTGATTGAAGCATCCAAGTCATGCTCAATTTGTAGGCAAATCTATAATTCCTTCATTCCCGATTGCATCTATTCAGTGAAAACGATAAAGAAAACAGAAGCTGAAACATGCAGCCATCTTTAAATTCAGCTTTAGTTTTGTGATAGAACGTGATTCAGCTTTGTGGTGACAAATAAGATGTGTGTAAATCACAGAAACAACCATAGATCTAGAAAATGTCTGGAGAGGACTGTCAGTACGCCGTCATGTTGAAGCTGCTCTTTTGTTTAAAGAGGAGGAAAGTGGTGAGGCGTGATTGACGTACTCGCTCATGGTGTCTGACAAAATGTCTTTTCACGCTGTCGCTGTGATCTGCGCTGTGTGGCTTCCTTTATAACACTGGAAGCTTTAAAATTGATTAAATGCTAAATCAGACCTTACTGTTAAAACGTCTCTTTCTCGCCTCTCTATCAGCCCCGGGTAACGTTCCTGCCATCGTGGTGTCCTCCGCACCGGCCACTCCTCTTTCTCCCAGCCCGCCGGTCGTATCAGCAGCGTCTCCAACTGTACCGAGCGTAGAACCTGCGGCGACCACCGTCAGCAATCCCGCTCCTTCTCCTGCACCTGCTGCCGCCTCCACCCCGGCCGCACCGGCCAGCAGCAGGCCGTCGGCAGGCACTAACGACCCAGAGGAGGCCGCTCGCGTCCTCGCAGAGAAACGCAGACAAGCCCGAGAGCAACGGGAGAGAGAGGAGCAGGAGCGTCTGGAGCAGGAGCAAAAGAAGAAGTGAGACCTGCTGTCCACACAGACTGTGTGCCTCATAAAATATGATAACACAATGCATGACAGACCATGTTTTCCTGAGTTTGTAAGGCAGATTTTGGATAAACACTTAACATTGTGCTGTGATCTAAACCCAAATAGACACTCACTAGTAAACAAAACATTAAAGCAACACAGTTGCTTTAATGTCAGCAAACCTACAACATAATAAAATGCATCATCTCAGGCACACGTTCAAAAAAGATATTATTTAGGAGAGGGCGCCACAGACCGCTGATGCGAATGCAGCTTGTAACGCAGAACCTTCTCCTCAGGATCCTGCAGGAGGAGGCAAGGGCCCGGGAGGCAGAGGAGAGGAAGCGCAGGGAGGAGGAGGCTCGCTTCATGGCCGAGCAGCAGCGCCTGAGAGACGAAGCCAGGAGAGCTCAGGAGGAGAAGGAGGCGCAGGAGAGAGCGAAGGTCGAGCAGGAGGAGAACGAGAGGCTGCAGAGACAGGTGGGTGATGACAGGAGTTATTAAGATGCTGCAGATTATGTCATTCCAACTTGAATAAGACCAGTGCATACGTGAGTCCAGGAGGTAGGAACGCTGGGTTTAATGGTGGTTTAGTCCCGGGCTTTAAGCTAAGTCAGTAAAAAAATTAATAGATTCTGGTATAAATATGCTTCAGTACATTTCATTTAGTCCACACAAAGGCTTCAGGAGGGGAACAATGATTCGAGTTGCCTTCCATCACACCATGATAACCGTAATATGATAAAATGCACACATGGGCCAAAGTTTACCACTTCTCTTGAGGTCTCTTGTCTGCCTTCAGCATTGAGCTGTTTCTTCATACTTTGAAGGGTGCAAAGGATCCACTTGTGCATCCTCGATTATGGCTCCTCCTGCAAGCCTCCTCTCCCCTCTGTCCTCCACATACATTCAAGGATTTCAAGACATCCTTTCTGAGATTGATTTTCAGGTCACAGGCAGTAGGGCAAAGGAAATGAGAAGGTGCGACTTAATGAAAAAGGAAAAAGCCAGAGGACATGAGGAGAGAAGGCAGGGATGTGCGAGTTAGGTGCAGAACAAAGCTTTAACATGATGGGCAAAAAATAAAGTGTTAGGTGGGGTGTTCATGAGGAAATAAGCATCACAGTGCAAAAAGAGAAACTTAGAAGCTGATCAAAAAGCAATAAGGCAATAAATTAAAAAATCTCAGTGCTGTGCTGTCTGATTGAGAGCTCTTCTCTCCCTAAATTTAAATGCTCAGAGGCATAATTACTGAGAAAAGTCAAAGGGGAAAGTATGGAAGTCTACTGGATGTATGGAAGCTTGTTTCCAAAGGTTTCGGAGTAATAACTCAAAATTTCAAGTTATTGTGTCAGTTGAAATTTTGAGATCACTGGTTGAAACGAGCTTCCATGGACTTGGGCCATAATGTTCTGAAACATCAGAACATTTTTATAGTATACATCCAGAGTGACCCACAGAGCTACAATGGACACATTAGTGGGAAATACACTTCGTTGAAATAAACCAGAATTATCCTTTAACCCCTTCGGCGTGTTTGTGGTAATCCAGTGAGAATCAGACACCCGTTCCTGACAGATCATCAACTCCACTGTAAATACCCTTTGCTGTGAAACCCCACTTTAATTTTCCATTAACCACCATGAATCCCAGTGATCCCCACATGCAGTAAGCCCATTTACCATCTGGGCAGATTAATGTGCAGGAAACTGTGCTGCTGTGAGCCCAAACATCAGCCTCTGTGACTGTCTGGCATCTGGGCAGATTAAAGAGTATGAGTATGTGTTGCTGTCACTCATGAGCACTAACAGTCAGAGGGCCCTTGTCTGCTGTGGGCACATTCCAGCTGGTGACCTCCATAATGGCGATGAGGGAGCCATTGTGATGGTGGAGGGTAGCGACGGGCCTGTGCTGCCTCTGTCTCGGTCGCCCGGCTCTGGATAAGCAGCGTCAGTGCGCACCATGCCTGAAGCACTCAGCTCGTCTCGACTCCCCTGCTCCACTCAATCAGGCCATTGTTCCACCCTGACAGCGAGCTTGCTTCACAGTGGAGTGGCCTCATATTTTTTTAGAGGTCATTTCGCTCAAGTGTTCAGCTAAATGGTCTGAAAATGCGCAGGGCTTGGGGAAGATGCAGGCAAGATTTAAAAAACAGCTGGCTGCACCTCACGACACCTTGTGTTGTTTTCACTGCTGCATTTTAAACATATGTGTGTTTAAATATCCAGTCAAGTATGTAATGGGGGTTAAATAATATGAGGTCAGACCTGAAGGCTGCAGACCTGCAGACCACGCTGAGCAGGTGCTGCCCCCTGGTGGTCAGTTGGTTTCATTTGCATGTTTTTTAATGGTGTAAGGAGCCCCATCTCACTCAACATATGATTGCTGATTGCAGCACACATGACAAGTGTCAGATGGTTATAAGAAGTCAGTCTCATAAATATTTTTGAAGCAATTATTGACTCAAAACTGAAATATTTTAGCAAAATGTAAAGATGTGTGCAAGAAAGGGCCTCAAGCATTATCTGTCATGCTCGAAGAAGCTTTTTTCTTTCTTTTTTTAATTGTCTACATATGCAACAGGTGGCTGGTTTAATATTATTTGACAGCTCACAGCCTTTGCAGAGGGAGTTTCTTTCTTCTGGATGAAAGCCTCAAAGTGCCGAAGAGTCGGGTTAAAAAACAGCTTTGTTACAGCCACAATCACCCAGATAAACCGCAGCGTTTATAGCACAAATGAGCTTGTTTGCTTATTTAATTTGCTATTTTCATTATGTTGCATGGTGGCACGGTGGTTAGCACTGTTGCCTCACAGCAAAAATGTCTGAGTTCAGGTCCACCATCAGGCTGGCGTGAGTTTTTGTGGAGTTTGTATGGGTTCTCTCTGGGTACTCTGGCTTTTGCTTTGGCTTTGAAAATGTCCTTTCTCATGGCTGTCTTCAGAAAGTGGGGATCTTACTGGCCCAGTAGGCACTGCCAGTCCTCTCCGAGGCCCTCCCCAAACTGCAGCCGTATTATCACAGCTTATTCCAGCTGTAGTCACATCAAAAAGTCATAGTGCATTGTTTTGTAAATACAAGAAAATATGTTTCATATATAGCCTCTCTTTTATTTCTACCTGTATGTTACTTTATTAGGTACATTTAAACTAAAGTTTTCTTATTAAATCTACCTTTACACTACCTATAATATGTTGTACAGCTGTGTGGACAGTGTTAGGCTAATATCCCGTTCCCTTTTGAACCCTCGGTCACCTTTAACTTTTACTTGGTAAGATTTAGAGCAGGAGGGACGCTTATTCTTCTTTTTCTTTAGTTTTACTGTGAAAAACGTTTAAACTTGCTTCATATTTGTATCTTCTTTATTTCAGAGGGAGGAAGCTGAAGCAAAAGCCCGCGAGGAGGCCGAGCGTCAGCGCATAGAGAGGGAGAAGCACTTCCAGAAAGAAGAGCAGGAGCGCCTGGAGAGGAAGAAGGTGAGGCCAAAGAGAGAAAAATATCATCTGTAGAGAGTTCAGAAAGTCACAGACAGTTCACAGTCGAGCTGAAAAACAAGAGCACTGATCTCTCTGTCTGATCTGCACAGCGCCTCGAGGAGATCATGAAGAGGACTCGGAAGAGCGATGCGGGAGATAAGGTCGGTGTGATTCATTCGAAACAGGCTCCCGACTGAACACTTGCTCGCCTTTGTGGAATAACACGAGTCTTGTTCTGCTCTTTGCAATCACAGAGGGATGTCAAAGCGTCTCCTCAGGTCAACGGAAAGGACGCAGAGCCGAGTAAAGGTAACCGTCACCCCTCGTCAACCTTTAAATCAGTCACAAAAGAACACATGTACTCATTCACACGTTTCTACTTTGGCTTTTTCAAAGATTATATCCACCTTTGTGAGATTGTCACCTGGGGCTTTTCCAACCCAAAGGTCTATTACTAACCCAGGAAATATACTGTATATAATAAATGGGCATTCTTTCTTTGGCTTTGAGGTTCCACCAGACAATGGAGTGCTAATATAATGCTAGTGCATGCCACCACAGTAGGTTAGTGTGGTGAAACCTGAGATGACCTTATAAAAAGGCAGTTTATTCCTTCTGTTGTGACACGGGAGGGTGTGCTGTTGTTTCGGCTTGTCGTGTACCTCCTCTTTGTTGTAACCGGACACAAAACACAGACATTGGCAGATTTCCCTGCAGGAGATTCCTGCAGATATATACTTTGATAAAACCTCCGGTATCTGTTTCCTGCATCAGCTTCTTCCCTTCCTGTTCCAGGACTGGACTTTTGTCTAAGCTGCGACACCTTAGGCATGAGCAGAAATGTTTTGTGGGCGGTATGTCCACCAGTATGTCCAACCTAACTGGATCATTAGGGAAAACTACTTTTACTGACCCAAAGAAATCATAAAGAGCCAAAAGTAGAAAAAAACTCTCTAAACTTGACCTCTTAATGCAAAAGGAAGCATGAAGTTTTGTCTCAAAGCGATTAGCTGCACATACAATAATCTTGTTATTTGAGATTTTGGTAGATCTTGGCTATTTTAACAGTTTACATATGACAGAGACTAAAGAATATTAAAGAAAAGGCTGCATTTAATAAGTAGATGTGTCCAAATGTTAGACTGATTCTGTAAACATCTGAAAAGGTTGTTAATGTCCTTTACTTGTCCACGAATTTCTCTGCAGCTCCTGGAAACCTGCAGGCCCCCAGTGCATCGGTGCTCAACCCAGCACAAAACGTTTCCAGCCCTGTTGTTGTAAACGGCGTCCAGCCCTCCGTGCACCAAAACGGCGTCTCAGCCAACGGCACTGACTTCGAGGAGATCATTCAACTGAACAACAGCGGCGGCAGCGGTAACCCCAGCCAGCAGCAGAGCGGGCTGGTGAGTGAGCCGATCATGGCGTTCGAGGGAGGAGAGCCCTTCTTGATGAAAACAGGCCCCATGAAGCCTCAGCATGTCGCAGGTACAGAAACACAACATCAAACAGGAATGTGAGCAACAGGGTGGCTGCTTATCAGTCCTGCCCATCTACTCTAAGACATATGGTAAACATTAGCATGCTAATGTAACAAGGCTACAATTCTGTATCTGCCCAACAACACTGTGTTATTGTTGCAGGAGTAGGTTTACTTTTACAAATCAGCTGCACAAGAATGTTTCTCATGGTAACAGCAGCTCCATTATTAGCTAAACTTTACAAGAAAACACGCCACCCTCGGATAAGAATCGAGGACCAAACCCAGTGTGGCAGAAGTGAGACATAAAACCACTGCTAGCTTAAGAACATTAGAATATTAGAATATAGAAGGAGTTTAATATGAGGTACGGAATTCTCTGAACGTGATGCACATCATCTGCACAAGCGTCCGGATCTATTTTTGAGGAATTCCTGGATGACAGTCGCCTCTGATGAACATGTTGGGCCAGCATGTGCCAGAGGAAATTAAATTGAGGTTAAGTTAAAGAAGAGTAGAAAAGAAGACTGAGGTTGGGCAAGAGAAACATTCAAATGACATTAATAAATCATATTTACACATAAATCTAAGAAGCAGCTGCACAGAATTGTGTGTGAAGGGTGAGTTCACCTGTCGCAGAAAGAAGAATTATTGTTCAGTTATATGGAGAACAGGAGGAATGATTTCCTGAAGCAGTGTGGAGTGGAGTGGGTGTGTCTTAGTTAGCAGAGGTGTGGACTCGAGTCACATGACTTGGACTCGAGTCAGACTTGAGTCATTAATTTTATGACTTTAGACTTGACTTGAAAAAATGTTCTAAGACTTGTGACTTGACTTGGACTTTTACACCAATGACTTGGGACTTGAATTGGACTTGAACCGGTTTACTTGAAAAGACTTGATATTTTACCCCAAATATAAAATTTAACACGCATATTATATAGAGATTGAAAATGTAACGTCATTCACGGGTAGAACCGCAAAGGATTCTGGGAACTCGTGGCAAGCGGTACTAGCGCACGCAGGCTTTCAATTAAAATCAGTTATACAGCGATAAAAAAGAAACACAAAAATGTCAAGAAGCTGTTGTATTATTAACTGCAATAGCCGGTCGCATGACAGCCACGGGAAGCCGACGGGTAAAGAGATCGGTTGTTATCGGATTACCTCGTTGAAGAGAAATTGTTCGAGCCATGTTTCCGAAGTAACAAAGAGGCGACGGGTGGCCTGGATTGCAGCCATTCAAAGGTCAAATATAACGTCCCAGAACCCTCCAGCTCACAGGTTAGTCTGCTCCAAGCATTTACACAAAGGTCAGTGTTTTTTAGTAGTTAATACGTCACTTTCATAACATAATTGGTGATATAGGTTACAAGCAAGTCTGGCGCTGAACAGAAATTGTCGCGCTATGCTCCTTTATTTATTGTGTTTATTGTGCATAAATAGTGAATTGTCCTGACACAATATTGCGTTTCGCCTCTGTTATTATGGCACATTGACAAAAACATATACTTTTATTCACAGGATAAAACAGGTTTTTTGTATCACTAATTGTCCAGTACGATTACAGCATACAATATTATTGTCACTGCTACATTTCTGTGATGCTACCAGAAATTATTTCCACTACTAATTAATTACCGTTGAGCTCAAAGGTTATATTAATAAACGGTTAACGAATGTGTATTTATGACGACGATTTGTGAGACTGGTAAACTTATGATACGTACGATGGTCTTTACTTTCTACACGGTGCATTTCAAGGTCCTGCACCCATCCGTCGGTAAACTGTACCTGGGCTTGTTGCAGTGACCTGAAGTTACTAAACTTCATGAGTGTATGCACTCACTCCAAGAACCGTATAATTATAAATATGCATATAAATATGCTACGATGAGATAGCTGACTTCATCTAACTAGCAAATGTTTTCCAGGCTACGTTGGTGATACAGTTTTTTTTAATGTGTATGATATTTTTGTCATGCGATTTTAAAGCCGGTCCTACAACCGCATCCAAGAATAACATGCAGCTTATCTCAGAACTGTCGGTGAAAATTATTCTTGGAGCTAGGTTTAATTGAGCTGCATTTTAAAGAGGTGCAATTTCACAATTTGTGTATATTTTCTAAGTTCACTATTTTGTCATGTGTTGAGAAAAACACAGATTTTAAAATTACATGGTCTAATATTTACATTTAGCATAACTGCAACATTATTTTTTCGTTGTTTTTTTTTTTTAAAGACTCGAAAGGACTTGAAATTCAAAGTTTCAGACTTGTGACTTGACTCGGACTTTTACACCAGTGACTTGAGACTCGACTCTGACTTGCCTGACATTACTTGAGACTTGACTTGAGACTTGAGGATAAAGACTTGAGACTTACTTGAGACTTGCAAAACAATGACTTGGTCCCACCTCTGTTAGTTAGGGTCCTTTAGGCAGCATCGTCCTGCTGAAACCTGCCACAGGGCCAGAGGTGCTGGGATAAGTGCAGGCTGGAGCACGTCATCTCAGCACCTCTGTTCAGCCAGGTTTCCACCAAGAACGATCAAGTCAGAGATGAGCGTGCAAGGCTGCAGCAATAGCTCAGTCTCAGGCGACTTCAGTGGCACTAATGAAGATTTCAATAAGCAGAGATCATTTGGAGGACTGACCATGATTTATTGAGATAGAGAAATTCATTAATTTGACGATTAAGCTCCTGTGATCGATGATGGCAGAACAGAATCCCAGGATTTAGGACCTAAAACCTATTTTTCAATCTTTGAAAACTTGTCCCCTCATCCGAAATCAATCTGGCACCCTTCAACAACGAGTCTCATTTTCATCGAACATATTAAACATAAAACGAACGATACTCACACTCAGGCTTCTGGTTTTGTTCTTTTCCTCCTCCGCAGAGGTCCTGTGAGTCGCCACACATCCACGAAGACGCGCCTTTCGTCTCTGCCTGAGCTATGAGATTCATGCCACACCACAGCGGCTTATAAAACAGCGTGCCAAACAAAACAACCAGCGTTCACCTGCGCTGATTCCACATCCACGGTATCCACAGCGGTGGGACAGCAAGGAGGAGCAGAACTGGCTGGAAAAAAACAAACAAACAAACTCATCTGAAACATTTAAAAAAAAAAAACATAAAAAGCTTAAGTATTCTCTGTCTTCACCGCGTGTTCTGGTGCAGCATTTTTGTCAAGTTTTACCGAAACGTCACATGCAGATTTTATGGTGCACCTTAAAGATGACTGACTGTGTAACAAATTTTAGAAAATGCAGTATAAAATCCTGGAAATACATAATATTTGACAATGGTTGTTATTATTACCATCGCTATGATATTGTTATTGTTACCTTAAGTTGAGCATTGTGTGTGTGCGTGTGTGTTTTGCTGTTTTTTGTCTTGAATTACTGAGTTATTTAACACGGGGAGCATCGGTAAGGACTGGCCACAGTGTATGTAAATGAATAATGAGCCCGGCTGCCTCGGCCTCCTGTTACGGGGGATCTGTGAAATAAAGCTTTATGAAAGGGAGCGAGGTCTCCGTGTGTTTGTGTGCGTCTGTCGGCGATACACAAACGCTCGTCTAACAGACATTTACAGCCCTCGCCACACTGGACTTGAACTTAACTTTTTTGTCTTTCTTTCTGGAGCAAGTGGAAGGGAAAACCTTTGCAATGACTTTATCATTTGTTTAAAAGTGCTGACTTATGGCAGAAACAACCCTTCATAGGTTTGGGTTTTACTATTTTTATGTTCTTTAAGTGACAGGACTAATACAATTTGTGAGAGCAAGATAGCATCCTTTCTAAGCTGACAACTGGGCAGTTAACACCCAGAGACTTGGACTGCAACTGCTATGGTAAAAGTTTAGAGTTTAGAGCTGAATGAAATTAGATTTGCTTACAGAGAGGCCAAAGAAAAACCTGCAGTGATGAGATGATCCTGGATCCTTTCAGTGAGACCTGTAAATATGGATGAAGAAATCTAAACTGTTCTCCCACAGTCCCACATGCATGTTCAATTAAGTGGTGTGAATGTTTGGCTCTTTTGAAATGTAGCTTTATTAGAAGCTGATAAGCCGGAGTCTGAAAGACCAACATTAACTGAAAGTTAGCAAGGAATCAGACTGCTAAGGAACTCTCCTTCGACCGCTGCTCCATCCTACAAGCACCTCCAGACCCATTTATTTGTTCCTTCAGGAGGTGATGGGAAGACAGGGGGGTGGTGGACACGTAGCTGATTCAGGCAATGAGCACTTTTTCTCCACCAGGCCAGGCTGCAGGGTGGGACTCCAGTGTTCCTGCTCCAGGTGAGATCACTTGGATCCAAGATTTCCTCTTGAACAGGATCATCTGAATCTGGCTCCTCACCCAGGACCTGTGACCAGAGGCAAATTGTCCGAGAAAACATAACTCCTGGGATCGCTAAGGCACAAACCCCCTCCACCATGGAGAGGACTAACATACTAAAAAACATGACACATTTCACTTCAAACTAAAACAGGAAATACTCAAAAGGCAAACAACCAACACAGATATGAAGTCTAAAAATGATAACACAGAAGGCAGGAGAAGAAATTAAAACAAAAGACTGAGTAAGAACTCAAATACAGCGCAGGGGTGATTACACAGCAAACGTCACTGTGACCCCAGTCACTGACTTAAAGGTGAAGAAGGTCTGAGCGAGGAATTTGAACCATCACACATTTGTTTAGTGCATTTTGGTGACATTTTATCCTCCAGTTTTCACCTTTTCAGCATCAGTTACTGGTAGAGATGTCTTCATATGGCACAAGATTCACGAATTTAGATAGAAGACGCAGCAGACTTGTGGTAAATACAGTTTGGTGGTGATTCACATTCAGCTCCAGATGGGGGCAGCATTGAGCCTGAACCACAACTGTGATGATTCTCTTATTATCATCATCATCATCATCATCAGAGGCTGATTTTCTGCTAAGTCTAAAATCCATTTCCGGGTTTGGCCTTGCCCTCAAAAGGAAAAAATCACCAGTATCATAGTAAAAAGGTTTGTTTTTTTTAATGTGAGGTGTTAATTATCTATGTTTTTCTCAAATGGCTAGATCTGGCTGCTTTTGTTAGTCAAGGAAAGACATCCGTGGGGACCAATTCTGGTTAAGTGTATTGTCACAGACTAATTCTTCTGAACACAAGCATTGACTCAGATGCACATCTTAAACTTGAGAAACTAGACTTACTGTATGCAGCTTCTCTGATACATCTGAGAAAATCTGAAAACTCACTACAGTAAAACCAGGCTCCAACTATCACTATCCCACTGTTTATTATATTTCTGTCCCAGCTCGGGAATCTGTCTCGATAAGATTAGATAATAATAATTGTCATTTTTCTCTGTATTTGATGCAGGCTGGGATTCAGGAAGTCAGTTAAGCCTTTATGAAACTGAACATAGAAAAATTTTAAAACAATTTCAACTCAAAAAATTTAATAAGCTAGAATATTTTAGTGAACACACGAGGACCCACACCAGATTCAGATTGTATTTTTTGTTGTTTATTATAGTGTATACAGTGGTTTTAATGTTCCTCAGCTCTCCAGCTCACTTCCCCCCATCACTAAAAGAAGGAAAAACCCTCATTAGAGTAAATATCTCCACCTGCTCCATCCACCCTCCGGGCACTGTGCCCCTTGAGTCCTCCGCACCACCCCTCCCCTGCAGTGGAGCCAAAGACAACACCCCTGCCACAATTCTCTTCATTTTTTGCAGGATAGAAAGAGCTAAAAGAGCTTTTGGACATAAAGTATTTCGTGTTTGTTATCTCCTCCTTCAGATAATAAAAACTCTGATATGGGATATGTCACGTGATCAGTCCGCAAAGCGCAATAAAGGTGCTGCACAGCTGGCAACTACAGAGAAACTACAGAGAAATATGTGATTCAGTCCTCTGTGTCAGGTGATGTTAAACCCAAACCAGTTAAAATACTTTTAAAATGATCAGAAAGTCCTTGGAAGATTTCCCCCCTGGCTGTAAAAAGTCAGACAACCCAAATAGAGGTAAAAGATAAAACTATGATGTCTGCGCCTGAAATATTTATCAGTCCTGAATTATTTTAGGATCCAAACAAATCCATGAATTCAAGGCTTTTTTTTTGGAGTAGCGTTTTACCCTTTGTGCTTTAATTTGATAGCCAGCAGACCTTTTTCAGTCAGGTTTCTGGGAAAACTGGATTTTCGAGTGGGTGTTCAGTAGCAGCTCATTCGTTTGGCTGTGGCTTGAGGTTGCACAGAAGGGAGAAGTGGCCGCAGACGTTTCTGAGGTGTAGACCAGCCACAGGATCAAAGCTGTTCACATGAGGCTTGCTGCCCACCTGCTATAATGCACTATAGCAACCAAATATTAGAGACCTTGTGGCTGGAGTTTAGGCAACTTTGTTCTCAAACAGCATCCTTATTCTTGCAGCAGTCGTACAGTTTGATCACAGTGCATCTGTCGATGTATCAAATGTCTAAGTAAACACACTGGACCTTGTTACGCTGTGACCACACTGCCATTTGGCTCAGAGATGTGAATCTGTACAGAGAATCAGGGCGAGGACACTCTGTCTCCTCTGGCCTGGTCATGATTTTATAATTAGAAGGATTACTCACCAGATAACACAGCCCTGCATACAAAAGACTGTGATTAACGGGACTCTGTTTAGTGCAACTCGTAGTTCTTTGTGTTTTACTGTCAGCCTCATTGGTGGATTAAGTTGTTTACTTATTGGTGGTGATGTCTGATGAAGCAGATTGAAGCTAGGATTTCTAAACATCTACTGAATGAATCTACTGCTGTTGAAAGTCTGTAACACAGAGATGATAAGCCTGAGCCACAGGGGAAATTTTAAATGTAATTCATTATATGCAAATGCCAGAAATAAGGTGGAAACAATCTGTGTCCTAATCACAAAACAGGAGATTCAGCATACAGTGTGTTCAGCACCAGGGATTGCTGCGCTACAGACTGGCTCATTCTTACTCCATGTTGTTTCAGAGCCATCATTTTTTGGGGGACAGTGGTGTAAAAAAGCAAAGCATCATCCCGCGATCTGTAGAGACAGCTGAGAAACATCCATCAGTCTGGAAAAGCATTTTCTAAAGCTTTGGGACTCCAGTGAACTATAGCGACAGTAAACTTTTACACAAAAGGAGAGGAGTGGTGAAAACTAACACAGGATTTCAGCAGAAAGACGTTTGCAGAGACAAAACCTACCTGTGTTTAACTTGAACTGTTCCCAGATCAGTGTAAAACCCCTGCCTTTCCTCTTTCCTCCTCTCCACTCCTGTTGTGTTTAAATGCCACCATTACACACCTTACATTTTTTTCTTCTCCTGTCCATGATCTGTTTATCCTCCATGTTCATTTCTCTCTGTTCTTTCCCCTGACCTCCCAACTGGTCATGGCCAATGTCTGCCCCTCCCTGAGCCTGCTTCTGCTGGAGGTCTCTTCCTGTTAAAAGAGAGTTCTTCCTCTCCACTTTCACCAGTATTTTAGGATCTTCCCTAACAATATAAATTACCTTCAGGCCACTGTTGTTGTGAATTGGTGATGTATAAATGAAACTGAACTGGTTTGAACTCAGTCAACACGAAGGTGAGGCGGGGGTATCCTCTTACACTTTGTCAAGGCGAGGACCCAAATAAAATGAAAGGGCATTCAACTAAAGGAGATCGAACTGCTAAGAAGACAAAGCAAAAGTCCAACCAACAGGTTTACTGATAAAACCAGTAGGAAACACGAGAGGCATGAATAGAAGTGGGAGAAAAAACAAAGTGTCAAAAAAGTTGTTTTCACTAATGCACTGCAGAGCCGACAGAGGTCTGTTTGAGAGCGTAAAGACCCAACATAGTCAGACTGGACACGTGTGCTTCCTCCTCTGCTCTCACCTTCTAATTTCTGTATATATAGATTGTTTCCTGTTATTTTCTACATATGAATAAGGGGAACTGAGCAAAAAATACTGATGTATGAGTGAAAATGGCTTCAGACACTAACTGATCAGGGCAAAGCCAGAAAGTAAAATCACAGAAAGCCAGATGAAGATAAATAAACAAAGATAGGAATGAGGGACATAGAATAAAGTCACAAATACCAACATGAAGATAGACCAGTAGGTAAAAGCACAGGAAACTGTGAATACTGAGGGAAAAAAGGGGAGGAGAACAGAGTCAGCGACTTGGATCATCCCCTCACCTCGTAAACCTCCCAGCTACAACCTGGTAACAGGAGTAAGAGTAAAGAAAATGGCAGTGTTTGACTAGAGTCGCAGATAAGGTGTGTCATCACTGCAGAAGCATGAGGAAGGAGTGATGCAAATGCTGATGTGGATAGTCAAAGCATGGCTAAAAAAACCTGCCGCACACCCGGCTCTGGAGTTATTAAGAAGATCGACTCTGAGAAAAATGTTGCTTCTATTAAACTAAATAACTTTTTTATGCTAAAGTCTTAAACTAAAACTCCTGGCTTTGATATGGGATAGACTGGCATTTACAGAGCACCTTTTCGGTCTTACTGAACACTCAAAATGCTTCACACTACCAGCCACATTTTCTTTTTTACACATTTCAACTCAGAATTCTATTCTGTGCATTTATGTGCATAATTGATCCACACAGGGAGGCCCAAAGCGAGATATTTGAACCAAGAGACAAACATACTTTTGTCTATTTTAACCCTTTGAGATCACAGTCACAGCTGGTACACTAACATGACCGATACGCTGAAGAATGTAAATAGTTTTTGATCCGTATTAGTTAGAATTATTATTTTATTTGCTCCCTGATTGCCTTGGGATTCTCTGGGGGTCGCTACAGCATGCAGCCCTGCATTGAGAACAAATTAACAAAAGCAGTAAACTGCATATTCTGACTACCCAGGTTCAGCATTCGGCCTTTCTGGTATTTTCCGTATTTGTGAGTCGACTATGATCCGCTTGGTCCTGAGTGATGCAAATGTTGTAATCAGGTGGCGAGTGCGAGGGCCTAAGCAGATGTCTGTGTGTCTGCCGGTTTTTCAATCATCAGTGGAGACTCCATTATGGTCCATTTGTGCTCACCACATTGGTCATTTTGTGTGTTAGGTGATGTCATCATCACACAGCCACATCAATTTATGCATTTTATGCCACTTTGTGTCCACAGCAGAGTTTCATCAAGGCTTTAGTGTTAGGATTGGGTCATCACTGATAATAATGGGATTTATACTTCTCAGATAAATCTATGTCACAGCTACACTGTAAGCCTTTGGTGCAGCTTGTGCCGTAACCTGATTTCGATGTAACCCCCACAGGTATAAATTCTGCAAACAGTGAACACGCAGCTAGAAATGGCTCACCAACAGGATCCAATCTAGCCTACTGGACGCTTTGGCAGATAGAAAAGGGATAGAAAATGAGATTTTTTGTTTTCAAAATAATTTAACAGGAAGTGTTGTGTAGCAATTGCTTATTTCACAACAGGAGATTATCATCTTTAACCTTCTCATTGAGAGAGACTGTTGTAGTCCGCCATAACACAGTGAAGTTCATCTTTGATTAAGGTGAGGATTTTCTCTGATTTATCAGAGTAGCGTTTAAATTTGAATAACAGCAGATTGGCTGGATGTGGAAAAGCTGATTTTCTGAAGAAATTTCAGGCTGTTTATCATAAATTTTGTCGGTGAATCATCTATTAAGTGTGAGTGTTTTCAGGAAGGAAATGGACACTCTTGTCTTAAACTGATAATGCACTTCATAGCTGCTAGACATGAGCATGCTAGCATTTATATCAAAGTGACTCAGTGCCTGAGTGCAGCCTCCCAGAGCTGCTGCCTTTCCGTGAACTCTTTCTCCTGTTAAAGCTCATTTTTGTCAAGATTTCCACCTTTAGGTAAATAAAGCGTCCATCAACGCCCTTCTCAGGAATATTTAAATATAGGATGTAACTCGGAGAATAGAGTCATAATAATAATGTGCAAATGCTTTTCCTCCTAATGCTCCAGGACAGTTTGATTTTTGCATAACCACTTGGCGACTGTGATATGAAAAGCATCACGGTCTGTCCAGGTTTGTGTGCTCGCTGTCAGTTTGTTATCTCCGGTGCCACACAGACCCATGTCTTTACGGCCCAAACACTCTGTGAGCTGAGATAAAAGACGGACGCTTCTATCTAAATACGGGGATAAAATACGACCACTAGCTGCTCCGTCATGAGGCAAAACCTTAAACACAAGTCATCTACTATCTGCAGCTCAGTGACTCACCCAACTTAGCTTTCACATGAAAAATAAAGTGATATCATTATCATGTTTATGTGATGATGACCATTTGATCCATAAGTGTGCTCACTGAAAACAACACATGCAATTACATTTGCCTTTTTTCAAGGTTTTAACACGCCATCAGGCTCCGCAGGAAGATTTAATGTGTGCCGGCAGAGGGTGAAAATCATCATAAGCTGCAGAAAACATTTTTGAAAACTCTTTCAGAGGATGAACTATTTATAATTCAGATGCGATTTCTCCAAGTGGCTGTCAGACGGTCACAGGTTGTTGGAGTCTGTGCACGTTTCACTGAGGTTTCTTCTTCAAGCAAGGATACACAGATGTCTCCCGCTTGTCTGTTTTAAGCAACTTTCACTCTTCGCTGCAAGGTGAGCCCTTTTTCTTTCTCCATCTTTATTTTTTCATGCCTGAATGAATTAAGATGTATTGAAGACCCGCTGCTGTTGTCTCTGGTTGATGCACAAAAACAAACTAACCCTCTTGTGAAGAAAAAGTAAGAAAATTCAAATGAGTGATTTCATGTGTGTTTTTAAGTTTTCCTGCTGCTTGAGTTCCTCTGTTTTGGAAAATGACACAAATGCTCCAGCGGGTAAACAAATCCCTATAATCTCACTGACTTTACATGAATTTCATGAGCTCACTGGTCAAAGGTGTCCTCTGTCCGTTGGAATTTAAACCTCGACCGACACCATAAACAGCTCGTAACAGACGGTGACAGACAAGGAGCGTCGTGTGGTCTCACATTGTGGCCGAAGCAGAGATTTGTCAGGTTTAAATTTAAGTCTGACACATATAAATGTCCAGCACCTGTGCTGCAAAGGAAAATGACAGTGATTAGGACGTGTTTGCATACCTTTGTGGAAGGTCAACGAGGGGTAAAGGGATCTCAGCGTGCCAAACTGAGCTGTAAAAATTCAAACCAGGTTCTTTGTGCATGTCGAAAGACACACAGTTGGCTTTGAGGATCAGAAGTTCATAAGACTTTGATAAGACCGCAGTTAGATCAGCGATATAATCCTTATTTAAATTGTGTTATCTGTGTTTAAACTTTGTTTGTTTACTGAATTGTTATTTTGTTTTTCCTTTTCTCCCCTCTCCGTATTTCCTTTCTTGGACTCTATTAGAGTAGCTTTGCATGATTCACAGTTCAACATAATCCTTGTCTAAAACAAGCTGTATTATTAACTCCTCTTCCTTTAAGTCACCTTTCTTCTCACTGGCTACCCTCACAAATTGATAATGTTGCAGGTGGGTGTGGCTTTTGTGTTCAGAGCCATATTAGTATACCTGCTCTTTTTGACATCATTCAGAGCCAAAAATAGGAAAACTGCCTGGAACTGAGTATTTAGAGCAGTCTGAAGCCTGAGCTCATAGAGATTATTGCCAGATGCACCAATTATGCACCTCATTATGTGAGTTTTTGGCCATATTTAATATGACCAGCCACCATTATAACAGATTATAAATGACAGAAAGGAAGGAAAAGCTTGAAATGGGCCATTTAGAGCCACGTGTTGCTTTTGAGAATGTGTGGAAGAATTCTTAAAGAACAGTTTTAAATAATTTAAATACAATAGATGGTAAACAGCAAGTGTCATCAGATAAAAGTGATGGTTTAACAGTCACAGCATTGACATCCACATCAGAATCAGCTCAAAGACCCAAACTTTGGATCAATACTGTTCATAGTTACAGAATAATTCAGCAAATGCTTTTTTTTTATTCTGTTATGATGTACCTAATGTTGATGCAATTCAGTTATCCATTTGCAGAAATGCATTTTTAGGAAAAAGTAACAAAGATACAAAATATGCAAGAAAAAAAAGACAGAAATAAAAAAAATAAATGCAAAAATTCAATTATACACAATGACAAAATGAATACTGTCACAAATGTACAATAACACTGTATTTTGCCAGACCTATTACCATATTATATTCCTGATCCAATTGCTTTTTCAACCCATCCACCCATTCATCCATCAATTTTCTTAACTGATTATCCAGTTCAGAGCTGCACCATCTATCCCTAGTGCCAAAGATGGGCTACACCCTGGATAGGCTGCCAGTCTGTCACAGGGCTAACACAGAAAAACATTCACTCAAATGTTGTCTGAATCACTAATTAACCAAACATCCAGCATAACTTTGGACTGTGGGACCAACCCACGCTGTCTCAGGGAGAACATGCAAACTCCACACAGAAAGGCTGATGGCAGGTTTGAAAATAAGAGCCTTTGTGTTGTGAGGTGACAGTGCTCAGCACTGCCCCACTGTGCCACCTAAACCCATAAATAATAAATTAATGGACTTTTCTTGTTGTCACCACCTGATATTTCAAGTCCAGCAGGTCACAAATGGTCCAACAAGAACATCAGGATCAGCACTGCTCAGTCCACAAAATCAAATATGATTACTTTAGACACAGTTTTAACCAAAGAGCTTAAAACTGACCTCAGAATAGAAAATTGTTGTTCTTTAACAGAAAAGACTTTAAAAATCAGAAGTAAACTGTTATTCAATAAGTGCTAAAAACATCTTATTATCTCAGCAACTTTATATCTTTTTTTTCATGGTGCTTTTGATTAGCTGTGACGCCGTGATATTTAACATGCACACTTCAAAGATATAAGAGCCATTTTTATTTGAAAATTATTACTATTATTGTCAATGCTTATATCCCATACAGTGATGTCATGCAGTATTCCTGCACTAGCAATGAGGTTTTGTTGTGTGTTTTCTCATGTTTGGATTTTGGTCTTGAGTTTATTATTCTAGCGTTCCTTCTCCCACTATCTCTCGGATTATTTCCTGTTTCACTGTGATAGTTAGTTGTCTCTGATGTTTTGACTCATTGCTCCAATTACCCCATTGTGTATAAATAGTCCTGTGTTTCCAGAATCTCTCTTGATCTTGTGCTTGCATTTTAAGCTTTGCTTGCACTTTACATCACCCGTGTCCTGTACTTGAGTCCTCCCTCCTGTACTCCACACACACAGGGACGCTGTTAGTGTTGCTTAAATTAAAGTTTCTCCAATTATTATTGATGCATGCAACGGATTCTTAAAGACACCTGAACACACTGCAGTTGTAAACATTACATGAACATTTCAAAATTTGTGAAATTAAGGTCAATAAGGTTCATCCATCCATCCACTTTCAGAAAATGGCAACTCCACTTTCTTCCATACTCCACTATCCCAGCTTGAGCTGACTGCAGTTCCAACTTCAGTACCATCAACCCAGACTTCCTGGTTTGGGACTTTCACATCCTTTCTGTCACTGGAGAAAAGACTTTCAACTAACCACCCCCACGTGGTTAGGTTATGCTCCTGCCTCTCTCCCTTCCTAAACGTTGTGTGCTGAGTCCCTTTTTTTATGTTCTCCATACCTAAAACTGTGTCCCTTCTATGCTATCAGTTACAGCATCGTCTACTGAGAAGAACCTTGGACCGAACGCCACCAAAACAAAATAACTCACAATACATTTATTAAGATCACAACCCAAAACACATCAATGTTTTTGGGCATGTTGCATATTATCAGTCCTGATCCACTAAGCTTACAGTGGTAGTTAAGAGGGCACAACAGAGACTCCACTTCATGAGGTTTCTCCAGAGAAGCTCATGGTGTCTTTATATTGCTGCTCCATTGAGCACGTTGTCAGACTGCATCTCTACGAGGTATGCCAGCAGCTCCGTGGCAGACAGGATAGCCCTTTAGAGGGTCATAAAACTCTGCCCAGAAAATCACTGGCTGCACACTGCTGTGTTTGGAGGAACCTTTCAGTTCTCACTGCCTCAACGGAGCTGCAAGAATCACAAAAGATCGTCCCAAACCCATGGTTCACTACCAACTCTGACATCTCCAGCAGAAAGGACACAAGAGAGAATCTAACTTTACTGAATGTATTTGTGGAAAGAGGCTAATGGTCCACCAGCAGCTGCTAGCTGTCTTTATGTGGCTCACTCTGATAAAAATAGAGCACAATCTGCAACCAGTGTTTACTTCACTGATATAAACATGAACCAGTGGAAATGCAAAACTGATTCATTTTCATCACCTCATTGTTTTTAATTCATCGTTTTGGTCGCTCAGTTGTCATCGTCTGAAATAAAGTTAATCAGATTTTCAGTCTTACTTTTTATTTTCATATTTGATGGTTTGATTATATTTTGTCATCATTTGTTTATTTACATTCAGGAAGAATAGCTACTCCTACTCAGTATTAATCAGAACTTAGTCAAAGTTGCAAACAATTATTGTATTTTTAACAGCCAATTTCCCATTTTTAATGAAATTAGATTCATTTGTCCTGGATCTAATTATTTGTGAACCTCGATGACTACTTGGTGGATTTAAATGCTAATTTCTTTGTGCAGTGAAGCCAAATAGCGACAACAGAACTTCTCACTTACTGTACTATTACATCAGCGATGTTCGCTTTTTTAATGTTTATTTTCAATCTTGTTGTAAATCATGTTTGATGTTTGTTCTTCAGATCAGCTACAGTTTGTTGTTGCTGTTGCTTCCATGGTAGCACTCGTTTTGTGCAAGACTTCATGCTTCCACCAATTTAAAATGTTTAACCAATGTTTTAGTGCGTGTGAATTTTAACTTTATTGCATGTGGACTGTTAGTGTTAATTTACTTTAGTTTCCCCCGTATCCTCAATGTGCATAGAGTATATTTTATAAATGCAGTTTACAAGTTTAGGTGAGGTAAATGTGTAAAGGATTATGCTGCTAATAAATGTTTAATAAGGTTTTTATCTGAAGCACCAAATAAAATGATGCAGCGAGATCATGACTTTTGATTGAGTCCTTTATAAGGTCTTTATGTAGGGGGTTCATGAGCACTTTGGCCTTTGGTTCTTTGCGCTTCTCTCTTGCCTGTCTTCTGGTAAGTGTCAGGCGTTTTGGTTACTGTGAAAGGTTTTACATATTTGAGTTTCATGAGATGCAATTTCATGCTACATGTACAGGCAGGTAAACACAGTGGGCTCAAACTCTGCTACAGAGAAGCAGACACATGGACTTAAACAGACACACAAATCTAGTAGACATGTTTTCCATCTATTTGTTTTCATTTTCATCTCTTTTTCCTTTGACCAAAGTTTTTTTTAATTAATTAATTAATTCATTCATTCATTCATTCATATTTTTAGTGATTTTGCAACTTTCTGGTGGTTTTATGTGTCTTTGTAGTCCTCTTATGTAATTTTGTGTTAACTTCACATGTCTTTTGTGTTGCTTTGCATCTTAGTCATGTTTGTCTTTGTGTCTTCATGCAGTTGTTTTGCCTTTCATTTGCATGCAACTCACCAAGGCTGGTTTTGCTTTAAAGTTATTATGGATTTATCTCTTTTTCTGTTGTTTTTTCTTATTTTTTGGAAGCTACATTATTACTTTTGAAAGTGCAGCCTATATTTATAGTTTCTTGTTGCTTTCCCCCATCATTTTGTATTTCTTTTTAAACTGGGGACTGGAGACACTCCATTTAACCTGTTTTAAAGCATTATTTGGAACATGGTTATAATAAAAGTGTGTTCGTTAAATTTCCAGTAAAACAAGGAATACGTGCAGAACATGCAAGGAATGCTTTGTGACAAGAAAAAGAAAAACGTGTGAAACGTGAACTTATACAGGAGGTATAATTAACTGAGTGTCCAAATGATGCTTTACGTTTGCAACACATTTGTTTTGTTTTCTCATATTGTAGTTTATTTTATTGAGCTACATGCTATTCACCTTATTTAAGCTGTTATGAATTTTATTATATATATATATATATATATATATATATATATATATATATATATATATATATATATGTATGTATGTATTTATTTTTCTTAATTAAATAATCTTATTCAATTTATTTTATTTTTTATTCTTTTGACGATGTCTTAATATATAAACAGACATCTACTGCTTTCCATGCCAAATAGTAGCGTAATACTTTTATAAATATTTTATTAAATTGTGTCTTTAATCTTTCTTCATATATTTGTGCATTTTGTGCACTTATTTAATTTTTATATATTTCATGTATTCACTGTATATATAATTTTTAGATATAGTACATTTGAATTTATTTTTTATATATATTTATATTTTATGTTCTACAGGTTTCTCTGCGTTTATGCATCGTCACAAAAAGTCTCGCGTGATCTGGACTCAGCGTTAGCGTTAGATAGCGTGAGGTCGAGCGTTAACTACCCGTGAATGTCGACAAAGCGCACTATTTAGCACAATTAACAGAGAGAGAGAGATGTCTCCGAGTAAATATGTTATGCAGTGTGAGCGTGTAGTCCGAGCGCCTTGCCTCTCGTAAAGGTACGGTGGGCCTGTTTTGTTCGCTAAGTTGGTTTCGGTGCCGCTGCTAACAGGCTAGGTGGCTAACACTCGGTCAGCGCACTAAACCAGGAAGGAGGGACCCGACGACCAGGCAGCCTGGCCTCAGAGGTTGGTCTACTTCTGCAGACATTTATTCTTAAAAAACGCTTCTCATCCATTCGTGTGGAAACGCGAACAAGGTAAGCGAGTTTGATTTTGTGGTTGCGCTAATAGGTGGCGAAAAATGAGTAACGTGTTCATTAACGTTGTTGCCTGCAGGGGAAGTATCGATAGCTGCAATCGGTTTTTACTGGACTCCACGGTTGGGGTTGTACATTAAAACAAACCAATCGTTAACACATCGATGTTTAATGTCATTTTGTAAAGATTTTTCTTTCTTTTTTCCATCTCTGTGACACCTGCTCTCCTAACCTCAGGCAGTCTTCTTGCTTAAAAACGCATTCTTAAATGGTAATGTTAACAAAATTAGTGAACCGATCGAACTCGAGGTTAAAGATGAGTGCTAGTATCCACGCTGACCACGCTTGTTCAAGCGCAAAATGAAATTTGGCTTTTTATGGAGTAGTTATAGGGCTTATTGGTGCATATTGTATAATGCAAAGAGTGACACAAATCCAACACTATTTAAAGGTAACTGAGCATAGACATATAAAATAAATGGCTATAGGCTACGCCTAAGGGTATTTTAGTGCAATCTTACCAACTTGCATTACTCCCACAAATCCAGCCATGTTGTGAAACCCCATTAATTCTCGCCCCTGAACAGCTAACAAGGTGAGGAGTTGACCCACAGTAACATATATTCAGGACTTACCATGAAGTCCTGTAATTTGGCTCATTTTCATGAAAGATGCCTCCCTTTTTTCCTTTCTCTATCTAAAAGCAAAGTTGAGCCACACACTGTAGCTCCTGCAACCTCAATGGTATTAATAAGCTTGTCCTCCATTTCTTACCCCAGCTTGTAGGTTTACACTATACATAATGAAATAGATGTTTTTTTACTGAAGTTCTAATATTTTAACCCACACTAAATGCGTATTCACCTCTATTGGAGTCAGCCGTCATGTGACACCAATACAAATGACTACCAAATTTGCCTCAGTTTACATTACTGCACATACATGCATTGCATGCAACTGCATTGTCTGCTAGTCTTTCAGTTGCTGCCTACATTGGATCTACATTGTTGATTTGACACAAGTTTTTACGCCAGATGTCCTCATTCGTCAGGGCTTGTCGAACCAGGTGTTTCATGTGTAAGTGTTAACTATTATAGGTTAAAAGACAAAAAAAAAAACCCACAGAAAACCGAGAACAGTCAGTTCGACAAAGTTTAAAATAGGGAATGCAAATATTGTACATGTCTTTAGGATGTATGTGAAACCATTAATCACATTTTGCATGTCACTGTGCATGCCAAATATCCTTGCACAACATACTAACTAGAGATGGCACGATACCACTTTTTTATGTCCGATACCGATACCGATATCATAAATTTGGATATCTGCCGATACCGATATGAATCCGATATAGTGTTTTTTAATCAACAAAACTGTTTTTTAAAATATCTTGCTGCATTTTGCAAGTCTGCAAGTTCATACTCAAGTTTAAAACAACAACTACACTAAAGCTATTCTGTTATACCTGTATACAAAAAAAATATTTCATAGTTCAGCAATACTGATCAATCTAATAAACTTAGACCTACACCATCCTCCCTATTCTGGTATTTTAAAGAGTACTTAGCGTAAATATTAAGCAACCTAACTAATAGGGTTCCAACTCCCAGCAACAACAAAAATAAATAAATAAAAAATAAGGAACCACCCCTCACGCTCCACCTCATGATGCTTAATCGACATAATCAACCTTAATTTGATGAAGTGTGAAAAAAATGCACAGAAATCAATTATTTTTCAAGAAATATTAAATAGATTCAACATCTTTCTTCAACAAAATTGCAGACTGCACAGATGGTACCTTCCCAAAGTAAAAAGTACTATAGCTTACTAGGGTATATATATTAGACTTAATAGTCACTATATACAGTAATTGACTTCTATTCATTTTACATCAAATTAAAACTTTGGGTGTCAGATAATTATTTATTAAAAGCTCGACATTTTAAATGAGAATAAGAAAGAAAAGTATGTCTTTGTGCCCCCTTTTCCCTGTTAATGCCCTATCGGCCCCCCTGGCTAAACTTTGCTAGATCCGCCCCTGCACAGTTACCAGCGTCAGCTACGTCAGCTATGTAGAAAAAGATCCTGGTGTAGAAAGTAATATTAAATAAATTCTAACAACAGCTTATCAAGCTTAAACGTGCTGCTGTTGTTCAGCCGCTGGTTTCCTCTTTCTGGTGCAAAGTGGGCCAAAAACAAACAAGAGACACGGACTCGCGACAGAAAAGCCGATCAGCTGATCGTTAAGCAGTTTCACGATTGAAGTAGCAGCCGGAGAGCGAGAGGCAGTCGCTTGTTAAGCTTAACGCAGGAATGCTTTACAAACATTCAGAGATGGACTTACACACTTGCTTTACTTCTCTCGGGATAACTTTGTCGGAGATGAAATGCCGGGTTGCTAGCGAAGCTCCACATGCTATCCAGACCACCGACAGGTCCCGCATGCCACAGCCGCTCTATCACGTGATGCATACTGCTCCGACGTGCTAACGTTCTGAGGTGAGTTACGGCGTGTTGCAAGTTTTGTGAGGTGCTTTCGTGATATTTAATGGATCGGATTAAATTTTTTATTTTTCTCCGATATCCGATCCAGTAATTTAGGTCAGTATCGGACCGATACTGATACGTAATATCGGATCGGTCCATCTCTAATACTAACCCCACGTTGCTTTTCGATGCGTCTGCTGGGGTATGAATGTGTGTGAATGTTAGCTAGAAAGCAGTTGGTAGGAAAAGGCATAGAACAAAGTGCTTCTATGAAGAAGTGAATGAGGCAAGTTGTGTAACACGCTTTGAGTGCTCAGGTAGAGTAGAAAAGCGCTGTATAAGAACCAGTCTATTTACCATTTACTTTGTATTTAAAATTGCACAAAGTCAGAAAAGTTTACCGAGTGCGGTTAAATGGTTTATTATCCAAGTTTCTGTGCAGATGGTGATTATGCATCCCTTTGGTTGTGCGGTACCGTTGGATCAGTCTGACAGAGCCAAACCTTCTGATCTTTTTCTTTATCATAGTACAGCATAACAGTTGGCATGGCTGCTATCATTGCCAATGAGAGAGGGAGGGGCTTAACCTGTCTGGTGTTGCGTTTGGATTGTAATATGTGTGAACCAAAAGGTAACTGCTGTTTGCGAATTAATAAAATTAGAATCAGTTATTTAACAAGACTAGTGTTTCTTGTGTTGACTAGTAACGCACACATCCCTAGTTTAAAGTAATGGTGAATAAAACATGAAGTTTATTTAGTTACTTTTTATTAGAGTCAGAAAATAGGATGGTATAAGATTTTCTCGTTGGTAAATATCCTGTCAATTACAAGTTGTTAGCCAATAGTAATGTCGTGTCTTCAGTTATACAGTCAGAGCAACCCCATGTACGTCCAGTGGCGTTCAACAGCGCCAGGCTTCCTTTGCTTTAGCTTGCTTGACCCCAGTTGGAGAGAAGAGGTATCACAATGGTTGTTATCAGTTTTCTTTCTGCTTCAGGCTCTGTACATGCTCACATAAAAAAGGGTGCTTTGCGGGTCATGTGACCCTTGTTCTGAGCAAAATGATCAATGTGAGTGTCACCGCCACCAGTCAGATATGTTATCAAACGGTTATTACCAATGAAATTCAACTCTGTTGCAAATAAGAAAAAATTAATGCTGCTGAAAATTGTTAATCTTGAAATTTATCATATAGAGTGGTAAAATAAAGCTTTTGATTTAAGTATTTTTGTCACTGACTGCTCTCTCTGCTGCTGCTGTTGATTTCTAAGTGGTGGCTGCAACTTAGATCCCTGAAACTTAAAAAGTTGTGTTTTCTATGTTTTTTAGGAGCAGTAGCTGCAGCAGTGTTTAAAAGAAAAAGAAAAAAGACGTAGCAGCAAGTTAGAATCAAGTATAAAGGCATTTATTCATTTGCTCCTTCACCAATTTAACACCTTGTCACACAGCAAGACGTCATTCAGTGGTTTTAGTGATGTATTGCTCAACACTGAAGCTCAGTACTGAAATACTTAAGAGTGAAGACGCCATTTTGAAATCACCTAATTTAACATGATTTGTTATTCTGGTTCTTCCAGTTTTCACCCATGGATATTTTCCCCTCGCAGCTTCAGTTAGTTTCATTCTTCGCTCATCGTGCTTATAACCGTCAAGCAGCACTTTTTGCTTTTCAGAGTAACCCCAAACCACTTCTACATTATTTATTGCACATTATCTGATAGTTGAGTCGGGGCACGAGAAACACTTTGACATTCAGAGATGGTGTGCGGTGAAAGAGCTGAAGTTATTTGTGCTTGTTTTCACTTCCTTTTTTTGGTCTGGGCCAGTATGGGTGACGCTTTAGTAGCATACAGTAGGTAATGTTGTGAGAGTCACCTTGCTTTAATTATCATTCAAAACATACATAAAGTCTGCAAAGGGGGCAGACTCAGGGGTGCTGCTTCTGTGAATATAAACTCTTTATAAACTCGCAGCTTTTATAAGCTTAGATTTGCATAAACAGTTTCTTAATGAGAGACTCACTGCTTACACAGGAACCCTTTCATGCAAGGAGATTGTTTTCTTTCCTTGGTATTAGTCTGATTTTTTTATTTTTTTTTCACTGAAGGAATTTTTTGGCTGACCTGAATATTTATCTTTGTTCGAACTGTGGGGACCTCCCCTGTAGGATTTCCTTCATAGGTTTATTCAGGGGACAAAGAAGTATCTGATAATAGGTAGATTCTTCTGAGCAGCCTTGAAAACAAAGCATGCACCAATATCTGATTTGGATCGGATATTACTCAGATTAGGGCTGGGCGATATGACCCAAAATTCATATCTCAATATTTTTTAACTAGATGGTGATATACGGTATATATCTCGATATTTTTTTTAAAGCCATAAAGTAGGAACAAAAAGAGGGTTCATAGTCAAAGCTGTGTCCCAGATGTCACACAGGCACTTTTATTAACATACAGCATAGAAAAAACTACTCAAAAATAAATTGTGAGCATTTATTAAATAATAATCCTCCATAAATAAAAGAAAACTGTTGTTTTTGTGTATAACAAAGAGCTCACAATTGTGCAGTTAAAATGTAAACTAAAAGACGCTGAGCATAATAACATAGGCAGATTTCACAGCTGCTCTGTTCCCAACTTCTACTGCGTGACTGACAGCCTGGAGTTTGAAATCCGCTTCGTAACCATAACCATATAGTAACATAGACTATATCGATATAAAGGATATTGTCACATCTTATATCTCGTATAAAAATATCGATATTTTTAAAAGAACTCGATATATCGCCCAGCCCTAACTCAGATCCTGACTTGGAAAAGTAGATCAGACATCACTGTCAATATGCTGATCTTTTAATTTCCGTTCTGTGTTTACTGGCCACCAGCAGCAGGACATTGGTTACTTGTAGGAGAGCTCACAGCAGCAGTTTGGAGGTACTTTCTGCCTGCTACACGGACAGCTTTTCACATTTTTCCTAAATATGCTCATCTTTCTCTCCTCCACACTGTTTTCCACCAACAAAAACACTCCATGGGGAACGTTGAGGCGAGCGAGATGAACAAGCATTTGTTCAAGTACAGTAAAATTAAAAGCTCTGAATTAAAAGTCAAAACCAGCAGTCAGTTTTCTCTCACTTGACGATGATGATGATGGGTCAATCTAACCACTCCCACACACACAAATAATTTTCAAAGCAAGCAGAGGTCCAGGCATGAACCTGTATTGATTATATGTATTGGGTAGATTCAAATAGGAATTATGTTAAATTTAACACGTTAAAGAGAGGAAGTGACCACCTTGATTGATGAGCGATCTCCAGTCACTTTGATTATTTGGATCATCATACATCGCTGCAAGCTGTTGATTGACTAAACTGCCACAAGCAAAAACCCAGCAACCTCGTGGTAGCCAGGGGTGAAAAACAGGGCAAATGGAAGAGATGAAAAATGAAAGTCAGAAATGACTCATTGACTCAGTAAAGGCTTTATGGGCTTATTGCCATGGTTTAAGCCCTGAGAAATTTAACATGAGAAAAACAAAGTAGTGAATCAGAGAAATAATGCGCCAATAAACTTCTCCTCCTTACAACCCTGCAGGAAATTGCTGCTTTTAACTGAGAAGCAGGCTTTGTTTCATCTGCTGTCTGTCCCACAGACAGAAAAAAAAGACTGAGACAGGCAGCCTTCAACCTGGTCACTACTTTTTACGATGGCCTGTGTAGATAAACAGCCAATCTAAATAATCTTTGTTTCACAGACAAATGGAAAAATGGAAACAAAACAAATTGCAATTTGAAGGAACCCTGAAAAGGGAAAAGGCATGGGTTCTTTTGAAGTAAAATCAGCCATTGAGCATTCTCAAGTTTGGGGGAAAAAAACAAGTGAGGACCTTTTGTGCCCTAGATTTGCACAAATGAAGAAAACTCAAGTGGTCTGCAGTGGTGGTCTAAAAACCTGCATGAAAAACCTTTGTTTAGCAGGTAGAAAGTGGCGTCTCTTCAAACCACAACATTCGGTTAAACCCCCCCCCCCACAGTTGTCATTTCATTGCTGTCTCAAAGTGAGATCTTAAAGGCTTCAGACTTTAGAGATGACAGTTTGACGTCATTATCACCCAGGATGCTGCCTCTTAAACATCCTCCTTAGTTCCTGTTGCTGTAAACGAGTTCTCTGCGCTTTACTGCACAAAAGCAGCTCCGCCCGCTACATGCCTGCTGCTTTCTGAGAGTTTGAAAAACACTTGAAACACCCCTGCACCCAATTTAAAGTTAGTGGAGGGTAAAAATACTTGTTACTTTATCAGAAACTGGCTTGTAGATGAGTTAATTCACAATTCACAAAGTGTGGGCTGAGAGAGGTGGATTACAAAAATCTTTTATGTTGTTGATTAAATATTTACGTCTAAAAAAATACTAATGAAAAGTCATAAAACAAAAGCAAAGCTGTTGATTTTTTTTTTTTTTAAATTTACCAATAATAATCCTGCTTATTGATAGGAAAATGGAGAGGTGGCTATCAGCAAGCAAAAAGAGCCATAAACGGGGAAAAAAACTGAAAGAAATTCATCATAACATCACAATAAAACTGTGGCTTGTGATTAAAGTAAATTGGGACACGGCGTACTTAAGTTTAGGAATTGTTGCTGTAGATAAAGAAAGTCTCATCGTCTTATCCTGCAGTGTTGGGATAAAACACCATCTGCATCCCCCAAAGGCTTCTTTAATCCCTCACCTCCTCGGAGGTTTCTGTCAGCGTTGATTAATTAGTTATTTTTGGAGTTGAGGTTACTTAACAGGAGACGGCGTCTGTTTACTTCACTGCTGCTCTTTAACTGTCGCACAAAACAATGTTTAGTAGAAGTGGTAAGATTAAAAAAGAAAGAAAGAAGTAATTCAGCGATGAATAGTGTTGGACAAGCTGTCTTAAAGAAAAAATCTACTTGTTGAATTCAGAAGCATTAAAAACCCTTGTTATTATTGCAGTAACTATGGCAACAACCTTTAGGGGTGCATGATTAAACTACCAATCAGTTATTTTGGGGCAGTCTCGATTACTGAACATGATTTTTCATTAACTCAACAAAAGATTAATTTTCAAAGCGGATTTTCTTGAACTTCAGCTCTAACTCGAATAAAGAAGTACTGAAGTCACAGGTTCGCAACGCCACTCCCTCAAGAGCAACCGGTGCTCTCCTGGCCTGCAGCTGCTGCACGAAAATTTTAAGAGCAGGTGGTAATCATGAATTTCCCTCTGGCTTTCGTAACCCTTTTGATAGATCAGTCGTGTTTGAGATTAAAATCACTGTGTGTTTAACTGTCAGTTAAGACAAACCTTTAAAGGGTTGTTATACATCTAGAAATTTGATCCTTTATTAGAAAAAGGCGATGAAGGAAAAAAAAAGAGAGCTTAAAGTTTGGAAGGTCTTAAAACATTTTAAATGTCACCTGTTATTTTTCAAAATTTGTAATTTGCAGTCTTAAATAGCAGCAATATTTATATTTGTAGCTAGTAATGATTAGCATGTTAGATTTTAAAAAGGACGAGAAACTTAAATAGTGATCAGTTGATGTTGATTTACTTTCTTTGTATAATTATTATTATATCGTTATAAAAAATAATTTTGAGTAATTTTTTAACCCATCCATATGTCCCTTTTCTGCTGCTTATGTGGATCCAGGTGACATGATATAAGAGGAGTACTTTGTTTTGCCCTTGTTGGTTTCCCATCATATTGAAGGTGAAAAGAGAATAAATTACCTTCACTCGATTTTAAAAGCATCTAACAGGTGAAACCCAGCAAGAACTCCTTTTTCTTTTGTGTATCTTAAGACACATGAAGCAAAGTTGTCACAGAAGCAAAGTTCACCACAGAGCTGATTCTGTATTTCTCACTGGATTTACTTGATAAATTCGTTTTTAAAGAAACAACAAGCCTCTCACATTTGGACCATGTTGTTTGTATCTTGTTGCCATCTCGGTGGCTCGACTGTGGATGTTGAAGCGTGTCTGATGTTTAGCCAGCTTTCGCTCCTCTTCAGCAACAGCCTGAATATCTTTTGTGCACAGAAGCTCTTCTCCTCCTGTCTTATATTGCTGCCGGCTCTTGTGTATATGTTTACACCTTGATCCAGCTGTCTGCTGCGGTCTTTAAGCTGGCCCATTGGCCTTGGTTTGTTGCCACTGAGTTGGTTGTGATTTATTTTCATGACAGTTCAAGGTCATGGGGGGCCGCAGGGTCTTGGTGATGGGTAAGAAGGTGTTGCGCACATTATTCAGTGTCTATCTGTCAGCAGGTTTTGAAGTGTTTAGCTGCGTAGTCCTGATATGTTTGTTTCATTTGATGTTTGCCCAACATAACAACCTTTGGTACTTGTTTCATTTGCTTAGTGACGCCTGGAAAGTACATTCTGTGTTCAAGCAGCTGTGTTCTGTGTTTTGTTTTGTTTTTTGTTTTTTTTTCCCCAGGAAAGCAATACTTTTACTGGCCTGAGATCAAAGATGTCAAAGCCTCCAAATTCTCCTGCTCGGTCCCGCTCCAGATCCAGGTCTAGGTCCAGATCCAGGTCCTACTCCAGATCCCACTCTAGAAGCCGCTCAAGATCCAGAAAACGTCGTTACAGGTAAACATTTGACTGAACCTTTGGGTCACAAATATCAGTTTTTACATACTTTGACCTCATAATTAAATAAATAATTGATGGATGGATGGATATCAAAAACAAGGAAAGCATATATTAGGTTGAATATAAATAAATATTTCAGTATGGCTCAGCAGGGTGGCGTTTTTCTGATATGTGCTGCTTGTGCTGGATATTGACACTTATATGACTCCAAATTGACACATTAGGAGGTGCATATGCTTGCTGCCAGCTGAGTCAACTAGTAAGAGTATAATATATAAAGAGCATACTGTAAATGTAGGCTTGCCAAGAGGTCACACACATAAATTACGGTATATTAAAAAAAAAAAAGTTGAAGTGAGATGAAATTAAAACTTATAAGATAAAAATATTAAAAATAAGACCACTCTTTCCATTCCGGCTGCCAGATAAGATCAGTTTTAAGTTATCAGAGGCTAAAGAAAATAAAAGAAGAGAGATCCAACAATGAAGAAGATAATAGAATTATTAAGATGAACAAAAACAAAATGGAGTAATTTTAACCCATGAGAATTTAACAATACCTGTCCACAGGAAATTCATATTTGTGTTAGTTAAAGGTGTCTGATTGTTACTAAGTAGCTTCTAAAGTCACACCAATATTTGTCAAAGAGGTGTGGTTTCGTTTTGATGTTAAACATAACTGATAAGCGTATAAGAGGAGCTTTCTTTCATTTTAAAAAAAATTGGCCTGGTGGTGTGAACATTTTACAAGAACTCCTTAAATGGCCATGATTTGTTCAAAATTCAAGTGGTTTCAGAAAGAAGAGAAGATGAGCTTTAGGGGACATCATGGTAGCACGACGCATTCACAAGATACATTGTCATACTCAGACACTTGGTGAATAAACTCTCAAACGATGTGTGAATACGATCACTCGAGTGATCACTTGAGTCTTAAGATAGCTGGTATTCTCTTAACTTACTGGTTGTAAGTTAAGAGCTGGTTTTGTTTAGCTGGCTCTTCTCTGCTGTCGAGTAAGTCAACCAGTAAGATTGCGTGTACAGTAATTATTGTCGACAATATCGGGAATAAATAAATGTATTGTGTTAGAGCTCTGACTTAAAAGAGGAGGAAGAGGAAGAAGTGGAGTTGAGTAAGAAGAGAGCGCAATGAGGAAGAAATACATGATAAAATATACAAACGTTAAATGGTCGAATATAATTTAAAAGGGGTGATCTTTAAATTAAAAATGAACTCATAATTAACACTTTACAGCATTTTTTTAAAACTATATTTCGTGTAAAGTTCATCAGATCTCATTTATCCTTCATAATTCTCGGGTATCTGGACTATCCCATTAGAAATCCATTGTGGTGTAGAGGGTTAGATGATAGAAGGCTTAGAGGGGAGTGTCTGCCCATTTCTAAAGGAGGTCAAAGCATTCATTTCCAGTAATCTTGCCTAGTTTGACAAACTGGACCTTGTTTGTTTTGGAACATATGATGTTTGGCATATGATGCAAGTAATAGTTGCTGTCATAGATTTTGGCATTTACTATCTAAAGAAAATTCAGTCAAAAATGAGTGCAAGTGGAGTGTATTTGTGTACAAAGGTCTTTGTGGCTTTGGTGTTTACAGAGTACGAAGTAACAAGGAAATGCTCGGCTCGTGTTTCACTCACTATCTGATTCGGCTCATCTTTCAGTGAAGCACTCATGCAAAGGGCTGAGCGGTTTCAGTGAAGATCGTTTCTTCCTAAATTATCTCTCACAAATACAGATGTTTTGCAGCTGCATGTATTTGTGTAGTATGCAGCATTTGCTCAGGTTCACTCTGTGGGTCCTTCATCCTTGACTCAACGCAGCTCATTCTAGGTTTGATTTGCATGATTTGTTTTTAAGCAGTTTGCATCAGCGCACCTTCACTCTAAAAATCTACCGGCGTGCCTTTCTATTTCCAGTCTGCCTGTTTTTGGAGCCAATAAACACATTCAGAGACAGTTGTTAGATTGTTTTCTTTTTTCTTCTTGCCGTATTGAATATCAATGATTTTTCAAAGCAGGAAATAGAAGATAAGTCACCACTCTTGGCCTTGTTGTTATCTCCCTCCCTTTCTGATGCCTCCTCCCTCTGGGTCTACTCGTTTTTCCGACACATTCATTAAGGCCCTCGTGTGCGAACAAGTGTTGTTTTTTTTCCCGTCTTGTATTTGATGCAGCCGAGTCCACAACAGCTCTGTTTCAATGAAAAGGTCCAAGGGGTAAGCAGAGAAGATTTGTTTTCTTTTTCCAGGAGAGATAATCTGTGTTGCATGAGTAAAAGTTTGACTTTGATTTTATCTGGAATGTGTAGGTGAAGTTCCTTAAGTAATTTTGTTGTTAATGTAACCGTTTGCTGAAATGGAACTCTTTTAATCACGGAGATCTTTAATGTCTGTTTTAGTTTACATGTGAGCAACCTGCTGCTCCTTCCAATCAGGCCACAGTGCTCAGTAACTGAGCTCCTGTTGGAGTGTGCACCTACATTAGGGTCTGTGGACCACTATGGTCCGTTTTGTAGCCTCGGAGATCCACGAGTGAATAAAGGTTTTGTGTGACATCCGAGTTTCAAAGGTTACCAGAGCAAAAAGACCTGTTCTTGATTTGGGCTCCATCTGCTGGTCAGGCTGCTGAGATGTTACTCCTGTATTATGAATCAGTATAAATTTAAGCATTTAACTTGGAGGGCTTCAACTTATTGCTTTCAATGTCTATTTTCTGAGTTGGTTGTTTTTGGCTTGTAAGATGATGATTGTTGCTTAATTTGTTCAGCAGCAGCCCAAACAAAATATAAAGTTTTAAAGCAGACCAGGAAATAATCACATTAAATAATAATTTGTGCAACGGTGACAGTTTTTCCTGTCTTAGAATGGGACTTTGGGAATGTCTATTTACTGTGTGTGTTGGGATGATTCAGTCCTCCTTTTTTATTCCCTATTTCTCAGACCTTTAGTTTTTATTAACTGGTGAAAGACCTAAACCTCTTTGGTGGATGCCATTTTTTTTTTTTTTTTTTTTTTTTTACGTGCAGGAATAGATGTTTGTTTTCAAAGCTTTTTGTAGCACCCACAGACTACTAATGCACTAAGATTATAAACCTTTAGGTTTTCAGAAGTTTTCATTCAAATCTTGTATCCACATGTCAAGTAGACCCGGTTGAAATGTGTGATACTTTCCTAAGAAGACAACAGTTTGACAGTGATCTTTTTGTGTTTGGTGTTGTGTGAATTACCTGTACTGACTTGTTCTTAATGTTATGAACAGCTTTTCACATGTATCTCCTCTTCTCTCTCCCCCCTCCTTTTATTCAGTTCTAGGTCTCGTTCCCGTTCTCGCTCGCACTCTCCGTCCTATAGAAACTATCCTTCTCGGGACTATCAGAACAACAGAGGTGGCTTCAGAGGTTACAACAGAGGCTACCGTAGGCCGTACCACTACCGAGGTAGAGGCCGAGGCTATTACCAACGCGGCCATTACCAAAACAGAGGTGGAGGAGGTTATGGCTATAAGGGTAATTGGCAGGGTGGTGGTGGTGGTGGTGGTGGTGGAGGAGGAGGTGGCGGTGGTGGCGGGGGCGGCTGGCATGATCGGCATCATGACCAGGACCACCATTCTCACAGCCCCAGGAGGGGCCGCTCACGCTCCCGTACACCCAGGAAGCGCTCGGGCAGCCGGAGCCGCTCCCGCTACTCTGATCGTTCGTCTTCTGGACGATCCCGCCATTCTAGGCGCTCCAGCTACTCCTCTCGGTCCCGCTCCTCATCCCCACGCCACCGCAGCAGCAAGGGAAAGCCCAGCAACAAGGATGCTAAAGACAAGCCAGTTGAAAGTCAGGTTGAGAAGTCTACTCCGGAACCAGATGGCAGCGTCATCGAGAAGACTTCTGGAGGCAAATGGATTGACTACGACGCAAGCCCCAAACCAACCAGCCCAGAGACTAAGAAAGAGGACGCGCCTTCTGGTCCTGAGGTCAAAGGGCCCACCAGTGGTGGCACTATGTGGAAAACCATCAGCAGTGCATCACCTCCAGCAAAGAGCCCCACAAAGTCTGGACAAACGGCCTCGTTCAGCGGATTTGGATTCTTCTCAAAGGATGATGTCAAAACTACAGATAAGACTGTGATCTCTGCTGCCTTCAAAAAGTATGTCCAGTACTTTATTTTAGATATTGAAATGTAATTATATTATTTTCTCTTTTTATTTTTCCTAACAAATCATGAACGTTATTTGTCTTTCAAACATGTTTAGCTTTTTTCAAAGATCCTTGGAAGAATACAGTTTAAAAAGGAATGAAACATAAGACTCCTGATTTTAAGTGAATTGAAAATGTAGCCGGCTGTTTTCTGAGAGGAAGTTGTATGAAATCCCACTTACTTAAGACGATGGTGTTGACGTGAGTATATAACCATGAAAATGTGAGTCATGGTCTGTACTGTTTGCATTGGGGATGGGCTTTTTTTTTTTTCCATAAGGTTGTTTAAGTCAAATGATGACAAGCATCCTGAAATTTGAATTGGCAGGTGATCTCCAAATTTGGTTGTAGTGCTTGTGTTTGTCTGCCTTCAGTCTCTTGAGGAAAGTGAAGGGTAGTTCAAGCTTTTATTTAAAAAAAAAAAAACACACTAACTGGGGAATTAAATTAGTGGTCCTGGTTCTTAAAAGCAAATGTAGAAGTGCCTTAAACCTGTTTTAAGGCACTATTTTTCTAAATGGCCAGCAAAGGGTGATGTTTAAGGTTGCAATAGACTTCTGGTTCTATAGAAATATGTGAGAAAACAGCCTCAGCCTCCGTTATTTTGTGGTGACTTTATGATCAACCCTCAGGCCATGCTGTTTAGAATATGAAGCCAATTTGTAAATTATAATAATTTTTGAGTTAGAAAGGACAATTGTTCAGGATTTGCATGTTGGCTCACGAGTAATTAGCCCCAGGTAATTAGCAAATGAGCATGCTGTCAGATCCACCCCTTCACAAACCAGTGGGAGATGCTGCTGTCTAAAACCCTTTAAGCCATTTTTCTTCAGAAAAAGCAAGGTCTGCTGATGGATATTTGAAAATGAAGTCATGAAATTCAGTAATTATAGAGCTCTGAAGGGGCTTAGTAAACAGCCTAACTGCTAAAGTTGATCTGAAATTAGGTGCTTTAGCTCCTGTCCCTTTAATCGAGGAATTACCTTTTCATATTCTGACCTCAATGACTTTAAACTTTGGCGATGTATATTTGAGCACTGACCATTGTAAAAACAAATGGAGACAAAAATAAGGCCGTACCGTACCAATATGCTTTTATATTGTAAGCTAAAGACCCTACAATAACAGACTCCACTTTGGTCATGTAAATGGAGAGTCTTTTTTTTTTTTCACACATTAAGGTTAATTATGGACTTTGACCATTTATATTTACATTATATATTCGATAGATAGATAGATAGATAGATAGATAGATAGATACAGAAAGAAGGCATACATTTTCATTGCTATGCAGATGACACCCAGCTTTGTCTTTTCATGAATTCACACAAGTTAGCTGAACTACAGGAATGTATTAAAAACATTAAGTTTCTCTATGACCTCCAATTTCCTGCTTAGAAGCAGTACAATAACCTCTGATAACTGAGGTTTTTGTATGCGACTCTAAAAATCCCTAACCAGATAGTTACTCTGGGTGGCATTAGCTTGGTCCCCAGTAACACTGTGAGGGATGTTGGAGTCGTTTATTAGACAACTAAACAAATGTGTAGGACTATTATATAATTTGGGCAGTGTATCTAAAATGAGCAATATCCTGTCTCAAAGTGATACTGACAAACTAGCTCATACATTTATTACTTCTAGTCTATTTCTGCCTATAAATACACATTCAGATTCATGATTCTGTTTTATTAAGTGTCATTAAGCGATTTTTCTTTCAGAATAAAAGGTAGTTTCAAGATTATTTGTGATACACAAGTTTGACAGAAATGAAAATGAAAACATTAAGGAAGGACAGAAGGTTGGGTAACAGGAAAATGTCTAATGTTTCAGTAAATAATCTTTTTACAACCTGGTTTTAAGCATGCCCATCCCCAGTGTGTATTGTACCTTTCACTTTCAGCTTGTTAGAACATGTTGCACTTGTGTGGTCTTGTTTTCCCTCTTGCATTATTCATCCCAGTCTGAAATTATTAATTTAAATCGTATTATTGGTTCACTTGGAGGTGCGGGTGCTAAAGTTCACTTTGAATTTCTCTGTTTCAGGTTTATGGCTGAGAACAAAAACAAAAAGCAGGCAGCTGAAAAGGAGAACAGTCGTGAAAAGGAGCAGATCACTGTAGATAGAGAACAAGAGAAAAGTGGCAAAACTGGAGAGCTCTTCAACCTCTCGTCCTTTGGTGACATCAAGGAAGACAAGACTATGCCTTTCTTTGAGGCTGGAGAAGAAGAGTTCCTCAAATCACACGGGATGAAAGAGAGGGACCTTGAGGAGGATGCTGAGGTAAAACCTGCCCTCGTAGCTCGGGACATGTTCGGGAAATGGGGGGACGAGTCAAGCTATTCAACATCTTACCCGTCCATTAAGGAGAAAGTCCGTGTAGACCCCGAAGACATAGACCCCATTGATGATGTGGAGGAGGAGTTGTACCGAAGCCGCAAACATAAGAAAGAGGAGAAGTCCAAGAAGAAGGAGAAGAAAGAAAAGGAGAAGGCCAGAAGGAGTTTGTCCCCACCAACCACTTCAAGAGAGAAAGACCGGCCACTGTTCCCTGGAGCTTTTCCTCCTCGTGAACAATCGCCCGCACCGCGTCTGTTTGCATCAAAAGAAGACTTTGAGCTCAGAATCGCTTCTTTAGATGAACTTCCCAGGTATGTGCAAATAAACTACAAATAAAATGCGACAGCAAACGCGCTCTAGTGTGAACCCTCATGCGCAAAAGAAGACGTCACACACAACGCGCTCTGTTTAGACGCAGAGCAAACAATATTGTTTGACTGATGGCCCTTAATATAAAGACTTCGGACTTTACGTTTCCCAATTTTTGCTTTAAGTTATTTTGTTATTTACATAATAATGTAAATAACCTAATAATTATCCTTATTGCTGTTTTAGAGGAGCGGCGCTTCAAAGGTTAGCTGCAGATTTCTGTCAGAATCTGCAGATTATACAGTACAAATAAAATGTTCACGTTGTCTTCCCAACAGTTTCACTGACATCTACTCTGGATGGCCAGGAAGCGTTCGATGTCTTCTCGGGCGCTTCTCCGGAGCTGATAATTGGCGTCTGTCTTGTGTCAGTGATGTAAAAGACGGATTAATGCGACCTGACTGTTCAAACAGCAGTCGCTTTCTAAAACATCAGATATGTATCGGATTCAGTACCACTTATGAAAGTGACCCAGATCGGATTTGAAAATATTGGATTTGTGCCGTTCACACTGTCACACCATGATCGGATATGGGTTGCATAGGGTCAAAAAAAAAATCAGATTTGATGCGCTTTCGCCTGCAGTGTGAACGTAGCCTAATGCTCACGGGCAGTAAAGGTGGCACCAGTAATCTTAAAGCTTAGCTGGACACTTTTCTATTTTTAAGATTTCAAACTACCAAACTAGCAAATCTCTCAATAAGGAAAGAAAGAGATGATTTTTATCGGTGTGACGTTTGCATTTTAAACTTCACAGCTTCTTTAAAAACAAAAAATAGCGTCTGTATTTAACACTGATCTCGAAATTTGGTGATTTTAAAAACACAATATTCCAATGCCATTTTTCTTTCTTTCAGACACTTGAAACATGAACAGACTTCCCTAACATTTGTTAGATGTAGTTATTTATTTACTGTTCAGGGAAGTAGTAGACTACCATCTGGTGGACACGCTGTGCATCGTAATTACATGGTTGAAGGGTGTTTCTCTCTTTTTTTTACTCTTGAGTTTTCATTTGTCAGCCATTATAAATGCAGATACCAAATAGCAAACATTTCATCATATATTTGTTCAGCATGTTTGCATTAATCTTTGCTCCTTCCTTCCTGTTTGCTCTTAGCTCCTCCCTCTCTAAAGATCGCCACCTGCCCCGGGAGCTGCTGAATACCACTAAGAAGGATCCAGAATTTCGCTCCATTTTCCAGCACATTCAGTCCACACAGCTCCGTCGCAGCCCGTCTGAGCTGTTCGCTCAGCACATAGTCTCTATTGTGCACTACATCAAAGGTACAGTGTGTTTGCAGTGTCACGTCCGCGCAAAGGTTTGGGCAAACTGATGAGCTCCGACGATTCATTACTTGCATATTAGCGAGTTATCAGCGTTAGTCTTGTGTGTATTTGGAATAATACCTTTCTGTGGTTTGTCTGCAGCTCAACACTTCCACTCCTCTGACATGACTCTAAGTGAGCGCTTTGCCATGTACCAAAGAAAAGCTGCAGAGGCAGAAATGATGAAGCCAAGGAAGAGCCCAGAAATCCACAGGTAGCCTCCAGAAACGACTATCTGATCATTTTTGATTAATTCATCCAAGAATCTCTGTTCTGAAAACTTCCTACAATCACTAATGAGGCTTTTCCCTCGTCTTTTAGGAGAATCGATGTTTCCCCCAGTGCTTTTAAGAGGCACTCTCACCTGTTTGAGGATTTGGAGGAGGCAAGCTACAAGGTGACGAGCCCTTTTGAAATTTGACGTATGTGGAACAAGCAAATCTGAGACAATCCAGAGCAGCAGTGGTTCAGCTTTGTGCTTTTCTTTCAAAGGATGCGTATTTCTAAATCAAAAGAGCCCAATTGTGTTTTATAAGTGCCAAGCAAGCCCCCCAGCCTATGAGATATGGTTATTGATTGGGTATGTACGAACCCAAGCAAAGGCTTAAAGGAAGTGAATTAAGATCCTGAGTCCAAGCCTCTCAAGGGACGATTATCAGTGCCTTTACCTTGTAAGTATTTTTCCTAAAAAGAAAAAAAATCAAGCCACAAAACTGTAAAATTCAGTTTATTTAAATAAGCTACATGCATGCTGCTGGTTTCCACAGATACTTCCACAAATAGCTGTAAGATATAAACATTTTGTTATCATAGTTTTTCTACATTTGTAACAGTTGCAGATTACGGTAACATGTTTCTTGACCACCTGAGGGAACGCAGTGTTTGTATAAGTTGTATACAGTGTGGTGCTCTGTGCATTCATTCAAAAATTTCCCATCAGCCCTGTGAACGGCTGCTTTAACTGTTTGCTAAAATCGAATCTCTGCAGGACCCAAGTAAAAAGTTCAAAGGCGACGTGATGGACCTTCGCCTGGATATTGAAAGACGTAAGAGGTTTGCTGGGAAGGAGCGCGACTTCAAGCGTGAAGGGGCCAGGAGCCCGGGAGGCTCCCAGGGACTGAGTAGAGAGAGGTCCTCTGAGAAATCTGGGAAGCACCACAAGAAATCCAAGTTTGTTGTTATTTATTTGACACAGATTCATAACAGCAGTATCAGTATATCCACTGATTCATAACTTAGTTTTAATGATGCACGTCCTTTATTTTTTGTCACCTGCCTTACAGGAAGGGTAAGAAGAAGCGGGATCGCTCTCCTTCCTCTTCTTCCTCCTCATCCTCCCAGTCCCCTTATCCTCCGCCATTCCGAGGCAAAGAATACATGGGGGAAGGGATGGAGCACCCTGAGGAGGGCTTCAGCCACACACGCTATCCACCGCGGGACTACGCTGGCCCTGGTGACCGAGGCCCTCGAGATTATGAGGGCCATGGCATGGAGAGAGGCCGAGGCCGTGGATTTGTAAGTTCTCTTCATCTTTGAATGTCTCCTTGGCTGTTTTTGTTATTGACATGTCATCTTCTTGCGATTTCCTATCCTAATGGCAGTAGACAGTAGACTGCGCTTGTCTGCTCTGTTCCTTCCTCCTAATGCTACGGATCATAATGTGGATGATGACAATAAATGATGATGATGACAGTCTATCATACATATTCCATGCACTACATGGTTTTTATAAAGGTAACGTAGCGCCAGTCAGTGGAAAGTCAGCTCATCACTAAACTCTAATGCCTGTAGTCCGTGTGTGTGTGTGTGTGTGTGTGTGTGTGTGTGTGTTCTTGTCTCATTGTCACAGGACCTAGTTATAATCTTCTCCTCCATCTCGTTAGATATCAAAGAGTTTGTCTCAAGACTGCGAGTTTCAGTCCTGCCTGTTGTTTTTGCTTTCAGTTCCCCAGAGTCAGAGGAAGAGGTTGGAGCAGGGGAAATTACCCCGGCAACAACAGCAATGGAAACCCTGCCAACATAAATCCTCCAGTGCGGCCGCCTGACGAGGAGTGGGACCCTGAATACACCCCCAAGAGCAGGAAGTACTACCTGGTGAGTCTCTGCAGCTGCTAATTGATTTACTGGTGTATTTGAAATGGAGGACATGCAAAGCCGAAAAAGTAGTCCAGTGAACAACAGCTGTTCAGTCAGTGCAAGGCATAATCCAAAATATATACTCACTGCTTTATTAGGTACACCTTTCCAGTATTGAGCTGCACATTCTTTGGCCTTGAGAGCTGCTCTGCTGGATTGTGATTTGGTGACTGGGATCATTTGAGTACTTCTGCCGCTGCAGCCCATCTATGTCACGTGCATTCAGCGATGCTCGTTTGCACGTCTTGTGATTGCTTGAGTTATTGTTTTCTTCCTGTCAACTTAACTCACCAAGACCATTCTACTCTGGCATCAACATGACATTTTCATCCAGAGAACTGCAGCTCGCTGGATGTTTTCTGTTTTTCAGACCGTTCTCTGTAAAGAAAATAGTCTGTAGAGACAGTTGTGTGTAGCTTCTGAAATACTTGAACCACCAATAACCATTTAAATTAAAGTCACCTAAATCACTTTTATTCCTTATTCTGATGCTCAGTTTGAACTTCAACAGGTTGTTTTGACTATGTCTAAATGCCTAAGTGCATCGAGTTGCTGCAATGTGATTGGCTGACTAGATAAGTCTTAAAAAGAAGTTGAGGTTTGCCTAACAGAGTGAGTGCTATTCCTACAAAGTTGATTCTGTTGATCTGGATGTCTAATGTTTTTTATTTGTATTTCTTTTTAAGTTTCTGTTTTCAGTTCAGTTTGAGTGAGTTTGCTCAATCCTGTTCAGCTTTTATTGTTTTCAGCGGTTCAGTTGGTTTATAAATATGATGTAGGAGTAATTTGCCAGAAATTCACTGGAGTTTGTCTGAAAATGTTTTAGCTCCTTCAGAAAAGATTTCAGGTGCTTTGGACTTCTTTGATGTTTAAGCGTGTGTGAATGTTGTGGGATAAATAAATCACATCTTTACACTTTCAGCACGATGATCGCGATGGAGAGAAAACCTGGGTTGATAACCGGGGCAGAGGCCGCGGCTCCTTCCCCACTCGCCGAGGCCGCTTCGTGTACCGGAAGGGAGGCAGCAGCCCGAAGTGGACCCACGACATGTATCAGGGAGGAGAGGAGGGGGAGCTGGCAGACGACAGCCTGGAAGTCGACCATAAAGAAGCCAAGGGCGCCGGGGATGCGCCGAGCCTGAAGCAGTAAAGCTCTCGCTCCATCACCTACATGTAGAAGTCCTATCAGAGCGGTTAGAGTGGTGATGAAGGGGTTAAATTTGTGTTTTTTCCATCTTGCTTCATCTCATGTTTTAACGGTTAACATGTTCAGTGAGTTCTCTGTGTAGAAGCGAAAAGAGGAGCGCAACTGTTACTGTGATTGTTTTTTTTGTTTTGTTTAGGTGTTAAATGGTGAGTTTTGATTTGTGTTTATCGCATCGGCAAAGATTCGAAAAGGTAAAAAATGTTTCCGCGGACACGGCAAAAAAGAAAAGAGATTGTGCCTTAGGAAATAATACGGTCACGTGTCCGTCTGATATGTTTGAAGGTGAAAGCGTGTAGGAGAAATCTGATTCATCTGTTTTGGGGTTTTTTGTTTTTTTTAAATGCATGAGACATTTGATTCATACGTTGCTCAACGGGACCAATCGGAGGCAGCTGCCCGGCTCGCTGATTCGCAGACGTGGCGGTCTCCCCGGGCGTTCGTCACTTCTGCTTTCTGAGCTTTTACACGCAGCTCATCAGCAGCTGCTGCATATTCTCGTTGGTTTGTGGATGTTTCCATAGTAAGACGGATGTGTTTTAGACAGAAAACGCGTGAACATTTTTCCGGCGCCGTCATATCTGTTTAGATAAGAGGCCATGTTTGTCTAGATTTTTAATTAAAATAAAATCAGTAGTGTTACATGACATAATCCATGTATAGAATTAGATCTGAAGCTTTGTAATCCTGCAGTTTTACTTGTGTAAAAAAAAAAAAACTAACTGAAGAGAAATGTGAAGATTTGTGGTGAAAAAAAACAAACATGATGTGATGATTTTAAATGGAATCGACCTGAACTAGCAGAACTAGTTTGGCCACATCTCGCCGCGCCCTTCTCGTCCACGTTCGACTGTACATACTGCATGAATCAAACAGGACTGATTTTGTTCGGTCTGATGCTGAAATCTTTTTTACTGTTCAAGAGCTTTGAACTACCCGTCTTTTAATTTTCAATAAATTTTTCTTTGATTCGGGGCATTTTTGTGAGTGTTTTTTTCTTTAGAAAAAGAAATAAATGCAGTTTCAGGGGTATATGTTATTACATGTGGGTTACAGATCACATTGAATATACAAAAACACAAAATCTTCACATAAAGTGTATTATCCTAGAGTTATTTATCGACATCTAAAAACATGTTAAGATTTTTGCATATTTTCATGCCTCTGTGCTAATAAATTCTTGTAATTGCTGTGCATTTAATTTAAAAACTATAAGTATTATTCACACGCAGCTAACTCTAAAAGCAGTACAGTAATCAATCTAAAAGAGACATCAATAATTAAAAACTGCAAAAAGTCTCAAATGACATTATAAAGCTTCTCATTTTTCATGAACACTTTTAACCCGTCCCACCCCCGTCGTTATCGATGGTAACTAACAGCGCTTAAGACTTTAAATCTCATCTGATATATATATTTTTTGCGTAAATATGTTTATTATAATTTTAAAATTAGGATGCAAGATTTCTGAGCTCATTGAGTGCTGTTTATTTTTGCCTGGAAATTAGCACCACAGTATAATTTGCAGAGTAAATTGTTTTCAGCAACTAAACGAGAAGAATGAGGAGATGGAGCCATCTAGTGGTGACAGTGGGTCAGCTCCTGAAGAGTGAGGGTGAAAATACGGAACGCACCAAAGAGCAAATGTATTTTTTTGTGGTGACCCTTGTGACAAGGGAGCTCTCAGTGACAGATCTAGGACAGGACCAGAAGGAAAAGACCTGACAGTAGAAATCTTGTCTTAAAAATGTTTTTCAGTAAATGGAGACGAGGGCACAAAATACATCGATTTATAAGAGTTATGTGTACTAAAAAGAAAGTGACGTTTGTGGCTATGATTTGATACAAGTTTTGACAAAAAACAATAGTGTTGTGTTGCAGCTTTAACAGGTACTTTAGTAGGCTGTTTTTATAATATCTAATTAAACAGTTCCACCTTCTCTCTGCGCATCAGCCTCAGAGCAAGAAAATGTCTTTAAACTGCCATTAACACAAACATCCACAAAAAATTGCTTACTGTGTATTAGGATAAAAACCTGAAATGGATGGGAAATGCTCATAAAATCAGTAAAATACAATACAATTACAATAGAATACAATTTTATTTATATAGCACATTTAAAAACCCGAAGGCACACCAAAGTGCTTCACAGTAATATGGAGAGTCAACATAGGTCAATAACAGGGTACAAATCGGGCACAAGCACAGACAGGATAGAGGCACTAACAGACCAGGAGAGTTAGATAAATACAAAATATGCTAAGAAGACAAAAACAGCAGTAAAATTAACAAAAAATAATACATTTAATAAAATCTAATAAAAGATTTAAAAGTTTAAAATTTAAAAGATTTAAAAGGGTATTAACTGGTCGGGAAAGCAAAGTCAAATAGATATGCTTTTAATCTTGATTTAAAGGAGTGGATAGAATCCAAGGCTCGAATAAGGTTGGGTGCAGCTGAAGCAAAGGCACGATCGCCTCTGGTCTTCAGTCTAAACTTAGGTTGGGCCAGGAGTAATTGACCTGATGATCTTAATGCACGACAAGAAATGTACAATTGAGGAGGTCAGTGAGGTAGCTGGGCGCAATGTTATTCAGGATTTTAAAAGTGAGTAGCAAGATTTTAAACTCAATGCGATATTTGATTGGTAACCAGTGCAGATCAACAAGAGCCGGAGTAATAGGGTCAAATTTTCTAGTGCCAGTAAGAAGGCGAGCCGCAGCATTCTGAACGAGTTGCAGCCTTCGAAGAGAGAAGGCTTGGAGACCACAGTAGAGAGAATTACAATAATCTAACCTGGAGGTCACAAAAGCATGGATAAGTTTTTCCAGGTCCCTGTGTGCTATATAATGCTTAGCTTTAGAAATCTGGCGCAGTTGAAAAAAACCAGATTTAACTACAGATGATACTTGCTTATCGAGCTTAAAGGAGCTATCCAAATAGACACCCAGGTTACGCATAGAATCGGAGAGAGAGTTAGCAAGGGGCCCCAGCAGAGCAACAAGCTGGTCTCGAGGAATATGGCTGTCGAACACCATAACTTTAGTTTTTTTCTCATTTAAAACGAGAGAATTTTCTGCCAGCCAATCTTTAACCTCTCTCAGGCAATCGTACAGGGAGTTCAGTGGTGCTGCCAAATCATCAGTCAGTTGACAATAGATTTGAATGTCATCAACGTAAAAGGATGAAGAAAAGACCTAAATGAGTGCCAGTTGCCAGCTTGTGGAAAGCAGTTTTCCCCCCCATCCTAAAACAATCTCCAGTTCAGGCAGTGCCACTTAAAACATGACAGCTGACAGACACGGGACACAAACTCCCCTGCTGTAGCATAATCGACCTTTTCATGGCGCACGAGAGAAATTCAGCCAGCAAAAAACGAACGGATCTCCTGGGAGTTTACTGGGATCCACTCTGAGACCATCTGCATTGGTAAAACCTACAGTATTTTTGAGCTAAATGGTTTTATTCATACCTCCAAACAGACACGTCTTTACCAGAGAGAAGGTGCTGTTGCTCAAACTGGGAGGCAGGGAAAATGGGCTCGAAAGGTTCCGAATGTCTAAAGACGAGTTCTTTAGAGGTGTGTGAGAAGCTACGTTTTTAGAAGTGACTTTTGGCTGATTTTACTTATAGTTCATTCTCATTAGAATTAACCCAAAAGGATTATCTTCTGATTCATCTTATATATATGTGCATCTTATCCTAAAACACCAGCTATCAGTTCCCTTTAATGCAGTCCCAGGCAGATCAGCCCCCATTTCAACCTTGACCCATCTGATCTCAACAACTCGCATGATGGTGACCCGTAACGACCCATATGATTACTAGTGGGTCAAAAACCCTTGGGACCGTCTCTAAGTCTCCAATAGTCTCAATCAGTTGCTTTACAAGTGAAGAAGCGTCTTAGACTAAACATAAAACATCTTCACAAACCAAGAAGTCCAGATACCTTTAGCTTAAGGATGTAGTCTAACATGACCTGGGATTACTAAGAGCCTGCATAGACTCATCCTATAGTCATGTAAGAATTCAGAAGGTACCACTAAATATATCTATATCTATATATATGTAGTTAATGGGTTCTCAAGACCAACCTGCAGTACCATCATTGCCCACTACAGGGGCCACAGCCTAGCATGAAGCAACCCCAGAGCTGAAAAGCCTGGTAGCCTCTGTGGATTTTCTCCTTTATAATAATCATGAATAGACTGGATTTAATTGTATTTTTCTTACAATCATCTGTCTAGATAACTGAGTTTAAATCAATAAACTCTTCGATGTGTGTGTGCTGTTGGAGTGTTTTGGAGCATTTTAACAGCTTACTGTATGTGACTAATAGTGTGGATGCTGTGGGGTACTGACGATCCCAAAACTGATTGAAGCTTCATAATGTGTGGGAAAATCAGAGGCCTTCTTTTATACTGACTATGTTTTTTTAATCTCCCTTATTTCACATCATTGTGATATGGAAGCTTGTTTCTACCACATAAAGAAATGTTTTTTGCCATCATCATTTTGGGTTTTTATATCAGCTTTGACTTATTAACTTGAAATGTGCAGATAGAGCAAGATCAGCATATCGTTAGCTTCATAGCATAATTGCCTAAGTCATTTGACTAAGTCAATGACTTAGGCACTTATGCTATGAAGCTAACGATATTCTTAACAATTTTTCTTCATTTATTCTTTCTTTCTTTTTAAAAATTGTTTATTCTTCATTTTGGAAAACAGTGACTATAAGACCATTTGTTTATTAAAAAGTGGTTTAGCTTTAATTATTCACATTCCAAAGATGAATACACATGAAGCCAACCTTCCCCCCAAAACAAACACTTGTGCATAAAATCTGTGATAGTCCACATTTATGGAGGCCCAAAGTGTCCGATTTTCCATAATAATAAATTAAAATAATGAAATAAAAAAATTTTTATGAGGAGATACGCAACATGCAACCCCAAACCTCTAAAATAATTTGGTGTGCGTTTGTTTGTTTTTGTAATTTTTCATAATGCCACTACATCTTGACTGAGAAACACTTCAAGCATGAAAAAAAAGCTGATTAAAAATAACTTTTATGAATTTTTAAATGGTTAGCTTGCATACATATTTTCTCTCTTATTATTCATATTTATTTTTGTAATACTGCAATTTATTTAGGGACTTTAAAAATACTAGTATTTTGTTTTGAGTAGAGTGGATTTTCTTCTAAATTTCATTTTACATGATAAAAGTTAAGTTATTGCAAACTCTTTAATCGGTAAATAATATATATATATTTTTAATGTTGCGATTAGTTTGCGTCCATTTTTGTGCCTCCATACAAGGCACGTTTCTCTCCATTGGTTGTCCCTTACAGGTTTTTTAAAAGCTCAGTCCAAGTCTCTCTTAGTGGTAATGAACTCGTCCAATCGTCCCGGTCCCCGTAACCAGGATGTCCGGCTGCCCGTTCCTCCAGATCTCCCTGACGATTCGCTCCCTCTCCTCCAGCCGTCGAGCCTTCTCCAGCTCCTCGGCCGAGGTGAAAACGTTCAGGCTCCTCAGAGTGCCGTTAGACTGGCTGCTGCGGTCACTCAGAGGACCCACTGTCACTTTAGGGATCTCCGTATCCACCGCCCTCTCCTCTCCTACACTCTCCTCCTCTTCTTCCTCATCCTCCTCCTCTTCACTGGACTCCTTGAGCTGTCTCCTCGATGGAGACGGAGGTGGTTTTCTGTGGCGGCGAGCCCTGCAAGTGATGCCGGCCACCAGGAGGCACAGCGCCATGAAAAGCCCGAAGCAGACGCCCATCATGAAGTAGAGGGCAAAGCTCTCTGGATTGGCTGCACAAGAAGAGGGAAGAAAAACGAATTTACTGAAATAAAAGCATTAAAAAGTGGATTTATTAAGCTTTTCTTTATTTTCTGTCATCTCTATACTGTTAGAGTGGTGGATGCTCATATCAAAGACAGCGAAAGTTTCAAATACTCAGATCAGTGTATGTTAAAGTAAACCCTGTGAGCCAAAAACTCAGGTTTCAGACTCTAAACGCTTGATTTTCACCAGATTTTCTACTCTTGGCTCTTTGTGATGTCACTAAGAAGGGATATCCCTAATATGGCCGCCTCAGGCAGAGCGTTATTAAAGCAAACTATTATGGCTCTAGGTGTGAGCACAAAGGCCCCACCCACTGTTGTTAAACCCTTCTGTTTGCACGAGGCAGCCAATCAGAATGAAGTTTAAAGTATAAAGTTAAATAAAGATTTCTTTGAACTGTAACATGCAGAGTTACTCGTGTAGGAGCTTAGAAAGAAATATTCATGTACAGCCTACGTAAAGTCATACAGTGTGGTGTAGCAAGCTGCCTGCGGTTTTATAGATTCATCTAATAACCCCTTGAGGTTGTCCCCAACTCCATGGTGGAAGCCACACTTAAAGCCCTGCTACGATTTTACCTTTGATGTGAGCGTAGGTCGCCATGCTGTTACTCAGCAGCTCCATATCTCTCTTAATTGGCTCCATCTTGGTTCACTGTGGGTTCAGACACGCACCATCTCCTTTTACACGTTTACCTCCTGGATAACCCGAGGCAGATCCTGTCAGAAAAACAAGAAAAACAAATGCTTTCAAAGTCATCTCAAAAGAAAAAAAAGTGTTTTAAGCCTAAAAAATGCATTGCTCCAAAGCACCACCCGTCATTCTTCTGATCTAAATGGGTGTCAGAGGTCAGGAGACATTGTCTTCCTCTGACGACACTCAAGCCAGGCAGAGAGGACGGCAGCGAGAGGTCTGCTGAGACCGATGGGGATGTTTATATTTATGAGAGGGGCGCCTTTCCGGCTACGCAGTTTTTATTTTTTTCCCACAGAAGAAGTGGCATGTCAGGTTTCACATGTTCACTCCAAGAAACTCACACTCGTGATGGGAGACCGGCAGGAAGTGAAAAGGTCGGGTTCACAGAAATGTAGCAGTGAATTTCTAATTTCTGCCTCTTCCCCAAAACAATGGAGCTGAGAGGAGTTGTGTTTGTTTTGCACACAAGGTTTCACAGCAAGTTATTTCATTATTTAATTGGTATTTATATAAAGTAGGAGCATTTCTCTATTGTTAGCTTGTGATAATCTTTTGGCAGGTGTTAGATTTTAGTAAGTCATTAAACTGGATGTAATATTCTTTTGTTTATTATCTGTCATATGCACTCACTGGCCACTTCTTTAAGTACACTTGTTCAATGCTCTATAACATAAATATCTATTATATATCTAAATGGTCAAGATGACCTGCTTAAGTTCAAACTGAGCATCAAAATGTGGAATAATGGTGATGTGAGTGACTTGGAATGTGTCATCATTGTTGGTGCCAGACTGGTCTGAGTTTCTCAGAAAGTGAAAAAGAGAAAGTATGCAGTGAGCAGCAGCTCTGTGGGCCAAGATGTCTTGTTGATGTCTGAGGTCAAAGGAGGCCAGATTGTTTTGAGCTGATAGGAAGGCCACAGTAACTCAAATAACCATTTGTTACACCAACGTATGCAGAAGAGCATCTCTGAATGTTAAAGCAGTTGGGCTACAACAGCAGAAGACACAGATCCACCTTGGCTTGTATCATGGTGCAATGGTGGGGTGGATGTTTCCTTGACGCCTTCCCTTAGTGACCACAATGCACTCATCTTCTCATCGCTGCTTCCAGCAAGACAATGCACCATGTCACAAAACTCATGTTCCCTGTACTTGAATGACCTCCACAGTCAGCAGACTGTGATCCAACACAGCACCTCTGAGATGTGGTGGAACAGGAGATTCTCATCGTGGATGTGCAACCAACAAATCTACAGCAGCTGCGTGATGCTGTCATGTCAGTATGGACCAAAATCTCTGAGAATGTTTCCAGCACCTTATTGAATCTGTGCCACAAAGAATTAATTAAAGTGTACCGTGAGAACACAGAGTACAAACGTGGCAAACACGCCGTTGTCCCTCTTTGCAATGCATTGAGGAAGTAAAGAAGATGCTCACAGCTGCAAAAACTTAAAACTAATTGTTTTAATGGGGGTTAAACAGCCTCAGGGATGCCTACAAAAACATTAAGAAAAATGGCACCTAAATCTCCGGTAGAGACATTCTGTTTTTTGTTAGAGATGTTTAACAAGTATTTCACTGTTAGCAAATTTAATTATCATTCAAGAGAGTAATCACAGTTAAAAAAAAAAAAAAAAAAAAAATATATATATATATATATATATATATATATATATATATATATATATATATATATATATATATATATATATATATTATCCTGAGAACAGCCACGGATGTCAGCACAAAACGACCTGACATTTCCCATACAAAAAAAAGCTTCTCAGAGCGACTGCATCCTTCTGTTATTTGGGTGAATCGACCCTTTAAGAGAGCGAGGGGCTGCATTAGACCGCGGTAGATGGATTTGCTCCGGACCCGTCTCGCAGACGGTCCCACGGTTACAGTAAGGATTGATGTAAACATGATGACTGATACTTCCCACCCCCTCACATTCCCTGTCACTACAAAAACAATTTCCATGGGAGCCAAATGTTTTTCTTTCTCCTGCTCTCTCTCTGGGGAGGACCAAACCGTGCCCCGTTCCAGTTGCTGCTGCTGGGGGTTTGGGTCGCTCTCCCACCCTGATCTTTATCCCAGCGACTTTTGGCAGCCCCAGTGTGCTCTCAAAGGCTTTCTTTAATTTGCTTTTGGGCAAATTAAAGTTGTAGTTGCTTTGTGGCTGGCTCGGGGTCCATTTACTCATGGGAACTGGTGGTTCCCAACCAACACTGCCTTCTGTTTGGGATTTAATCAAAGAAGAAGCGTGACTACTTCTGCACCCTCAATTTGCTGCCCCCAGACCTTAACAACATAAGTGAGCAATTTAGTTTTCAGCTTAGCTCGATTCAAACGATTAAAGACTGACTTTACACCCTGTACTTTTACACAGTTTATCAAGACTGCAGCATTTATCACAGTGCACATATCACCTCATTCTTTCTAAGTTTTTTTTGTTTCCATCCTATAAGAAATAAGCTGGATGAGAAGATCAACACTCACGTGTCTGTGGGCAAAAATATCAAGCAAATCTTAGTTTAGGTTAACTTGAAGGCTGATTTGCGGGGTTAGTATAACTCCATCTGCACAGAGATTTAACATTGAGGTTACATTTTATTTATTTTTTAACTTAAATTTTAAATAAAAACGAGGAAACAGTTATAAAGTGTTATGCAACAGCAGGGAGCAATTTGTCCAGGGATTGGGGGAGGATTTCCTTCAGTGTCTGCTTAGTTATTTTTATTTTTCCGGTGGGGATAAAAGTTCTTTCCATAATCTGATTTTTATCATTGCATCTTGAAACAGTCCACAGCACAAACAACAATCCCAAACTGACTTTCACTATCAGCGCTGGGAAAGTGAGATGACACTGCAGGAGGCCGGATGATCCAGATCCACGCTGTTCCAACTTTTCATGACGCTGCCAAGCAACGCTTAGAACAACAGCTAGAATGAACTTAAATCTTTAAAAATGATCCTTTATTTTTTATCTATTTAAATTATTATTATTATATTATTTTTTATTTTGTTTACCTATTCTTTTAAACTACCATTAATGGAATAAAAACAGAGAAAATCAAAGACTCACAAAATTAAAAAAAATTAATTAAAAAACATCCCCAGGCCTTCCTGCTCAGTTCATGTTTCTACTTTCAGGTCATACAGAATAAAATAGTTAATTTTGTAAATTTGGGGATTTGTAGGTTCTCAGTTGTCCAGGTTGTGTGAGTCTTGAGCACAGGGAGGAGCGTCCCCATGGGGGTGGTCCTGAGGGTTGTTGATCATGTGAGCAAATTTGTGACAAAAGGCGTGGGTCATTACGATCAGACGTTTCAGCTCTTGAGACTAAATGTCTTCACAAACTTAAAAAAGTCCATCTGGTCATTCTAAGAGTCAGAGAGGAGGATTATCCAGGGTATGTACAACAGGCTGTCGATTACAGCTTGCATTCTATAAGCCAGCGAGCTTGAGGTTTCATAGTCAAATTCACAATATGTGGTCGTTTCACCAGTCACTATGTTAACGACTGCAAAAACTTATAGGCTTTTTGTTAGGTCTATCTTTTGGAAGTAACCATGAGAAGACTAAAGGAAAGCTGCCAAAACTCACTTAATTATATATTGAATATGACCTGAAGTGAGTGATTGAGGCCATAAACTTAGTGTTTACAAAGGGCTGTTCTCTGATAGAACTAGAAGTCTTTTTCCAACCACACATTTCCCCCCTGGTGGTCATGAAAAAGAATGCAGTTTTAAGGCACTTTAGTGTTAGCATCACCTTTTAAACCTTCATAGTTTCAACTGTCTGTTTGCTAATCAACACACATCGCATTTGTTCACTTGGCTAGGGTTTTGCAATTTATGTATGAGGTTATTTTTAGGGCAGAGACCTTTTATCTCAACTTCACTTTAATTACAATTTTTTCTTTTTTTCAGTGCAGCATTCAGACTTTGTACGTTTTTTGGAAAAAAGTGCCCTCCATGAACTTTCTCATTTGTTTTAAGAAGGCGACGTTTTTAATACTTAATTATAAGGAGAAATGACACAAAGAGGCGCCTCTTTTTCTGTTTTCTCGATTACAGAATGAAATCGTGTATAAATATTTTTTTCTTCATGGCTCCAGGACTGGCAGTTTGTGGTGAGCTCGAAGCACCACACAAATACCAGAGGGAGGGACACATTTTGTGCAGCCGCAGTCTCGGGCAGACAGATTTAACACCTAACATTTCCAGACGAGTCCAACAACCTCCACGCAAGCATAGCCCGGCAGCTGTTTATGTGAAACCCTGTAAATGCACTCCCGCTCGGCCCTTCCTGCTTAGATAATCCTGTTTAAGTCCAATGAGGAAACTTGAAACTGCTGAAAAAAATCACTTTTTAACAGTAGTCAAAAAAATGAGAAATGAGGTGGAGCTGCTGTCAAAAACATTTAAAGAGAGTGAGATTAAGACTGATGGAAAATACATGTGACAGACTGGGTGACAACATACTCACTGTGCTATAATTTTGGGCATGTTGCAGCTCCTCAGCTTGTAAAAACCTTTAATTGTCTGTGGTGTTGTAAAAAAAAACAGGAGGCCATGCTAATAAACTACTGAGTTGCATGACAGTAGAGCTTTATATTTGTTAAGGGGTGTAATAAAATTTAAAAAATCTTTTTTCCCAGCAAAGATAAAGTTAAATAAAAGTCACTCACCTCAGTCATGCACAGGTTGACAGATTTAAAACTTCCGTATGCAAAACAAAGAATTCAGATCCACGTTTGGAGCCGGTCACTTAGATAAGACTCCCATCTTCTCTCGGGCAGAAAAGCAGCAGCGAGAGGTCGTGGGTCACTCGGCATACGTGACAGCTGAGCAGACGCTGCTGGACTGAAGAGCGAGCAGCTCTCCACTGTGATTCACTCCCTCTCATCCCTCAGAGGGAGGAGGACCAGCCAGTAGTGGTCCACACTTGTGTTTTGGAGGAGGTCTTTCCTTTTCCTGAGAGAAGTGAAAGCCATGCATGCTTCACTGCCATCGAACTCCAAAATAAAAATTCCACACTGCTCAAGTCTTTTATTTTAGCTATTCTATCCTCTCCAGGTATGACCCACACACTCCTGACCAGAGGGAGGTGATCTCTCTCCTGCTGGATGCCCAACACTGAGGTCTGTTCACAGTTAAGCCAGGAGGGTGGAACAGGAAATAGCTAGGTGGCAGCTGTGGGCATGGGGCCACGCTGCTGTGGGGGCTCCTGGATTAATTGAGCTCTTTGTGTTTTAATCTGAGCCTGGAGGGGAGTAAAAAGAGCTCAGAGTGAGGTTTGTGGAGCAGGAGAGGAGACCGATGAATAGATTGATACTTCATGGGGAAATCTGACTTGGACTTTACAAAGCTGGAGCTTTCCACACGACACCAGGAGATACAAATTTTAAAACCTATCAAACAACCGAAACAGGAGGTGCTCATAGTTGATTTGAGCTACACTGCAGTGTCACACAGCCGACACATTGTTAATATAACTGATCAAAAGAGCAAAATAGTTCTTAAACCAGTCCAGTTTGCACCTTTGAACTCAGTCCAGCAGTCCAGAACACCCAATCAACATTACATGCCAGGTTATTGTGCTTTAAGGAAACTATATGGTCACTAAGATTTTTGTAGGGCTGCACTTGAGTAATTGAATAACCATGGGACTGTGGTCGTCAATGTGTGTGTCAAAAATAATCTCCTCTGTCTTTTATTACATTTAAAAACTCATTTCACTTTCGCTGCTTGATTTGAGCAAAACCATACAGGCTTGGAGACCCTTGGAAACCACTGGTTGCTAGGGACAAATAAGGATTCCACAACTGGTTGGCAATTGATTGCCTACAGTTGTTAGGTCAAATGGAAATTCTCCTTGCGTCAGGTTGCTAGCAGTTTCATGGAAGACACCAACTCATCTGTAACCACTCACCAGCTACTTGCAGAGCAGCAGTGAAACTTGAAAAGGTGCGATGCAAACCAGAAATGGAGAACGTTAACCTTCAAAATAAAAGTAAAGCACTATTTTGCTCTGAAGGTCAAGTTTGTGTTGCACTTTTCCAAGTTTCATTACAACTCTGTGAATGTTTGCAGACAAGTTGGCATCTTCCATACAAACTACAGGCAACCACAGCAATCTACAAGCAACAAAACGCAATCACAGGCAGGTCTTTGGTTCAGCACCCTGTTGGCAACCATTTTCAAATCAACTAATACTCAACCACTGGTCTGGGGAATACACACATTTCTTCTTAGCGACTGGAGACTGCAAGGGGGTTGCCAACTGGTCTATAGGCCTGTGTGACTGAGAGCTTTGTCAAAAGGCAAGGCAAGGCAAGGCAAGTTTATTTGTATAGCACAATTCAACAACAAGGTGATTCAAAGTGCTTTACAGAGACATTAGAAACAAGAACAAATAAAAAGCATGATTTAAAATTGAATAAAACAAGCAAATAAACTAACTAACTAATTAACAAACAAACAAACAAACAACAGTATATAAAATCAAAACAGATAAAATCAGAACAGTAGATAAAATCAGTAGTTAAATGTAAGTTTTGAAATTTAAGCTTAAAGTGTGGATTTGGTGCTTTATTCAAATGCAGCTGAGAACAGGTGAGTCTTCAACCTGGATTTAAATAAACTGAGTGTTTCAGCTGATCTGAGGCTTTCTGGGAGTTTGTTCCAGATATAAGGAGCATAAAAGCTGAATGCAGCTTCTCCGTGTCTGGTTCTGACTCTGGGAACTGATAAAAGACCGGATCCAGATGACCTGAGGGATCTGGATGGTTCATACTGGGTCAGGAGGTCATTGATGTATTTTGGTCCTAAACCATTCAGAGCTTTATAGGCCAGCATCAGAACTTTAAAGTCTATCCTCTGACGGACAGGCAGCCAGTGTAAGGACCTCAGAGCTGGACTGATGTGGTCCACTTTTTTGGTCTTAGTGAGGACTCGAGCAGCAGAGTTCTGAATGAGCTGTAGTTGTCTGACTGATTTTTTAGGTAGACCTGTAAAGATGCTGTTACAGTAATCAAGCCTACTAAAGATGAATGCATGGACTAATATAGGTAAGTCTATATTTTTCCATTCAATTCAACTGAAGAAACTAAATTCATTTAAGTGAACTGAAGTGAACCTGACTCTGTGGCCTGCTGGGAGTGAATTTAAACCTCAGCCGAAGCCAAAATATGAATAATTCCACAGAACTGGATATGAGCGCATTCATCATTTTAACAGTATGTGCGACAGAAAATAACAAAAACCAACACAGCCCCCCTTTAATTTCTAAAAGTACGAGCATATAATTCTACAGACTGACTACAGCGATGAAAGCAGGGCTTGTCTTTCTTATTTATACTGGTGCTTTTTCCTGTAACACTAACCCAGACTCTTAAGTATTGCAAAAGACCTGTTTATGCGGTTGTAAAGTACTATTCTGAGTCTAGTGAGCGTTGATGTGGCACTCGCTGGTGTTTTTAGCACAGCAATAAGCGGTTATTATGTGGTTTCTGTCATTCAAACACTCAGGGTTGGTCAAGAGAAAAATATGTCCCTAAAATCACTCTGAGGCTAAAGCCCAAAACAATGATCCAACTGCTGAGGGACATTCCTGCGTGCATATTCCTCCTAATTTAATGCACTCAGTAACGGCTGGTGAACCTCCGCCCTTTTTGTCCACAGTGCGGGGTTTATCTGCTCCAGCTGCCTGTGTTATGTCAGGCCTGTCCTCTTCCTGATGCTGTGTAGGAATAACATAGCACTTTGCAAATTCCCCAGATTCCCGATCGCAACTGCGCACGGGTAGAACACCAAGCAAAACACTACCTTCCTTTCACCCGCCACGCTTGTCTCCACTGGCTAAAAAACAAGAGTGGATGTCACTGTTGTGACTGAGAGCGACTTGCTCGCTGATGCAGAGATGTTTGTGGAGCTGTGGAAACAGGTCAGCTTGTTTTTCCCCACCAGTGACTAATGTTTTCCTGCATACAGGCAGTGATTAACTTAGGGCTGTTTTTTTTTAACACACAGAAAGATGGGCTTTGTGATGCTCACCATTTACCAGTAAATACACTGGCCCTCACACCACAACCGCATTCAGTGTCAGCTGCAATATGAGCCATTCAATTCTCATAAAACTGAGCTGGAGCAGAGAGATTAACTTTGGGAATAATTTGGTAAGAAAAGACAAGTCCCTCAAAGTATTTTTACAACTAAATTAAAATGATAACGTACTGAAAGACAGACAAAAGAGATCTTTAATAATGCGATAGCACAAAAGTTAGGATAGTTAATTAAGTTGCTGGCTGGAGGGAGTTATTAGAGAGCGACACATCAAAAGGCCCAGAATGACAGTGAGGAGCTTAATAAGTTGAGTCATTTTGTTGTGGGGAGCAAACCACAACTGTGGGAGAAGTTAACTAATGCTTAAATCCCGCTAAAGGGAAACCTACTTAAAAAAAGGAAACATGGGCCAAAATAAACAAGCTGCAACCTCTGGCGGTGGAAAAATTGAGCCTGTAGTTGCTCCAAAAGCGAGTCAAATCTCATAAGACCCCCAAGTTTAAATTTCGTCCTTTATAACAACAGTGTGGAGGTGACTTTTGTTTTTAGCTGATCCGTTTGGTGAGTAAAAAGCATGGCTGCTTACATTGACAGGTGTACCTCACTGGTGTTATAATAGCAAAAAATGTAGGTGTCCAGATTCTGCAAATGAGGTGTAGAAAATACTATAAAAATTAGGAGAAATGTATGATAAATGTATTTTTGCTATTTAGTACAAATATGAGGTGCAGCACCTCAAAAGGCACAAAAAGTGACTGCTTTAGGGTATTCTCTATGTTTAAGAGATAAGACTCTTCACTGTTTCTAAGTCAGCAAAATATGAGAGAAGCTGTGGCGTCGTTTAAGTTAAACCCTTTGTGCAAAAGAGGATCTATCATTTAGTTGTTATAATTATATTGAAAAAGATTTCACTTTATTCTCAGATGGATTTTTTTTTAGCATTTTCATCATATCTCATTTAAAAATCCCCCTAAATAGTTTGTCTTTTTTTTTTTTTTTATCTCAACCAAAGAGCTTCTTTGAGTTGATACAAGGAAGATGCATCAATTAATCCAAGAAATAATCCGCAATGTATTAAAAAGAATTGTTACAGTGTTTACATAGGGAAACAAATCAATCTGTGGAGTTTTATTTTTAAACATTTAAACAATTTACTGATATCAGCCTCCAAATACTCCAGCCTTTCGAGTTTGTGATCCTTACAAGAAATCAAACCCAGATTGTGGCCTTTCATCCCAGGTTCCAAGCTGTTCAGTTTTTATAGCACTAAAGACAGTTTCCAGTATTTTACAATGAAAAGGAGAACTGTAACTATATCTTACTGTACCTGAGATCTCTCTCCCTGTTCTTGACCCTGGAGTCACTTTGTGGGCCCTCAGGATGTAAACTACTGGTCTAGACTGGTGTTTGTCCTCTAATCTCTGAACCTTACACAAGCAGCGTCTTTTCCAAATGTAAAAAAAAAAAAAAAAGTCATTTTGTTTTCTTGGCAAACTCTTTCCTGCCTCCGCCTTCACTGCCGAAGTTCCGGACGCGGTGAATCTTGGCCAGCTGGCTCTCTATGGTCTTCATTATGTCCATATGGTCGGGGATGTGGACATAGCGAATGTTCCTGCCAGTGATGAATAGGTCCTGCAGCTGTGTGAGCTGACCCAGCCGGTCCCGGTACAACACGTCCTCTAGCCGTACGTTCATGAAGGCATCTACGTTGACCACGCGTCCACGTGCCGTGCTCTCGTTCCTCAGGTCCACCGTGGTCACCTCTCCCTGAAGGCCCTGCAGGAGGATCATCATGCTGTTCTCTGTGATCGTTCGCTCCCGAATAGAGTTCACCACCTCAACCGGCCCCACGCCGGATGGCTGAGACTCAGCTCCCTTGGGCTCCATAGTAACCTGCAGAAAAGCAGAAGATTGATAACTCTGGATTAGAGTCTGTCATGCAGTGTTGGTACCTGAGACGTGTTTCTGTGGTTTACTGATTCTGACCTTGAAGCAATAAAGCAAAAATTAGCAAAACCTTGCACACTTTGTGGACAGAACATTAGAATCAGAAAATGAGAAAACACAGGAACATGTCAAATAGAAAATGTCCTGCACAGCTTAAATGCAATTGATCTCATCTGTCACAAACCAATCCTGCATTTAATAAACGTCAGACGACTAAGAGGCTGTGGTCAAATCGTTAAAAAAGATTTCCCTCCCTCCATCTTTTCTTAATCACTTTTCTGATTGAAAATAAGGTAAAGGAAGAAGAATTTCTGAGGACTTAGGAAAAGAGCACCATGCCCAGACAATGTGACTGCATCAACGTTAGATCCTCTTAGGCTGTTAATGGGGCTCTACTGAAACTGCAATGTAGGGACCAAAAAGGCTGTCTTAGATACTTTCTTACTGCGTTTTTTTAATGGAGCTCACAAAAAACACACATAAAAAGAATGAAGTGAATTAAATGTTTCCAGTCTTATTTTCTTTATCTGCTGGAGAGATGATCCAATGTAACTCTGGAAACTGTTACAAGTTCTGAGGAAAAAACAAAATAATTTTATTCCACTGTCACTTATTAAAAATCAGGGGATCAATACCAGCTGACTTGACGTAAAGTCAATTAATGGTAATCCTAATTGCCAAAACAACTACTTCTTCTCCTCCTTTTTTCAGCAGCTCACTGAAGGTTGCTAATCCGCCTTCATCTCATCCTAACCCTAACGTCCTCTGTCACCACCAACCATCTGCATGTCCTCCTTCACTACATGAATCCTTTGAGGTCTTCATATTCAGCATCCTTTCTGCACATATCCAAACCACGCCAGCCTCCTCCTGCCTCACTGTCACATCAGCTTCTCATTCAGACACACGTAGTCTGTTTTGCATCTCGTGACTATCATATCCCGTAACCGCATTTTCTTTATTGGTCCAAAAAACACTTTCATATTTGGCTTTCAAAGTAACCCCCGTATATGCACATTACAGCCGAATATAAATGGTAATACAGAAGATATAGTGTCATATACTGCAGTGTCATCTTAGCTTTAACTAAACCTACAGAAAACATAAAAACACGTTTAAAATGACACTCAAATTTGTATCTGAAAGCACAAAGTTAGTCTTCTCTGTTAGCTTTTCTTTTTTTAGCGTTTCCTTAGCTTTAGCAGCGACTAAATAAAGCTCCAAAATGCGTAAAACATGACAGTAAATCAAAGCTTCTCCCTCCGCTGATGTCTGTAACATTTACCTGAATTATTTAAACACAGGTTTCATGTAGAAGCGAAACACCGACCTGCTGAAACCTCTCAAAACATCTCAACACGTTCGTTTTCCCGCAGAAACCCGACAGAGGAGCAGCGACGTGATGACGTTTCACCGTCGTCTTTGCGTCAACCGTTTAAAAAAATAAAAACTTTATTCACAACCAGCTTTAATACAATACAATCCAGGACATAAATGAGGAACCCGAGAACAGGACGTCATCACAGCAACATTATTTTTCACATATATGCTGGATTTCAAAGCTGCAAAGTATATATTAAGATTAACAAATTTGCTCTCTGGAGTGTAAAATTTTATTAATTAAGCGAAAATTCTACTGACAGATTTAGAACATCATAAAACACCCAATATGAAACCACACAAAAGAAATACATTAAAAATGTTAATCTTATATGTGTTTAAATTGGTGTTTTTGTTTGTTTTGTTTTTGGATAAATTCAAGTTATACATAAAATCTTCTAAACTACTTAAAGGAAATAAACCAGAAAAATCATACGATATTCTAAACTGTTTTTCCCACCATTGCCATTGTATTGTATGCATGTATGCCTCTTTTATTTAATAGTACACCTTGTTGAAAGGATGATGCTAAATGATCTTATGCCTACATGAACGTTTATACTCACTGCTCTGTTCCCTTTTGTACCTTATTGGATTCATACAGTACTAGTTGTCATATTTAAAATATAAGTATTAAAATTAATTAATTAATTGATTAAAAGCCGGATAAACAAAGAGCAAAGGCTCCGAATCAAAGAAACCTTCATGAGATTGTTCTTTTCTTACAAAGCGAAGACAACAGCACCCCCTACAGGTTGCTGCTGCAGAAACGAAATCGTCTCAATGAACATTTATTTTCATTATCCAAATATTAATTTATAGCTTATTTAAATTAGTACGTGTCCAATTAGATGTCGTATTTAAAAATATGACCAATCCTTTTCATTTAATTTCTTCCCTGCCTCACAGCAACATTTGCAACTCATTTTGTTTTACAGCATGTAAACACGAGCCAGCCTAATCATGTAAATATAAATAAATACTTTTATTTAACATTAAATTGTTAAAAAGAAAATGAAACCTCAAACACAGCAGGTGTTACCGTTTAACATCCAAGTCAGTTCAGCTGCAATTTAAACATAGAAAATAGTTTCTGTCTATTGTAACTGTGTTATAATGTTGAGTTCTTGCATCTGTTTCACTGAATACTGCATATTTCAGATTAAAGTTCACAGTGGAGATTAACCATCCGATCATCAAACAACCACAGACTGGATAAATGAGTCAGAGGTCGTCCATCATGGCCAGGAGCTCTTCTCCCTTGTTGTTGCTGGGTTTTTCGGGTTTCTCTTCTTCTTCTTCTTCAAACTGTCCGGCGATGCGAGCCAACTCCGATGCCGCCTGCTCATCCTGAACCAAAAACTTGGATTAAGTTCATCACAGATGTTTTAAGAGAGACATGGCAGTCATAACAACAGTCCAGAGTGTAGCCAGACACTCACACTAACACACTTTTTTGCCAGATTTTCTGTTTATATTGTTAGGTTTGTTCACGTGCTCAGCAGTTGCCTTTTTTTTTTTAAGTCAAACTAAACTGTTTTCTTGACTGTGGTTTAGTTTTAGTTCACTGAAATACCCCAGAAGAGTCTGCATGATCATACCTGCATTGCTTGAATATTTATCACTCCATACAAGGACTCCTCAGCACTAGCTGATGCTCCTCTGTGAAACAAGATAAAAAGGCCTTGATGAGGAAATTTATGTTAATGTAACAACAGGGAATTAAAATAGAAAAGAAGAACACCCACGCTTCCGCCTCCTCTTTGTCTGTGTTGAACAGGTTGATTTGAAAACCTGATTCGTCTTTGGGCTTGTTCTCTGTCTTCATGCTGCCCATCAGACGAGCCAGCAGGTTCAGCTCCTCCTTCGCCAGCGGGTTGGGAGAGCCGTCTGCCTGCAGCACGATGGAGGTGCAGAGGCAGGTTATAACAGAGCTGTGAAAATAGTATTTGCCCCTTTTCTGATCTTTTTCTATTTATTATACTTATATGTTTCAGGTCATCAAACAAATTTTAATAATAGAGAAAGAGAACCCGACTAAATACAAGATGCAGTTTTTAAATTATATAATTTATTAATGGAAAAACGTTCTCCAGTGCTACCTGGCCCTCTGAAAACTCCCCCTAAACCCAATAACTGGTTGCATCGCTGCTGGCAGCAAGAACTACAATCAAGCGTTTTATTGAAAATGAGTCTTTCACATCCCTGTGGAGGAATTTTGGCCCAATCTTCCTTACAGAGATGTTTTTAATTCAGCCAAACTGGAGGGTTTTTAAGAAAGAACAGCCTGTTTAAGGTTCAGGGCAAGAAATGATAGCTGGAGATTCTCCTTCAGGTTTTTTTTTAGTAGAAATCAGAATTCATGGTTCCACCAGTTTTGGCAAATCATCCAGCAAACCTGCGTCAGACCATCACGCTGCCACCACCATGTCTGACTGTTGGCATGATGTTCCTTTTAATAAAATGCTGTTAGTTTTACACCAGATGTAACGGCATGCAAAGCTTAAAAAAATTCCAGCTTCTTTCTCATTATCAAGATGTTTTTGGCAAATGTGAGATGAGCCTGCGTATTCTTTTTGGTCAGTGGTGTTTTTCTCTCATGGATGCCACTTTGGTCCACTCTGAAACAAGTGAGCCCTGCAGTTCTTTAGATGTTGTTCTGGAGTCTTTTGCAACTAATGCGCTCCTGGGAAGCTTCACAACTGTTCCAAGTTTTCTCTATTTGTGGATAATGGTTCAGGAAAGGGAGGGGTGCAGTGGCAGCACAAGAGTTACTACAAGTTTTCAAACATTATTAATGTTAATATTGACTAATTAAACATTACACTGTCTAACCAGCCGTTTAATGTTGATATGGTGATAATATAAGCAGACACAAACATTCACAGTTACTGAGAAACACTATTATTATTATTTTTGACACTTCATTAATCTGATTACCATCTTCTCTTTGTACAGCAGTAGCACTGGGGTGTGGTTTTCTGGCTCAGCTGTAGAAGCCAGGAAACCACAGTAGTGTGGTTTGGGCACACCTGTCTTACACACCCAATTAAGCTCTTCTCTTATAGAAGGTGTGAGGCTGTAGAGAGCCACACAATGATGAGCCTACACCAGTGAGATGTTTTGAACAGCGGGGCAAGTGAGGTGAGTTTAAGTGTATATGCAAAAAGTGTGTCAATAAAGAGCTGCGTGTGCAAACCACAGGGAACGGGCCACTGCCATAACAGCATTAACGGCTTTTACTATGCATCAATGTCCAGGCAAGCAGGAATTTCTGGGGCTAATATACGAAGCCAACACAGAAGTACAAAACAAACTAAAGTTCCTTGAGTGGCCACTTGAGACAAGCTGCAAAAATGAGTGAATCCCCGCAGACCTCCATTACAAAATATCCAAATTTACAGCATTTAAATGCATGTTCACAGCCTGGTATGAAAAGTGATTTGGAGGCACATGGACAGTTTCCCACTCTATAACAAATGTATGTTGGGTTCCTTTGGCGTAAGTAATATCTAAAAATATGTTAATATATCAAGCATATGTCTGTTTTTTTGGGTTTATTGCTGCAGCTAGATAACCTTAGCTAACTCGGTGCCCTACCATCTGATTCAAAAATTGTCACTTCTGGCTCCAAACAAACTAGGAAGCATCAAGTTAGTGGAGTGAGTGTGAAAGTGGTGCAACCGCGTAGTGGATATTTTTCTCAGCACACTTTGAGCCCCTTGGTGCCACCTGAGCATCCTTTAAACATCACTATCAAAGGTAAATATCACCTTGTAGGAAAAAAGCTCCATATGATATGATTTGCTATTATTGCTTAAACATAATTTCATGGTTTCACAACAGCAAGAGCTCAGGTGTAGTTCAGGACAATATTAAGTATATATATATATATATTAGGGGTGCAACGATATTCGTATCGATATTGAACCGTTCGATACAGTGCTTTCGGTTCGGTACGCATATGTATCAAACAATACAAAATTTGTAATTTATTTTATCAACTTTCCTTCTGACGATGCTGTCTGTGTTGAGCGCTCAGTGAATCTGCGTTCAACTACTCCGCCTAGGGTCGACAGTGCAGCCTAGGCGGAGTAGTCGAACGCAGATTCACTGAGCGCTCAACACACAGCATCGTCAGAAGGAAGAGCGCAGGGCAAGCTAGCGAGACAGAAGTTAAGCTCTCCTTACAACATGGACCTCCCCCACCCTCATTCAGATCTGGCGTTTGGAATTATTTTGGTTTTCATGTGACGTATGACCCTGAAGGTAAGCGAGTCATGGACTAAAGTAAAACAGTATGTTGGATGTGCCATGCAATGCTCAATTACATGGGTGGGAACTAGTGTGTTAGCGCAGTTAGCTCGTTAACGTGTTGGCCGTCTAGCCCCATGCACAGGGTGATTGGCGGTAGCTCGTTAACGGAGATTTGCCGTGTTGTCGCGTTAAGGTCATTTCAACGAGATTAACCTGAAAGTACTAGTGGGAACACAACGAATATGACTGCACATTTACGCCGACATCATCCTAGTGCAAAGACAAGTGGAAGCAGAAAAAAAACAAGCAAGCATGCTACTAACTTTAGCCGAGTCATTTAGACAGCTGTTTAATATGCTGCTGAGAATATAGCCCAGAAGAAGCGGATAGTATAGCTTTTATTTTGGAAAGAGCCATTTCTCTGTAATAAACTCTCTTTTCCAAAGATGAGTGATTCCTCAATCAGATACAGGGCTTGCAATATCGCTAGCCCGACGTCCTGGGGCTAGCGATTTTTTCAGTCGGGGTACCAAAATCTATCTCTGCCCTGCCCGTCGGGCTTTTGTAGGAAGGAAAAATATATGTCAATGCTTTTGCATTCTTTCGGAAATGTAGCTGGGTAATTATGTCATTGGCATCGGTGAGCCACTGTCAATATGTGACATATTGAAGTCGCGTTTGAATTTGCGCTTGTTTTTTGCTTTCACTTTGCAATCGCGCGAACTGTGTATAGAGAGCGACAGCACTGATCTGTGAGTGATGATAATTTGTGCACCAATTCCTCTGACATCGTCTTATTAATCGTTAGCTTACTATGCAAACATGACAAGTGAAATCTCCCACAGCTTAAACATGTGAGAGGTTGATCGCGCAGAGAATCGCTGAGCTTATGTGAGTGCGTGTGTAAAAGCAGCAGGATTTATATTTGACTACGATGACCTGGATGACTGAGAACCTTCACAGACAGATATATATATTTTAGTTCTGCTGAGCCAAATAAGACAGGTCAGGGTGAAGAAGTGACAGCCAAAGAAAAGCTTACCACAAAACGGAGAAGTTATGACAAATCAGACTATAAGGCAAAAAGAAAGTGCAGCTTTATGGTTTCATGGACAAAAGAATTTCTGTGGCTGCAATATGACGAGCTAAATAACCAGGGCTGCACATAAGTGGTCCGCAGGTGCGCATTCGCTGTCAAAATAAAAAACACGCACAAGGGTTAGGGTTAAATTTAAAAACTGTACTTTTGAGTTAAAATATATATTTATAATTTTAATAAATGACAAATTAAAAAGGCATGAACATTTTTTTGTATCGAAAAAAATATCGAACCGTGACACCAAAGTATCGAACCGAACCGTGAATTTTGTGTATCGTTGCACCCCTAATATATATATATATATATATATATATATATATATATATATATATATATATATATATATATATATATATGTGTGTGTGTGTGTGTGTGTGTGTGTGTGTATATATATATATATATATATCACCAACCATAACTGTAAAATGAAATCTGTGACCTCCCTGACATGTTATTACCTTTACAGAGGGAGCCCTGGACGTGTGTGTCTCCTCTGGATGATCCACAGTGTACCTTTAAGTCATGAAACGCAGCAGTGTCACCCACAGGTTCAGTGTGTGTGTTCACCATGTAGTGTCCAGCAGCATATTTACATACATGTTCATGCCGAGTCTGATCACTCTGTTTCCATGCAGCTCGAAAGACCCCTCTCTGATGGAGCTGGTGTAACTCCCTCCAGAGGGGAACTCCCTTCGTCTCACTTCTCTGCCGCAACAGTCAAATATCCTTTGAAAACAGGAAACAGATGGCGACACTCTGGATTGTGGACACATTTTTTTTAAAGAAAATTGAAAGTTGGGATTGGTCAGCCTTTTGGCGGTGACTTCAGAGTTGCATCAGACCACCAGGCCACAGAGTGGCCACATCTAGAGCCGTTAATGAAGTGGCAGATGTTAAACCAGGTTCAGTGTATAAACATTGACAGTAGAAATTAATTCTGCTTATAATGTCTAAACTTGAATTAGAAGCAAATATGTGATAAAGACACTGAGAATCTGACAAACAATGGCAGACTCATTAATGACAGACATTAATAAAGTACTCGCATGTGTATTAGTTTGCATGAATGATGCTTACAGCACATGCTTTTAATCAGCACTTATGTAAAAATATCACATTGTAGAAGTAAAGGGATACGTGGTACAGAGGCAGGAGGTGCTTTTCTGATTCAACAAAGACAAACAAAGGTTAAATTTTGGTCTTTTCTGTGCTTGTTTTTCATTGTAAACAAAATAATCCAAAGAAATTAGTGAAAGACTGATGAAATGACTGCTTTGAATTCTTTTGATATGGTCACTTTGGCACACTTAAGACACATATGGGCCAAAGCACAGATCTGATACCGTTGTGGATGTTGTGGATATATTTGAAACAGGCAGTATGTGCAAAAATCCCCCAGAAATCTTACAACTGAAGAATGCATGTATACAAAATGTATTTCTGCTTAAAGGGGGCACATCTGAGCGCTTACTATCAGGGGAAGGATAAATGCGCTGGCGCTGCTGCATAGCTGACCTTTATTACTTTGCATAAAATGCTCTATTACATTGACAGTGACAGATATGACTGAGGACATATTTTTGATTTACATTTATGGATTCCTTGAAATTCATTTCAAAACTATATGTAAACCATCTGCACACACTGTAACCTACATACCTAATAAGCCCAGGAACATCAGTCCCATGAGGCACTGGGCCTGACGTCGTCAGGGCGAACCGTCCGTTGGGATTTTGGATCTGATCTTTTAGGAAAAGTGATACCTTAAAAAAAGAGAGAGCATTAATTGAAAGCAGAAAAATGAAATGTTTAATTTGATATTAATATGTTTGAGGAGGATGGGATTTCAAGCAGGGGACTCACACGAACGTGCATGTCTTGGAAAAATGTGAGGAGAGTCTGTCTGAGAAGCTGGAGTTCACCCTCTGATAAAGACGAGTATGCCTACATCAAAGAGAGACAATGGCTGCAGAGGATGCTTGCACCTTATAAATACAAGGTTTATATAACTTCAGTTATCTGAGTCATACCTCAATGATTTTCCTGTGTGTCTCATCGACTTGGTTCACGGCCATGGGAGTGTCTTTCACGAATTCCCTGATGGTGTCCATGTGATTGTATGAGATGAGCAGCAGGTCTTTTGGCCGCAGACAAAGGAAGACTTGATATTTGAAAGCCATGACCATTAGCTCATAAAGCTACAAGAACAAAAACACAAATCTACACCTTAAAAAATTAACAGAGCTGTAAAATGTTTACATTTTTTGTCATGTTATGTATTAATAAGATACCAGAACAATCTGACAATCAATTATCAATCAATATCTGAGAGAAAGCAATTTGTGTAGGACTTTCCGTGAGGTTAATGCACTTCAAACTGCTTCACATGACTAATATGACAGAGAAAGATGCAATTAAAACAATAACATTAAAAGCTAATAATAATAACAAAGAAATTATAAGACAAATCAAGAAAGTAACAAGTAAAAAAATCATCTGACCCTCAATAAAAATTAAGAACTATCAGAAACAAATAATACAATTATAAAATATATGTTGAGTTACAGTCCTGTGAGAAACTAACTACAACCCACAATTCATTTGCTCGTTGAACTACCTTTAGAAGTAATAAGTAGTAACTGCTTGACTTCATCAGTCTCTCACATCGTTGTGGAGAAGTTTCAGCCCACTCTACTTTACAGTGTTGCTTCAGCTCAGTAAGGATTGTGGGAATTTGCTTGTGCAGAGCAGTTCAGTCACCTGAGATTTAGACTTTGACTGGACCACTGCAACATTTTGATTCTTTTCTTTTGCAGATTTGCTGCTGTTCTTGGAATCATCGTTCTGTTTTATGACCAAATTTCAGCCAAGCTTTAGGTAATGGACAGATAGCTTCACATTTTACTCTAGAATACTTTGGTATACACAGAAGGTTGTGTTTGACTCGATGACTGCAAGCTGTCCAGGTCAAGCCCAAACGATTACCCGTCCACCACCGTGCTTAACAGTTGATGTCAGGTGTTTTGCTGGTATGCTGCGTTTGGCTTTCCCCAAATGTGGTGCTGTGGATTTTACCGAAACATCTCCACTTTGGCCTCATTCGTACACAGGACACTTTCCATCTTGTGGTTTATTCAGATACAGCTTTGCAAACCTGTGCTCTGCTGCCATGAATGATTTATAGAGAAGACGCTTTGTTTTGGCAACTCTTCTAAACAAACCACTTGTTCAGTCTTTTTCTAGTTGTGCTGTCATGAACTTTAAAATTTAACATGCCAATTGTTGGCTGTAAAGTCTGAGATGTAGCTCCTGGGTTTTCTGCACAGTCTGACTTCTGAGTGAATTTTCTAGGACATCTCATCCTGAGAAGATTGTGGCATTGTGTTAACACACACCTGAATGGTCCTGACCTGCAAAATGTTGTTTTCCAAATGCATTTTGTTAGACTTGACAAGTGGACATACTTGCTCACATTAAGTTTATGAAATGCATTTGATTAGCAGCACCTGGCTGCTACATACAGTATTCCCTATGGAAGCAGGAAGGTTTTACAGGACTGCTTTCTTTTTCACATGACTATAAGTCCCTAATGACTCGGGATGTGTATAAAATCATTGCTCCATTAAGTGAAGTAAATTTTATGGGTGCAGGTTTGACAGTCCTGCATTATAGGGAGAGGTAATGAGTAAACTGTGGAAGCTTATTTCTGAACTTCAAGGACTGAGTCATAGGTTTGAGATCAATGAATCGACTCTGTTTTTCCTGGCATTTTTTTCCAGTAAAGGGAAAAACTTTCACTGTGAACAAGGGGAAGATTTTTACTTTAAAAAGTTTTTCAGTTCACTTGCTGTTTATAATCTAGTGCTCCTGTTCCTGGTATTTGGTATTTACCCTGTCCATGCTGGCCGGGTTCAGTCTCATGATGGAGGCGTGCGCTAACCGAGTTAGCACCGTTTTCATTGTCCTGTGAGAATACAGCTGCTGAGGTTTGAGAAGTTCATCCATGAAGGCTTTACTGAACATGGTCCCAACGATGTCATTCATGACTGTGAAATGGAAAAGCAGCCAAACAGAAAGGTGGAGAATTTTGCTTTTGAATTGAAGCTACTTCTTTCTTAGTGCGGTCGATAAACACAGAGGTCATGAAAAAGGAAAAAAATGGTAAATTTTTTTTTTTTTTTTTAAATGGTTGTTTACCATTGTTTTATGCATTTTTTATTTATTTATACAACTCCAAATATATATGGGAGACAGTCTAAATAAACTCACTGGCCACTTTGTTAAGTACACCTATTCAAATGAAGCTTAAGTATAAGTTAAGGAAAATCTGTATTAATTCATCTGCCTGAATTCCTTGGTGTTTGGGCTGATTGTCTATTCTTTACATCACTTCCTCTTACCCAACCTGTCAAACTGGTGACATCATTGCTCTAGTCCAATCATTTTCTTGTCCACCTTCTGTGAGCAAATAGCCTCATATGTGTTTTAACTCTGAGTGCTCTTTTTTCAGACTCTCATTCATGAATGGCAAATGGGCAGTATTTTGTATAGCACTTTACTTAGTCCCTAAGGACCCCAAAGCGCTTTACACTACATTCAGTCATCCACCCATTCACACACCCATTCACACACTAGTGATGGCAAGCTACATTGTAGCCACAGCTGGCCTGGGGCGCACTGACGGAGGCGAGGCTGCCGGACACTGGTGCCACTGGGCCCTCTGACCACTACCAGTAGGCAACGGGTGAAGTGTCTTGCCCAAGGACACAATGACCGAGACTGACTTAGCTGGGGCTCGAACCGGCAACCTTCCGATGACAAGACGAACTGCCAACTCTTGAGTCACGATCGCCCCTTATGCGCATAGATTGATCCTTGTGTCTAAGGTTCAGGTATACCAATCTCTTTTTATGGCTGCTTCCAGCTTTGTGCCATGTCTCAAAGCTAAAATCATGCCATACTTCACTTACTCAAATAGCCTCCACAGTCACCAGATCTCAATCAGATAGGGCACCTTTGGGATGTGGTGCAATGGCAGAGTCATATCGTGGATGCACAGCTGACAACTCTGCAGCTACTGTGTGATGCTATCATGTCAATATGGATGAGAATCTCCGAGGAATGTTTCCAGCACTTTGCTGAACCTGTGCCACAAAGAATTAACACAGTTCTGAAGACCAGAGTGCAAAAGTGTACCAAATAAAGTGGCTGGTGCACTGTATATACAAATTTGTGGTAGGTGTCTAGCTACTTGTCTGGCTCTGTGTGACAATTTCACATGTGTTTTCAAGAAAATTATATATTTTCTGACTTGTTAAGAGAGCTCAGAGATGCTGGAGGAGCTGACTAAAGAACATTACGCTCAAGTAATACCTCTTTTCCTGTCATTTTCTGACCACACTCCTGCAGCCATGTTGGGTTTCCAACAAAAGAAGAAAGAAAAAGAAGGAAAGCAGATTTGTAATTTGGGTAGTTATGCATCTGACATAAGAAAAGCACTTTTTTTTAAGTTTATAAATTGGCATCAGACTGCTACAGCTTGACACAAACTGGGAAGACACATCTACAAAGATGTCAGCTGCCTCTACCTTTCTCTGAATTGTCCTCTGAGGTGTTGAGAGCTCGCAGGCGTTGGTCCAGTATGTAAAGCATCTCTCCACCCAGATTAATGAAAACCAGGGGGAGAGTTCTCATAGACATCTTGCAAAGTCAAAAGAAAAGGAGGATTAGCTCCTTAGCACAAAGCTGTCGCAGAGGTAGGCGTCAGAAGGAGAAAAATCCTTTGCAGCTGAAAAAAACTCTGCTCATTTCCACCCAGTTAACTGATTGTTCCTCTTGTGGATTGCCACTGTTAAGTGAAATGTTCATGCTAGGTCTTATCTGATCATTCTTCTGCTCACTAAGATGTAACAGGTGGCCAACAAGAGGATAAGGAGTGTACAGACAGAAGCTTATTGGACAGGATAAGGATGACGTTACAGCACATTACAACCAAACACAGAAGGTAAATGGGTATGCCATGTGCAAGATTAAACAGACTAACTAACCCTTTATAAGCAGGTTACATTTAAAGGGCTATTCAGTGAACCAAAGTCCAAAAGTGCTAAAAGAACATATGTGTACGTGTAATTGTTAAATTTTATTCTACACTCTCCTGTGGAGACTTTCCACCACATCTTTTAACCTTCCAGCTTGGATTTGCTCCCATTCAACCAAGAGAATGAGTGCGGTTGGCAACTAATGTTGAGAGATGAGGCCTCTCTTCATTGCAAAGCTCTCAAAACCTCATGTAGACAAGTCTCCCCCAGCACCAAACATGGAAACAAAACATGTTTGTAAACAGTAATGATAAAGCTTTACCAGTCTTTAATTGTATCTTTTTACCTCATCATTTAGGTGTGTAGCATAGTCAGCTTAGCATGATAACTAGCCTTAGCTAGCTTAGCGTATTTGATCTGGGACATCTTGTACATTCCTTGTACAAAAATCTAGTTCCCCCCGTTATTTCTTTATATTTTACTTCAAGTGAGCCACAGTTTCTTGTAATTTTTTAAAGAAGTCTTGAGAAATAGTTCTCCTGACTTTCTGAAGCTTTTCTTTTGGACATTGGCTGTTTTTTCACTCATTTTTATACCCACGGTGCACTTATGTGTATCTGCACTGACCACAAGCTGAAGTGGAAGATCAACACATAGGTTGTGTACAAAAAGGAGATGAGCAGGCTCTATTTCCACAGTATTCTGAGTTTTATTCACATTCTGAGGCAGATGATTCATCCACAAAAGCATCGTGCTCTATACTCCTCCTGCTGCTCATCACTAATACATCCAAAAGAGTAACACAAGAATTTCTCTCCTTCCCTCTCCTACACTACTCTAAATAAAAGATAAGAGAGCAGAAACATGCAAATCAAAGTTTATCTTCATGTTCACTTTACCAGCAGCTCACTTAAGTGCACACCATTGTCTATTGTTACAGTCATGTCTGCAGCTAACAGCTTTTTAAGTTTTTGTGAATTATTTCCCTGCTGAAACAATAATTTAAACACATTTTGGAAAGAAATTTGGAACTCAACTGACAAGCCTAAAACCTTATTATGGAGTTCTATCATTTCCTCTGGTTTTTCTCTATGTAAGTAAAACATAAAATTATAAATTGTGCTGTGTTTTTAATAGTTCAAACTAGTGTTACTTTTAAGACTAATTTGTTGTGATTGCAAAAACATATATAAATAGCAAATATTGCTAATATGCCTTAGTTTGGGGGGGGGGGGGGGGGGTTCTGAATGAAAAAGAATTAACAGAGTAAAAATGTCTTCCTCTCATCAGAATAACCTGCTCAAGTTCACAGTCAGCTTTCAATGAAAACCCAGTCCTGAGTCAAAGCTCTTATAACCGGGAGTGGATGAAGTCTATACCTGAAGAGACCCCACTATCTGCTATCGCTATCCCTGGAACACATGAAAGCTTAACATTGTACAAAGGACTATTTGCAAGTTATTTGCAAAGTCAAGTTTGGAATTTGAAAGACCAACTTAATGTAGGAGTACGATATTTTGACTTGCATTCTAGAAATTGGATTCCTAAAAAAACCATTTATGTTGGGGATAGTCACTGGTTGATTGGGAAAGAAATTCCCTTAGGTGAAGTTCTTAGAGATATTCTTGATTTTTTAGAAAACCACAGGAATGAGACTGTGATTCTAAAAGTGACATTCCATAAGTTAGTTTTTCATAATAACAAGGATGCTGAAGACTTGATGAAGACAATAATTGACAAGTTCCGAAGTAAAATATGGACAAATACACTAGCACCAAAAATGAAGGATGCAAGGGGTAAGATTGTTTTTCTCAAGACTGATGTGTTTCGAGCTGGAACAGAAAGCCATGACTCACATTTCTTTGAACATAATAGGCTCACAAATGTGGAAAAAAAAATAAAGAATATCAAGTCAAACCTCTGTGAACGTCACATTATGGTGACTGGCACGTCAGCATCAACTACTGAGAAACCAATAAAACTGGCTCAAAAAGTTAACGAACAGCTTTACAACTTTCTGAAGCAACACAATACCAGTTCAGAAAATCATGGTTGCTTAGGTGTCATAAGTATGGACTTCCCCAGTGCTGAAATTATTAAAATAATCACTGAGCTCAAACCATGTAAATGTGGACACGGAGATGGAACAGGACAGTCTGGAAAGAAGGGACCAGCACCTGTACCAACAACTAAACTGACAACGTCACCTGTAACCACAACTTCACCTGAACCAACAACTAGAATAATAATCATACCCAGACCTTCACCTGAACCAACACCAGGACCTACAATTTCACCTGAACCAACAGCTTCACCTGAACCATCAACTTCACCTGAACCATCAACTTCACCTGAAGCAACAGCTTCACCTGAACCATCAACTTCACCTGAAGCAACAGCTTCACCTGAACCAACAGCTTCACCTGAACCCACAACTTCACCTGAACCATCAACTTCACCTGAACCAACAGCTTCACCTGAACCAACAGCTTCACCAGAACCATCAACTTCACCTGTACCAACAGCTTCACCTGAGCCAACAGCTTCACCTGAACCATCAACTTCACCTGAACCAACAGCTTCACCTGAGCCAACAGCTTCACCTGAACCATCAACTTCACCTGAACCAACAGCTTCACCTGAACCAACAGCTTCACCTGAGCCAACACCTTCACCTGAACCATCAACTTCACCTGAACCATCAACTTCACCTGAACCAACAGCTTCACCTGAGCCAACAGCTTCACCTGAACCATCAACTTCACCTGAACCAACAGCTTCACCTGAACCATCAACTTCACCTGAACCAACAGCTTCACCTGAGCCAACAGCTTCACCTGAACCATCAACTTCACCTGAACCAACAGCTTCACCTGAGCCAACACCTTCACCTGAACCATCAACTTCACCTGAACCATCAACTTCACCTGAACCAACAGCTTCACCTGAGCCAACACCTTCACCTGAACCATCAACTTCACCTGAACCAACAGCTTCACCTGAACTAACAACTTCACCTGAACCAACAGCTTCACCGGAACCATCAACTTCACCTGAACCATCAACTTCACCTGAACCCACAACTTCACCCGAACCAACAGTTTCACCTGAACTAACAACTTCACCTGAACCTACAGCTTCACCCGAACCAACAGCTTCACCTGAACTAACAGCTTCACCTGAACCTACAGCTTCACCTGAACCATCAACTTCATCTGAACCTACAGCTTCACCCGAACTAACAGCTTCACCCGAACCAACAACTTCACCTGAACCAACAACTTCACCCGAACCAACAGCTTCACCTGAACCAACAACTTCACCCGAACCAACAGCTTCACCTGAACCAACAACTTCACTTGAACCAACAACTTCACCCGAACCAACAACTTCACCTGAACCAACAACTTCACCCGAACCAACAACTTCACCTGAACTAACAGCTTCACCCGAACCAACAGCTTCACCCGAACCAACAACTTCACCTGAACCAACAACTTCACCCGAACCAACAACTTCACCTGAACCAACAACTTCACCCGAACCAAGAGCTTCACCTGAACCAAGAGCGTCACATGAACCAACAACTTCACCTGAACCCACAACTTCACCCGAACCAAGAGCTTCACTTGAACCAACAGCTTCACTTGAACCAAGAGCTTCACCTGAACCAACAGCTTCACCTGAACCCACAACTTCACCCGAACCAAGAGCTTCACTTGAACCAACAGCTTCAGCTGAATCAAAAAAAATGGGACCAACACATTATTCTGTGCTTCCTGAACCAGTAATTGATTCACATCCTGTTGTTCCCCCTGTCACACAGCGTAAGAAAGAGCACAAATTAGATACACACTGGAGAAGGCGCAAGTGCTTCAGAGGATAAGTGGAGTAATAAATGTAACAATAAAAGTAATACTTAAGTAATAATTATTTGTAATAAGTTACAGAAAAGGAATACAATTGTCTGTAAACAAATGTCTTAGAAATGGGAAAATGAAAATTCCGCATATTATAGTGTCAGTGATGAATTAAACTATCCTTGTTTACTTTACGGTACAGTAGACAGAATTTAAGAGAAAATTTTAACATTTTGTAAATAATCAGACATGTGGTCATATAATTACCACTGTACTTTAGATTTAAGGGTAGTTAAGTTGCTTTCACAGTTCAGGTGCATAATTTTTTCACAGTTACTTATGTTATCAACAGGACTCAGGATGTTCACAAGTGATCTTTAACATGGTAAAATATAAATTTGCTGTCATACTTGACCTTTCCTAGCAAGGCTAACAAGTGAGGTAATAGCTTTTAAAAGTTAGAAATATTATTAAATATTAACCCATAAAATATAGAAAAAATATACCATCCATATTTAATTACAGAATATTAAAGCCCAATTACAGCAAATGGAAACTTTACCACAAATCCATGTGAAATTTAACAAGAAGCTTTTGAGAGGGAAATAGACCAATTATTATTGGAGAATTTCACGTTTATTACCATCTATTTTTTTCTTCTTAGTAAGTAGTTAGTTTAATGATCAACATTTGATAATAAAACTCTTAAAATTTTCAAAATCTACTAGTTAAATAATCCTAAATATTAGGAATAGAAGCTTTACTCTGTTTTATGTCATTTTAACTAATATGGTGAGTATTAAATTCACCATTTAATGGATCTTAATATGAGGAATATAAGCTTTTCTATGTGTCTATATTTAATGCCAAACAGCATTAGAATAGTCTAAATAAATAATATCAATATAAGAAAATGTCTCAAATGTTAAACAGTCAGCAGGAGTGATGAAGCTTCAAAACATTTGCTTAAAAGAATGGAGCTAAACTCATTATATTATATTATTCCAGCTCAGGACAGATGGTCAGCCTGACGCAGGGCTGGGATAATATAATATAATATAATATAATATAATATAATATAATATAATATAATATAATATTAGGTGGTTAGCACTGTTGCCGCACAGCAAGAAGGTCCTGAGTTCAATTCCACCATCAGGCCGGGGTCTTTCTGTGTGGAGTTTGTATGTTCTCCCCGTGTTTGTGTGGGTTCCTTCTGAGTACTCTGGATTCCTCCCACCGTCCAAAGACATGCAGTTTGTGGGGATAGGTTAACTGATTAATCCTGGTCCGGCTAAAGAACTAGAGTATGTCAGCTAAAGAGTCTTTATTCTTGTATGTAAAATATGTAAAGGATAGAAAATTGAGCTGACTCATCACCTCCCTAACTATCTTTAAAGTCATATTTTACTAAAACTGCTACAACATGGCCTTCACATGTCTTTCTCTCTCAATTTTTCTCAGTGTCTCTCTTTCTCTCTCCTACACTACTAAAAATAAAAGATTAGAGAGCAGAAACATGCAAATCACCGTTTATCTTTATGTTCACTGTTACAGCAGCTCACTTTACCGGAGACCATTGTCTATTGTTACAGCTATATCCGCATTAAATGTACAAGCGTTTTGAAGTTTTGGGAATTCTTTTACAAATTAGCTGGTGGGAAAAAAATGTAAAGGCATTTTGGAAAGAAATTTGGACACATCCTGACTGTCTGAGCTCAACAGACCAGCCTATAAACGGATTATGGAGATTAATCACTTCCTCTGCTTTTTCTCTATGTAAGTAAAACAAAAAATGATGGTAACACTTTAGAATAATTCACACTATAAACCATTAGTAAGGTATTAGTAAGTGCTTAATTCAGTGATTATGTTTTAGTAGTCATTTATATGTTTATTAGTGATTAATGAGCTCATATATAACGCGTTCATGGTATCATTAGAATGATTGTGTTGCACATTTATATATATAATCCTTAAGATATGAGCTCATTGTTTGTAAGTGTGTTAATAGAGGTTTTATACATACTTATTTCATGCTGTAATCCATGGCTAATTTAGACAGTTTATAGTTATTAGGTAAGTATTTTGTGTGACCTCATCTAAAGTGGGAACTGTTATTGCCTTATAAAACATTTATAAATGAAAAGAAAAGTATGTCAAGACTCAAACAAGTATTAGCTATCTTCACAATAGAAAAATTACAGACAACCTATAAAGAGATACAGAATATATTTATATACTGATAGCAAAAAACAACCTATCTGAGAGCTGAAGAATACTGAAATGAGTTCGTAAGAGCAGTCTTCCATTAAAATAAAAATTGAATAAGGTTATCAGAAAACTGTGTGTCCATCATATTAAATTGATAATATAGGAAAAAGTCTTTGGAATTTTTAAGAGTTTGGAATACCTTTGGTTCATTCCTGAGTTTCAGCTTTCTTCTGGTTTGTAGTCTGTTAGCTAGATTTAGTCAGATAAGTCAGCATCGAGTAGCTTCACTTGCAAAGTGCTCCTGAATTAAATGAAATAGAGTTATCACAGAGGTGAACTCAGCTGGAAAGAAACGTGTACTGGATGATCTCCTTCTTCTTCTCATTTATATAAAACAGGGATGGTACTGCATTAATATCAGTAAATACCAGTATTTAATGGTCATAATGACAATAAAATCTGAATTCTCAAAATACTGTGTCAACCTTTTTGGTACAGCAATGCTTACGCAGTATTCTACCTTTTTATATCCATCTTCTTTTTATTCTCTTTTTAGTAGCAGTGAATCTAACCATATTAAATATTAGTATTATTAGCACTAATGGTGAACAAAAGGCAGCCCCTGAAGATGTACACGGTGTAACAATAACACAGGAATGAAGTAAGCTAGCATCAAAAACAAAGGTAGAATTGTGTAAAACAACCATAACAGCATAACAGAGACTGTGTAAACAGAGACTGTGGTGCTAATGGGTCAAAAACATGGCTAAGGGGCTAGTTAGCCATGTTAGCTTAACTCAGCTATACTCACAGAGAAACAGTTCCAGGACAGTTACAGTGGGATGCAAAAGTTTGGGCAACCTTGTTAATAGTCATTATTTTCCTGTATAAATCGTCTGTTGTTACAATAAAAAATGTCAGTTAAATATATCATATAGGAGACACACACAGTGATATTTGAGAAGTGAAATGAAGTTTATTGGATTTACAGAAAGTGTGCAATAATAAAAAACAAAATCAGGCAGGTGCATAAATTTGGGCACCACAAAAAAAGAAATGAAATCAATATTTAGTAGATCTGCCTTTTGCAGAAATTACAGCCTCTAAACGCTTCCTGTAGGTTCCAATGAGAGTCTGGATTTTGGTTGAAGGTATTTTGGACCATTCCTCTTTACAAAACATCTCTAGTTCATTCAGGTTTGATGGCTTCCGAGCATGGACAGCTCTCTCTAACTCACACCACAAATTTTCAATAATATTCAGGTTTGGGGACTGAGATGGCCATTCCAGAACGTTGTACTTGTTCCTCTGCATGAATGCCTTAGTGGGTTTTGAGCAGTGTTTCGGGTCGTTGTCTTGTTGAAAGATCCAGCCCTGGCGCAGCTTTGTCACTGATTCCTGGACATTTGTCTCCAGAATCTGCTGATATTGAGTGGAATCCATGTGTCCCTCATCTTTGACAAGATTCCCAGTCCCTGCACTGGCCACACAGCCCCACAGCAGGATGGAACCACCACCATATTTCACTGTTGGTAGCAGGTGTTTTTCTTGGAATGCTGTGTTCTTTTTCCTCCATGCATAACACCCCTTGTTATGCCCAAATAACTCAATTTTACAGGGAGTGCAGAATTATTAGGCAAATGAGTATTTGATGCAAATGAGAGTGATGCAGAGGAAGCCTTTTCTCCGCCCACAGCACAAACAGAGCCACTTGAGGTTTGCTAAAGCACATTTGGACAAGCCAGCTTCATTCTGGAATAAGGTGCTGTGGACTGATGAAACTACAGTGCAGAATTATTAGGCAAGTTGTATTTTTGAGGAATAATTTTATTATTGAACAACAACCATGTTCTCAATGAACCCAAAAAACTCATTAATATCAAAGCTGAATGTTTTTGGAAGTAGTTTTTAGTTTATTTTTAGTGTTAGCTATTTTAGGGGGATATCTGTGAGTGCAGGTGACTATTACTGTGCATAATTATTAGGCAACTTAACAAAAAATAAATATATACCCATTTCAATTATTTATTTTTTACCAGTGAAACCAATATAACATCTCCACATTCACAAATATACATTTCTGACATTCAAAAACAAGACAAAAGCAAATCAGCGACCAATATAGCCACCTTTCTTTGCAAGGACACTCAAAAGCCTGCCATCCATGGATTCTGTCAGTGTTTTGATCTGTTCACCATCAACATTGCGTGCAGCAGCAACCACAGCCTCCCAGACACTGTTCAGAGAGGTGTACTGTTTTCCCTCCTTGTAAATCTCACATTTGATGATGGACCACAGGTTCTCAATGGGGTTCAGATCAGGTGAACAAGGAGGCCATGTCATTAGTTTTTCTTCTTTTATACCCTTTCTTGCCAGCCACGCTGTGGAGTACTTGGACGCGTGTGATGGAGCATTGTCCTGCATGAAAATCATGTTTTTCTTGAAGGATGCAGACTTCTTCCTGTACCACTGCTTGAAGAAGGTGTCTTCCAGAAACTGGCAGTAGGACTGGGAGTTGAGCTTGACTCCATCCTCAACCCGAAAAGGCCCCACAAGCTCATCTTTGATGATACCAGCCCAAACCAGTACTCCACCTCCACCTTGCTGGTGTCTGAGTCGGACTGGAGCTCTCTGCCCTTTACCAATCCAGCCACGGGCCCATCCATCTGGCCCATCAAGACTCACTCTCATTTCATCAGTCCATAAAACCTTAGAAAAACCAGTCTCGAGATATTTCTTGGCCCAGTCTTGACGTTTCAGCTTGTGTGTCTTGTTCAGTGGTGGTCGTCTTTCAGCCTTTCTTACCTTGGCCATGTCTCTGAGTATTGCATACCTTGTGCTTTTGGGCACTCCAGTGATGTTGCAGCTCTGAAATATGGCCAAACTGGTGGCAAGTGGCATCTTGGCAGCTGCACGCTTGACTTTTCTCAGTTCATGGGCAGTTATTTTGCGCCTTGGTTTTTCCACACGCTTCTTGCGACCCTGTTGACTGTTTTGAATGAAACGCTTGATTGTTCGATTATCACGCTTCAGAAGCTTTGCAATTTTGAGACTGCTGCATCCCTCTGCAAGATATCTCACTATTTTTGACTTTTCTGAGCCTGTCAAGTCCTTCTTTTGACCCATTTTGCCAAAGGAAAGGACGTTGCCTAATAATTATGCACACCTGATATAGGGTGTTGATGTCATTAGACCACACCCCTTCTCATTACAGAGATGCACATCACCTAATATGCTTAATTGGTAGTAGGCTTTCGAGCCTATACAGCTTGGAGTAAGACAACATGCATGGAGAGGATGATGTGGACAAAATACTCATTTGCCTAATAATTCTGCACTCCCTGTAAAATTGAGTTATTTGGGCATAACAAGGGGTGTTATGCATGGAGGAAAAAGAACACAGCATTCCAAGAAAAACACCTGCTACCAACAGTGAAATATGGTGGTGGTTCCATCATGCTGTGGGGCTGTGTGGCCAGTGCAGGGACTGGGAATCTTGTCAAAGATGAGGGACACATGGATTCCACTCAATATCAGCAGATTCTGGAGACAAATGTCCAGGAATCAGTGACAAAGCTGAAGCTGCGCCAGGGCTGGATCTTTCAACAAGACAACAACCCGAAACACTGCTCAAAACCCACTAAGGCATTCATGCAGAGGAACAAGTACAACGTTCTGGAATGGCCATCTCAGTCCCCAGACCTGAATATTATTGAAAATTTGTGGTGTGAGTTAGAGAGAGCTGTCCATGCTCGGAAGCCATCAAACCTGAATGAACTAGAGATGTTTTGTAAAGAGGAATGGTCCAAAATACCACAATCCAGACTCTCATTGGAACCTACAGGAAGCGTTTAGAGGCTGTAATTTCTGCAAAAGGCAGATCTACTTAATATTGATTTCATTTCTTTTTTTTGTGGTGCCCAAATTTATGCACCTGCCTGATTTTGTTTTTTATTATTGCACACTTTCTGTAAATCCAATAAACTTCATTTCACTTCTCAAATATCACTGTGTGTGTCTCCTATATGATATATTTAACTGACATTTTTTATTGTAACAACAGACGATTTATACAGGAAAATAATGACTATTAACACGGTTGCCCAAACGTTTGCATCCCACTGTACTTCTGATGTGCACGTTTCTGAATCTCCTCTTTCAATCTACACGGCTGTTGTTCCAGACTACAGTTATCCCCAAGTAACACAACTTGTTTTACTCAGTGAGTCTCTAATCTACTCTAATCTGATTTCTCTTCCTCACGCTAACTTCTCCGAATGTTTTGAATGAGGAGACCATGAAGTATTTTTTTCATTCCAGCCGAGTTTGCCTGTGTGAAAGCACAGAGCTGGATATTCTGACTAATTAGTTTATTTCAGGAGCACTTTAGAACTGAACCTGACTGGCCAATGACTTATTTGGCTAAAGTTAACTAATAGAGGATTTGGATCAGTGTTGCCAACTCCTCAGTAAGAAAAATCACTATTGGTTGTCCTAAAAGACACTAGAAGTCACTAAATGATGTCATTGCCTAATTTGCATAATTGGTCATTCTTATAATTATAATTGTAACCGACTCTGTAGGAGAGAGAAATAACATCATGGAAGAGACATAAAATGAGTAAAAAAAACACCCTAAAAGCATTTAGAATATATTTAGAACTACACATTAAATTTCTTTTAGCAATTATTGTTTTTTTAATGTCACAGTTCCAACTTTCCTTCTTTATCTGGGCTTGGGACTGGCAAAAGTGACCCGAAATAGACAGCCTGGGACACTTTTTTCGTGTGTGTTTTTAAGTAGTTTTAAATCTTGTCACCCACAAAAAGTAAGAGTAAAAGAAGAATTGACTGCGTTACAGCCAGGGTGTGATTCATTTGCAGTTTGGAAGCGTATGGGTGAACAGAGCTGCTGCTCTGACAGCAGCTGGGGGCAACTGCTGCGTGAGGACTGTCCCCCGCCTGTGAGCGTTTTGGCACTGGCGAGCAGCCCACAGCAGAGTTGAGAGTAAGAGCGATATGTGCTTTCACATCAAAAAGTCATCATAAGTCTCCAATAACACCAGTAAAAGTCACCAGATTTGTCGCTAGTCACTTTTTAGGAAAAAAAGTCACTAAAGGGGGGCTGAAAACTCGCTAAATATAGTGACAAAGTTGCTAAATTGGCAACACTGATTTGGATTTTCTCTATTTCTTTGTGCTTTGCCTGTGTTCTTTTTACATGAGCTTATACTTTATATGTTGAGGTACTTTTATTTTAATTTTTAAATCTTTATAAGGCAAAAATAGTCCTGGTTACACAAAATACTTAACAACTAGTAACTGTATGAATTAGCCATGGATTACAGCTTGAAATAAGTATGTATAAAACCTCTATTAACACTCACGAACAATAAACTAATATCTAAAATCTTAATGATTATATATATAAATTCTTATCTAAATACTTTGTTGATCACTTATTTAGACTTTCTAAATTAAAAAATGAACATGCTGTATATGAGATCTTAAATCAAAAATAAACATTATATCTAGATTTATAAATTCTATAAGTTACATACTAAGGAGAAGTAATGCTTCATAAATGATGCATTAAGCACTTACTAATGCTTGATAGTGTGACATTATTCTAAAGTGTTATCAGTTGTGAGCTTTATATTTGTTCTACTTACAAGTAAGACTTGTTGTGATTTGAAAACATATTCAGCAAACATTTCTGTCCTTCTTTTGTTTGGTATAGAAATAAACAATTCAAACTTTTTTTCTGACTTTGAAAGAACAATGAAAGAATTAAAAATAGAAGTAAAAATGTCTTCCTCTCACCAGAATAACCTCCTGCTCAGGTTCATGGTTAGGTTTCAATGAAAACCCAGACCTGGATCCAAGATCTTATAACCTTGACTGGATGAAGTCTATACCTGAAGAGACCCCACTATCTGCTATCTCCATTCCTGGAACACACGAAAGCTTAACATTATACGGAGGACCACTTGCTATATGTCAAGTTTGGAATTTGAAGCAGCAACTTAATGTGGGAGTACGATATTTTGACTTGCATGCTGGGATTTGGTTGCCTACACAAAAAAATGTTTATATTCGGGATAGTCACTGGATGTTTTGGCAGCATACGGAATTAGATAATGTCCTCAGAGACATTCTTGATTTCTTAAGAGATCACAAAAGTGAGACAGTGATTTTGAAAGTGACATTACATGGTCTTTACAAGAAACAAGTTGTGCAGTTGACAAAGGAATTAATTGACAACTTCAGAAATAAAATATGGACACAGACGATGACACCAAATATGAAGGACGCAAGGGGCAATATTGTTTTTCTCCAGACTGATGTGTTTCATGCTGGAACAGAAAACCATGACTCACGTTTCTTTGAACGTAATAGGCTCAAAAATGTAGAACAGAGACTAAAGCAAATCAAGTCACACATCTGTGAACATCACATTGTGGTAACTGAGACATCAACGTCACTTTTTAACAGTCCAAAAATGTTTGCTCAAAATGTTAACAAGTGGCTTTACAACTTTGTGGACCGGCATAAAAAAATCTCTAAAAACTATGGTTGCTTAGGTGTCATAAGTATGAACTTCCCAAGTGCTCAGCTTATTAAAAACATCATTCAGCTCAAACCATGTGAATGTGGCCAAAGACCAGGAAGAGGAAAAAGTGGAAAGGAGCAACAAAAACCATTTGGGCCAAAGATTAATACAGAATCACCATCATCTGAGCAGCATACCACCAGTTCACCTGAATCACCACAACAACCTGAACCAGCAACTGAACCAACTAAAGCACCAGCACCAAAAGGTGCACCTCAACCAGTCACTGCACCTGAACCAACAGCTGCACCTGAACCAGTACCTGAACCATCCACTGCACTAGAACCAGTAGCTGAACCACCGACAACACCTGAACCAGCAGCTGCACCTGAACCAACAGTTACACCTGAACCAGTAGCTGAACCATCCACTGCACCTGAACCAACAGCTGCACCTAAACCAGTACCTGAACCAACAGCTGCACCCGAACCAGTACCTGAACCACCCACAACACCTGAACCAGCAGCTGCACCTGAACCAACAGTTACACCTGAACCAGTAGCTGAACCATCCACTGCACCTGAACCAACAGCTGCACCTAAACCAGTACCTGAACCAACAGCTGCACCCGAACCAGTACCTGAACCACCCACAACACCTGAACCAGCAGCTGCACCTGAATCAACAGTTACACCTGAACCAGTAGCTGAACCAACAGTTGCACCCGAACCAGTAGCTGAACCAACAGTTGCACCTGAACCAGTACCTGAACCAACAGCTGCACCTGAACCAGTACCTGAACCACCCACAACACCTGAACCAGCAGCTGCACCTGAACCAACAGTTACACCTGAACCAGTACCTGAACCATCCACTGCACCAGAACCAGTAGTTGAACCACCCACAACACCTGAACCAGCAGCTGCACCTGAACCAACAGCTGCACCTAAACCAATACCCGAACCAACAGCTGCACCTGAACCAACAGCTGCACCTGAACCAACAGCTGCATCTGAACCAACAGCTGCATCTGAACCCACGGCTGCACCTGAACCAATACCTGAACCATCCACTGCACCTGAACCAAAAGCTGCACCTGAATCAACAGCTGCATCTGAACCATCCACTGCACCTGAACCAACAGCTGCATCTGAACCCACGGCTGGACCTGAACCAATACCTGAACCATCCACTACACCCAAACAACCAGATGCAACTGAAGGAACTGCTGCACCTGAACCACTATCTTAAGTCTGGATAAATGTGGAGTTTTTGGGATCCTCCTAAAGAGTCTTAAGCCAGAGCGAAAAGAAAATCACAAGCATTATGGGTTTTACTTACTCAATTATAATTGAAAATATTGTGTTGTCAAGTCACAACCCCCCCCTCCCCCCCCCCCCCCCCCCCAAAAAAAAACCCCCAAAAAACAACCATAGATCTTCCCCTGCATAAGAAAGTGGTTCAAAGCCCCCAAACTCAATCTGAGACAATAATTTGAGTAGATTAAAGCCCAACTGCTTCATATTAACACACAGCAAATGAAAACTTTACCACAAAACAAATGTGTGAGAAATTTAACGAGGACCCAAGTTTTTTCTCTGTTAAGCCAACTTTTGAGCGAGAAACAGACCTATTAGTAATGGAGAAGAATTTCACTTTTATTTATTGAATTGTAGCAGTGATTGCCAGTTATTTTTCTCTTCTGTTTACTTATGTGATATTAAAGTTAGTAAACTGAAGTTTTCCCAGCAGGAATGCCAAACATTGCCTGGTTTCAACTTTTAAAACTGAATGTTTTGATGCATGCTCAATCATCCAGGTAGATAAATCCCAAAAGATTGATTCTGTTCATCTGGACATATGGTTTGTAACTTGGATGAGTGACAAGACGTTTCTCCCGCTGGAAACGCTACATCCAGATGAACAGAATCAACCTTTTGGGGTTTTAAAACTGAAGAATTTTCTCCATCTTGTTTGATTATTAATTTAAACATTGGGATTCAGCTATGATTATCAAACCATTTTTTACCATAATTTTAGTCATTCATTGAAAGGAAAACAAAAAATACCAAAATAATTAGCTGTGACTGTGAATATAAATAATAACGAGTAGCAGAACATAAAAAATGATAAAGAAATATGATTTATGACATGAATATGATAGCTTTTCTTAATTTATATAATTTAGATCATAAAACGCTTGAAAAATTTCCAAAATCTACTAGTTAGATAATCATAAATATTAGGAATAGAAGCTTTACTCTGTTTTATGTCATTTTAACTAATATGTGATACTCAGGTAATTGTTGTACCCAGTATCATGTGCATGAAAACTAAGTTTTCATGGAAAGATTCACTGGCTAAGGGTTCTAAATATGAGAAAGATATGCTTTTATATGTTTCTACATTTATGAAAAAAACAGTATTAACATAGTCTAAATAAATAATATCAATATGAGAAAATGCCTCAAATTTTAAATGGTCACCACATTCCACATTAGACTTTAAAACTTTGCTTAAAAGAATGAAGCTAAACTGTTGGATTAGATTAGATTAGATTAGATTAGATTAGATATTTATCGTGTCTTTATGGTGAAGTAAAGGTTTATTGAAAATTGACTCTGCTGTATGTATCTCTAATCCAATTGCTGATGCTGATATATGTCTCTGCAGCTGATTTGAGTAGTCATGCTCCCCTGAACTTCCTGAACACCTGTAGTAATCTTCATTTAAATCAGGGCTGAAAACTTTTAGCCCTGATTTAAGTCCTTTTATTCTGAGTGCCCTACCAATTAAATAATTTATGTGACAAAGTTGTTTGTTAAGTTTGAATAAAGAAAATCATTGTCTTAAATTCATATTGATGACTCTTACCACAATTCTTCTAGAAACACTTCCAGGTATTCAGCAGCCACACTAAATCCCATCTAGGCATTTTTTGTAATTTTTTTGAAGCACTACCTAAGTTAACTTTAATTTCAGTGGTTAAGGTTAATAAAAAACAGAATATACAGAACATTCAGTCAAATAAGATTTGATGAGTTGACAGATTAAATCAGGCAGGAGTCTCTGTGGTCTGTAATGTTTGCAGACAACATTGTGATCTATATTGATAGTGGAGAGCAGGTGGACGAGAGCCTGGTGTGAAAGAGGAGGGATAGGGTGAGATGGAAGCAGATGACCCCTAAAGGACGGAGCAAAAAGAAAAGGCATTGTCCTTTTGATGTCATTAAACAGAATAAAGGTTTAAAGGAGAGGCTGAATTCAACATTCTAAAACTATGTTCATCAAGTGACCTGGCTGATGTTTAGAGCTCCAATTTACAGTTAAGACAACTGTATCCCACTTTTCATGTAATTGTATTCTTATATTGATCTCCCCATTAGCACAGTGTTGTGGCTTTGATGAGTGTGGGTGAAATGATGAACCAATCATTGAAGATTTCCTTATATAACTCACAGGCTGAATCCAAAACTATTAAGGTGTTCCAGCTAAAGAACGTAGGGGATGCCTAAAAACAGATATTCGGTGAAGGAATACTTTTACATGTAGTGCATGTAGATATGTAGTCTATGCAAAATATGTAAAGGATAGCCATTTGAGCTGACTCATCACCTCCCTGACTGTCTTCAAAGTCATATTTTACTAAATAAACTGCTACAACATGGCCTGCACACCTCTTTTACAACGTCTCACTCTCCATTTGTCTCAGTGTCTCTCTTTCTCTCTCCTACACTACTCCAAATAAAAGATTAGAGAACAGAAACATGCAAATCAAAGGTTATCTTTATGTTCACTGTTACAGCAGCTCACTTTACCAGAGACCATTGTCTATTGTCACAGCCATGTCCGGAGCTAAATGTAAAAGCGTTTTGGAGTTTTGTAAATTCTTTTACAAATTGGCTGGTGAGAAAAAAATGTAAACGCATTGGAAAGAAATTTGGACAAATCCTAAATTCCTGAGCTTGATGGAACAACCAGATTATGGGGATCTATAATTTTCTCTCCTTTTTCTCTATGTAAGTAAGACAATATTATTGATTTTATAATAATAGTTTATAATTGCTTTACTTTTAAGACTGACTTATTGTGATGGGAAAGAGTATTTGGCAAATATTTCTGTCTTCCTTTTTCTTGTTGTAGAAATAAACAATTAGAATTGCTTTTTTGACTTTGAAAGAACGATGAAAGAATTAAAAATAGAAGTAAAAATGTCTTCCTCTCACCAGAATAACCTCCTGCTCAGGTTCATGGTTAGGTTTCAATGAAAACCCAGACCTGGATCCAAGATCTTACAACCTTGACTGGATGAAGTCTATACCTGAAGAGACCCCACTATCTGCTATCTCCATTCCTGGAACACACGAGAGCTTAACATTATACGGAGGACCACTTGCTATATGTCAAGTTTGGAATTTGAAGCAGCAACTTAATGTGGGAGTACGATATTTTGACTTGCATGCTGGGATTTGGTTGCCTACACAAAAAAATGTTTATATTCGGGATAGTCACTGGATGTTTTGGCAGCATACGGAATTAGATAATGTCATCAGAGACATTCTTGATTTCTTAAGAGATCACAAAAGTGAGACAGTGATTTTGAAAGTGACATTACATGGTCTTTACAAGAAACAAGTTGCTCAGTTGACAAAGGAATTAATTGACAACTTCAGAAATAAAATATGGACACAGACGATGACACCAAATATGAAGGTCGCAAGGGGCAATATTGTTTTTCTCCAGACTGATGTGTTTCATGCTGGAACAGAAAACCATGACTCACATTTCTTTGAACGTAATAGGCTCAAAAATGTAGAAGAGAGATTAAAGCATATCAAGTCACACATCTGTGAACATCACATTGTGGTGACTGAGACATCAACGTCACTTTTCAACAATCCAAAAATATTGGCTCGAAATGTCAATGAGCAACTTTACGACTTTGTGGACTGGCATAAAAAAATCTCTAAAAACTATGGTTGCTTAGGTGTCATAAGTATGAACTTCCCAAGTGCTCAGCTTATTAAAAACATCATTCAGCTCAAACCATGTGAATGTGGCCAAGGTCCGGAAGGAGGAGGAAGTGGAAAGGAGCAACAAAAACCATTTGGACCAAAGATTAATACAGTAGTACCATCATCTGAGCAAAGGACCACGAGTTCACCTGAACCACCCACAACACCTGAACCAGCGGGTGAACCAACTAATGTAACTGCACCAAAAGGTGCACCAAAAAGCACAGAGACACTTGAACGAGTCACTGAACCGTCCACTGAACCTGAATCAATAGATACTTCTGAACCAGTCATTGAACCAACAACAACGTCTGAAATGACAGCTGATGCTGAACCAGTCACAGAAACATCCACTCCATCTGAATCAATGGTTACTTCTGAACCAGTCACTGAACTAACCACTCTGTCTGAATCCATGGGTACTTCTGAAGCCGTCGCTGAAGAAACAACCACATCTGAAAGAACAGTTGAAAATGAACCAGTCACTGAACCATCCACTCCATCTGAAACCATAATTACTTCTGAACCAGTCATTGAACCATCAACTCCACCTGAATCAATGGTTACTTCTGAACCAGTCCCTCAACCACCTAACCCATCTGAATCAATGGTTACTTCTGAACCAGTCCCTCAACCACCTAACCCATCTGAATCGATGGTTACTTCTGAATCTGTCACTGAACCATCCAGTCCTTCTAAATCTGTGGTTACTTCGGAAGCTGTCACTGAGCCATCCACTCCATCTGAATCGGTGGTTACATCAGAACCAGTCACTGAGCCATCCACTCCAGCTGAATCAATGGTTACTTCAGAACCAGTCACTGAACAAACAACCACATCTGAAACAGCAGTTGAAACTGAACCGGTCACTGAACAATCCAGTCCATCTGAATCAGTGGTTACTACGGCAGTTGTCACTGAACCATCAACTCCAACTGAATCAGTTATTACTTCTGAACCAGTGACTGAACCATTTACTCCATTTGAATCGATTGTTACTTCAGAACTAGTTACTGAGCAACCCACTCCATCTGAATCAATGGTTACTTCTGAAGCCTTCACTGAACCATCCACTCCATCTGAATCAATGGTTACTTCTGAAGCAGTCACTGAACCAGGAACCACATCTGAAAAACCAATTGAAACTGAACCAGTGACTGAACCATCCACTCCATCTGAAACACCACTTGAAACTGAGCCAGCCACTGAACCATCTACTACATCCAAATCAGTGGTTAATTCTGAAGCTGTCACTGAACAATCTACGGCATCTGCATCAGTAGTTACTTCTGAAACACTCCAGGAACCATCTACTCCATCTGAATCAATGGTTAGTTCAGAAGTAGTCACTGAGCCATCCATTCCATCTGAATCAATAGTTACTTCAGTCACTGAACCAACAACCCCATCTCATACACTAGTTGAAACTGAACCAGTCACTGAACATTCCAATTCATCTGAATCAGTGGTTACGTCTGAACCAGTTACTGAACCACCCACTCCATCTGAATCAATGGTTACTCCAGAACTAGAAACTGAACCATCCACTTCATCTGAATCAGTAGTTACTACTGAAGCAGTCACTGAACCAACAACCACATCTGAAACACCATTTGGAACTGAACCAGCCACTGGACCATCCAGTTCATCTGATTCAATGTTTCCTTCAGAAACAGTCACTGAGCCAACAACTCCATCTGAAAAACCAGTTGAAACTGAACGACCCACTGAGCCATCTACTCCATCTGAATCAATGGTTACCTCAAAACCAGTCACTGAACCAACAGCTGCATCTGAAACAACGGTTGATACTGAATCAATAACAGGGCCATCCACTCCATCTGAATCAGTGGTTACTTCTGAACCAGTGACTGAACCACCCACTCCATCTGAATCAATGGTTACTTCTGAAGCTGTCACTGAACCAGGAACTGCTTCTGAAACGCCACTTGAAACTGAACCAGTGACTGAAACACCCACTCCATCTGAATCAATGGTTACTTCTGTACTAGTCAGTGACCCAAGAATCGCATCTGAAACAACGGTTGATACTGAATCAATAACAGGGCCATCCACTCCATCTGAATCAGTGGTTACTTCTGAACCAGTGACTGAACCACCCACTCCATCTGAATCAATGGTTACTTCAGAACCATTCACTGAACCACCCACTCCATCTGAATCAGTGGTTACTTCTGAAGCTGTCACTGAACCATCCACTCCACCTGAATCAATGGTTACTTCAGAACCAGGCACTCAACCACCAACTCCATCTGAATCAATGATTACTTCAGAACCAATCACTGAACCATCCACTCCATCTGAATCAATGGTTACTTCTGTACCAGTCAGTGAACCAACAACCACATCTGAAACACCGGTTGAAACTGAACCAGTTACTGAGCAAACCAGTCCATCTGAATCAATGGTTACTTCAGAATCAGTCATTGAACCATCCACTCCATCTGAATCAGTGGTTACTTCTGAAGCTGTCACTGAACCATCCACTCCATCTGAATCAATGGTTACTTCTGTACCAGTCACTGAACCAACAACCGCATCGGAAACACCAGTTGAAACTGAACCAGTAATTGAGCCATCCACTCCATCTGAATCAGTGGTTACGTCTGAAGCTGTCACTCAACAATCCACTCCATCTGAATCAGTGGTTACTTCTGAACCAGTGACGGAACCATCCACTCCATCTGAATCAGCGGTTACTACTGAAGTCGTCACTGAACCATCCACTCCATCTGAATCAGTGGTTACTTCTGAAGCTGTCACTGAACCATCCACTACACCTGAATCAATGGTTACTTCAGGACTATTAACTGAACCATCCACCCTATCTGAATTAGGGGTTACTTCTGAACCAGTCACTGATTCATCTACTCCATCTGAATCAATGGTTACTTCAGAATCAGTCACTGAACCAACAACCACATCTGAAACACCAGTTGAAACTGAACCAGTCACTGAGACATCCACTTCATCTGAATCAGTGGTTACTTCTGAAGCTGTCACTGAATCAAGAACCGCTTCTAAAACGCCACTTCAAACTGAACCAGCCAGTGAACCATCCACTCTATCTGAATCAATGGTTACCTCAGAACCAGTCACTGAACCAACAATTGCATCTGAAACACCGGTTGAAACTGAACCAGTTACTGAGCCAACCAGTCCATCTGAATCAATGGTAACTTCAGAACCAGTCATTGAACCATCCACTCCAACTGAATCAGTGGTTACTTCTGAAGCTGTCACTGAACCATCCACTCCACCTGAATCAATCGTTACTTCAGAACCAGGCACTGAATCATCCACTCCACCAGAATCAATGGTTACTTCAGAACCAATCACTGAACCATCCACTCCATCTGAATCAATGGTTACTTCTGTACCAGTGACTGAACCCTCCACTCCATCTGAATCAGTGGTTACTTCTGAAGCTGTCACTGAACCATCCACTCCACCTGAATCAATGGTTACTTCAGAAACAGGCACTGAACCATCCACTCCATCTGAATCAGTGGTTACTTCTGAAGTTGTCACTGAGCCATCCACTCCACCTGAATCAATCGTTACTTCTTTACCAGTCAGTGAACCAACAATCGCATCTGAAACACCAGTTGATACTGAACCAGTAACTGAGCCCTCCACTCCATCTGAATTAGTGGTTACTTCTAAATCAGTCACTGAACCATCCACTCCATCTGAATCAGAGTTTACTTCTGAACCAGTGACTGAACCATCGACTCCATCAGAATCAATGGTTACTTCTGAAGGTGTCACTCAACCATCCACTCCATCTGAATCAGTGGTTACTTCTGAAGCTGTCACTGAACCATCCACTCCACCTGAATCAATCGTTACTTCAGAACCAGGCACTGAACCACCAACTCCATCTGAATCAGTGATTACTTCAGAACCAATCACTGAACTATCCACTCCATCTGAATCAATGGTTACTTCAGAACCAGTCATTGAACCATCCACTCCAACTGAATCAGTGGTTACTTCTGAACCAGTGACTGAACCATCCACTCCATCAGAATCAATGGTTACTTCTGAAGCTGTCACTCAACCATCCACTCCATCTGAATCAGTGGTTACTTCTGAAGCTGTCACTGAACCATCCACTCCACCTGAATCAATCGTTACTTCAGAACCAGGCACTGAACCACCAACTCCATCTGAATCAGTGATTACTTCAGAACCAATCACTGAACTATCCACTCCATCTGAATCAATGGTTACTTCAGAACCAGTCATTGAACCATCCACTCCAACTGAATCAGTGGTTACTTCTGAAGGTGTCACTCAACCATCCACTCCATCTGAATCAGTGGTTACTTCTGAAGCTGTCACTGAACCATCCACTCCACCTGAATCAATGGTTACTTCAGAACCAGGCACTGAACCACCAACTCCATCTGAATCAGTGATTACTTCAGAACCAATCACTGAACTATCCACTCCATCTGAATCAATCGTTACTTCAGAACCAGGCACTGAATCATCCACTCCACCAGAATCAATGGTTACTTCAGAACCAATCACTGAACCATCCACTCCATCTGAATCAATGGTTACTTCTGTACCAGTGACTGAACCCTCCACTCCATCTGAATCAGTGGTTACTTCTGAAGCTGTCACTGAACCATCCACTCCACCTGAATCAATGGTTACTTCAGAACCAGGCACTGAACCATCCACTCCATCTGAATCAGTGGTTACTTCTGAAGTTGTCACTGAGCCATCCACTCCACCTGAATCAATCGTTACTTCTTTACCAGTCAGTGAACCAACAATCGCATCTGAAACACCAGTTGATACTGAACCAGTAACTGAGCCCTCCACTCCATCTGAATTAGTGGTTACTTCTAAATCAGTCACTGAACCATCCACTCCATCTGAATCAGAGTTTACTTCTGAACCAGTGACTGAACCATCGACTCCATCAGAATCAATGGTTACTTCTGAAGGTGTCACTCAACCATCCACTCCATCTGAATCAGTGGTTACTTCTGAAGCTGTCACTGAACCATCCACTCCACCTGAATCAATCGTTACTTCAGAACCAGGCACTGAACCACCAACTCCATCTGAATCAGTGATTACTTCAGAACCAATCACTGAACTATCCACTCCATCTGAATCAATGGTTACTTCAGAACCAGTCATTGAACCATCCACTCCAACTGAATCAGTGGTTACTTCTGAACCAGTGACTGAACCATCCACTCCATCAGAATCAATGGTTACTTCTGAAGCTGTCACTCAACCATCCACTCCATCTGAATCAGTGGTTACTTCTGAAGCTGTCACTGAACCATCCACTCCACCTGAATCAATCGTTACTTCAGAACCAGGCACTGAACCACCAACTCCATCTGAATCAGTGATTACTTCAGAACCAATCACTGAACTATCCACTCCATCTGAATCAATGGTTACTTCAGAACCAGTCATTGAACCATCCACTCCAACTGAATCAGTGGTTACTTCTGAAGGTGTCACTCAACCATCCACTCCATCTGAATCAGTGGTTACTTCTGAAGCTGTCACTGAACCATCCACTCCACCTGAATCAATGGTTACTTCAGAACCAGGCACTGAACCACCAACTCCATCTGAATCAGTGATTACTTCAGAACCAATCACTGAACTATCCACTCCATCTGAATCAATGGTTACTTCAGAACCAGTCATTGAACCATCCACTCCAACTGAATCAGTGGTTACTTCTGAACCAGTGACTGAACCATCCACTCCATCAGAATCAATGGTTACTTCTGAAGCTGTCACTCAACCATCCACTCCATCTGAATCAGTGGTTACTTCTGAAGCTGTCACTGAACCATCCACTCCACCTGAATCAATCGTTACTTCAGAACCAGGCACTGAACCACCAACTCCATCTGAATCAGTGATTACTTCAGAACCAATCACTGAACTATCCACTCCATCTGAATCAATGGTTACTTCAGAACCAGTCATTGAACCATCCACTCCAACTGAATCAGTGGTTACTTCTGAAGTTGTCACTGAACCATCCACTCCACCTGAATCAATTGTTACTTCTTTACCAGTCAGTGAACCAACAACCACATCTGAAACATCGGTTGAAACTGAACCAGTTACTGAGCAAACCAGTCCATCTGAATCAATGGTTACTTCAGAACCAGTCATTGAACCATCCACTCCAACTGAATCAGTGGTTACTTCTGAAGGTGTCACTCAACCATCCACTCCACCTGAATCAATGGTTACTTCAGAACCAGGCACTGAACCACCAACTCCATCTGAATCAGTGATTACTTCAGAACCAATCACTGAACCATCCACTCCACCTGAATCAGTGGTTACTTCTGAAGCTGTCACTGAATCATCCACTCCATCTGAATCAGTGGTTACTTCTGAAGCAGTCACTGAACCAACCACTCCATCTGAATCAATGGTTACTTCTGTACCAGTCACTGAACCCTCCACTCCATCTGAATCAGTGGTTACTTCTGAAGCTGTCACTGAACCATCCACTCCATCTGAATCAATTGTTACTTCAGAACCAGGCACTGAACCACCAACTCCATCTGAATCAGTGATTACTTCAGAACCAATCACTGAACCATCCACTCCATCTGAATCAATGGTTACTTCAGAACCAGTCATTGAACCATCCACTCCACCTGAATCAGTGGTTACTTCTGAAGTTGTCAATGAACCATCCACTCCACCTGAATCAATTGTTACTTCTTTACCAGTCAGTGAACCAACAATCGCATCTGAAACACCAGTTGATACTGAACCAGTAACTGAGCCCTCCACTCCATCTGAATTAGTGGTTACTTCTAAATCAGTCACTGAACCATCCACTCCATCTGAATCAGATTTTACTTCTGAACCAATGACTGAACCATCCACTCCATCAGAATCAATGGTTATTTCAGAACCATTCACCGAACCACCCACTCCATCTGAATCAATGGTTACTTCTGAAGCTGTCACTCAACCATCCACTCCATCTGAATCAGTGGTTACTTCTGAAGCAGTCACTGAACCCTCCACTCCATCTGAATCAGTGGTTACTTCTGAAGCTGTCACTGAACCATCCACTCCACCTGAATCAATGGTTACTTCAGAACCAGGCACTGAACCATCCACTCCACCTGAATCAATGGTTACTTCAGAACCAGGCACTGAACCATCCACTCCACCTGAATCAATGGTTACTTCTGTACCAGTCACTGAACCCTCCACTCCATCTGAATCAGTGGTTACATCTGAAGCTGTCACTGAACCATCCACTCCATCTGAATCAGTGGTTACTTCTGAAGTTGTCACTGAACAATCCACTCCACCTGAATCAATGGTTACTTCAGAACCAGGCACTGAACCATCCACTCCATCTGATTCAGTGGTTACTTCTGAAGCTGTCACTGAACCCTCCACTCCATCTGAATCAGTGGTTACTTCTGAAGTTGTCACTGAACCATCCACTCCATCTGAATCAGTGGTTACTTCTGTACCAGTCACTGAACCACCCACTCCACCTGAATCAATGGTTACTTCTGAAGCTGTCACTGAACCATCCACTCCACCTGAATCAGTGGTTACTTCTGAAGCTGTCACTGAACCATCCACTCCACCTGAATCAATGGTTACTTCAGAACCAGGCACTGAACCACCAACTCCATCTGAATCAGTGATTACTTCAGAACCAATCACTGAACCATCCACTCCACCTGAATCAGTGGTTACTTCTGAAGCTGTCACTGAATCATCCACTCCATCTGAATCAATGGTTACTTCTGAAGCAGTCACTGAACCCTCCACTCCATCTGAATCAGTGGTTACTTCTGAAGCTGTCACTGAACCATCGACTCCACCAGAATCAATGGTTACTTCAGAACCAGGCACTGAACCATCCACTCCACCTGAATCAATGGTTACTTCAGAACCAATCACTGAACCATCCACTCCATCTGAATCAATGGTTACTTCTGTACCAGTGACTGAACCCTCCACTCCATCTGAATCAGTGGTTACTTCTGAAGCTGTCACTGAACCATCCACTCCACCTGAATCAATGGTTACTTCAGAACCAGGCACTGAACCATCCACTCCACCTGATTCAATGGTTACTTCAGAACCAGGCACTGAACCATCCACTCCATCTGAATCAATGGTTACTTCTGTACCAGTCACTGAACCCTCAACTCCATCTGAATCAGTGGTTACTTCTGAAGCTGTCACTGAACCATCCACTCCACCTGAATCAATGGTTACTTCTGAAGCTGTCACTGAACCATCCACTCCACCTGAATCAATCGTTACTTCAGAACCAGGCACTGAACCACCAACTCCATCTGAATCAGTGATTACTTCAGAACCAATCACTGAACCATCCACTCCACCTGAATCAGTGGTTACTTCTGAAGCTGTCACTGAATCATCCACTCCATCTGAATCAATGGTTACTTCTGAAGCAGTCACTGAACCCTCCACTCCATCTGAATCAGTGGTTACTTCTGAAGCAGTCACTGAACCCTCCACTCCATCTGAATCAGTGGTTACTTCTGAAGCTGTCACTGAACCATCCACTCCACCTGAATCAATGGTTACTTCAGAACCAGGCACTCAACCATCCACTCCACCTGAATCAATGGTTACTTCAGAACCAGGCACTGAACCATCCACTCCACCTGAATCAATGGTTACTTCTGTACCAGTCACTGAACCCTCCACTCCATCTGAATCAGTGGTTACATCTGAAGCTGTCACTGAACCATCCACTCCATCTGAATCAGTGGTTACTTCTGAAGTTGTCACTGAACAATCCACTCCACCTGAATCAATGGTTACTTCAGAACCAGGCACTGAACCATCCACTCCATCTGATTCAGTGGTTACTTCTGAAGCTGTCACTGAACCCTCCACTCCATCTGAATCAGTGGTTACTTCTGAAGTTGTCACTGAACCATCCACTCCATCTGAATCAGTGGTTACTTCTGAAGCTGTCACTGAATCATCCACTCCACCTGAATCAATTGTTACTTCAGAACCAGGCACTCAACCACCAACTCCATCTGAATCAGTGATTACTTCAGAACCAATCACTGAACCATCCACTCCATCTGAATCAATGGTTACTTCTGTACCAGTCACTGAACCACCCACTCCACCTGAATCAATGGTTACTTCTGAAGCTGTCACTGAACCATCCACTCCACCTGAATCAGTGGTTACTTCTGAAGCTGTCACTGAACCATCCACTCCACCTGAATCAATGGTTACTTCAGAACCAGGCACTGAACCACCAACTCCATCTGAATCAGTGATTACTTCAGAACCAATCACTGAACCATCCACTCCACCTGAATCAGTGGTTACTTCTGAAGCTGTCACTGAATCATCCACTCCATCTGAATCAATGGTTACTTCTGAAGCAGTCACTGAACCCTCCACTCCATCTGAATCAGTGGTTACTTCTGAAGCTGTCACTGAACCATCGACTCCACCAGAATCAATGGTTACTTCAGAACCAGGCACTGAACCATCCACTCCACCTGAATCAATGGTTACTTCAGAACCAATCACTGAACCATCCACTCCATCTGAATCAATGGTTACTTCTGTACCAGTGACTGAACCCTCCACTCCATCTGAATCAGTGGTTACTTCTGAAGCTGTCACTGAACCATCCACTCCACCTGAATCAATGGTTACTTCAGAACCAGGCACTGAACCATCCACTCCACCTGATTCAATGGTTACTTCAGAACCAGGCACTGAACCATCCACTCCATCTGAATCAATGGTTACTTCTGAAGCAGTCACTGAACCCTCAACTCCATCTGAATCAGTGGTTACTTCTGAAGCTGTCACTGAACCATCCACTCCACCTGAATCAATGGTTACTTCAGAACCAGGCACTGAACCATCCACTCCATCTGAATCAATTGTTACTTCAGAACCAGGCACTGAACCACCAACTCCATCTGAATCAGTGATTACTTCAGAACCAATCACTGAACCATCCACTCCATCTGAATCAGTGGTTACTTCAGAACCAGTCATTGAACCATTTACTCCATCTGAATCAGTGGTTACTTCTGAAGTTGTCACTGAGCCATCCACTCCACCTGAATCAATTGTTACTTCTTTACCAGTCAGTGAACCAACAATCGCATCTGAAACACCAGTTGATACTGAACCAGTAACTGAGCCCTCCACTCCATCTGAATTAGTGGTTACTTCAGAACCAGGCACTCAACCACCAACTCCATCTGAATCAGTGATTACTTCAGAACCAATCACTGAACCATCCACTCCATCTGAATCAATGGTTACTTCTGTACCAGTCACTGAACCACCCACTCCACCTGAATCAATGGTTACTTCTGAAGCTGTCACTGAACCATCCACTCCACCTGAATCAGTGGTTACTTCTGAAGCTGTCACTGAACCATCCACTCCACCTGAATCAATGGTTACTTCAGAACCAGGCACTGAACCACCAACTCCATCTGAATCAGTGATTACTTCAGAACCAATCACTGAACCATCCACTCCACCTGAATCAGTGGTTACTTCTGAAGCTGTCACTGAATCATCCACTCCATCTGAATCAATGGTTACTTCTGAAGCAGTCACTGAACCCTCCACTCCATCTGAATCAGTGGTTACTTCTGAAGCTGTCACTGAACCATCGACTCCACCAGAATCAATGGTTACTTCAGAACCAGGCACTGAACCATCCACTCCACCTGAATCAATGGTTACTTCTGCACCAGTGACTGAACCCTCCACTCCATCTGAATCAGTGGTTACTTCTGAAGCTGTCACTGAACCATCCACTCCACCTGAATCAATGGTTACTTCAGAACCAGGCACTGAACCATCCACTCCACCTGATTCAATGGTTACTTCAGAACCAGGCACTGAACCATCCACTCCATCTGAATCAATGGTTACTTCTGTACCAGTCACTGAACCCTCAACTCCATCTGAATCAGTGGTTACTTCTGAAGCTGTCACTGAACCATCCACTCCACCTGAATCAATGGTTACTTCAGAACCAGGCACTGAACCATCCACTCCATCTGAATCAATTGTTACTTCAGAACCAGGCACTGAACCACCAACTCCATCTGAATCAGTGATTACTTCAGAACCAATCACTGAACCATCCACTCCATCTGAATCAGTGGTTACTTCAGAACCAGTCATTGAACCATTTACTCCATCTGAATCAGTGGTTACTTCTGAAGTTGTCACTGAGCCATCCACTCCACCTGAATCAATTGTTACTTCTTTACCAGTCAGTGAACCAACAATCGCATCTGAAACACCAGTTGATACTGAACCAGTAACTGAGCCCTCCACTCCATCTGAATTAGTGGTTACTTCTAAATCAGTCACTGAACCATCCACTCCATCTGAATCAGAGTTTACTTCTGAACCAGTGACTGAACCATCCACTCCATCAGAATCAATGGTTACTTCAGAACCATTCACTGAACCACCCACTCCATCTGAATTAATGGTTACTTCTGTACCAGTCACTCAACCATCCACTCCATCTGAATCAGTGGTTACTTCTGAAGCTGTCACTGAACCATCCACTCCACCTGAATCAATCGTTACTTCAGAACCAGGCACTGATCCACCAACTCCATCTGAATCAGTGATTACTTCAGAACCAATAACTGAACTATCCACTCCATCTGAATCAATGGTTACTTCAGAACCAGTCATTGAACAATCCACTCCACCTGAATCAGTGGTTACCTCTGAAGTTGTCACTGAAACATCCACTCCACCTGTATCAATTGTTACTTCTTTACCAGTCAGTGAACCAACAACCACATCTGAAACACCGGTTGAAACTGAACCAGTTACTGAGCAAACCAGTCCATCTGAATCAATTGTAACTTCAGAACCAGTCATTGAACCATCCACTCCACCTGAATCAATCGTTACTTCAGAACCAGGCACTGAACCACCAACTCCATCTGAATCAGTGATTACTTCAGAACCAATCACTGAACCATCCACTCCACCTGAATCAGTGGTTACTTCTGAAGCTGTCACTGAATCATCCACTCCATCTGAATCAATGGTTACTTCTGAAGCAGTCACTGAACCAACCACTCTATCTGAATCAATGGTTACTTCTGTACCAGTCACTGAACCCTCCACTCCATCTGAATCAGTGGTTACTTCTGAAGCTGTCACTGAACCATCCACTCCATCTGAATCAATTGTTACTTCTTTACCAGTCAGTGAACCAACAATCGCATCTGAAACACCAGTTGATACTGAACCAGTAACTGAGCCCTCCACTCCATCTGAATCAGAGTTTACTTCTGAACCAGTGACTGAACCATCCACTCCATCAGAATCAATGGTTATTTCAGAACCATTCACTGAACCACCCACTCCATCTGAATTAATGGTTACTTCTGAAGCTGTCGCTCAACCATCCACTCCATCTGAATCAGTGGTTACTTCTGAAGCAGTCACTGAACCATCCACTCCACCTGAATCAATGGTTATTTCTGTACCAGTCAGTGAACCAACAACCACATCTGAAACACCGGTTGAAACTGAACCAGTTACTGAGCAAACCAGTCCATCTGAATCAATGGTTACTTCAGAACCAGTCATTGAACCATCCACTCCACCTGAATCAGTTTTTACTTCTGAAGCTGTCACTGAACCATCCACTCCATCTGAATCAATTGTTACTTCTGAAGCTGTCACTGAACCATCCACTCCACCTGAATCAATGGTTACTTCAGAACCAGGCACTCAACCATCAACTCCATCCGAATCAATGATTACTTCAGAACCAATCACTGAACCATCCACTCCACCTGAATCAATGGTTACTTCTGTACCAGTCAGTGAACCAACAATCGCATCTGAAACACCAGTTGATACTGAACCAGTAAATGAGCCATCCACTCCATCTGAATCAGTGGTTACTTCTAAATCAGTCACCGAGCCATCCAGTCCATTCGAATCAGAGTTTACTTCTGAACCCGTGACTGAACCATCCACTCCATCTGAATCAATGGTTACTTCTGAATTTGTCACTGAACCACCCACTCCATCTGAATCAATGGTTACTTCTGAAGCTGTCACTGAACCACCCACTCCATCTGAATCAATGGTTACTTCAGAACCAATCACTGAACCATCCACTCCACCTGAATCAATGGTTACTTCTGTACCAGTCAGTGAACCAACAACCACATCTGAAACACCGGTTGAAACTGAACCAGTTACTGAGCAAACCAGTCCATCTGAATCAATGGTTACTTCTGAATTTGTCACTGAACCACCCACTCCATCTGAATCAATGGTTACTTCTGAAGCTGTCACTGAACCACCCACTCCATCTGAATCAATGGTTACTTCAGAACCAATCACTGAACCATCCACTCCACCTGAATCAATGGTTACTTCTGTACCAGTCAGTGAACCAACAACCACATCTGAAACACCGGTTGAAACTGAACCAGTTACTGAGCAAACCAGTCCATCTGAATCAATGGTTACTTCAGAACCAGTCATTGAACCATCCACTCCACCTGAATCAGTTTTTACTTCTGAAACTGTCACTGAACCATCCACTCCATCTGAATCAATGGTTACTTCTCTACCAGTCAGTGAACCATCCACTCCATCTGAATCAATGGTTACTTCAGAACCAGGCACTCAACCATCCACTCCACCTGAATCAATGGTTACTTCAGAACCAGGCACTGAACCTTCCACTCCATCTGAATCAATGGTTACTTCTGAAGCTGTCACTGAACCACCCACTCCATCTGAATCAATGGTTACTTCTGAAGCTGTCACTGAACCATCCACTCCACCTGAATCAATCGTTACTTCAGAACCAGGCACTCAACCACCAACTCCATCTGAATCAATGATTACTTCAGAACCAATCACTGAACCATCCACTCCACCTGAATCAATGGTTACTTCTGTACCAGTCAGTGAACCAACAACCACATCTGAAACACCGGTTGAAACTGAACCAGTTACTGAGCAAACCAGTCCATCTGAATCAATGGTTACTTCAGAACCAGTCATTGAACCATCCACTCCACCTGAATCAGTTTTTACTTCTGAAACTGTCACTGAACCATCCACTCCATCTGAATCAATGGTTACTTCTGTACCAGTCACTGAACCATCCACTCCATCTGAATCAATGGTTACTTCAGAACCAGGCACTGAACCATCCACTCCATCTGAATCAATGGTTACTTCTGTACCAGTCACTGAACCTTCCACTCCATCTGAATCAGTGGTTACTTCTGAAGCAGGCACTGAACCATCCAGTCCATCTGAATCAATTGTTACTTCTGTACCAGTCAGTGAAACAACAACCACATCTGAAACACCAGTTGAAACTGAACCAGTTACTGAGCAAACCAGTCCATCTGAATCAATGGTTACTTCAGAACAAGTCATTGAACCATCCACTCCACCTGAATCAATGGTTTTTCCTGAACCAGTCACTGAACCATCCACTCCATCTTTATCAGTACTTCCACCGAAATTACCAAAGTCTGGGGAGCCTACATCTAAATTGCCACCTCTTGCGATACTAACAGCGGAACCCACAACTGTACCTAAGTCACCAACATCTATAACAGATTTCCTACACCCCTATGAAATAGGACCAGGAAATAAGTCCCCAACACAGTATTCTGTTCTTCCTCAACCTGATCATGATGTTCCACCTGGACCAGTACTTGAGATACATCCTGCTAGTTTCCCTAACATGCTGCCCAAAAAAGGGCACAAGCTACATAGACCATGGGTAAGGCGCAAGTGTTACAGAGGTTAAATGATGGTGATGATAATGAATATGATCAAGTAAATCAATCACCCTCCAAAATCCTAGAAAGCAAAAATGTCTGATTGTGTTGTGTTATAAAAAATAAATTACAATTTACAATAAAATTGTTTTGTTATCCAATGTAATCGCTTTATCTAACAAAAGTTTTGGAAATGTGAAAGTATAATTCAAAAACACATAACAAACCTTTTTTCCTCTTTCTTTTATTTAAATGTAATTAAATATGGACAAATGGTAGACTACTTAAAATAAAGTATTATCCATATTATTTCAACTCTTTTATAAGTTTTGCTGCTCTGGTTGCTTGATTGAATGATTATTCTTTTAGGGATTATACAACAATTCCTTAACTGACCTATAAAAGGGTCATTATTAGAGTTATTATTGTTTCAGTATTGAAATATCATCAGTCTCTTAATTACTGTATAGGCAACTTATCAAAAATACAAATAATTGAATTAATTATGAGGTTTAAAAATTATTTTTTATACTAATTATTTGGTCAGTATGCAGTCTGCATGGTCAGTGTTTATGGTCAATATTTATCAGCCTTTAGCGTGTCAGTGTGGTGTCACCCATTATGACCCTATGCAAAGAATCTGCATATGGCAAAAAATAAATAAATACAAAACTTATATGTATTAACAATTGTATGTGAAAAAAGATGATCAAATGATAACCGTTAAAACGTCTTAATGCATTCTTAATCATCCAGGAAAGTAAATCTCCAAAAGTTGATTCTGTTCATCTGGACGTAGCGTTTTGTGGGAGAAACGTTTCGTCACTCATCCAAGTGACTTCTTCAGTCTCAGCTGACTGCAGGTTTCCCCAATCTTATAAACAGTACATTTGCATAATGACTGAAACCAGCCCACTGAGGAACAATTCACGGATCACATTGACTCGGTGGACCGACACATCAAATTCACCAGGGAGGATATGAAAAGTGACAGGTTAGCCTTCTTAGACTGTGAGATTTCCATCAGTAATGGGGGACATCTAAAAGCTGACATGTACCCTAAACCTACGCATACGGATCAGTATCTAAGGTTTGACTATCATCATCCACTGGAGCACAAACTGGGTGTTATTAGGACGCTACAACACAGAGCGAACACCATCCCCACTGACACAGCGGCCAGGGAGGCAGAAGAACAGCACATCAAGAAGGCCCTGAGTAAATGTGGTTATCCCAACTGGACTTTTGTCAAAGCTGGGAAGGCACCTAAAGAAAGATCCAGCCGATCCAGGAGAGAAGAACAACCAAATTTTTTCTAAACACCGGGTCTCTGTGGCTTTTAAACCCCAAAACATGCTGCGCCAAAAATTGGTCCACCCCAAGGATCGGGTCCCCCGATACAAACAGAGTAACATAGTGTACGCTGTTAAGTGCCAGGAGGATTGCCAGGATTTATACATCGGGGAAAACAAACAACCTCTGGCGAAGCGGATGACACAACACAGAAGAGCTACCTCGTCAGGCCAGGACTCTGCAGTCTATTTACACCTACAGGCCAGTGGACACTCTTTCAATGATGAGGATGTGCACATCCTGGACAGGGAGGAACGCTGGAGTCAAGGAGGCCATTTACGTGAAAAGGGAAAGACCATCTCTGAATAGAGGAGAGGGCCTAAGGGCACATCTTTCGCCATCTTACGATGCTGTGATTGCAGCCATTCCCCAACTCTCTGTGAATGGTACGCATGGCCATTGATCAGTGGTCTTTGATCAGTGGGTTTTGGTCAGTGGTTGTTGATCAATGGTCATGAGAATTTGCATAATTAAGATTAAGGAACTGACCTCCCAGCCCATTGTTCCTTCAGTGGGCTGGTTTCAGTCATTATGCAAATGTACTGTTTATAAGATTTGGGGAAACCTGCAGTCAGCTGAGACTGAAGAAGTCACTTGGATGAGTGACGAAACGTTTCTCCCACAAATCGCTACGTCCAGATGAACAGAATCAACTTTTGGAGATAACCATTAACAACATATAATCACTGGCCACTTTTTAGGTCAAACTGTTTTGCTAACATAACTAAGTAATGAGTCATATTCAGACATGCAGACAATAATGGGGACAAAATGTGATTTAAGTGACTTTGAACATTGGTGCGTTACAGGCTGGTCTGAGTAATTCTGAATCTGCTGATCTGCTGGGATTTTCCCACTCAGCCATCACTCATGGGTTTAAAGAGAATGGTGTGAGAAAGGTAAAATATCCATGACGTTGCAATTTGCATGGGCTTACCAAAATTGGACAATAGAAGACTGGAAAAACATTGCCTGTTCTAATGAGTCTCAATTTCTGTTGTGATGTTGTGTCCTTGTCTTCGCGTTACAGCCTACCTAAGGTTGTCACCCATTTCTATCACTTTATGACCACAGCAGACACATATTCTGATGGATAACACCCCATTTCACAATCATCTCAAAGTGGTGTCTTTAATATAACAACTGTACTCAAAATAAATAAATAAATGAATATATGAATACATAAAAATAAATAAATAAAACACAGTCCCCAATTTAATACAGCACCTTTGAACCTTTGGAGGTCGCAGTGGTTGTGGATGGGGGCTTCACATGTGCAGCTGACAAATCTGTAGCAACTGTGTCACACTATTATGTCAATATGGACCAAAATCTCTGACGAATATTTCCAGCACCTTGTTGAATCTATATGAATTAAGGCAATTCTGAAGGTGAAAGGGTCTCCAACCTGGTATTAGCCAGTACCTAATAAAGTGGATAGTGAGTGTATACAGTATGTTCACAAAAAGCCCTGTTAGGTTTTCATATGGGATACTTATTAATCTACAATTAAATCGACAAATATGCCCACAAACTTATTTTTGTCACATGGCGACTGGCACACAGGTGTGTCCCCGAGGCCCTCTAGTGGATCTTTTGGGAACTGCCTAAGCACAAATAAACGGGGGCTACATGTAATATAGCCTATTAGGAAAACTCAGCGTATTGTATTATAACTATTTATTGACTTACCTACTACGTAACGACTAATATCCGAGTGGGTAATATGTTTTAATACTATATTTCTTGCACACTGGCCTGGCAGGTTAGTGTGCTTATTACCTGTATTTCCTGGTTTGCTCTTGCATAATTAATCAGACGAACACGGATGGAGTCACATTTCGTCAGGTTGTAACTCGCTGGATTCCCAGCATGTGACTCCGGCACGCTGGTCGTCTGCTGGCTGTTTGCTGTGTCAAGAAAAGAAAAACCCGAACTTCCTTGTATCGACTCACTACTCAAACAGAGAAAGCTTCGCATCAGCCGCGACAGCTGCCGACAACCCTGTTGTATCTTCACGGCAAACCCGAGAGGGATAAAAGACGCATTTGGCACATTTTAATACACCGGTAAGTTTCTTTCTGTGAACTTGTGAAAAAGTGAAAACGGAAAACTAAACTAAACCTCTGTGTTCTCATCTTTTCCGCACCGGCAGATAGACATTTCCAACAGGAATGCCAAACGTGTGGTAGAAGTGCTGCTTTTCTTTGTTTTACCTCAAATTGTAAAGTAACTTTTTTTTTGAGATTCACCCAGCTGTAAATTTAGTGTCATAATATGACGAAGTCATTCAAAAACAACAGTAACAAAACACAGGATTAGTGTAAGAACATCTTTAATAAGAACACAAAAAGTAGTTCGAATACAAATAAAGTCAGTCTGAGATAAAGGGAAATGTAAGGTTAAAGTGTTAATAGTTTAAAAAACGATCACAACCGAAATTCACCTCATTAGCACAAAATATTTACAGGAATAAGAGAAGAAGCTAAACAGTTTGTTAACTGTTAATTGCCTACAATAAAGGAAATGTTTACTGTTGTTTAAATCATTATATTATATGATATTATGTTATAATATATTATGCTTTTAATCCATAACTGTAGTAAATAGTTACACATTAAATTTAGCTATACTGAACTTTCTTACAGCAACTTCTAAGCTCTGCTTTCATCGATACTCAGTTATGACACTGATATTGTACTGAATTTATTACTGATGCCCAAATAATAATAATGCTAATGTTTAACTGGTTCACACATTTTGCTGATTGTGTGTATTTACAGGGCTCCGGTTTCTGTTGATCAATGAGCTGACTAATCTGTTTTCCAAATAGGTGTGACATGAGTGGGCTTCACCCACTGAGAAGAGATGAATACTGATGTTTTACTCTGCCCAGCTGTGCAGACGTGGAGTAAAACCCTCATTTCAGAGCCACACCGCCACACACACTGCCACACATCTGCATGGGTCTCTCCTTCACTGCTCCCACTTCACGACTCTTGCCGTCCTTTCTGTGAGACCATGTACCCAGGTGAACTTGACCCAAACACGGACCCGCAGCTCTTGGAGTCCAAGTTGGACTTCTTCCACAAGCTGGGCTACTCCACGGCTCAGGTACAGGCTGTTCAGCAGAAGTTCGGCCCCAACATGGACACGGATAAAGTGCTGGGGGAGCTGGTTCGGATCGGGCCTGTTCAGGAGGCCAATCAGGGGCCGGTGACCACAATGTCGGTGCTGGTGTCCAGAGGAGAAACCCAGCCATCGGGCCCTACACTGCTGCTGCCTGTAGCTGGTACTTCTCCTCAGAGCAAAGAGGAGACTGGCGAGGAAGGAAAGACTTTGAGACCCGTCGTTATAGACGGCAGCAATGTGGCCATGAGGTGAGCAAACTAATCAGTAGCTAGACTGATACTGAGTGATTGATTATGATATCGGTTAAAGCTCATGAATATGCCACCCAAGTCCATTTTCTAACAGAAATCTCCCAAATCCACTGTTTAAAGCTCCTGCGTGCTCCACCGATCATCTGATTGATCCAAAATTGAAAACAGAATCATTATTGTGTCTCATGACTTGTAAATAATGTTTTTTATGCAGTATTGTCCAAAATTCACAGGTTAAATGTCAGAGAATTTCTATTTCTGCATTATGGAGTTTCTATCTATCAGAGCTGCAGTGATTATATGATAAGGCAATAATACTTTCAGTTGGTTTTCACTCAAAAAGCAGATGAATGAGCTGCTCTTGTCTGTTTTGAATAATGTAGAACCACAACGATTAATCAGTTAATCAAAGTTTAATATGCAAATAACTGTTTATGCTAAATGAGCTATTTCATCTTCATACTTGAGAATACTTAGTGCCTCTGTTTATGATCCTAAGCTGTATTTTGGGGGTTGAACTGAGGAAAATTAGATATAACAGGCATTTACTAAATTTTCTGTCATTTTACAGAGAAATCCGTTAATTATCTTAGAAAATAGTCTGTAGATTTATTTCTAATGAATATAATAATACATTTCTGCCCTAACAAAACCATTTTTTCTGCTGTAAATAGGATAGATAACTTATGTTTTCAGTCAAAGAAAGTAGATTGGTTAATTTTTGGTTTTATCGTGATTCTCACAGCAGCTACACAAGCTATTTTCAATCTTAGTGCGGCTTTGAGGTTACCAGGCATAAAGTCCTTGACATTTAACTACACCACAACTCCCCCACTGATTTAATTCAGTTTTTTTAAGAGATCCAATTCCTTCTAATTGTATGACAATCAGCTAAAATCAGGTCATTGTGACAGTCAGCTTCCATCTGCAGTTTCATTCACAGTTTCAGTTAGGAGTAGGAGTTGACTGAGTGGGAGGTTGTCTGGTGACAGCCTGTGCGCAGGGGTCCAGCAGCGTTAGATGCTTCATTTACCTTTCAGCACGTTTAAACCCAGAACAAAAGCAGCTTTTTAAACACAAATAGGTTAAATTATGCTCTTCAGGTGGTGTCATATCTCTTTATCTCTTTTTTTCTGGTTTGGTTTTTTAATCAAAATGTGGAAACAGCGTGGATTTTAGAGTAGAATAGAATAGAATAGAATAATCATTTAATTGTCCCACAAGGGGAAATTTGGTTGTAACAGCAGCAAGAAAAACACATATACAAACAAACTGTACACAGGACACAGAACATATTTACAAAGATTATTTATAAATGAATTGTTATTTACTCAACTGTAAGGGTAATAAATCATTGTTATAACTAGTAGGTCCTTCTATGAGGATGGCAAATAATTGAATAAATAATTAAAACCTGATACAAGATTATAAAGTCAAATGTTAACAAGCTGGTGTAAAAAGCATTTGTTAACATGGCTGTTAAACTCATTTTACATTGTGGGCCAAATACAGCCCACTTTAATCTTAAGTGCGTCAGACCAGTGAATGATGAATATTTTTTTCTTTTTTGTTTTGTTTTGATGTTTTTGCTGTGAACCCACCGTAAATTTTTTTTTTTTTTTTTTTTTTTTTTTACAGTAGATAGTGAAAAAACAAGATCTATGTGGTGGGTCTTTATCGGTGGGGAAAATGAAATGTGTGAAACGTACATAATATGAAAATACAATTGTAAAAAGTGTAAAATTTATGTCCTCTTTCACATTTTCTGAAAGTTGTGCAGTGATTGGAGTCTTTGGAAAATGTAAAAAGTTTTGTGAAATTCTGGCCCCAGGGCCTTAATTTGACACCCCTGATTTAGAGCAATGCTCAAATCTCTCTCTTTTTTTATTACGAGCCAAGCTTTCCTTTCTCGTGTCATGTTTCTGTGACTGATTAGTCAGTTCTTGGGACTGCAGTAGCCCGAGTAACAAAATTTTTTGCAGATTTTCCAAGTTGTTTTCCAACTTGGTGGACACTGGCAGAGGGATTTGTCAGTTTTCCCTGCCAGGAACAAACCCAACATTCCAACATGTTCTCAGAAATATCTACAAAAACTGGTTTCTACCAATACCACAAAATTTCTGATTAGCAAATATGTGAGTTCCAATTTGAACTAAATGCTGACATTAGCATGCTAATATGCTAATGGTTTTATGAACTGTGTGCTGCATTTTATTAGATTTAAAACGAGCTGTTAAGCCCATGAGGTCAACAGTTTCACTGAAGTCATAGAGTGAGTGAGTTGTACGGTATTTTTCTCACAGACTTTTCTCATAGCGTTCTTTGTAAATAATGATAATACTGCCCCATAGTGTTTACTGTGTCAACATTAGCACCAAATCCAGCATACAGGGAAACTGTAATACTGTTAGACATTTGATTCAAAACCAATATTCTTCGTCGTTTCGTATCGTTAAAAGTCTTGAACTTTATCAGATACATTTCTAAAATTATTTCATTTTATTTCAACTATTCCAACAGTCATTCCAATATAAGTTGCTAATCATAATATTAAATATTTTATATCATAAATTATGTATATACTATTTTAGGTTGAAGATTTAAATACAATTTCAGTGATTAGGCCCATCAGAGATTATACTACACACTCACTGTGTGTTTTGTACTTGCGTTGTACATCAACTGAGGAATTTTTTTTTTCTTTTTACTCAGAACACAATAAACCAGTTCTGTAAACTGCAGCTTCCAAGACTGCTGCCTTTTCCCAAGTAAATTACCTAAAAGCATGCAGGTACTGATCTCTAATTACTGACTGTGATTTGGGAAGTTTAGTTGTGCTAAGCATTTTTTTTATTATACACCGAAGCGTCAGAAAGGGTGAGAGAATTAGGGTATAAATCTGTTTTAGCACAGTATACACCCCATCTGTCATTTGCCTTTCCCAGCCTGTCATACAGGTTCAGGCATGCAGCTTCTTGAGTATGCAAATCAGATCGTACTTATAATAACGCTCTCTTTTTTAAGACGAATGTCTCTGGAGCAGGTCCAACAGCATTTCTTCAATGTCATTCAGAAATTCCCCAAGGACTTAAATCACTTACATCGTCACAGTCTATGTGACGATGTAAGTGTCACATAGACTGTGACACTTAGACTGTGTCACATAGACTATGACACCTAAACAAAAAGGTGTACCTTTTTGTTTAGAAACAGCTATTCTGGCAAGTTGATGATAGAAGTGTTGCGAAGCAAAACAACCAACTTTGTTTAAGCCACACGATTGCCAGATGTTTTTTTTTTAATAGCTGTGAACATCCATCAAGCCACTAAAAACCTGTCTTGGGTTAGGGCGGGGTTGTGTTTTTTTAAAAGGCAAATTTTTACCTTTCAAATAAGGTCTCGCTTTTAGCTTTACAGTTTTTTAAGCTTTTCTTTGAGTATTGTAAATATTTAAATAAGTGAAAATTTTATAAAACTGCTGGATAACAACTTACCTTTAACCTTAGATAATGAGAAAGTGGATGATAAGAGCCAGCTAGAAACAAACTAAGTCAAAAGAAAAAGTTTTTCATATGACTCTGTGCCGTCCTGTGAAAAACTGAGTACACCCTTACTACAGATCACCTCTATAAAAGTTTTTGCAGTTTGCTTGCCTGAAACATTCAGTTGTGTCAACACAATACCACAATCTACCCAAGAGTGGACGTCCCCAAAAATTCACCTGATAGAAACTGCTACTTTCTACAGGCATCAATTAGCATGGTAATTGTAAATGGTGCCACATTAACGAATGTCTTGTACAGGCATCGGTAACTGTCATGTAACTGTCATGTAAAGCACCGCAGCAATTTCCTAATGTTGTAAACCTCAACATCTGGCAATAAACCCATTCTGATTCTGATTCTGATGTAACTGTCATGTAACTGTCATGTAACTGTCATGTAACTGTCATGAAACTGTCATTACGTTCATCACAGTACAATTAGAAGAAGGGTTGCCAAAGCAAAGACTATTCCTTCTCTAAAAAAACAAGCAAATAAAAAGTATGGCTACAGGGCTTGAGTTTGCAAACAAACTCAAGACTAATTGGTCAAAATCAAACTTGGCCAAAACAAGACATTGGCTATCAACACTTTGTGCTGATAGGCACAGGAGGGGTGATGATTTGGGCTTCTTTGCAGAGTTTTCTAGAGACAAATGTGAGGCAATCTGTCCAACAGCTGAAGCAGTACTCAGTGGTTAGTACAGTTTCTTCACAGCAGTCTTAGAAGTCATAGTCAAGTAGGGCAAGTCATAACCGATACAAATCATTCTCGGGGAAATCCCTCGCATAAACACTAACACTAGCAATTCAGTCGTTTACCTCGTTACCGCCAACTCGGTGCCAATGCTGGCACGGAGCCAATTCTGCCTCAGGCTTTTTCCAAGCCAGTTCACATTTCTGCAGAATAGAGGAAAAATAATTGTGATATAACAGATGATGGGGTAGTTTTGAAGGAAAATCATAGTGGGCAGAATCAATCCGTCTATCATTCGTGAATTTCTTAAGGTAGTTCTTTCCATGGTCATTGTTTCCTTTATTGGTACTACCACAAATCAAATAAAGTGGAACCACATCTAGATTATGAAAGGGATATATAAGCATCGATTTTTCTTTCATGGTACTGTTCCAGTGACAGCTTTTTTTGCACTGTGGAACTAGTTATGGATCAGATGTCAGTGTGTCACTGACCACTTTTTTTAAGCAAACCTTTTGGGTCGTATTGACATGATAGCATCACATTGTTACTGCACATCCATGACGTCCATCTCCTGTTCCACCACATCCCAAAGGTGCTCGACTGGATTGAGTTTTAAATGATTTGAGGTTTGTGACATGGAGTGTTTTCAAAAGATGGGAACATCGTGTTCACAAAGAGATGAACGTGCTTAAATGATGCTAAATTGGTACTAAGCGGAAATATTCCCCACATCATTACACCACCATCACCAGCCTCAACTGTCGATTAATGGAAGGACAATTCTATGCTTTCATGCTGTTCATGTCAAATTCTGACACTGAGACTCATCAAATCAGGCTTTGTGTTTCTAGTCTTTTATTGACCGATTTTGGTGAGTCCAAGTGAGGAGGGCGGCTACTTTCTGGATAGTTTCTCTTTTTGGACCGTTCTCTGTAAACTCTAGAGATGATTGGTTTCAGTAGATCAACAGCTGATACTGAAACGTGGCCAACCAGGTCACTTAAACCACCTTCTTCATTTTAAAGACTTATTTTTAACTATAGCAAGTCATCTTGATCATGTGCATGTGCTTAAAAGTATTGAGTTACTTCCATTCATTAGATATTTGCGTTAGGGAGCAGTTGAACAGGTGCGCCTAATAAAGTGGCTAGTAAGAATAGTCCACGCACTCGTGCCTAAATTATGGTCAACCTGTTGGAGACAAAGAGCTTTGTTCTATTGTAATCTTTAACATCAATGTAAATAAGGTGCACTGATAAGAGCTATGATGCCGAGTGAACATCAAAGAGTGCCATTATAAACACCATAACTCTTGTTCTAAAGTGGGTCAGGAACGTTTCCCTCCAGCTGTTAGTGTGTGGGCATGTGTTCTGGTTTCTTATTCATTTTTCCTGGTTTTCATTTAGCCATGGCAACAAGGAAGTTTTCTCTTGTCTGGGAATCCAGTTGGCTGTGAACTTCTTCCTGGACAGAGGCCACACTGAAATCACTGTGTTTGTTCCCTCATGGAGGAAGGAGCAGCCCAGGCCGGATGTTCCCATCACAGGTACAACACTGGGAATTCACGTGCTTTGTTTTGTTTCTCTACTTCCTTCTTTGCCCGACTGTGAAACCTGCACAGAAACCTGAAAGTTGTGGTACAATTTCCATGACAGAACTAGTGAAAATATATATTAAGCTGAGAGAAAGTTGACGCCTTTGATGTTTTTTAAGCAAAAATTTCCCAGAATGTCCCAGCACGTGTTTTAAGCTTTTGATGGGGATTTTAAAAAGACATTTACATTTTTTTTCCCGAATTGCCTGCTATGAAGCTTTTAATGGCAGTTAAAGCAAGAACTCTCAATGTAATCGAGTAGATTACTAGTAGATTTGAAACTAAATGGTAATATAAAAAAGCAGAACAATAAATAATTTGAGAAATTATTTGTAAGTAGTGAACTTAAAACCCAGGCATGTAACTGGCAGGACATTGTTTGACAGAATCAGCTGCTGATTCTCAGTTTACTGTAAAACTCAAAAGGGGAAACTCCACAGACAGTTTTTCCCCCATGCATAAAGCTTATCTGCAGCATGTGCTGCAAAAAAAAAAATTTTTCTAATTTTTTTTGTCTTGCTTTTGTGATACCAAATGATAATCATCATTTCAGTTAGCCTGTGGTGACCTATATTTGGAAGTGACTGCTGATAATGTAGTTAAATAGATAGCTCATGCAGATAAACGGTTTTGTGTTAGGGTGTAATTTCAAGTCTGCAGTTATTATTCAAGATGTTTAAACCTGCCTCCTGGGAAAAAACACAAACTAATATGCAGTCGGGACTTGCTTTATTATAGCTGAATGAGTTAAATAAAGATCTGAATGGGCATTTAGTGATGACCCTGAGCTTAATTTGTGGCTCCTCTCGGCTCCACAAAGATTAAGCTCTTTGTTTTGTTCCTCTAGCCACTCCTTTAGGGTTAAACTGTGCTCCTTCTGCAATTTTTCTAATTATGGAGTTCCACAGGGCTCTGTCCTGGGATGAATTCTATTCACATTATACATGCTTCCCTTGGAAGGCAAGGCATAGCATACAGTGTCATCACTATGCAGATGATACCCAGCTTAATCTATCCATGAAGCCAAATGACACACAGCAGTTAGCTGAACTATAGGAATGTCTTATAGACATAAAGCTGGATGACTTTTAATTTCCTGATTCTAAAACTGAGTTATTGTACTCGGCCCTGAAGATTTTAGAAAAATAGTGTCTAACCAGATATTTACTTTGATGGTCATTTTGACTATGTCCTTGTGAGCACATTAAAAATATGTATGATTGCTGTCTTGCACTTCTTTAACCTCCTAAGACCCAAACTCTTCCACGACATGCATTTTTAATTTCTCTTTGATATTTGGGCATATTGGGGCTCGATCAATGTAAAAACAAAGAATTACCAGGTTTTTTTTTTTACCTTATAATGTCCTCGTAAGTGGATATCAGGCCCATGTAGAGCAAAATTGAGTACCCAAAATGTGGTCCTAGGAGGTTAAGACAGGATGTTTGTAAAATTAGAAATATGCTGAAAACTAGTTTGTTCACTTATTCTAGGCTTGACTATTGTAAGTCATTATTATCAGGTTGTCCTCAAAGCTCCTTGGAAAGCCTTCAGTTGATTCAGCGAGTATACTGACAAGGACTGGGAAGTGAGATCATGTTTATCCCATATTGGCTTCCCTTCAATGGCTCCCTGTTAAATCCACAGAAAAAATTCAGAATCTTTCTCCTCATATTCAAAGTCTTGAATAATCAGTCACTGGCTTTATTGTAGTGGCTCATCATTTCTCTGACTTAATGTTTGGCATCCAGATCAGCAAATTCTGCGTGAGCTGGAGAGGAAAAGGATTCTGGTGTTCACACCGTCGCGGCGCTATGCAGGCAAACGGGTGGTCTGTAATGACGACTGCTACATTGTCAAGCACGCCTTCGAGTCTGACGGCATCATCGTGTCCAACGACATGTACCGTGACCTTCAGGGAGAGAAGCCGGAGTGGAAGCGCTTCATCGAAGAGAGGCTGCTCATGTACTCCTTTGTTAATAACAAGTGAGTTTTGCGTTCCTGATACACAAGATCCCTACCAGCTAGTAACCTGAATTAACCAATGAGTGATGGTGTTTGCATTTCACCCCGATGCAGGTTTATGCCCCCCGATGATCCCCTCGGTCGACATGGACCAACCCTGGAGAACTTCCTGCGGAGGGTTCCAAAGACTCAGAAAAAACAGCCGTGTCCTTATGGTGAGAGAGCTTTTTTAAGACATGTAGCGCCATCAGGGGTCACAGTACAGCAAACATGGATCCAAAATACACAGTCAGGGTTAAAAAGAGAGATCTTGATGGTTTCAGCCCTCACAGATTTCAGATTTCAGAATCCAGTATTAAGGAGGCGACACTAAGACAAGTTAAACTTCACAGTGCTTGAGACAACCTACCTGCCAAGTATAGTGGTGCAGTTTTAATTTCAAAGAATGCCCAATGTTGATCAGATTTAGTGTATTTTGTTGCACTTTGTGTAAAATTGATAAAGAAAAAACTATTTTAAGCAGTATTTTAGAAAAATTCCTTACTTTAACAAGATTATGTGCAGACTACTATACATATAGGGCTGTTATTCGACTGTTGCCTAGCCGAGACATTTCTCTGCATGAAAAAAGAAATACTGCTTTGGTGGAGTTATAAAGCCTGCTGTTTATTCATTTTCCAGGGAAGAAATGTACTTATGGAATCAAATGTAAATTCCACCATCCCGAGCGAGCCAAACAGTCCAATCGTGCTCTTGCAGACGAGCTTCGAGAGAGTGCTAAGCAGCCTACTCCTTCTCAGAAACAATCTTCAGCTTGCTCCAGTCCTGTGCCTGGACTCAGCCTCCTGTTGGTGGAGGATATGGCGAAGAAACTGACTCTGGGAAACGAGAGCAGCTCCTTAAAAAAAGCTCATAAAAATGAAAAGGTAGCTCAGGTGAAGGCAAGTCACTGCTCCAGCAAGAAGGCCTCATCAAAGAAGGAGAAGTCCAGCAAACACGCGTCGTCTGATCACAACTCGGTGCAGCACAGCCGCTCTCAGGAGCAGCTGGACTCTGGTTTAGGCTCCATAGACAGCCAGCCGGTGGAAGCTCCTCGGAGTCTGAGTGATCACCAGTTTGGGCTACCGTACAGCAGCAGCCAGCAGTACTGCCCTCCAAAAAGTTCCCCGTGCAGCTGCTGCTCACATGGCACTGCCTCTTGTGGGAGTGCGCCGGCTTTCCCAACTCACAACATCGGGCCAGTGAGCAGCCACAGCGCTGATATGATGCCCTACAGTCTGCCCCACTATCCGAACTATTGCGCTTACCCACTTAGCATGAATCCATACAGCCAACTGACAAATTTCCAGCGCAGCCAAACCCACAGCTTCCAGAGGCCACAATGGTCCGATCCATTCTGCGGTCAACCGGCGGTGGTCCGCAGCCTCCCGGGAGATCCCTCACACTGGGAGCCTCCTCCAATGAAGCAACCAGGTCCCAGCAGGGAGGAGAGAGAGGTTATACGGAAAAAGCTCCTCGCTATCTTCAGCGCCCAGCTGGTGGATACAGCCATGGACATGTTCCCTCAGATGATGGATCCACAGATGCTCGTGGTCGAAATCCTCAAGTTGCAGAGTCAGCTGAGATGAGACGAATCCAGTCCGAGAACTCGTCTTTCAGTGGAAAGACTGAAGGTTAACATGAGTTTGTGTGTTTTGTATTGTGGTATCCACCTTGATTAAAAACTATTTGAATTCTTTGGAGTTGCCTCGCTGCAGTCTCACGTTAGAGGCAGGATGCAGTTGATACAAATTGTATCTTTATTTATAAATTTTAGCAAACATGTGGCTTTTAATGCTACTTAATTGGATTAACTGACACTCTTGAGGTCTACCTTTCATAGATACACTTATATAGTCAGATTCAGTCACCAGTGTGTTGTGTGGATGAGGAACACGTTCTCGATATTGATGTCTTTTTGGAAGAACCTGACGTCTGAGAATGACCAACAAGCTCGGAAATGACTGCGAAGGTCGCCTTGTGTGTGTCTCAACAGTATTTAAGAACCGGCTGTGCTGTGCTGAGCTGCGTACTGAAATACCTTTTTGTGTCATATTGGCACTATGCATCTATTGTTTCTAAGACATCACTGTGCAGTGTTGTCAATCAACGTGTCAGGATAAAATATTATGGCTGCATTCTCACATACACTCCCTGCAAATGGTAGTTGATCTCAATTGTCAGAGTTGTTTTTGACATGGTCTTTGAGCCAGAGTTTCTCTGTTTCTGGACTTAATAGTTTTTATTATGTGTGGAATATTGCATGTGATTCCTAGTTTCATAATTATATTTACATCATGTATAAAGTATGCATCGGTTAGCGTTCAGTTTTTAGTTATCCTAGAGTTTTTCTGCTCCAGGCTGTTAAGTCATCCTCGTTTTCAAGGTTCTTTATCTATTGTCCCAGTGTTTGTTGCCCCCCTTCTGTCTCCTTAGTTGGTCATGTCCGTGTCTGCAGTGTGGTTTTGTTTTTGTGGTTAGAGTTTTATTTTTTGTATTTCCTTTGAGCGTCCAAGTACGGGAATAAAGCTGCTTTATAGTTAATTCTGTCTGTCACCATGTGCTGCACCTGGGCCCTGCCTAACCTGCCATATAGCCGATTATGACAGTTTTATAGTCCCGGAAATTGGATTCTGTTTGCCTGGATGAAGCGTTTTCAGTGGAAGAAGCTGAGCTGCATCCAGATGAACTGATTCAAGTCTGTACTTGGATTGCTGCAAGTTTTATGATGGTTAATGTTCTCAGTTTAGATTATTTAATGTGTTTTTTGTGATATCAAGCTAACTGGAATTTAAAACACACCTCGAGTAAAACAGTAAAACGGTTATATTTATTCCACTTTATTTTACTACATATATTCTGTTCTTTTTATGCTGATACAATGAAAGTTGTTGAAATAAAAATAAACAATTAGCAGTCGAGCTGTTTACATTGTGCTTTATTTACATGCATTTTAAAGACTTGATATATATACACCACTCACTTACCCAATGTGTTTGTAATAATATGGTGAATAACTGTGATAAAGTGGCAAACTTCACAAATACAGTAGCTCTGCAGAAATTCCATTAATCCATTAAGTACTAACGTTTGGAGTCCAACCAGAACTACAAAGATCTAAAACATAAATTATTTCACCTCTAGCTGCTGCAAAACAGTAATTTACTTGCAAAATGACATGGGTACAATCAGATGACAATCAGCTGAGTTAGGTCCCTGAGTTGAACTGTAACTGTTGGGAGACAGGTTGGCTCCCACCAACCAACATGTGCAACTGCATTGCAATCGAAACTGGCTGTCCATTGAAGAAGTTGGCGCTTCTGAGTGAGCAGTTCGTTGGCGCTGCTACTTTTTACCAAATTGGGAAGAAAAACCAGGATAAAAATGCAGATTTTTCCTATTTTTACTCTCAAGTTGCCCATCAGAGGTATATATGTCTAAAAATCTGTGTTCATGATCATTTAGATAATGATAGTTCTTGCTTCTTTAAAGAAGTGGTTTAGTTCAGTTTGGTTTTAATTAGATGAGGTCACCAGGAGGTGAATGCAAGCCAATTTAAGGTTCTTAAAAGTGATGTAAATCAACTGCGTGTGAGAGGCTTGTCAGCACAGGTAAATACCCTTAAACACACCCTGTCGAGTTTTGGAACACCTTAAATTTTACAAGTAGAATCTCACTATAGAAACACAAACATCTAGAACCACAGTGCATTTAGAAAGTCTTTAGACCCCTTCACTGTTCCCATCATTGTACACTCTGTAACCTGTTATAAAGTGAAAAAAACATGCTTTTATATTCTTTGTGCAAATGTAGAGGAAATCATTTACTCTCATTTACAAAAGTTAGGCTCTTTCTTTCATCTCTCACACCCCTTGGCATCATTTATAGCTTTGAAAATTCTCTGGTAAGTTCCTCCAGGCTTTGAACACCTGGTTTTGGCCAATTTACTTCATTCATTTGGGGATGATGCCTTCCTGTTCCAATATGTCCACCAGTGCACAAAGCAAGTCAAAAAAGATGTTTGAGGAGCTTGATGGAGTCCTGACCTCAACCTGATAAAACAACTTTGGGGTTAATTAGAGAGGAAACTGCGAGCCAGGTCTTCTCATCTAACTTCAGTGTCTCACCTCACAAATGCACCTCTGGAAGAACGGTCAAAAATTCCCATAAACACACTTCTGAACCTTGGAAAGACATCCCAGAAGAGTTTAAACATGTATAGCTGCAAATTGTGGACCAACATCATATTCAACCCTATGGATTAAGAATCGGATGGCACTCAAGTTCATATTCTGAGCTGTATTTGTGGTGATGAGGGTCCACAACTGCAGTCACACGATGTCTTGTTTCACTGTGTACCGTACCACTGCGCTTGACTTGAGGTTGAGTATAGTCTGGAGCATGTTTAGCTTCAGTGTATATCACCAAGAGGACATTTAGATAAGACAGACAGCTATAGTGCGGAAAAAAATAAAATGTTTTTTCTGAAGCGGTACAAATGTTCTTTGGCGATTAGAAAAACTGCCGTTCTTGGTTTCATTTTGCAGCCACGCAGCTGCCGTTTACTCAATGTATATTTTGGAGTACTTTCTGAATGTGAATACCAAAGTGTCAGCAGTGCAGGTTAAAACTTGTTCTGCAGCACGTAACCACACTACTGCTTTTGTAGCAGAAAGTAAGGACAGAAAAACCATAAGTGAGTTATGGTTCAACAAAGAGAACACAAAGCGCACGTTGTTTTCTAATAAAGTCAATTCTGTTCGCAGGCGGACAAGATAAGAATCAATTTTCTAGGTAACAAATGCGGTTGTTGCTGAGACTTCCACCAAAATCAGCTTCAGGCTTTACCGCCCTTAAACAGGAAAACACACTTGAACATCCATCATTTGCATCAAGCAGGTGCTGAATTTAACGAGCAGCGTGGTTGTCCGTCCTTTCAAATGAACATCAGTTACACAGGGAGTTTGTTTGGCCACAGGACGTTAGGAAACTCAGGTAACAAGCTGCTGGAGAAAGGAAAACAGTAACCTCTGCTCTGACTATGAGGTCAAAGATTTATGACTCATTCAAGCCCAAACAGTTTTCCAGTGATGTGCTCGTGTTGTACTTTCCCTGCTTTCTTTGAAAGTTAGTGGGGATTAAACTGGTATTAGCTCCCACATATTAAAAATAACAAAAGGAGATACAGTTTGCTTAAAAGCAAAAAACAGCTGCACAGAGAAGAAAACAGACCGAAAAACAAATTTTGTTCACAACATACTCCCAGTTTGTTTGTTTGTTTATGTGATCAGGTGTGTAGAGTGGGGTTATCTTAACAATCCTTTAAATTCAGCTTACATCCACAGACGTGTTTAAACTGAATGTAATGATTTATTGGTCAAAAATAGACAAAAATATTAAAATTATAAAGCTACAATCTTACAAGTATATGTATAAAAATTACAACGTGTCACCTCCTCTCTGGTTTAAAGTTTTAAAGTTAATTCAGCAAACTTCATTATACAAATTGTAATCAAATACAGTGTAAAACGGCGCTTGTGTTGCTGCTACTAATGCAGTAAAGTAAACCTGCAGCATCACTGCTTTGAAAGTGACCAATCACATTAGGACCCCTCTTCCTTTGGGCTCCGCCCTCCAAACTGTCAAAAGTCAAGTTGATTCAGGTCTGCAGAATTCAGCTTGGACAGCAGAGTTAAGCTTTAAGAATTAAGGTAATATGAAATGATTTGCTTCTTTAGACATAAATAGAATTTTGTATAATTTCTCCAGCATGTCATTCGCGCCCTAAACCCCTCACCTAGGAACATCCGGGGAGCATCCCATTAAGATGCTTGAACCACCTTTACTGGCTCCTTCAACGCTGAGGAGCAGCAGCTCTACTCAGAGTCCTCCTCGAGTGACCGAGCTGAGTGGCCAGGCCTCAACTACTGGGGTTTGCCCAGGCTAAGCTAAAGGAGCAACTACCACCTGCAATAGAGACCGTAAGGGTCCACGAGCATCAATGTCCTCACATTGCTTTGTGTCCTTACAGAGTGGAAACACTGGTAGCAGAGAGCAACTTGTAGCTACATTATGGGACACGCTCATTCAAAAGACCTCAAGCACACACTTAATTTGTATTTTTATATATATATTACCCAAAAGATTTGATGCGGATGGTTAGATTGAAAAGTTCACTGCCCACCATGGGACCCTGTACTTTTGATGACTGGCAAGATTTTTCATGCAGCGCTCCACTTTCCCTTCACTGTTGCACAATTGCAAAACAGAGCTATTCATGGCATATGACCTTTTTGGTGGGTTTTGTTTTTTTCAATTTATGTCTTGCTAAGATGGTGGTAACAAGGTCATGTAGTGATAGCTAATAGGTCATGTCATATTAAAAGGGTTTTTGGGTTTTTTTGTTTTTTGTTGTTTTTTTTAAAAAAAAGGGGAGTTTCTCTTTATCTGACTTGTCTCCTTCCTTCCTGTGGAGAAAAAACTGCATCTGACTCATCAGGTTTGTTGGACTACAGATGACAGAAAACTGTTTTTAATCAAGTTTTATTACCAAGTAAGAGAACTGTTGATTTGGTTGCTAAAAAATACAGAATAATGATGTGAATAATGTGAATAATGACGCATGTGAAAGGCCCAAGTAATCTATCATGCTTACATGACAGCGTTACCTTGGGGCTTTCAGTTAATTGTAAGAACTTGCACCATCCTTCCAGTTTTAAAATGCCACCATGTAGCATGACTCATGTTGTGTCCACGTCTCAGCATAATATGCAAATACTGAGGCTTCTTTAAGTAAACGAGTGAATACAAGTATTCACATGTCAATGCATGGTGTCAGATGTCTGCTGAGAGACAGACTGGCAGCAGTAATGGAGCTTTACGTGTTTAAAGCCTTCCAATGTGGAAATGAAAGTGTAACTGAGGGGCACAGGGCCAAATCTGATCGCTTCTGACTTTCTGCACCCACATAAGAACGTGGTGGGGATTAGATGCTCCAGATTAGACGCTCGACCTCGATTAAATTAAAGTGCAAGGGCATAACAAAACATAGGTGGGGGTTTCTTACCAAACTTCACAGGATTTGATCTGCTAACGAGGTCGCCTGACCTTTGAGTTGGAAATCTTTTATTGCTAACAAAGACTGAATACGCCCACAGACAGCTGGCTGAAAATCTTTTATCAGTGGGCTTTCATGTCTTTCATGAGGCTGCTCATGACTCCACCTGTTGGGCTTGTGAAGAAATGCTGCACAGCCTAATCCAGGCCTTTATCAAAAAAGCCGTCTTTGAGTGTGGAACGGCACATTTAACCCTTATAATGAAACAGAGTATGAAAATGTCTGCCAGCACGTATAGGCCTACATAGAAACAGAGCATCTGTAAAGCTGTGCAGGCCAGGTATAACTCATCAGTGTTATAGAGGTCAATGGAAAAAATTATTCATTGAGTCATGTAATATTAATCTTTTTTGTGATTTAACTGGGGGGACAAAAGGATGTGCAGTAAATATCAGTCCTTTTTATTCTTCCTGAAATACACGATTATATGTTTTTTGTGCATCTCATCACAGTTTCTGCTTCAGAAAGGCCTAAAAAAATAAATGTTGTTTTTCTTTTGCACATTTCAGAGGGAAATATTCAACATTTTTATAGAACAGCATCTGTAAAAGTTGTCAAGTTTGCCAACAGAACGTACAAAAAACTCCTAAGTGATATGTTTTATTACCAGTTCAACGATTCTGGTCGCAAATGCTTTACATTTCACTTATACTGTAGTAATAATAATATAATATTTACTAATGATCTAAATATTTGGCAGGTTCATGAGAATATAATTACATGCCGTCTGTTGCTAAGTATACTCTGCAGTGATGGTGGGAAATTTACTCTATTGTATTGGTTACTCTATAGCTGTCAGCCTGCACAACCCAAACATGTCATGGGTAAGTTTACCCAGCATTTTTTATTTTTCTTTATTTAAATAATCCATTTGATTTCAGTTTTTTATGTGTGTGTTTACTTTCATTTACATGATTTGTGTTTTTCCCCATTCAGGGAGCTCATTTCCTGCTTTATTTTAAGCATTACTCAGTCTTTGTTTTAAGTTTTGCTTCCTGTGTCTCGTCTTCTGTGATTCAGTTCAGCTGTGTGCCGTTGTAAACAGCCATCTCACCTTCTCCAAACACATATAATATATATAATTATTGTTTTCCTTTGTCCTTCATCAGAGCGTTTGTTCACCTTGAAGTGGTTTCCTCTATGTTTATGGTTTATAGTTTCCCAGTTACCCCTTTTAGACTTTGTATTTTTTCCTTCCTGGATTTTGCAGCAGTCCATTAATAAATGACTCGCTTTAGGTTCATCTCTGCCTACAGGAGAGTATGCATCTTTGCAACTCACAAACCCTCACAATGAAGCATAATGTTTTGGACAGTTTTTATAACACACTATTAATCCTGCATAAATGCTAATAATGATCTTCAGAGGTTTCTTTTTTTAGATCATGATCACCAGCACAAAAACCTAATTTCCACACAACAAATATGTTTTTAGCTGACATCGTGTTGTTGACAAATGCACATTTTGTGTTACTTTCTACAAACAACGTGTTAATTGAGCTAAGTGACTGGCTGCACAGGCCACGTGGGTCGCTCATCAACTTTTCTTTTTTTTTGTTTTTTGGTAAAGAGTCCAAGATGACCATTCCTGATTTGCATTAAAAAATTTCCCCGGGGAAAATACACTTCTTAACAGCTACTATGCAAAACATCAGATCCCTGCTATCATTTTTATCAATGCAAAAAATAAATAAATAAAAGCTTAAATCACTCTTAAGATCTGTGTATTTTTAGGCATTTATATAATATTTCCTTTTGTGGGGTCACTTTCCTTTTCCGGTACTATTTCTTTGTGAATATGGATTCTAGGCAGTGTAGCTCGAGTCAACATGACACTTAAAGTCCGGAAAATATCTGGACGCTCGATCACTGACAGTACACTCGGAGGTTTGTAAAAACCACCACTTGTAGGGAAAGTACTGATATTTTGATAACAACTTCTCTCATATATGGGGAACAGAATATTATTTAAAGCAATTCAAATCAGGTAAACTCTTTCACCGATATTAAAGGAACAAAAAATGATTTCACAGCATCAGTCAGATATTTCCCAGTTAGGACATAATGTACCAAATCCAAATTAACTTTATTAGAAAGACCGAGATTCTGTAAATAATAAAGCTGAAATTTGTGATCAGAATCAGAATCAGAATCAGAATACTTTATTGATCCCTGGGGGAAATTATTTTTTGTTACAGTGCTCCATTTTAAACCAACATTAAGACAAGACAGACAATACGCTAACTAAGAATAGTACAATATATACATATATATACATACATACATACATAAGTCACTTATAAATAAATATTTGGAAAAGAAACATGTGTAGTTGTAGCAGCAAACAGTGTGTTAAGTGGATGCGTTGTACAGGGAGATGGCCACAGGCAGGAATGATTTCCTGTGTCGTTCAGTGGTGCTTTTCGGTAATCTCAGTCTCTCACTGAACGAGCTCCTGTGACTGACCAGCATGTCATGGAGTGGGTGGGAGGTGTTATCCAACATTGTCTTTATCTTGGACAGCATCCGCCTCTCCGACATTATTTTGATGTTCCCAAAATAATTTTTAATTACTCATATTTATGTACAGCAGCCAAAGATTGTATTGTATTGTATTTGATTTATTTTTCATGAAATTTTTACATAAGTTTTAGTGAGTTTTTTCCTTTTTTGATCAGTTGAGATGGAATGATCTGTGTGTTAAACCACTGACCAATCACAACACTTCTTTATCCTCAATCCAGTCAGTAATAATAACATTAATGATAGGTTGGGTTGCATTCTTTTTCTTACCTAAGGAAGTTTACATATTCACCATGGCTGAAGTCAAAGTCAGCCATCTATTTGACAATCTATGTCCATGTATGAATACTTTACTTCAAAGTAGCTTCAGGATAAAGGGTGAGATCAGCCATCTCCCACCCGTCACCGCTTTATTCATCCCTCTGATACTGTGTCATCATCTTCTCCCCACACGGTTTAATATAATATTTATTATATTTTGGGGCCTGAAAATTGATGGCTTTTACAAAAGTAACCAGTTGAATTTTCGGTCAGTCAGTGAGAGTCACACACAGACTTTAGGGACAATGATTTTCTTGTTAAAGTATTATATAAACTACGGGAGCAGCACTCTTGTACAGTCTCCGCTTTACTTTTTACTTCCTTTACTTCACGTCATTTGGAGTTTTTTGTTTGTTTGTTTGTTTGTTTTTTAACCACTGTTGTACATAAAAATGTTTGCACTGTCTCAAAGTACACTGTGTGCCTGTGGCGCTGTTACTTCAACTATGTTCTTTATTTATTAGACTACCTTTTTCCCTTTATCCTGCTTCTGTAACCATCGAGGAAAAAACCCCACGGAATTAAAGATAAACTACATCACCCAGAAGTCAACGTGAACCCGCGCATGCTCACTTTGAGTCGGCTCACGACGCCGATTTTGTTGTGGCTTACAGCACGTCTGTCTGGTCTGAAAGCGCAAGTAAATATATGTTGCAGTGATGTAGCGAACAGGAGGAGGACTTTACCCTGCTGTGATTGGCTACAGTCAGCTAATGTTCCACTCTTCCGGCCTTTACGATTGATTTTTAAACCGCTGCTAGCAGCTAAGCTAGCCAACGAGCTAGCAAAACAAGCCGCAGCGAACCTGCGATGCCCTGCTGTTTGTCCCTCTCGTCTCGGCCCGCTGCCCTTCGACTCCACCAACACAGCCAGCCACAGTATTGCGTGCGGTGTTGAGCAAACCCCTGTCCTCCTCATTCTCCTTATGCTGTTGTTGCTGCCGGACGTCCAGCTACGATGTGGCAGAGTGTCGGGCTCACAGTGCTGGTCATTGTGGCCGCACTCATCTGTGCGCTGCTCTTCATGCTGTTTGGTAAGTTTATATGAGAAAACCTTCGTTAGTCACGTATGTAAATCTCTTAATTGGTGTCCCAACGTTATGTTAAAGGGTCTGGTGTTTTGTTGGTGGTCATTCTCGGTGGCTAACTTGGCTAACAAAGGGCTATAGCAGCTGGGTGTAAAGTAAGAGACTCTCATAATGAAAAGTCTCCTTTAAAAAAGGCAGAACTACTCCTTTAAAGTCTCCCTGCGTGCCTTTCTATTTTTATCTACTGCCTCCTTCGCTTTACTAACTGTGGCTCATATGATCTGCAGACTACAGGGAAGAAAAATGCTGTTTGCCTCATTCTGGATTTTCTTATTTAGCTCACACTCACTTTTATGTGTGTTTACCTTAAACTTAAACTCATGTGCCTACTACTGCAGCCTTTAACTCGTCAAATGTTAAATTAATCAACGACTATTCTGATAATGAATCGCTTTTAAAGAAAAAAAACTGTAAAATTCTTTCAGTAAGTGTGAATTTTCTCTTGTTTCTTGTCTCCTCTGTGAGTTAAGAAAGGCCAAGAAGTGCCTTCAACTGCCGAAAAATGCATAAAAAGCACATGTATATGAAGTAGGCTGAATCTGATTTTCAGGAGTTTGCAGACTTTGCCTTACATTAAAGTTTTAAAAGCTGTTTTTTCACCTGCTGCTAAAAAGCCCTGCAGAGTTTTAATTCAGGATCCTTTGAAGAACATATTGCTCTGTCTGCTCCTTTAGTAAACGCTACACCACTCGCCTCCTTTTAATTGTACAATAGAAGTTTGAAAAAAGGCTTTTGTGTGTTTGAGTTAAAAAATTTTACTCTCAGGCATCCCCACTCAGGTGACCCCTCACACGTTGGGGTGAGGCAAGGTCTCAGAGTGGGTAATGTCCCCCGGCTTTTTTTCACACCTAGGAAATGTGATGAGGCACGTGATTAATAGTGGGTCAACAGCCCTCTTAAGGGACAACCCCCACTGGAGTATAAATACCTGGGACTCTCCACCATTTGGTTTTACAACTGAAGAAGCCTCTCAGATGAGAGGCGACACCCCATCACGAAACTTCAAGATATTCAAGGAAGCTTTTATTGTCATTCGCATCATGGGGTGGAACGAAATTATGTACAGACGGTCCCGGAGCGAAAAGAAACAGGATAATGAAGAAACAGTCCAGTCGCTTTCTTTCCAAACTCCTTAGGATTACTATGACCTGAATGACTGAGGACCTATACATACTTGCTACAACAGTTAGTTTTTAGGACTGTTTTTTTTTCATACACTGTCAGCCCTTTTTCTTAGGTAAACCTTGCTAAATTAAGCGGAACCAACCTTTGCATTTAGAGCTGCCTTAATTTCTCGTATCTGACTTGAAATTGTCAGAGAACTGCTACAGATTTGCAGATTTGACGTCCACAACGTGAATCCTCCGTTTCATCACATCAAGGAGCTCTGTTGGCTTTAGATCTGGTGACTGTGGCATTTATGTAAGGCTCAGTTGGTGTTAAAGAGCCCAAAGTGTGTCAGTGAAATCTCCCCACACATAATGTGTAGTTCTCAAACCATGTGTCAGTGTGTAAAGGCATATGATAGGCTCATTAGATATTTGCATTTACACTTTTTTTCTTTTACCTCTCAGGTTGGTATGTAGTCTGGCAGCTCTTCCTGTCCAAGTTCAAGTTCCTGCGTGAGCTTGTCGGTGATGCCGGCACCCCGCAGGCTGAAAGTCAACCGTCCGAACCCAAGAGCGAACGTACAGCCGGCGCCCCGGCACGAAATCGACCCCGGAGTGCACGCCAAAGAGTCGCCTTTCCAGAAAGCGCCTCGTAGAACATCCAGACGACTGCTGCTTTTCCTCCACATCTTCACATGAAACCTGTATGCGATCATCAGATATTTCCCGCTCACCTGACACTACACAAGGACCTCGTGGATACTCGCTAGTCATCCCTCCACCTCCTCGCTCTCACAGGACACTTTATACTGACCAGGCAGATCTCCTGGCTTCAAAGGGAAAAGCCATCGACGTACATAACTGTCCATTTCTTTATGTAACCTGTTTGTATGCTTGAAGAAGCAGCAACATCATGGTCCTCTGGTTATCTGTAGTAGTGATGCTGTTTCCTGCCACCGGTGTGGAGTGTTTTGATTGTGTATTTTTTAGCAGAAGAACGCACTACTTTGAAGAAAGTAGGCAGAGAACTTTTTAAAGAAGAACAGGAGAAAAAAAACTGAACAGAGATTTGTGCAACTGACAGCTTTCTTTATAACATGACGTGCAATGAAAGGAATGTCTTTGCTGAGTGTACAGTGAACGTATTATGGACTTGCAGTAGCATCCATGAGGTAGAAGCGGTTTCACCCAGTAGATAATGCCCAAAGCCTCTGAGGAAGTTAACGAATGATGAGGCTTCATTCCAGCTGTGTAAAATGTGACCTTTATTTCTTCTATCATCTTCTTTTATACTTGAAGAGGCAGGAGAAAGTTTCGAGGAAATGATATTGAAGAGCAGAGTAGTTAGCAGAAAACCTGCCTGAGTGATGTCTGAACCTCCCCGCCCAGATCCCCGTGCCTCTGTCTGTATTAGTGCCTGTCTAGATGGCATCCACTCTTAATCGATGGCCTCCTTTTCGTATTAAGTAGCTTCATGTCCGCTTCAGGGCAGATCAAAGCTGACCAGGGCCTAGTAGATATTTATGTAATACAATTCTCCTACATGTAATCCTTGCACCTTTTTACGAGCAGTCATTTTTTCTTCTTCTGTGTAGCTTCAAATAAATAATGCCATAAATATATGTGGAGCTCTTCCCTGTTTGCCTCTTTTCTTTGGAAATGTTGCTCATTTAGAGTTCAAACTTCTAATGAGCTTTGACAGAAAGTTCTCAGTGAAATAAATACACACTACACAAAATATCTGATTCTGGAAACATGGATGACCAATGCATTTAAAAAAAAAAAAAAAAGAGTCGTAATCATTAATTCCTTTCCTCGTGAAGTAGGTGTAAACTCGTTTCTGTTTTCTGAGCACAGTGGTTTCTGTCATGCATCAGAAGTTAATGCGGATGATCAGCTTACTAGCCTTGGAAAAATCTAGAACCTATTCTAATCATCACACTGTCTTTATTTATATATACACTGAAGTGTCAAAACTTATCATTAAGGGTGCAGAGGATGTCAAATGACATGTTTATGGAATAATGTGTATAATCAGATAGGATTAGTTGTAGTGTCTGTAAAATTTAAGACACAATTTTCTCAAATATGTATAAAAAAATTAGTTTTTGTCTTCATATTTCAGTAATTCATTTTTTTCTAAGTCATATCCTCAGTAAGCTAAAGAGCCTACAATATTAGAGAGAAAACAATCCCCTCTGAGCAGCAGTTGGTGACCGCAGAGAGGACAAACTAAATTTTAACAGGAAGAGGCCTCCAGTAGAGCCAGGCTCAGGCTGGGGGAGCCTTCATCGGCGGCGACGGGCTTGCTGGGCTTAAGCCTGGGTTGCTGTTTCAGAAGCCCAGGATCTTCGAATTTGTTTCATAGTTAGATGCCTGACTGACAACTGTATAAAACAAAAACGACACAATATTTGAAGCACATAGCGCACAGTCGTAAATCCCCCCTAATTTTGGTATAATTCAAGCTCAGACACTAGGCGACTGAGCACAACACTAACAAATGTGAGTGAGGGGGGAGAAGCTGCTGCCTGCGAGTTTGCTGCAGACAGAGTAGAGCTTAAGTTTGACCAGGTACCAAAGCAAATCAAATCCTGACAAAGATGAGCTAAAAGGAGCCAACACAGAGCAGCAACCCGGAGATGAGGTGGGATTTTGCATGTTTGCAGTTGCAGAAAACATAGCAGACCACTGTCCGTCTGCCCCATCAGCACACTGCAATAAAAGAATGAGGAAGCTGGCCGAGAACAGGACGACTAGAAAGAGACCGAGTCATGTAGAATGTTTTATAAAGATCACGTGGCTCTGTTTTGTAGCACTCTGACCTTTTGTCTGATTAGCCACAGATATATCTGAAGGTATTACTCATTGTAGTGTGGAGATGAATTTGAATATGCACTTTCTGCTGTGCATTAAATCATTTCAGTGTTTGGCATTTCACTATTCAAAATTAGAATAATTAATTGTCTGTAAATAATATTGTTATGAAGGCTAGATGCATTTCCAGGAGTGGGGATTTATTTTTCTTCTTATCCAAAGTCTTTAATCTTGAAAACTGCATGACACACTGGCAGGCAGAAAAGACCATTTGGTGAAAATATCAATTCTGGGGATCTGGAACACGGAGAGTAGAATATCTAAACAAATGTAACCAGCTAACCTCAAACACCGGTTATACTTTGAGTGTCTCCCGTGTTTTTCACACATACAGAAAGACATTACTGTGACATCCACTTCAAATTGAACTACAGGGTGATGCTACGATACATGATATTGAGACAAACAATTCTAATCTGATATGACATTCTTAGCAAATTTACAGCAAATAGAACAAAGCACAAATTCAAAGTTTTTTTTTATTTTTTATTTTTATTTTATTTTATTTTGTGGTTTGGTGCTGTTTCTGAACTCAAAATGTCCTGTTGTAATTGGACATTTTGAGCTAAGAAACAGCACCAAACTCCAACAACACTTCCCTCATGGTGCTTTATATTGTAAGGTCAAGACCCTACAATATTGCACAAAAAGTCCAACCCCCTAGAGAAAGCACTTTGGCGACAGTGGGAAGGAAAAACTCTCTTTGAAAAGAGAGAAACCTCCGGCAGACCCAGGCTCTGGGATGGGGTGGCCATCTGCCTCGGCCAGTTGGTGATGAGGGAAGGAAGTTGGGAGAAGAAGAGGGGTTCTTTTTAACCACCTGGTCTTAAAATTAAATTTAGATGCCCAATTTCAATGAATATTTTAAGCCACTTTAAGAGTTTTGCCACATAGTGGCATGCACGTGTCAGTTCAATTTTAGCGTGCACACGAGAAAGCCCTAAAGATGATGTTTTGGCTCCTCAGTTTGGCGTGTTTTTTGAAGCTTTTGATGATTGCTTCGTCAACCACTGGGTTGCTTGACTTCAATAAGAGTGCTGGAGAATCCCACCTGTCATGGAGTTCGTTGTACACCGTCAGGGCGAGTTGTTCAATGTTCTCCAAGGACATTTTGTAGTTTTTGGACAGAATTTTGTTCCAGATCTTATGGGAAAGCTTCTGTATAACAAAATCTGATGTTCCTGGACGCCATGTTGTCGTCTCATTTTCTTGGCTCATAGCGTGCATTACCAGATCTTTAGTGACGTTTTTCACCACTTCCTTGTACTCTTCTCTGTGTTTAGAGACACTAAGGACTCTTCTTGGTAATGACAACAGCTTTTCGGTGAAGGCTGGGACAGTAATATTATCAAGCTGTTCCCTCAGATTGAAAATCAAATATTTTTCCTTGCAGTTATGTGCTTTGGAAAGATTCTTGAGAATGGCCTTGTCTAGATTTTTCAGCCGTTTTGGGGACAGATCCAAATGTTTCTTCTCAACATCAGGCCAGATTTTCTCAATCAGGCGATCGCTGATGCAGTCGGGAGTGAGGCGCTCTGTGAAGAGCTTGTATTTAGAGGAGACTTTTTCTATGGCCTGAAAAACCACCGACTGGATCAGTCTGTTGACGCGCAACTTATCCTCCATTTTCAGTGTTTTCTCCAGTGTTGATGTTTCAGCCTTTGTCTCCAGTATTTGTTTGGTCTCATCTGCACTGTGATACACCTGGAGGGTTTCTGATGAGGGCGACTCTGGGGTTGCCGTCTCTACTGTCTCAGTCTTTGCCTCCACTAATTCTTGGGTCTGCTCGTCCAGAATTTTCTGAATTTCTTTTGTGTCCTTCACCACTTTCTGCTCTTCCAGGACTTTACTTTCTTCCTCCAGCACTTTCTTCTCCTGCTCCAGATTCTCTCTGTGTTTTTTCTCATTCCACAGAGTGTCTGCCAGAGAGGCCTGGTGTTGCTGAAGCTGTGCGAGCTCAGCAGACAGACTTTCCTTCTCCTGTTTCAGGATCAGGATTTTGCTGTCACTCTGCCCAAGCTGCTCTTTCACACAGTTCATTTCAAGGTCAAAGGCGATGGTCTGTTCCTCCTTTTCTTCTCCAGCTTGGATCTTAAATTGTTCCAGCTTGGTACCCATCAGGGAAATTTGGGCCATCAGCTGTTTGATTTGCTGTCTGGCTGTCTTTGAATCCTCTTTTAAACGTTTATTTTCGGACAGAGCTTTTAGGAAGGCTTTCCTAACCCGAACAAGGTCGTCCACTATACTCTTTGGCAGCGTGCACACAACTTTGGGATTCTCGTGTGTCTGAAGCTGTGCAGGTTTGGGAGACAGACTGTCCTTCTCCTGTTTCAGGGTCAGGATTTCGCTGTCCCTCTGCTGAAGCTGCTGTTTCAGACGGTTCATGTCAAGGTCAAAGTTGTTGGTCTGACCTGAACAAGTCTGATCCCCTTTTTCTTTGGTGGCGCTGCTCATTTCCACTTTGCGTGACACTGATTCATCAGTGAGTTCTCCAGCTTGGATCTCATACTGGTCCAGCTCGGCACGCATCAGGGAAATTTGGGCCATCAGCTGTTTGATTTGCTGTCTGGCTGTCTTTGTATCCTCTTTTAAAATGTTATTTTCAGAGAGAGTGTTTTGGAAGGCTTTCCTCACCTGAATAAGGCTGTCCAGTGTACTCTTTGGCAAAGTGCACACAAATTGTGGTTTTGCTTTTTGGTTGCTCATTTTTGACATTTGAAACAACGCTACGGTGTTACAATGAAACAGATATTCAGATATGACTGAGGGCAGCAGAACAAAAGTTCATCCAGTGAATCGCTCGTGACTGTAAGAAACGTGCTTGTCCTGTGTGGGTCTCACCTGCTATTTATAGAGTTGGGTTGACTGTGATGTCACAAGCCTGATTCTCTTGCCTTTCATCTTTGAAACAGGCCCCGCCCACAACAACGTTCCCCATTGTCTGATTGAAAATAGGTAACGCCCACAAAGAACAGAGCTTCTGACATCATGGCTCGATTAATTTGCATTTTGGTCACTTCATTGAAAAAAGAAAAAACAGTCTGATAAATTTTACTGAGGTACTGAAAACTTATTGTTCCCTTTTGAGAGCATCTTCTTTAGGTGTTTATACCTTAGCACGTTACAAGTTTCAGTTAATTTAATAACAGACATCCAGTTCACTTTATTTGTTCCCTTCTTCCCCTATGGCAGACTTACATTTCAGTTCCTTAAAAATACTATCCCTTAATGTACGAGGTATTCGTGACAGTACCAAAAGAAAGTCCATTTTCATTTTCTGTAGACGGAAAAATGCTGGTTATTGACTGATAATGACTGATATTTGCATCCTCTGTGCTGTGTGGTGCTGGAAGATGAGCAAACATCCTCCTGATTTTGTGATACAGCCCATGCACGCTTTAATCACAGCTGCCTGTGTTATTGCAGTTTACGTCCTCGGTCTAATACTTAAAGTTATTTATTATAAAGTCTTCCATCCAAATCCTGACAAAGATGAGCTGAAAAGGACCAGCGCAGAGCAGCAACCTAAAGATGAGATGGGATTTCGTATGTTTGCAGTAGCAGAAAACATGCCAGTTAACCTTCAGTTAACCAAATATCCATATAAGGTTCAAAACAGGGTCTTAAAATGTTGTTTCTTTGTTTCCATGTATGTTAAGACAACAATGTTATTGAGTAATTTTATGTTATTTCTTGTGCTATTTCTTTTGTTATCTGCATGTTATCTGCATGTTATGTGCACTTGAACCTGTTAATTTTATTGGTTTGTGTAGTTACATATTGTGGTCGCGGGGGGAGCAGTGCTTAAGGCTTTACCTGCAGTTTCCCCAAAAAAACTTACCAAGAAATGCATCTTGGGACTTCCTGTTTACTTTTATTTGTGGATGTGGATCGGATTGTTGTGAAGAAGTTAAATTGTTGGTAAGGAATTGTTAAATATGCACATAACTCGTTGAAAGATATTGGTATAATTGTAGTGCAGTGGTAAAACATCAGTATTTTAACAAGATGATGTGTTTCTGAAATGGATGATGCAAAGGACCTGTATGTGTATGAGCGGCTATTTTCTGCATGCAAGGGATAAGTTGTGAGCTGTGTGCTGCAGTATTCCAAGTGAGCTGAGATTGCTGTGGAATATCAGTGTTTATAGAAAATGTATGTAACACTTCCACTTTTTTTTTTTAAAGGAGCCTTGTGTGATTTAGCTCTTTGTATTTTGTTCTGCACAGACAGAGGCCACGGCCGTATTTTTGTGTTTTGTATTTTATTTCATTTCCTTTCTTCCTCATATTGTGCCGGCACATCTTTTTTTAAAAATCGTTTATTCTGTTACTTTGCCACGTTACCTCTCATGTTGTCAGTGTTCAGTACAAGTCCACATGGCTGCTGTTTGACAAAAGTAAAGGTCAAAGGACATTTTTGTTTATTGACAATAAAAACTGCACATTAAGAACCCCAGTGTTTGTGTCCTGTGTGGCTAACCATTTTCCAGGCTACACTCATCTTAATGTGGAGATGAATTTGAATATGCACTTTCTGCTGTGCATTAAATCATTTCACTGTGTGTCAAACCATTTCAACATATCAGTCATTAAATTAAAGGGGAAATGAGGAATGAGCTGTTTTGTATTATTACTATTGTTTTTGTTGTGATATATTTGCATATTTATTTTTTGTATATCTGTCTATAAACTCAGCATCAACTTAACATAAATAATATATTTATTTTTGGGCTCTATTTCTGTTTCCTGTGTTTTATTCAAACATTCGGCCTCCGTAGGCGAAGCAATTCTGATTAGCTTATTATTTATCATGCTACAGTCAGGCGCCCTGGTCCTTCACCGTGTTACACCTATTCTACATCAGTGAATTGCATGCAAAGAGAAGATGTGTCCAGGAGAGAAGCCAGCATCACTGAGTCAGATCAAAAAATGATCACAATCAAATGATCCCCCCTGTTCCTTAACCTTATGTCCTGTTTCTACATGGACTGATCTGTTGCTCAGTGTCCTTTTAAATCCTGTTTATCAGTTTTAATTCAGATGTGTCAGTCTGAGGGGGAACACAATCTAAACAAATCTAAATAAAACCAGGTTGAAGGCTTTCTATTCAAAATTAAAATAATTAATTGTCTGTAAATAATATTGTTATGAAGGCTAGATGCATTTCCAGGAGTGGGGATTTATTTTTCTTCTTATCCAAAGTCTTTAATCTTGAAAACTGCATGACACACTGGCAGGCAGAAAAGACCATTTGGTGAAAATATCAATTCTGGGGATCTGGAACACGGAGAGTAGAATATCTAAACAAAAGCAACCAGCTAACCTCAAACACCGGTTATACTTTGAGTGTCTCCCGTGTTTTTCACACATACAGAAAGACATTACTGTGACATCCACTTCAAATTGAACTACAGGGCGATGCTACGATACATGATATTGAGACACACAATTCTAATCTGATATGACATTCTTAGCAAATTTACAGCAAATAGAACAAAGCACAAATTCAAAGTTTTTTTTATTTTTATTTTTTATTTTATTTTGTGGTTTGGTGCTGTTTCTGAACTCAAAATGTCCTGTTGTAATTGGACATTTTGAGCTAAGAAACAGCACCAAGCCCCAACAACACTTCCCTCATGGTGCTTTATATTGTAAGGTCAAGACCCTACAATATTGCACAAAAAGTCCAACCCCCTAGAGCAAGCACTTTGGCGACAGTGGGAAGGAAAAACTCTCTTTGAAAAGAGAGAAACCTCCGGCAGACCCAGGCTCTGGGATGGGGTGGCCATCTGCCTCGGCCAGTTGGTGATGAGGGAAGGAAGTTGGGAGAAGAAGAGGGGTTCTTTTTAACCACCTGGTTTTAAAATAAAATTTAGATGCCCAATTTCAATGAATATTTTAAGCCACTTTAAGAGTTTTGCCACATAGTGGCATGCACGTGTCAGTTCAATTTTAGCGTGCACACGAGAAAGCCCTAAAGATGATGTTTTGGCTCCTCAGTTTGGCGTGTTTTTTGAAGGTTTTGACGATTGCTTCGTCAACCACTGGGTTGCTTGACTTCAATAAGAGTGCTGGAGAATCCCACCTGTCATGGAGTTCGTTGTACACCGTCAGGGCGAGTTGTTCAATGTTCTCCAAGGACATTTTGTAGTTTTTGGACAGAATTTTGTTCCAGATCTTATGGGAAAGCTTCTGTATAATAAAATCTGATGTTCCTGGACGCCATGTTGTCGTCTCATTTTCTTGGCTCATAGCGTGCATTACCAGATCTTTAGTGACGTTTTTCACCACTTCCTTGTACTCTTCTCTGTGTTTAGAGACACTGAGGACTCTTCTTGGTAATGACAACAGCTTTTCGGTGAAGGCTGGGACAGTAATATTATCAAGCTGTTCCCTCAGATTAAAAATCAAATATTTTTCCTTGCAGTTGTGTGCTTTGGAAAGATTCTTGAGAATGGCCTTGTCTAGATTTTTCAGCCGTTTTGGGGACAGATCCAAATGTTTCTTCTCAACATCAGGCCAGATTTTCTCAATCAGGCGATCGCTGATGCAGTCGGGAGTGAGGCGCTCTGTGAAGAGCTTGTATTTAGAGGAGACTTTTTCTATGGCCTGAGAAACCACCGACTGGATCAGTCTGTTGACGCGCAACTTATCCTCCATTTTCAGTGTTTTCTCCAGTGTTGATGTTTCAGCCTTTGTCTCCAGTATTTGGTTGGTCTCATCTGCACTGTGATACACCTGGAGGGTTTCTGATGAGGGCGACTCTGGGGTTGCCGTCTCTACTGTCTCAGTCTTTGCCTCCACTAATTCTTGGGTCTGCTCGTCCAGAATTTTCTGAATTTCTTTTGTGTCCTTCACCACTTTCTGCTCTTCCAGGACTTTACTTTCTTCCTCCAGCACTTTCTTCTCCTGCTCCAGATTCTCTCTGTGTTTTTTCTCATTCCACAGAGTGTCTGCCAGAGAGGCCTGGTGTTGCTGAAGCTGTGCGAGCTCAGCAGACAGACTTTCCTTCTCCTGTTTCAGGATCAGGATTTTGCTGTCACTCTGCCCAAGCTGCTCTTTCACACAGTTCATTTCAAGGTCAAAGGCGATGGTCTGTTCCTCCTTTTCTTCTCCAGCTTGGATCTTAAATTGTTCCAGCTTGGTACCCATCAGGGAAATTTGGGCCATCAGCTGTTTGATTTGCTGTCTGGCTGTCTTTGAATCCTCTTTTAAACGTTTATTTTCGGACAGAGCTTTTAGGAAGGCTTTCCTAACCCGAACAAGGTCGTCCACTATACTCGTTGGCAGCGTGCACACAACTTTGGGATTCTCGTGTGTCTGAAGCTGTGCAGGTTTGGGAGACAGACTGTCCTTCTCCTGTTTCAGGGTCAGGATTTCGCTGTCCCTCTGCTGAAGCTGCTGTTTCAGACGGTTCATGTCAAGGTCAAAGTTGTTGGTCTGACCTGAACAAGTCTGATCCCCTTTTTCTTTGGTGGCGCTGCTCATTTCCACTTTGCGTGACACTGATTCATCAGTGAGTTCTCCAGCTTGGATCTCATACTGGTCCAGCTCGGCACGCATCAGGGAAATTTGGGCCATCAGCTGTTTGATTTGCTGTCTGGCTGTCTTTGTATCCTCTTTTAAAATGTTATTTTCAGAGAGAGTGTTTTGGAAGGCTTTCCTCACCTGAATAAGGCTGTCCAGTGTACTCTTTGGCAAAGTGCACACAAATTGTGGGTTTGCTTTTTGGTTGCTCATTTTTGACATTTGAAACAACGCTACGGTGTTACAATGAAACAGATATTCAGATATGACTGAGGGCAGCAGAACAAAAGTTCATCCAGTGAATCGCTCGTGACTGTAAGAAACGTGCTTGTCCTGTGTGGGTCTCACCTGCTATTTATAGAGTTGGGTTGACTGTGATGTCACAAGCCTGATTCTCTTGCCTTTCATCTTTGAAACAGGCCCCGCCCACAACAACGTTCCCCATTGTCTGATTGAAAATAGGTAACGCCCACAAAGAACAGAGCTTCTGACGTCATGGCTCGATTAATTTGCATTTTGGTCACTTCATTGAAAAAAGAAAAAACAGTCTGATAAATTTTACTGAGGTACTGAAAACTTATTGTTCCCTTTTGAGAGCATCTTCTTTAGGTGTTTATACCTTAGCACGTTACAAGTTTCAGTTAATTTAATAACAGACATCCAGTTCACTTTATTTGTTCCCTTCTTCCCCTATGGCAGACTTACATTTCAGTTCCTTTAAAATACTATCCCTTAATGTACGAGGTATTCGTGACAGTACCAAAAGAAAGTCCATTTTCATTTTCTGTAGACGGAAAAATGCTGGTTATTGACTGATAATGACTGATATTTGCATCCTCTGTGCTGTGTGGTGCTGGAAGATGAGCAAACATCTTCCTGATTTTGTGATACAGCCCATGCACGCTTTAATCACAGCTGCCTGTGTTATTGCAGTTTACGTCCTCGGTCTAATACTTAAAGTTATTTATTATAAAGTCTTCCATCCAAATCCTGACAAAGATGAGCTGAAAAGGACCAGCGCAGAGCAGCAACCTAAAGATGAGATGGGATTTCGTATGTTTGCAGTAGCAGAAAACATGCCAGTTAACCTTCAGTTAACCAAATATCCATATAAGGTTCAAAACAGGGTCTTAAAATGTTGTTTCTTTGTTTCCATGTATGTTAAGACAACAATGTTATTGAGTAATTTTATGTTATTTCTTGTGCTATTTCTTTTGTTATCTGCATGTTATCTGCATGTTATGTGCACTTGAACCTGTTAATTTTATTGGTTTGTGTAGTTACATATTGTGGTCGCGGGGGGAGCAGTGCTTAAGGCTTTACCTGCAGTTTCCCCAAAAAAACTTACCAAGAAATGCATCTTGGGACTTCCTGTTTACTTTTATTTGTGGATGTGGATCGGATTGTTGTGAAGAAGTTAAATTGTTGGTAAGGAATTGTTAAATATGCACATAACTCGTTGAAAGATATTGGTATAATTGTAGTGCAGTGGTAAAACATCAGTATTTTAACAAGATGATGTGTTTCTGAAATGGATGATGCAAAGGACCTGTATGTGTATGAGCGGCTATTTTCTGCATGCAAGGGATAAGTTGTGAGCTGTGTGCTGCAGTATTCCAAGTGAGCTGAGATTGCTGTGGAATATCAGTGTTTATAGAAAATGTATGTAACACTTCCACTTTTTTTTTTTAAAGGAGCCTTGTGTGATTTAGCTCTTTGTATTTTGTTCTGCACAGACAGAGGCCACTGCCGTATTTTTGTGTTTTGTATTTTATTTCATTTCCTTTCTTCCTCATATTGTGCCGGCACATCTTTTTTTAAAAATCGTTTATTCTGTTACTTGGCCACGTTACCTCTCATGTTGTCAGTGTTCAGTACAAGTCCACATGGCTGCTGTTTGACAAAAGTAAAGGTCAAAGGACATTTTTGTTTATTGACAATAAAAACTGCACATTAAGAACCCCAGTGTTTGTGTCCTGTGTGGCTAACCATTTTCCAGGCTACACTCATCTTAATGTGGAGATGAATTTGAATATGCACTTTCTGCTGTGCATTAAATCATTTCACTGTGTGTCAAACCATTTCAACATATCAGTCATTAAATTAAAGGGGAAATGAGGAATGAGCTGTTTTGTATTATTACTATTGTTTTTGTTGTGATATATTTGCATATTTATTTTTTGTATATCTGTCTATAAACTCAGCATCAACTTAACATAAATAATATATTTATTTTTGGGCTCTATTTGTGTTTCCTGTGTTTTATTCAAACATTCGGCCTCCGTAGGCGAAGCAATTCTGATTAGCTTATTATTTATCATGCTACAGTCAGGCGCCCTGGTCCTTCACCGTGTTACACCTATTCTACATCAGTGAATTGCATGCAAAGAGAAGATGTGTCCAGGAGAGAAGCCAGCATCACTGAGTCAGATCAAAAAATGATCACAATCAAATGATCCCCCCTGTTCCTTAACCTTATGTCCTGTTTCTACATGGACTGATCTGTTGCTCAGTGTCCTTTTAAATCCTGTTTATCAGTTTTAATTCAGATGTGTCAGTCTGAGGGGGAACACAATCTAAACAAATCTAAATAAAACCAGGTTGAAGGCTTTCTATTCAAAATTAAAATAATTAATTGTCTGTAAATAATATTGTTATGAAGGCTAGATGCATTTCCAGGAGTGGGGATTTATTTTTCTTCTTATCCAAAGTCTTTAATCTTGAAAACTGCATGACACACTGGCAGGCAGAAAAGACCATTTGGTGAAAATATCAATTCTGGGGATCTGGAACACGGAGAGTAGAATATCTAAACAAATGCAACCAGCTAACCTCAAACACCGGTTATACTTTGAGTATCTCCCGTGTTTTTCACACATACAGAAAGACATTACTGTGACATCCACTTCAAATTGAACTACAGGGCGATGCTACGATACATGATATTGAGACAAACAATTCTAATCTGATATGACATTCTTAGCAAATTTACAGCAAATAGAACAAAGCACAAATTCAAAGTTTTTTTATTTTTTATTTTTTATTCTATTTTGTGGTTTGGTGCTGTTTCTGAACTCAAAATGTCCTGTTGTAATTGGACATTTTGAGCTAAGAAACAGCACCAAACTCCAACAACACTTCCCTCATGGTGCTTTATATTGTAAGGTCAAGACCCTACAATATTGCACAAAAAGTCCAACCCCCTAGAGCAAGCACTTTGGCGACAGTGGGAAGGAAAAACTCTCTTTGAAAAGAGAGAAACCTCCGGCAGACCCAGGCTCTGGGATGGGGTGGCCATCTGCCTCGGCCAGTTGGTGATGAGGGAAGGAAGTTGGGAGAAGAAGAGGGGTTCTTTTTAACCACATGGTCTTAAAATTAAATTTAGATGCCCAATTTCAATGAATATTTTAAGCCACTTTAAGAGTTTTGCCACATAGTGGCATGCACGTGTCAGTTCAATTTTAGCGTGCACACGAGAAAGCCCTAAAGATGATGTTTTGGCTCCTCAGTTTGGCGTGTTTTTTGAAGCTTTTGATGATTGCTTCGTCAACCACTGGGTTGCTTGACTTCAATAAGAGTGCTGGAGAATCCCACCTGTCATGGAGTTCGTTGTACACCGTCAGGGCGAGTTGTTCAATGTTCTCCAAGGACATTTTGTAGTTTTTGGACAGAATTTTGTTCCAGATCTTATGGGAAAGCTTCTGTATAATAAAATCTGATGTTCCTGGACGCCATGTTGTCGTCTCATTTTCTTGGCTCATAGCGTGCATTACCAGATCTTTAGTGACGTTTTTCACCACTTCCTTGTACTCTTCTCTGTGTTTAGAGACACTGAGGACTCTTCTTGGTAATGACAACAGCTTTTCGGTGAAGGCTGGGACAGTAATATTATCAAGCTGTTCCCTCAGATTAAAAATCAAATATTTTTCCTTGCAGTTATGTGCTTTGGAAAGATTCTTGAGAATGGCCTTGTCTAGATTTTTCAGCCGTTTTGGGGACAGATCCAAATGTTTCTTCTCAACATCAGGCCAGATTTTCTCAATCAGGCGATCGCTGATGCAGTCGGGAGTGAGGCGCTCTGTGAAGAGCTTGTATTTAGAGGAGACTTTTTCTATGGCCTGAAAAACCACCGACTGGATCAGTCTGTTGACGCGCAACTTATCCTCCATTTTCAGTGTTTTCTCCAGTGTTGGTGTTTCAGCCTTTGTCTCCAGTATTTGTTTGGTCTCATCTGCACTGTGATACACCTGGAGGGTTTCTGATGAGGGCGACTCTGAGGTTGCCGTCTCTACTGTCTCAGTCTTTGCCTCCACTAATTCTTGGGTCTGCTCGTCCAGAATTTTCTGAATTTCTTTTGTGTCCTTCACCACTTTCTGCTCTTCCAGGACTTTACTTTCTTCCTCCAGCACTTTCTTCTCCTGCTCCAGATTCTCTCTGTGTTTTTTCTCATTCCACAGAGTGTCTGCCAGAGAGGCCTGGTGTTGCTGAAGCTGTGCGAGCTCAGCAGACAGACTTTCCTTCTCCTGTTTCAGGATCAGGATTTTGCTGTCACTCTGCCCAAGCTGCTCTTTCACACAGTTCATTTCAAGGTCAAAGGCGATGGTCTGTTCCTCCTTTTCTTCTCCAGCTTGGATCTTAAATTGTTCCAGCTTGGTACCCATCAGGGAAATTTGGGCCATCAGCTGATTGATTTGCTGTCTGGCTGTCTTTGAATCCTCTTTTAAACGTTTATTTTCGGACAGAGCTTTTAGGAAGGCTTTCCTAACCCGAACAAGGTCGTCCACTATACTCTTTGGCAGCGTGCACACAACTTTGGGATTCTCGTGTGTCTGAAGCTGTGCAGGTTCGGGAGACAGACTGTCCTTCTCCTGTTTCAGGGTCAGGATTTCGCTGTCCCTCTGCTGAAGCTGCTGTTTCAGACGGTTCATGTCAAGGTCAAAGTTGTTGGTCTGACCTGAACAAGTCTGATCCCCTTTTTCTTTGGTGGCGCTGCTCATTTCCACTTTGCGTGACACTGATTCATCAGTGAGTTCTCCAGCTTGGATCTCATACTGGTCCAGCTCGGCACGCATCAGGGAAATTTGGGCCATCAGCTGTTTGATTTGCTGTCTGGCTGTCTTTGTATCCTCTTTTAAAATGTTATTTTCAGAGAGAGTGTTTTGGAAGGCTTTCCTCACCTGAATAAGGTTGTCCAGTGTACTCTTTGGCAAAGTGCACACAAATTGTGGGTTTGCTTTTTGGTTGCTCATTTTTGACATTTGAAACAACGCTACGGTGTTACAATGAAACAGATATTCAGATATGACTGAGGGCAGCAGAACAAAAGTTCATCCAGTGAATCGCTCGTGACTGTAAGAAACGTGCTTGTCCTGTGTGGGTCTCACCTGCTATTTATAGAGTTGGGTTGACTGTGATGTCACAAGCCTGATTCTCTTGCCTTTCATCTTTGAAACAGGCCCCGCCCACAACAACGTTCCCTATTGGCTGATTGAAATGGGTAACGCCCACAAAGAACAGAGCTTCTGACGTCATGGCTCGATTAATTTGCATTTTGGTCACTTCATTGACGGCCGTATTTTTGTGTTTTTTTGTATTTTATTTCATTTCCTTTCTTCCTCATATTGTGCCGGCACATCTTTTTTTTAAAAATCGTTTATTCTGTTACTTTGCCACGTTACCTCTCATGTTGTCAGTGTTCAGTACAAGTCCACATGGTTGCTGTTTGACAAAAGTAAAGGTCAAAGGACATTTTTGGTTATTGACAATAAAAACTGCACGTTAAGAACCCCAGTATTTGTGTCCTGTGTGGCTAACCATTTTCCAGGCTACACTCATCTTAATGTGGAGATGAATTTGAATATGCACTTCCTGCTGAGCATTAAATCATTTCACTGTGTGTCAAACCATTTCAACATATCAGTCATTAAATTAAAGGGGAAATGAGGAATGAGCTGTTTTGTATTATTACTATTGTTTTTGTTGTGATATATTTGCATATTTATTTTTTGTATATCTGTCTATAAACTCAGCATCAACTTAACATAAATAATATATTTATTTTTGGGCTCTATTTCTGTTTCCTGTGTTTTATTCAAACATTCGGCCTCCGTAGGCGAAGCAATTCTGATTAGCTTATTATTTATCATGCTACAGTCAGGCGCCCTGGTCCTTCACCGTGTTACACCTATTCTACATCAGTGAATTGCATGCAAAGAGAAGATGTGTCCAGGAGAGAAGCCAGCATCACTGAGTCAGATCAAAAAATGATCACAATCAAATGATCCCCCCTGTTCCTTAACCTTATGTCCTGTTTCTACATGGACTGATCTGTTGCTCAGTGTCCTTTTAAATCCTGTTTATCAGTTTTAATTCAGATGTGTCAGTCTGAGGGGGAACACAATCTAAACAAATCTAAATAAAACCAGGTTGAAGGCTTTCTATTCAAAATTAAAATAATTAATTGTCTGTAAATAATATTGTTATGAAGGCTAGATGCATTTCCAGGAGTGGGGATTTATTTTTCTTCTTATCCAAAGTCTTTAATCTTGAAAACTGCATGACACACTGGCAGGCAGAAAAGACCATTTGGTGAAAATATCAATTCTGGGGATCTGGAACACGGAGAGTAGAATATCTAAACAAATGTAACCAGCTAACCTCAAACACCGGTTATACTTTGAGTATCTCCCGTGTTTTTCACACATACAGAAAGACATTACTGTGACATCCACTTCAAATTGAACTACAGGGTGATGCTACGATACATGATATTGAGACACACAATTCTAATCTGATATGACATTCTTAGCAAATTTACAGCAAATAGAACAAAGCACAAATTCAAAGGTTTTTTTTATTTTTAATTTTAATTTTATTTTGTTTTGTGGTTTGGTGCTGTTTCTGAACTCAAAATGTCCTGTTGTAATTGGACATTTTGAGCTAAGAAACAGCACCAAACTCCAACAACACTTCCCTCATGGTGCTTTATATTGTAAGGTCAAGACCCTACAATATTGCACAAAAAGTCCAACCCCCTAGAGCAAGCACTTTGGCGACAGTGGGAAGGAAAAACTCTCTTTGAAAAGAGAGAAACCTCCGGCAGACCCAGGCTCTGGGATGGGGTGGCCATCTGCCTCGGCCAGTTGGTGATGAGGGAAGGAAGTTGGGAGAAGAAGAGGGGTTCTTTTTAACCACCTGGTCTTAAAATTAAATTTAGATGCCCAATTTCAATGAATATTTTAAGCCACTTTAAGAGTTTTGCCACATAGTGGCATGCACGTGTCAGTTCAATTTTAGCGTGCACACGAGAAAGCCCTAAAGATGATGTTTTGGCTCCTCAGTTTGGCGTGTTTTTTGAAGGTTTTGACGATTGCTTCGTCAACCACTGGGTTGCTTGACTTCAATAAGAGTGCTGGAGAATCCCACCTGTCATGGAGTTCGTTGTACACCGTCAGGGCGAGTTGTTCAATGTTCTCCAAGGACATTTTGTAGTTTTTGGACAGAATTTTGTTCCAGATCTTATGGGAAAGCTTCTGTATAATAAAATCTGATGTTCCTGGACGCCATGTTGTCGTCTCATTTTCTTGGCTCATAGCGTGCATTACCAGATCTTTAGTGACGTTTTTCACCACTTCCTTGTACTCTTCTCTGTGTTTAGAGACACTGAGGACTCTTCTTGGTAATGACAACAGCTTTTCGGTGAAGGCTGGGACAGTAATATTATCAAGCTGTTCCCTCAGATTAAAAATCAAATATTTTTCCTTGCAGTTATGTGCTTTGGAAAGATTCTTGAGAATGGCCTTGTCTAGATTTTTCAGCCGTTTTGGGGACAGATCCAAATGTTTCTTCTCAACATCAGGCCAGATTTTCTCAATCAGGCGATCGCTGATGCAGTCGGGAGTGAGGCGCTCTGTGAAGAGCTTGTATTTAGAGGAGACTTTTTCTATGGCCTGAGAAACCACCGACTGGATCAGTCTGTTGACGCGCAACTTATCCTCCATTTTCAGTGTTTTCTCCAGTGTTGATGTTTCAGCCTTTGTCTCCAGTATTTGTTTGGTCTCATCTGCACTGTGATACACCTGGAGGGTTTCTGATGAGGGCGACTCTGGGGTTGCCGTCTCTACTGTCTCAGTCTTTGCCTCCGCTAATTCTTGGGTCTGCTCGTCCAGAATTTTCTGAATTTCTTTTGTGTCCTTCACCACTTTCTGCTCTTCCAGGACTTTACTTTCTTCCTCCAGCACTTTCTTCTCCTGCTCCAGATTCTCTCTGTGTTTTTTCTCATTCCACAGAGTGTCTGCCAGAGAGGCCTGGTGTTGCTGAAGCTGTGCGAGCTCAGCAGACAGACTTTCCTTCTCCTGTTTCAGGATCAGGATTTTGCTGTCACTCTGCCCAAGCTGCTCTTTCACACAGTTCATTTCAAGGTCAAAGGCGATGGTCTGTTCCTCCTTTTCTTCTCCAGCTTGGATCTTAAATTGTTCCAGCTTGGTACCCATCAGGGAAATTTGGGCCATCAGCTGTTTGATTTGCTGTCTGGCTGTCTTTGAATCCTCTTTTAAACGTTTATTTTCGGACAGAGCTTTTAGGAAGGCTTTCCTAACCCGAACAAGGTCGTCCACTATACTCTTTGGCAGCGTGCACACAACTTTGGGATTCTCGTGTGTCTGAAGCTGTGCAGGTTCGGGAGACAGACTGTCCTTCTCCTGTTTCAGGGTCAGGATTTCGCTGTCCCTCTGCTGAAGCTGCTGTTTCAGACGGTTCATGTCAAGGTCAAAGTTGTTGGTCTGACCTGAACAAGTCTGATCCCCTTTTTCTTTGGTGGCGCTGCTCATTTCCACTTTGCGTGACACTGATTCATCAGTGAGTTCTCCAGCTTGGATCTCATACTGGTCCAGCTCGGCACGCATCAGGGAAATTTGGGCCATCAGCTGTTTGATTTGCTGTCTGGCTGTCTTTGTATCCTCTTTTAAAATGTTATTTTCAGAGAGAGTGTTTTGGAAGGCTTTCCTCACCTGAATAAGGCTGTCCAGTGTACTCTTTGGCAAAGTGCACACAAATTGTGGTTTTGCTTTTTGGTTGCTCATTTTTGACATTTGAAACAACGCTACGGTGTTACAATGAAACAGATATTCAGATATGACTGAGGGCAGCAGAACAAAAGTTCATCCAGTGAATCGCTCGTGACTGTAAGAAACGTGCTTGTCCTGTGTGGGTCTCACCTGCTATTTATAGAGTTGGGTTGACTGTGATGTCACAAGCCTGATTCTCTTGCCTTTCATCTTTGAAACAGGCCCCGCCCACAACAACGTTCCCTATTGGCTGATTGAAATGGGTAACGCCCACAAAGAACAGAGCTTCTGACGTCATGGCTCGATTAATTTGCATTTTGGTCACTTCATTGACGGCCGTATTTTTGTGTTTTTTTGTATTTTATTTCATTTCCTTTCTTCCTCATATTGTGCCGGCACATCTTTTTTTAAAAATCGTTTATTCTGTTACTTTGCCACGTTACCTCTCATGTTGTCAGTGTTCAGTACAAGTCCACATGGCTGCTGTTTGACAAAAGTAAAGGTCAAAGGACATTTTTGGTTATTGACAATAAAAACTGCACATTAAGAACCCCAGTGTTTGTGTCCTGTGTGGCTAACCATTTTCCAGGCTACACTCATCTTAATGTGGAGATGAATTTGAATATGCACTTTCTGCTGTGCATTAAATCATTTCACTGTGTGTCAAACCATTTCAACATATCAGTCATTAAATTAAAGGGGAAATGAGGAATGAGCTGTTTTGTATTATTACTATTGTTTTTGTTGTGATATATTTGCATATTTATTTTTTGTATATCTGTCTATAAACTCAGCATCAACTTAACATAAATAATATATTTATTTTTGGGCTCTATTTGTGTTTCCTGTGTTTTATTCAAACATTCGGCCTCCGTAGGCGAAGCAATTCTGATTAGCTTATTATTTATCATGCTACAGTCAGGCGCCCTGGTCCTTCACCGTGTTACACCTATTCTACATCAGTGAATTGCATGCAAAGGGAAGATGTGTCCAGGAGAGAAGCCAGCATCACTGAGTCAGATCAAAAAATGATCACAATCAAATGATCCCCCCTGTTCCTTAACCTTATGTCCTGTTTCTACATGGACTGATCTGCTGCTCAGTGTCCTTTTAAATCCTGTTTATCAGTTTTAATTCAGATGTGTCAGTCTGAGGGGGAACACAATCTAAACAAATCTAAATAAAACCAGGTTGAAGGCTTTCTATTCAAAATTAAAATAATTAATTGTCTGTAAATAATATTGTTATGAAGGCTAGATGCATTTCCAGGAGTGGGGATTTATTTTTCTTCTTATCCAAAGTCTTTAATCTTGAAAACTGCATGACACACTGGCAGGCAGAAAAGACCATTTGGTGAAAATATCAATTCTGGGGATCTGGAACACGGAGAGTAGAATATCTAAACAAATGCAACCAGCTAACCTCAAACACCGGTTATACTTTGAGTGTCTCCCGTGTTTTTCACACATACAGAAAGACATTACTGTGACATCCACTTCAAATTGAACTACAGGGTGATGCTACGATACATGATATTGAGACAAACAATTCTAATCTGATATGACATTCTTAGCAAATTTACAGCAAATAGAACAAAGCACAAATTCAAAGTTTTTTTTTATTTTTTATTTTTTTTTTATTTTATTTTGTGGTTTGGTGCTGTTTCTGAACTCAAAATGTCCTGTTGTAATTGGACATTTTGAGCTAAGAAACAGCACCAAACTCCAACAACACTTCCCTCATGGTGCTTTATATTGTAAGGTCAAGACCCTACAATATTGCACAAAAAGTCCAACCCCCTAGAGCAAGCACTTTGGCGACAGTGGGAAGGAAAAACTCTCTTTGAAAAGAGAGAAACCTCCGGCAGACCCAGGCTCTGGGATGGGGTGGCCATCTGCCTCGGCCAGTTGGTGATGAGGGAAGGAAGTTGGGAGAAGAAGAGGGGTTCTTTTTAACCACCTGGTTTTAAAATTAAATTTAGATGCCCAATTTCAATGAATATTTTAAGCCACTTTAAGAGTTTTGCCACATAGTGGCATGCACGTGTCAGTTCAATTTTAGCGTGCACACGAGAAAGCCCTAAAGATGATGTTTTGGCTCCTCAGTTTGGCGTGTTTTTTGAAGCTTTTGATGATTGCTTCGTCAACCACTGGGTTGCTTGACTTCAATAAGAGTGCTGGAGAATCCCACCTGTCATGGAGTTCGTTGTACACCGTCAGGGCGAGTTGTTCAATGTTCTCCAAGGACATTTTGTAGTTTTTGGACAGAATTTTGTTCCAGATCTTATGGGAAAGCTTCTGTATAATAAAATCTGATGTTCCTGGACGCCATGTTGTCGTCTCATTTTCTTGGCTCATAGCGTGCATTACCAGATCTTTAGTGACGTTTTTCACCACTTCCTTGTACTCTTCTCTGTGTTTAGAGACACTGAGGACTCTTCTTGGTAATGACAACAGCTTTTCGGTGAAGGCTGGGACAGTAATATTATCAAGCTGTTCCCTCAGATTAAAAATCAAATATTTTTCCTTGCAGTTATGTGCTTTGGAAAGATTCTTGAGAATGGCCTTGTCTAGATTTTTCAGCCGTTTTGGGGACAGATCCAAATGTTTCTTCTCAACATCAGGCCAGATTTTCTCAATCAGGCGATCGCTGATGCAGTCGGGAGTGAGGCGCTCTGTGAAGAGCTTGTATTTAGAGGAGACTTTTTCTATGGCCTGAGAAACCACCGACTGGATCAGTCTGTTGACGCGCAACTTATCCTCCATTTTCAGTGTTTTCTCCAGTGTTGATGTTTCAGCCTTTGTCTCCAGTATTTGGTTGGTCTCATCTGCACTGTGATACACCTGGAGGGTTTCTGATGAGGGCGACTCTGGGGTTGCCGTCTCTACTGTCTCAGTCTTTGCCTCCGCTAATTCTTGGGTCTGCTCGTCCAGAATTTTCTGAATTTCTTTTGTGTCCTTCACCACTTTCTGCTCTTCCAGGACTTTACTTTCTTCCTCCAGCACTTTCTTCTCCTGCTCCAGATTCTCTCTGTGTTTTTTCTCATTCCACAGAGTGTCTGCCAGAGAGGCCTGGTGTTGCTGAAGCTGTGCGAGCTCAGCAGACAGACTTTCCTTCTCCTGTTTCAGGATCAGGATTTTGCTGTCACTCTGCCCAAGCTGCTCTTTCACACAGTTCATTTCAAGGTCAAAGGCGATGGTCTGTTCCTCCTTTTCTTCTCCAGCTTGGATCTTAAATTGTTCCAGCTTGGTACCCATCAGGGAAATTTGGGCCATCAGCTGTTTGATTTGCTGTCTGGCTGTCTTTGAATCCTCTTTTAAACGTTTATTTTCGGACAGAGCTTTTAGGAAGGCTTTCCTAACCCGAACAAGGTCGTCCACTATACTCTTTGGCAGCGTGCACACAACTTTGGGATTCTCGTGTGTCTGAAGCTGTGCAGGTTCGGGAGACAGACTGTCCTTCTCCTGTTTCAGGGTCAGGATTTCGCTGTCCCTCTGCTGAAGCTGCTGTTTCAGACGGTTCATGTCAAGGTCAAAGTTGTTGGTCTGACCTGAACAAGTCTGATCCCCTTTTTCTTTGGTGGCGCTGCTCATTTCCACTTTGCGTGACACTGATTCATCAGTGAGTTCTCCAGCTTGGATCTCATACTGGTCCAGCTCGGCACGCATCAGGGAAATTTGGGCCATCAGCTGTTTGATTTGCTGTCTGGCTGTCTTTGTATCCTCTTTTAAAATGTTATTTTCAGAGAGAGTGTTTTGGAAGGCTTTCCTCACCTGAATAAGGCTGTCCAGTGTACTCTTTGGCAAAGTGCACACAAATTGTGGTTTTGCTTTTTGGTTGCTCATTTTTGACATTTGAAACAACGCTACGGTGTTACAATGAAACAGATATTCAGATATGACTGAGGGCAGCAGAACAAAAGTTCATCCAGTGAATCGCTCGTGACTGTAAGAAACGTGCTTGTCCTGTGTGGGTCTCACCTGCTATTTATAGAGTTGGGTTGACTGTGATGTCACAAGCCTGATTCTCTTGCCTTTCATCTTTGAAACAGGCCCCGCCCACAACAACGTTCCCCATTGTCTGATTGAAAATAGGTAACGCCCACAAAGAACAGAGTTTCTGACGTCATGGCTCGATTAATTTGCATTTTGGTCACTTCATTGAAAAAAGAAAAAACAGTCTGATAAATTTTACTGAGGTACTGAAAACTTATTGTTCCCTTTTGAGAGCATCTTCTTTAGGTGTTTATACCTTAGCACGTTACAAGTTTCAGTTAATTTAATAACAGACATCCAGTTCACTTTATTTGTTCCCTTCTTCCCCTATGGCAGACTTACATTTCAGTTCCTTAAAAATACTATCCCTTAATGTACGAGGTATTCGTGACAGTACCAAAAGAAAGTCCATTTTCATTTTCTGTAGACGGAAAAATGCTGGTTATTGACTGATAATGACTGATATTTCAGAATCAGAATCAGAATGGGTTTATTGCCAGATGTTGAGGTTTACAACATTAGGAAATTGCTGCGGTGCTTCAGTGCAGACAATAAGAATTAAAGTGCTATGTAGAAAGAAAGATATGTGCATGAGATATACATGAGATATATACATGAGAATAAGAATTATGAGTGCTACGTAGAAAGATATATACATGAGTGCAGGTGGTGATCAGTGCCAAACATGAAATGATGCAGTGACACAGCGTAGGGTCATGTGTTAGTGGCGGGGACAATCATGTGGTTATTGTTCATGTGTCCAACAGCAGAGGGGAAGAAACTGTTCTTGTGGCGAGAGGTTCTGGTGCGAATGGACCGGAGCCTCCTGCCTGAGGGGAGCAGGTCAAACAGACTGTGTCCAGGGTGAGAAGGGTCAGCTGAGATCCGGGCTGCACGCCGCAGTGTCCTGGAGGTGTACAGGTCCTGCAGAGATGGGAGTCTGCAGCCAATCACCTTCTCAGCAGAGCGCACAACACGCTGCAGTCTCTGTTTGTCCCTGATAGTGGCTCCAGCGTACCACACGGTGATGGAGGAGGTGAGGATGGACTCGATGATTGCAGTGTAGAATTGCATCATCGTCCGTGTTGGCAGGTTGAATTTCTTCAGCTGCCTCAGGAAGTACATCCTCTGCTGGGCTTTCTTGATGACGGAGGTGATGGTGGGCTCCCACTTCAGGTCCTGGGTGATGGTGGTACCCAGGAAGCGGAATGAGTCCACAGAGGTGATGGGGGTGTCAGTCAGGATGATGGGGGGGAGTGGGGCTGTGTGCTTCCTAAAGTCCACAATAATCTCCACTGTCTTCTGGGCATTCAGCACCAGGTTGTTGTGGCTGCACCAAGACACCAGACGTTCAACCTCCCTCCTGTAGGCAGACTCGTCCCCGTCCGAGATGAGCCCAATGACGGTGGTGTCATCTGCGAACTTGATTAGCTTGACAGACTGGTGGGTGGAGGTGCAGCAGTTGGTGTACAGGGAGAAGAGCAGAGGAGAAAGAACACAGCCCTGAGGGGAGCCGGTGCTGATGGTCCGGGAGTCCGAGACATTCTTTCCCAGCCTCACGTGCTGCTTCCTGTCCGTCAGGAAGTCAGTGATCCACCGGCAGATGGGATCAGGCACATTCATCTGGGAAAGCTTGTCTCGGAGATGGTCTGGAAGGATGGTGTTGAAGGCAGAGCTGAAGTCCACAAACAGGATCCTGGCGTAGGTTCCTGGGGAGTCCAGATGCTGCAGGATGAAGTGTAGGGCCATGTTGATGGCGTCGTCTACAGACCTGTTGGCTCTATATGCAAACTGCAGGGGGTCCAGGAGGGGGGCCGTGAGGGTCTTGAGATGGGAGAGAACTAGGCGCTCAAATGACTTCATGACCACAGATGTCAGAGCCACGGGTCTGTGGTCATTTAGTCCAGTGATCCTCTGTGCTGTGTGGTGCTGGAAGATGAGCAAACATCCTCCTGATTTTGTGATACAGCCCATGCACGCTTTAATCACAGCTGCCTGTGTTATTGCAGTTTACGTCCTCGGTCTAATACTTAAAGTTATTTATTATAAAGTCTTCCATCCAAATCCTGACAAAGATGAGCTGAAAAGGGCCAGCGCAGAGCAGCAACCTAAAGATGAGATGGGATTTCGTATGTTTGCAGTAGCAGAAAACATGCCAGTTAACCTTCAGTTAACCAAATATCCATATAAGGTTCAAAACAGGGTCTTAAAATGTTGTTTCTTTATTTCCATGTATGTTAAGACAACAGTGTTATTGAGTAATTTTATGTTATTTCTTGTGCTATTTCTTTTGTTATCTGCATGTTATCTGCATGTTATGTGCACTTGAACCTGTTAATTTTATTGGTTTGTGTAGTTACATATTGTGGTCACGGGGGGAGCAGTGCTTAAGGCTTTACCTGCAGTTTCCCCAAAAAAACTTACCAAGAAATGCATCTTGGGACTTCCTGTTTACTTTTATTTGTGGATGTGGATCGGATTGTTGTGAAGAAGTTAAATTGTTGGTAAGGAATTGTTAAATATGCACATAACTCGTTGAAAGATATTGGTATAATTGTAGTGCAGTGGTAAAACATCAGTATTTTAACAAGATGATGTGTTTCTGAAATGGATGATGCAAAGGACCTGTATGTGTATGAGCGGCTATTTTCTGCATGCAAGGGATAAGTTGTGAGCTGTGTGCTGCAGTATTCCAAGTGAGCTGAGATTGCTGTGGAATATCAGTGTTTATAGAAAATGTATGTAACACTTCCACTTTTTTTTTTTTTAAAGGAGCCTTGTGTGATTTAGCTCTTTGTATTTTGTTCTGCACAGACAGAGGCCACTGCCGTATTTTTGTGTTTTGTATTTTATTTCATTTCCTTTCTTCCTCATATTGTGCCGGCACATCTTTTTTTAAAAATCGTTTATTCTGTTACTTGGCCACGTTACCTCTCATGTTGTCAGTGTTCAGTACAAGTCCACATGGCTGCTGTTTGACAAAAGTAAAGGTCAAAGGACATTTTTGTTTATTGACAATAAAAACTGCACATTAAGAACCCCAGTGTTTGTGTCCTGTGTGGCTAACCATTTTCCAGGCTACACTCATCTTAATGTGGAGATGAATTTGAATATGCACTTTCTGCTGTGCATTAAATCATTTCACTGTGTGTCAAACCATTTCAACATATCAGTCATTAAATTAAAGGGGAAATGAGGAATGAGCTGTTTTGTATTATTACTATTGTTTTTGTTGTGATATATGCATATTTATTTTTTGTATATCTGTCTATAAACTCAGCATCAACTTAACATAAATAATATATTTATTTTTGGGCTCTATTTCTGTTTCCTGTGTTTTATTCAAACATTTGGCCTCCGTAGGCGAAGCAATTCTGATTAGCTTATTATTTATCATGCTACAGTCAGGCGCCCTGGTCCTTCACCGTGTTACACCTATTCTACATCAGTGAATTGCATGCAAAGGGAAGATGTGTCCAGGAGAGAAGCCAGCATCACTGAGTCAGATCAAAAAATGATCACAATCAAATGATCCCCCCTGTTCCTTAACCTTATGTCCTGTTTCTACATGGACTGATCTGTTGCTCAGTGTCCTTTTAAATCCTGTTTATCAGTTTTAATTCAGATGTGTCAGTCTGAGGGGGAACACAATCTGAATAAATCTAAATAAAACCAGGTTGAAGGCTTTCTATTCAAAATTAAAATAATTAATTGTCTGTAAATAATATTGTTATGAAGGCTAGATGCATTTCCAGGAGTGGGGATTTATTTTTCTTCTTATCCAAAGTCTTTAATCTTGAAAACTGCATGACACACTGGCAGGCAGAAAAGACCATTTGGTGAAAATATCAATTCTGGGGATCTGGAACACGGAGAGTAGAATATCTAAACAAATGTAACCAGCTAACCTCAAACACCGGTTATACTTTGAGTATCTCCCGTGTTTTTCACACATACAGAAAGACATTACTGTGACATCCACTTCAAATTGAACTACAGGGCGATGCTACGATACATGATATTGAGACAAACAATTCTAATCTGATATGACATTCTTAGCAAATTTACAGCAAATAGAACAAAGCACAAATTCAAAGTTTTTTTTATTTTTATTTTTTATTTTATTTTGTGGTTTGGTGCTGTTTCTGAACTCAAAATGTCCTGTTGTAATTGGACATTTTGAGCTAAGAAACAGCACCAAACTCCAACAACACTTCCCTCATGGTGCTTTATATTGTAAGGTCAAGACCCTACAATATTGCACAAAAAGTCCAACCCCCTAGAGCAAGCACTTTGGCGACAGTGGGAAGGAAAAACTCTCTTTGAAAAGAGAGAAACCTCCGGCAGACCCAGGCTCTGGGATGGGGTGGCCATCTGCCTCGGCCAGTTGGTGATGAGGGAAGGAAGTTGGGAGAAGAAGAGGGGTTCTTTTTAACCACCTGGTCTTAAAATTAAATTTAGATGCCCAATTTCAATGAATATTTTAAGCCACTTTAAGAGTTTTGCCACATAGTGGCATGCACGTGTCAGTTCAATTTTAGCGTGCACACGAGAAAGCCCTAAAGATGATGTTTTGGCTCCTCAGTTTGGCGTGTTTTTTGAAGCTTTTGATGATTGCTTCGTCAACCACTGGGTTGCTTGACTTCAATAAGAGTGCTGGAGAATCCCACCTGTCATGGAGTTCGTTGTACACCGTCAGGGCGAGTTGTTCAATGTTCTCCAAGGTCATTTTGTAGTTTTTGGACAGAATTTTGTTCCAGATCTTATGGGAAAGCTTCTGTATAATAAAATCTGATGTTCCTGGACGCCATGTTGTCGTCTCATTTTCTTGGCTCATAGCGTGCATTACCAGATCTTTAGTGACGTTTTTCACCACTTCCTTGTACTCTTCTCTGTGTTTAGAGACACTGAGGACTCTTCTTGGTAATGACAACAGCTTTTCGGTGAAGGCTGGGACAGTAATATTATCAAGCTGTTCCCTCAGATTAAAAATCAAATATTTTTCCTTGCAGTTATGTGCTTTGGAAAGATTCTTGAGAATGGCCTTGTCTAGATTTTTCAGCCGTTTTGGGGACAGATCCAAATGTTTCTTCTCAACATCAGGCCAGATTTTCTCAATCAGGCGATCGCTGATGCAGTCGGGAGTGAGGCGCTCTGTGAAGAGCTTGTATTTAGAGGAGACTTTTTCTATGGCCTGAAAAACCACCGACTGGATCAGTCTGTTGACGCGCAACTTATCCTCCATTTTCAGTGTTTTCTCCAGTGTTGGTGTTTCAGCCTTTGTCTCCAGTATTTGTTTGGTCTCATCTGCACTGTGATACACCTGGAGGGTTTCTGATGAGGGCGACTCTGGGGTTGCCGTCTCTACTGTCTCAGTCTTTGCCTCCACTAATTCTTGGGTCTGCTCGTCCAGAATTTTCTGAATTTCTTTTGTGTCCTTCACCACTTTCTGCTCTTCCAGGACTTTACTTTCTTCCTCCAGCACTTTCTTCTCCTGCTCCAGATTCTCTCTGTGTTTTTTCTCATTCCACAGAGTGTCTGCCAGAGAGGCCTGGTGTTTCTGAAGCTGTGCGAGCTCAGCAGACAGACTTTCCTTCTCCTGTTTCAGGATCAGGATTTTGCTGTCACTCTGCCCAAGCTGCTCTTTCACACAGTTCATTTCAAGGTCAAAGGCGATGGTCTGTTCCTCCTTTTCTTCTCCAGCTTGGATCTTAAATTGTTCCAGCTTGGTACCCATCAGGGAAATTTGGGCCATCAGCTGTTTGATTTGCTGTCTGGCTGTCTTTGAATCCTCTTTTAAACGTTTATTTTCGGACAGAGCTTTTAGGAAGGCTTTCCTAACCCGAACAAGGTCGTCCACTATACTCTTTGGCAGCGTGCACACAACTTTGGGATTCTCGTGTGTCTGAAGCTGTGCAGGTTTGGGAGACAGACTGTCCTTCTCCTGTTTCAGGGTCAGGATTTCGCTGTCCCTCTGCTGAAGCTGCTGTTTCAGACGGTTCATGTCAAGGTCAAAGTTGTTGGTCTGACCTGAACAAGTCTGATCCCCTTTTTCTTTGGTGGCGCTGCTCATTTCCACTTTGCGTGACACTGATTCATCAGTGAGTTCTCCAGCTTGGATCTCATACTGGTCCAGCTCGGCACGCATCAGGGAAATTTGGGCCATCAGCTGTTTGATTTGCTGTCTGGCTGTCTTTGTATCCTCTTTTAAAATGTTATTTTCAGAGAGAGTGTTTTGGAAGGCTTTCCTCACCTGAATAAGGCTGTCCAGTGTACTCTTTGGCAAAGTGCACACAAATTGTGGTTTTGCTTTTTGGTTGCTCATTTTTGACATTTGAAACAACGCTACGGTGTTACAATGAAACAGATATTCAGATATGACTGAGGGCAGCAGAACAAAAGTTCATCCAGTGAATCGCTCGTGACTGTAAGAAACGTGCTTGTCCTGTGTGGGTCTCACCTGCTATTTATAGAGTTGGGTTGACTGTGATGTCACAAGCCTGATTCTCTTGCCTTTCATCTTTGAAACAGGCCCCGCCCACAACAACGTTCCCTATTGGCTGATTGAAAATGGGGAACGCCCACAAAGAACAGGCTATCAGAGTTTCTGACGTCATGGCTCGATTAATTTGCATTTTGGTCACTTCATTGAAAAAAGAAAAAACAGTCTGATAAATTTTACTGAGGTACTGAAAACTTATTGTTCCCTTTTGAGAGCATCTTCTTTAGGTGTTTATACCTTAGCACGTTACAAGTTTCAGTTAATTTAATAACAGACATCCAGTTCACTTTATTTGTTCCCTTCTTCCCCTATGGCAGACTTACATTTCAGTTCCTTAAAAATACTATCCCTTAATGTACGAGGTATTCGTGACAGTACCAAAAGAAAGTCCATTTTCATTTTCTGTAGACGGAAAAATGCTGGTTATTGACTGATAATGACTGATATTTGCATCCTCTGTGCTGTGTGGTGCTGGAAGATGAGCAAACATCTTCCTGATTTTGTGATACAGCCCATGCACGCTTTAATCACAGCTGCCTGTGTTATTGCAGTTTACGTCCTCGGTCTAATACTTAAAGTTATTTATTATAAAGTCTTCCATCCAAATCCTGACAAAGATGAGCTGAAAAGGACCAGCGCAGAGCAGCAACCTAAAGATGAGATGGGATTTCGTATGTTTGCAGTAGCAGAAAACATGCCAGTTAACCTTCAGTTAACCAAATATCCATATAAGGTTCAAAACAGGGTCTTAAAATGTTGTTTCTTTATTTCCATGTATGTTAAGACAACAATGTTATTGAGTAATTTTATGTTATTTCTTGTGCTATTTCTTTTGTTATCTGCATGTTATCTGCATGTTATGTGCACTTGAACCTGTTAATTTTATTGGTTTGTGTAGTTACATATTGTGGTCACGGGGGGAGCAGTGCTTAAGGCTTTACCTGCAGTTTCCCCAAAAAAACTTACCAAGAAATGCATCTTGGGACTTCCTGTTTACTTTTATTTGTGGATGTGGATCGGATTGTTGTGAAGAAGTTAAATTGTTGGTAAGGAATTGTTAAATATGCACATAACTCGTTGAAAGATATTGGTATAATTGTAGTGCAGTGGTAAAACATCAGTATTTTAACAAGATGATGTGTTTCTGAAATGGATGATGCAAAGGACCTGTATGTGTATGAGCGGCTATTTTCTGCATGCAAGGGATAAGTTGTGAGCTGTGTGCTGCAGTATTCCAAGTGAGCTGAGATTGCTGTGGAATATCAGTGTTTATAGAAAATGTATGTAACACTTCCACTTTTTTTTTTTAAAGGAGCCTTGTGTGATTTAGCTCTTTGTATTTTGTTCTGCACAGACGGAGGCCACTGCCGTATTTTTGTGTTTTGTATTTTATTTCATTTCCTTTCTTCCTCATATTGTGCCGGCACATCTTTTTTTTAAAAATCGTTTATTCTGTTACTTGGCCACGTTACCTCTCATGTTGTCAGTGTTCAGTACAAGTCCACATGGCTGCTGTTTGACAAAAGTAAAGGTCAAAGGACATTTTTGGTTATTGACAATAAAAACTGCACATTAAGAACCCCAGTGTTTGTGTCCTGTGTGGCTAACCATTTTCCAGGCTACACTCATCTTAATGTGGAGATGAATTTGAATATGCACTTCCTGCTGAGCATTAAATCATTTCACTGTGTGTCAAACCATTTCAACATATCAGTCATTAAATTAAAGGGGAAATGAGGAATGAGCTGTTTTGTATTATTACTATTGTTTTTGTTGTGATATATGCATATTTATTTTTTGTATATCTGTCTATAAACTCAGCATCAACTTAACATAAATAATATATTTATTTTTGGGCTCTATTTCTGTTTCCTGTGTTTTATTCAAACATTCGGCCTCCGTAGGCGAAGCAATTCTGATTAGCTTATTATTTATCATGCTACAGTCAGGCGCCCTGGTCCTTCACCGTGTTACACCTATTCTACATCAGTGAATTGCATGCAAAGGGAAGATGTGTCCAGGAGAGAAGCCAGCATCACTGAGTCAGATCAAAAAATTATCACAATCAAATGATCCCCCCTGTTCCTTAACCTTATGTCCTGTTTCTACATGGACTGATCTGCTGCTCAGTGTCCTTTTAAATCCTGTTTATCAGTTTTAATTCAGATGTGTCAGTCTGAGGGGGAACACAATCTAAACAAATCTAAATAAAACCAGGTTGAAGGCTTTCTATTGATTTTTGTTTATATTTTTCCAGAACTTAAAAGGCCGTCACACTGTTTCTCATCTCGTCTCACTGCCCTCGCTCCTTTCGCCTCCGTGCTGCCCTGCTTCATCTTCGCCCACTTCATCTGCACTTGGCTGGTTTTATTCTTCTTCGTTAGCGATTCAAGACGAACTTCATGGAAAGTCGTTGTGGAGAATGGTTTTATCGAGCCGCTTGTCATTGCTGTGATTCCTTACGTTATATACTGATTTGGTGAGTAAATGTTTACTGTTTTTCAAACTGCTTTTGTGCCTTCTCTCAGTTTAGCACCAGATTTATGATCTTGCTAGCTAGCTAGTGTTAGCCTAACGTTGCTGCTGCCTCTCGGCTCCTGTTACTTCAAATTAACCCCACAGTTTTAAAAAGTGAAACTTTATTTTGATTAATTGAAATAGAAAAGTGAGCAGCTATTATATAAGAGCCCAGAAGAAACCTTTTCGAAAGGTGCAGCCGTTAAGGTTGGGGGCTTGTTTTTAGTCCATATAAAACTTTCTAACATATAAACCGTTTATTCTTAACCCCTGTATTTATTTGAATGCTTTGAGGCAGCTTTTGAACATCTGTGGCATCTATTAATGTCAAATCTAGCCTTTAGCCATAAGCAAACTGCTTTTACATTTAACAAACATATCTGTGTAATTACATTTTAAACAATAAGAAGAAGAACAACAACAGTATTTGTTTTGTTAAAACATGTGTTTAGACACATTTTTTGTTGTGAAAGTCCAAAGCCATAAACCAGATTCGTGACTTGCTAAATGGTTAAAGTCTATGTTGGCTTTATAGCTTCTTCTATATTCTAAATAATGAAGCTAAATCCCACAGTTGAATCATCAGAACATGTTGGGGTTGCCTGTGTCACATATAAACACTGCCATATGTTTTATCTGGTAATTGTGCTTATTAGAGACTTTATATATTGAAAGTTAGCTTTTAACAAGCGTGCAATGATTACATTTAAGTTAGGTGGTCTTTTCTTTAAACACATCTCTTTAGGCCTAAACTAACAGTGTTAATGCCACAAATTCAGACACAGTAATAGAGGATTTTAGTACTATATGTGCTAGTCTAATTTGGTTGTATGAGGTCTACTACATTGACCTTCTGTGTTGTAAGTTATAACTGCTGCACAGCCATTAAGGATCAAATCAGTTTCTAAATAATTTTCTGTTTTTTCTCCCTCTGCTTGCTTCTTATGGTCTTTGAGGCTCGGGACCAGCACTCCCCAGGTTACATCAAACCCTTACAAGTCTGTAAGAAGAAGCAGTTGGACAGAAAGTCTTTAACTGAGTGGTAACTATTTTGGTTTTCCAATATATTAATAATTGTCAGTGACATTTATATTAATCAGGCTGAGCTTTAATTATACTTTAGATCAACCTGTTTTACTTATTGTTTCATTTGTGCTTTGGTTTGGGGAAGTTGTTTCTTTATTGATCTTTTCCTGTCTTCTGTTATTAGACTTGAGACCTGATTGCTCTATGCTGTTGCTGATGACTCCAGTTAATCCTGAGAGACATGTTGTGTAAGTGAATACAAAGACAGTTTAGTCTGCACAAACTTAGTTTGTGGGATATGATCAGTCCACACTGTCCACACAGTATATAGTTTGCAAGTTTTTGAACAGTGAAATTTGTTTTGTGCCCAAATCATTCTGCAGATCATCAGAATGAAGGTTATTGGCTGTGTTTGCTTAGCCATTTTTAAAAAATATGCTTTCATGACATGAATATGTTTCGGTTGGTGGTCAGGGCTGTCCAGACTGACAAGTGGGACATTACTGGGCTTAAGCCCGGGCTGTTGTTTCAGAAGCCCGGGGTTTTTTGGAGTGTAATTTGTCTCATAGTTAGATGCCTGACTGACAACTGTATAAAACAAAAACTATACAATATTCGAAGCACATAGCGCACAGTCGTAAATTCCCCCTAATTTTGGTATGATCCGAGCTTGGGCACTAGGCGACTGAGCACTTACGCATGTGAGCGAGGGGGGAGAAGCTGCTGCCTGCAAGTTTGCTGCAGACAGAGGAGAGCTTAAGTTTGACCAGGTATGTCTCTACCAGCTTTGCACATCTAGAGACTGAAATCCTTGCCCATTCTTCTTTGCAAAACAGCTCCAGCTCAGTCAGATTGGATGGACAGCGTTTGTGAACAGCAGTTTTCAGATCTTGCCACAGATTCTCGATTGGATTTAGATCTGGACTTTGACTGGGCTATTCTAACACATGGATGTTTTGTTTTAAACCATTCCATTGTTGCCCTGGCTTTATGTTTAGGGTCGTTGTCCTGCTGGAAGGTGAACCTCTGCCCCAGTCTCAGGTCTTTTGCAGACTCTAAGAGGTTTTCTTCCAAGATTGCCCTGTATTTGGCTCCATCCATCTTCCCATCAACTCTGACCAGCTTCCCTGTCCCTGCTGAAGAGAAGCACCCCCAGAGCATGATGCTGCCACCCCCATATTTGACAGTGGGGATGGTGTGTTCAGAGTGATGTGCAGTGTTAGTTTTCCGCCACACATAGCGTTTTGCATTTTGGCCAAAAAGTTCCCTTTTGGTCTCATCTGACCAGAGCACCTTCTTCCACATGTTTGCTGTGTCCCCCACATGGCTTGTGGCAAACTGCAAACAGGACTTCTTATGGTTTTCTGTTGTGTGTGTGTGTGTGTGTGTGTGTGTGTGTGTGTGTGTGTGTGTGTGTGTGTGTGTGTGTGTGTGTGTGTGTGTTCCAAAATGATTAACCAGGATCAAACCATGAAAGAGTGGTTTGGAGAGCAGGAGGCATCATTTTCACACTTGGATCATCAAGTCCATATTTTGACCCCTTTGAGAATCTTTGGGATGTGCTTCATCAGTGCAAGATCTTGGTGAGAAATTAACCTGACTGTGGATAGACTGAAGTGAAGCAAAGGCATGGTGCCATCAAAGCTGGAGAAGATCCAAATTTCACTTTTCCCTTGTCCCCCCACAGTTTAAACACAAGGTGGCAGTGTTGCACTGATAGAAAACAAACCAACAGCAGAAGCGCCCCAGCTTAGATTCTACTTTACTCAAGTATTTCTATTTACTTAACTGTATTCTGCAGAAAACATGCCAGTTAACCTTCAGTTAACCAAATATCCATATAAGGTTCAAAACAGGGTCTTAAAATGTTGTTTCTTTGTTTCCATGTATGTTAAGACAACAATGTTATTGAGTAATTTTATGTTATTTCTTGTGCTATTTCTTTTGTTATCTGCATGTTATCTGCATGTTATGTGCACTTGAACCTGTTAATTTTATTGGTTTGTGTAGTTACATATTGTGGTCGCGGGGGGAGCAGTGCTTAAGGCTTTACCTGCAGTTTCCCCAAAAAAACTTACCAAGAAATGCATCTTGGGACTTCCTGTTTACTTTTATTTGTGGATGTGGATCGGATTGTTGTGAAGAAGTTAAATTGTTGGTAAGGAATTGTTAAATATGCACATAACTCGTTGAAAGATATTGGTATAATTGTAGTGCAGTGGTAAAACATCAGTATTTTAACAAGATGATGTGTTTCTGAAATGGATGATGCAAAGGACCTGTATGTGTATGAGCGGCTATTTTCTGCATGCAAGGGATAAGTTGTGAGCTGTGTGCTGCAGTATTCCAAGTGAGCTGAGATTGCTGTGGAATATCAGTGTTTATAGAAAATGTATGTAACACTTCCACTTTTTTTTTTTTTAAAGGAGCCTTGTGTGATTTAGCTCTTTGTATTTTGTTCTGCACAGACGGAGGCCACTGCCGTATTTTTGTGTTTTGTATTTTATTTCATTTCCTTTCTTCCTCATATTGTGCCGGCACATCTTTTTTTAAAAATCGTTTATTCTGTTACTTTGCCACGTTACCTCTCATGTTGTCAGTGTTCAGTACAAGTCCACATGGCTGCTGTTTGACAAAAGTAAAGGTCAAAGGACATTTTTGGTTATTGACAATAAAAACTGCACATTAAGAACCCCAGTGTTTGTGTCCTGTGTGGCTAACCATTTTCCAGGCTACACTCATCTTAATGTGGAGATGAATTTGAATATGCACTTTCTGCTGTGCATTAAATCATTTCACTGTGTGTCAAACCATTTCAACATATCAGTCATTAAATTAAAGGGGAAATGAGGAATGAGCTGTTTTGTATTATTACTATTGTTTTTGTTGTGATATATTTGCATATTTATTTTTTGTATATCTGTCTATAAACTCAGCATCAACTTAACATAAATAATATATTTATTTTTGGGCTCTATTTCTGTTTCCTGTGTTTTATTCAAACATTCGGCCTCCGTAGGCGAAGCAATTCTGATTAGCTTATTATTTATCATGCTACAGTCAGGCGCCCTGGTCCTTCACCGTGTTACACCTATTCTACATCAGTGAATTGCATGCAAAGGGAAGATGTGTCCAGGAGAGAAGCCAGCATCACTGAGTCAGATCAAAAAATGATCACAATCAAATGATCCCCCCTGTTCCTTAACCTTATGTCCTGTTTCTACATGGACTGATCTGTTGCTCAGTGTCCTTTTAAATCCTGTTTATCAGTTTTAATTCAGATGTGTCAGTCTGAGGGGGAACACAATCTAAACAAATCTAAATAAAACCAGGTTGAAGGCTTTCTATTCAAAATTAAAATAATTAATTGTCTGTAAATAATATTGTTATGAAGGCTAGATGCATTTCCAGGAGTGGGGATTTATTTTTCTTCTTATCCAAAGTCTTTAATCTTGAAAACTGCATGACACACTGGCAGGCAGAAAAGACCATTTGGTGAAAATATCAATTCTGGGGATCTGGAACACGGAGAGTAGAATATCTAAACAAATGCAACCAGCTAACCTCAAACACCGGTTATAGTTTGAGTGTCTCCCGTGTTTTTCACACATACAGAAAGACATTACTGTGACATCCACTTCAAATTGAACTACAGGGTGATGCTACGATACATGATATTGAGACACACAATTCTAATCTGATATGACATTCTTAGCAAATTTACAGCAAATAGAACAAAGCACAAATTCAAAGTTTTTTTTATTTTTATTTTTTATTTTATTTTGTGGTTTGGTGCTGTTTCTGAACTCAAAATGTCCTGTTGTAATTGGACATTTTGAGCTAAGAAACAGCACCAAACTCCAACAACACTTCCCTCATGGTGCTTTATATTGTAAGGTCAAGACCCTACAATATTGCACAAAAAGTCCAACCCCCTAGAGCAAGCACTTTGGCGACAGTGGGAAGGAAAAACTCTCTTTGAAAAGAGAGAAACCTCCGGCAGACCCAGGCTCTGGGATGGGGTGGCCATCTGCCTCGGCCAGTTGGTGATGAGGGAAGGAAGTTGGGAGAAGAAGAGGGGTTCTTTTTAACCACCTGGTCTTAAAATTAAATTTAGATGCCCAATTTCAATGAATATTTTAAGCCACTTTAAGAGTTTTGCCACATAGTGGCATGCACGTGTCAGTTCAATTTTAGCGTGCACACGAGAAAGCCCTAAAGATGATGTTTTGGCTCCTCAGTTTGGCGTGTTTTTTGAAGCTTTTGATGATTGCTTCGTCAACCACTGGGTTGCTTGACTTCAATAAGAGTGCTGGAGAATCCCACCTGTCATGGAGTTCGTTGTACACCGTCAGGGCGAGTTGTTCAATGTTCTCCAAGGTCATTTTGTAGTTTTTGGACAGAATTTTGTTCCAGATCTTATGGGAAAGCTTCTGTATAATAAAATCTGATGTTCCTGGACGCCATGTTGTCGTCTCATTTTCTTGGCTCATAGCGTGCATTACCAGATCTTTAGTGACGTTTTTCACCACTTCCTTGTACTCTTCTCTGTGTTTAGAGACACTGAGGACTCTTCTTGGTAATGACAACAGCTTTTCGGTGAAGGCTGGGACAGTAATATTATCAAGCTGTTCCCTCAGATTAAAAATCAAATATTTTTCCTTGCAGTTATGTGCTTTGGAAAGATTCTTGAGAATGGCCTTGTCTAGATTTTTCAGCCGTTTTGGGGACAGATCCAAATGTTTCTTCTCAACATCAGGCCAGATTTTCTCAATCAGGCGATCGCTGATGCAGTCGGGAGTGAGGCGCTCTGTGAAGAGCTTGTATTTAGAGGAGACTTTTTCTATGGCCTGAAAAACCACCGACTGGATCAGTCTGTTGACGCGCAACTTATCCTCCATTTTCAGTGTTTTCTCCAGTGTTGGTGTTTCAGCCTTTGTCTCCAGTATTTGTTTGGTCTCATCTGCACTGTGATACACCTGGAGGGTTTCTGATGAGGGCGACTCTGGGGTTGCCGTCTCTACTGTCTCAGTCTTTGCCTCCACTAATTCTTGGGTCTGCTCGTCCAGAATTTTCTGAATTTCTTTTGTGTCCTTCACCACTTTCTGCTCTTCCAGGACTTTACTTTCTTCCTCCAGCACTTTCTTCTCCTGCTCCAGATTCTCTCTGTGTTTTTTCTCATTCCACAGAGTGTCTGCCAGAGAGGCCTGGTGTTTCTGAAGCTGTGCGAGCTCAGCAGACAGACTTTCCTTCTCCTGTTTCAGGATCAGGATTTTGCTGTCACTCTGCCCAAGCTGCTCTTTCACACAGTTCATTTCAAGGTCAAAGGCGATGGTCTGTTCCTCCTTTTCTTCTCCAGCTTGGATCTTAAATTGTTCCAGCTTGGTACCCATCAGGGAAATTTGGGCCATCAGCTGTTTGATTTGCTGTCTGGCTGTCTTTGAATCCTCTTTTAAACGTTTATTTTCGGACAGAGCTTTTAGGAAGGCTTTCCTAACCCGAACAAGGTCGTCCACTATACTCTTTGGCAGCGTGCACACAACTTTGGGATTCTCGTGTGTCTGAAGCTGTGCAGGTTCGGGAGACAGACTGTCCTTCTCCTGTTTCAGGGTCAGGATTTCGCTGTCCCTCTGCTGAAGCTGCTGTTTCAGACGGTTCATGTCAAGGTCAAAGTTGTTGGTCTGACCTGAACAAGTCTGATCCCCTTTTTCTTTGGTGGCGCTGCTCATTTCCACTTTGCGTGACACTGATTCATCAGTGAGTTCTCCAGCTTGGATCTCATACTGGTCCAGCTCGGCACGCATCAGGGAAATTTGGGCCATCAGCTGTTTGATTTGCTGTCTGGCTGTCTTTGTATCCTCTTTTAAAATGTTATTTTCAGAGAGAGTGTTTTGGAAGGCTTTCCTCACCTGAATAAGGTTGTCCAGTGTACTCTTTGGCAAAGTGCACACAAATTGTGGTTTTGCTTTTTGGTTGCTCATTTTTGACATTTGAAACAACGCTACGGTGTTACAATGAAACAGATATTCAGATATGACTGAGGGCAGCAGAACAAAAGTTCATCCAGTGAATCGCTCGTGACTGTAAGAAACGTGCTTGTCCTGTGTGGGTCTCACCTGCTATTTATAGAGTTGGGTTGACTGTGATGTCACAAGCCTGATTCTCTTGCCTTTCATCTTTGAAACAGGCCCCGCCCACAACAACGTTCCCTATTGGCTGATTGAAATGGGTAACGCCCACAAAGAACAGAGCTTCTGACGTCATGGCTCGATTAATTTGCATTTTGGTCACTTCATTGACGGCCGTATTTTTGTGTTTTTTTGTATTTTATTTCATTTCCTTTCTTCCTCATATTGTGCCGGCACATCTTTTTTTAAAAATCGTTTATTCTGTTACTTTGCCACGTTACCTCTCATGTTGTCAGTGTTCAGTACAAGTCCACATGGTTGCTGTTTGACAAAAGTAAAGGTCAAAGGACATTTTTGGTTATTGACAATAAAAACTGCACGTTAAGAACCCCAGTGTTTGTGTCCTGTGTGGCTAACCATTTTCCAGGCTACACTCATCTTAATGTGGAGATGAATTTGAATATGCACTTCCTGCTGAGCATTAAATCATTTCACTGTGTGTCAAACCATTTCAACATATCAGTCATTAAATTAAAGGGGAAATGAGGAATGAGCTGTTTTGTATTATTACTATTGTTTTTGTTGTGATATATTTGCATATTTATTTTTTGTATATCTGTCTATAAACTCAGCATCAACTTAACATAAATAATATATTTATTTTTGGGCTCTATTTGTGTTTCCTGTGTTTTATTCAAACATTCGGCCTCCGTAGGCGAAGCAATTCTGATTAGCTTATTATTTATCATGCTACAGTCAGGCGCCCTGGTCCTTCACCGTGTTACACCTATTCTACATCAGTGAATTGCATGCAAAGAGAAGATGTGTCCAGGAGAGAAGCCAGCATCACTGAGTCAGATCAAAAAATGATCACAATCAAATGATCCCCCCTGTTCCTTAACCTTATGTCCTGTTTCTACACGGACTGATCTGTTGCTCAGTGTCCTTTTAAATCCTGTTTATCAGTTTTAATTCAGATGTGTCAGTCTGAGGGGGAACACAATCTAAACAAATCTAAATAAAACCAGGTTGAAGGCTTTCTATTCAAAATTAAAATAATTAATTGTCTGTAAATAATATTGTTATGAAGGCTAGATGCATTTCCAGGAGTGGGGATTTATTTTTCTTCTTATCCAAAGTCTTTAATCTTGAAAACTGCATGACACACTGGCAGGCAGAAAAGACCATTTGGTGAAAATATCAATTCTGGGGATCTGGAACACGGAGAGTAGAATATCTAAACAAATGCAACCAGCTAACCTCAAACACCGGTTATACTTTGAGTATCTCCCGTGTTTTTCATACATACAGAAAGACATTACTGTGACATCCACTTCAAATTGAACTACAGGGTGATGCTACGATACATGATATTGAGACAAACAATTCTAATCTGATATGACATTCTTAGCAAATTTACAGCAAATAGAACAAAGCACAAATTCAAAGTTTTTTTTTATTTTTTATTTTATTTTATTTTGTGGTTTGGTGCTGTTTCTGAACTCAAAATGTCCTGTTGTAATTGGACATTTTGAGCTAAGAAACAGCACCAAACTCCAACAACACTTCCCTCATGGTGCTTTATATTGTAAGGTCAAGACCCTACAATATTGCACAAAAAGTCCAACCCCCTAGAGCAAGCACTTTGGCGACAGTGGGAAGGAAAAACTCTCTTTGAAAAGAGAGAAACCTCCGGCAGACCCAGGCTCTGGGATGGGGTGGCCATCTGCCTCGGCCAGTTGGTGATGAGGGAAGGAAGTTGGGAGAAGAAGAGGGGTTCTTTTTAACCACCTGGTCTTAAAATTAAATTTAGATGCCCAATTTCAATGAATATTTTAAGCCACTTTAAGAGTTTTGCCACATAGTGGCATGCACGTGTCAGTTCAATTTTAGCGTGCACACGAGAAAGCCCTAAAGATGATGTTTTGGCTCCTCAGTTTGGCGTGTTTTTTGAAGCTTTTGATGATTGCTTCGTCAACCACTGGGTTGCTTGACTTCAATAAGAGTGCTGGAGAATCCCACCTGTCATGGAGTTCGTTGTACACCGTCAGGGCGAGTTGTTCAATGTTCTCCAAGGACATTTTGTAGTTTTTGGACAGAATTTTGTTCCAGATCTTATGGGAAAGCTTCTGTATAATAAAATCTGATGTTCCTGGACGCCATGTTGTCGTCTCATTTTCTTGGCTCATAGCGTGCATTACCAGATCTTTAGTGACGTTTTTCACCACTTCCTTGTACTCTTCTCTGTGTTTAGAGACACTGAGGACTCTTCTTGGTAATGACAACAGCTTTTCGGTGAAGGCTGGGACAGTAATATTATCAAGCTGTTCCCTCAGATTAAAAATCAAATATTTTTCCTTGCAGTTGTGTGCTTTGGAAAGATTCTTGAGAATGGCCTTGTCTAGATTTTTCAGCCGTTTTGGGGACAGATCCAAATGTTTCTTCTCAACATCAGGCCAGATTTTCTCAATCAGGCGATCGCTGATGCAGTCGGGAGTGAGGCGCTCTGTGAAGAGCTTGTATTTAGAGGAGACTTTTTCTATGGCCTGAAAAACCACCGACTGGATCAGTCTGTTGACGCGCAACTTATCCTCCATTTTCAGTGTTTTCTCCAGTGTTGGTGTTTCAGCCTTTGTCTCCAGTATTTGTTTGGTCTCATCTGCACTGTGATACACCTGGAGGGTTTCTGATGAGGGCGACTCTGGGGTTGCCGTCTCTACTGTCTCAGTCTTTGCCTCCACTAATTCTTGGGTCTGCTCGTCCAGAATTTTCTGAATTTCTTTTGTGTCCTTCACCACTTTCTGCTCTTCCAGGACTTTACTTTCTTCCTCCAGCACTTTCTTCTCCTGCTCCAGATTCTCTCTGTGTTTTTTCTCATTCCACAGAGTGTCTGCCAGAGAGGCCTGGTGTTGCTGAAGCTGTGCGAGCTCAGCAGACAGACTTTCCTTCTCCTGTTTCAGGATCAGGATTTTGCTGTCACTCTGCCCAAGCTGCTCTTTCACACAGTTCATTTCAAGGTCAAAGGCGATGGTCTGTTCCTCCTTTTCTTCTCCAGCTTGGATCTTGAATTGTTCCAGCTTGGTACCCATCAGGGAAATTTGGGCCATCAGCTGTTTGATTTGCTGTCTGGCTGTCTTTGAATCCTCTTTTAAACGTTTATTTTCGGACAGAGCTTTTAGGAAGGCTTTCCTAACCCGAACAAGGTCGTCCACTATACTCTTTGGCAGCGTGCACACAACTTTGGGATTCTCGTGTGTCTGAAGCTGTGCAGGTTTGGGAGACAGACTGTCCTTCTCCTGTTTCAGGGTCAGGATTTCGCTGTCCCTCTGCTGAAGCTGCTGTTTCAGACGGTTCATGTCAAGGTCAAAGTTGTTGGTCTGACCTGAACAAGTCTGATCCCCTTTTTCTTTGGTGGCGCTGCTCATTTCCACTTTGCGTGACACTGATTCATCAGTGAGTTCTCCAGCTTGGATCTCATACTGGTCCAGCTCGGCACGCATCAGGGAAATTTGGGCCATCAGCTGTTTGATTTGCTGTCTGGCTGTCTTTGTATCCTCTTTTAAAATGTTATTTTCAGAGAGAGTGTTTTGGAAGGCTTTCCTCACCTGAATAAGGTTGTCCAGTGTACTCTTTGGCAAAGTGCACACAAATTGTGGTTTTGCTTTTTGGTTGCTCATTTTTGACATTTGAAACAACGCTACGGTGTTACAATGAAACAGATATTCAGATATGACTGAGGGCAGCAGAACAAAAGTTCATCCAGTGAATCGCTCGTGACTGTAAGAAACGTGCTTGTCCTGTGTGGGTCTCACCTGCTATTTATAGAGTTGGGTTGACTGTGATGTCACAAGCCTGATTCTCTTGCCTTTCATCTTTGAAACAGGCCCCGCCCACAACAACGTTCCCTATTGGCTGATTGAAATGGGTAACGCCCACAAAGAACAGAGCTTCTGACGTCATGGCTCGATTAATTTGCATTTTGGTCACTTCATTGACGGCCGTATTTTTGTGTTTTTTTGTATTTTATTTCATTTCCTTTCTTCCTCATATTGTGCCGGCACATCTTTTTTTAAAAATCGTTTATTCTGTTACTTTGCCACGTTACCTCTCATGTTGTCAGTGTTCAGTACAAGTCCGCATGGTTGCTGTTTGACAAAAGTAAAGGTCAAAGGACATTTTTGGTTATTGACAATAAAAACTGCACGTTAAGAACCCCAGTATTTGTGTCCTGTGTGGCTAACCATTTTCCAGGCTACACTCATCTTAATGTGGAGATGAATTTGAATATGCACTTCCTGCTGAGCATTAAATCATTTCACTGTGTGTCAAACCATTTCAACATATCAGTCATTAAATTAAAGGGGAAATGAGGAATGAGCTGTTTTGTATTATTACTATTGTTTTTGTTGTGATATATTTGCATATTTATTTTTTGTATATCTGTCTATAAACTCAGCATCAACTTAACATAAATAATATATTTATTTTTGGGCTCTATTTGTGTTTCCTGTGTTTTATTCAAACATTCGGCCTCCGTAGGCGAAGCAATTCTGATTAGCTTATTATTTATCATGCTACAGTCAGGCGCCCTGGTCCTTCACCGTGTTACACCTATTCTACATCAGTGAATTGCATGCAAAGGGAAGATGTGTCCAGGAGAGAAGCCAGCATCACTGAGTCAGATCAAAAAATGATCACAATCAAATGATCCCCCCTGTTCCTTAACCTTATGTCCTGTTTCTACATGGACTGATCTGTTGCTCAGTGTCCTTTTAAATCCTGTTTATCAGTTTTAATTCAGATGTGTCAGTCTGAGGGGGAACACAATCTAAACAAATCTAAATAAAACCAGGTTGAAGGCTTTCTATTCAAAACTAGAAAGTGCATTTTCAGAAGAAACTGCAGTGTGAATGCTTGAATCTGAATGTATGCACTGAAATGAATTAATTACTGAATTTAAGTTAAAAATCTTGAATGAGATAAAAAAAAAAAAAACCCGAATTTAACCTGAAAACAAAAGTGCTGAACTGCTAAAAGCTGAAGGTTACACAGAAGAAGAAGTTGGAAAAAAAAGCTGAAAATGTTTTAATTGTAAATTAGAAAAACCTAAGAAATGAGAAAAGAACATTTAGAGTCAGAAAACATCTGAAAGAATATTAAAAGGTCATATTCTTTGAATCACTGAATGACTAAAATGTGATCCCTCCACTTGGACCCACACAGTTTAAAAAGTTTACATCTCTGAGCTTTGAAAGACAAGATGTTGGAAAAAGAACAACGATGGTGACGTTTTGAGGGTAAAATGATGGCTTTAACACTGTGGACACAGCAGCAGTTGAAAGAGAAGTGTTTAAGATGAATCTTGGCACAGTGTCAGGCAGAGCTCGTTAAGCAGGCAGGTGTGAGCCTGGTTGCTATAGTGACTGCACCCAATGGCTCCATACACACGCACACAGACATGCACCTCACTTTTGCTGCTTAAAATGAACAGAAAAGTCAGGCCGAAACAAATCGCTCCCAAATGAAAAGTAAAAGTCGTATTGACAAAATTCTTTCACTGTGAGCGACAGCAATGTCTAGTCTACCTAATTCTCAGTTTTCATGCCTGTGGAGCTTATTATATGGACGTGGTGACAGTGGAAAGACACCATGCTCTTCTGATTTTCAAACGAACCTTCTGAGCCATTTTAACATTAGAGTCTATGGAAGAGTTGGAGGGAGGAGGCTGTGCATTGGTGACATTTATGAAAGAACCATAACACCTAGTACAATAGTAAACACATTGGATGAAAGAGGACAGCCATGGCTACGTTTTGAGGGTAAAATCATACCTGTAGAGCAAACGCTGTGGACACAGCAGCAGTTTTAAAAAAGATTTTAAGATTAATTTTTTTGCTCCTCTCACTCTAGCAGTTGAGCTGCCTCACTCTAGCCCCAACATTCCGTCCCATACACACCCATTATAAACTCTGAAACGGGTGAAAAAACATCATGAAACTTAAACTGGAACTGAAGAAAAAGTATAATAGATATTGAAAAGATAAATACAAGTTGAATAGTTGAATGTCTTGTCTTCGTTTTAAAGTTTGAATGGTGGCTCTATGTGAACGTATGTTGAAGTAGTAAGAGTTTAAAAATGAGTAAGTTGAATGAGAATTTGAAGGGTCTCCCCATTGAAATACATGGGAAATTTTGGGAAATTTTTGTTGAATAAAGTTGAATAAAATTAAAAATATAAATGTTAAAAATGAGAAAAATAGAAGCAGTCATGTCCAAAAGAAGAGGAATCTAATGGTGTTTGAATGGTTTTTCTAAGTTGAACGGTTTTGAAGGAGTAGGAGTACAAAAAACGTACGGAATACAGAATAAAATAGAACTAGAAAAAATTTGCATTTCCTGCGAAAATGCAGTGTGGATGCTTAAAGCTGAAGCTGTATGCAAAAAGTAGCTGAAAAAGCTGAAAAGTTGCAGAAATTGTAAAAACTTTGCAGAAGCAAAAGAAGTTTGCTAAAATGGAATAACTTAGCAGAACTGCAATATCTTAGAGGAAACATAATACTTGGCAGAAATACAATAGCATAGCAGAATTTAGCAGAAATATTGTAACTTACCAGAAACATGATAACTTCTCAAAAATACAAGAATTTAGGAGAAATAGTATAAGATAACAGAAAGAATATATTTAGCCAAAAATACTTAAACATTACAGAAACACTATGATTTAGAAAAATAGTAAACAGAGCAGAAATATTGTGATTTACCAGAGACACTGTGATGAACTATGAATATTGTAATTTTAAATTGAGACTATGTTTTAGCACAAATATTATAATTTGGCAGAAATACTATAATTTAGCAGAAATACTATATTAAGCACAAATCTTATAAAAAGCAGAAATGGTATGATTAAGCACAAATACTACATTTAGTAGAAATACTTTGTTTTAGCACAAATCCCATAAAAAGCAGAAATACTGTACTATGATTTAGTAGAAAAACTATAATTAATCAGAAATACTAAATTTAGCAGAAATACTATATTAAGCACAAATACTATGAAAAGCAGAAATAGTATGATTAAGCATAAATACTACATTTAGCAGAAATACTATATTAAGCACAAATCCTATAAAAGCAGAAATAGTATATTAAGCACAAATCTTATAAAATAGCAGAAATAGTATGATTTAGCACAATAGTAATAAGTTAAACAGAAAAATTGGAAAAGCAAAATGGACAGCTGAAAAAATGCTGAACATGCTGAGGGTCCCTCAAATATACTTGTTAAATGACAAAAATCTGCAAAAAAAATTATTACAGCCACACAATCACAAATATGTACACATGAGGAAACACACATGCACAGAGAGACCCACACACAAGATCCAATTCAGTCAACCAGTCTAAATATATTGAATTTAAATCTTAGAATGAGATCATCCCATTAAAAGCCTCTCTCTCTCTCTCTCTCTCTCTCTCTCTCTCTCTCTCTCTGTCACACACACACACACACACACACACACACACACACACACACACACACACACACACACACAGGGAGAGAGAAGTAAGTTTCTAGGTCAGCCTGGGAGCTGCTGAATTTGAATCCACCAATCAGAGAGGCTGTGCACTTTTCCCTCCAAAACAGGTGCATCTGTTTACACACGCAGCAGCACAGAGAGACACAGGATTTTTGCAGTCTATTTCTCATAGTGACGACTCCCCTCAAACAAATGACCGTAATTTCCTATCCGTAGGGGCTAGAGCGGTCATTCTTACACCGTTTTGTTCAGAAGAGATGGGGGAATCTTCAAGTGTTGACAATTTAATATTAAAATATGAATTTTTAGAGATATATGACATGGATGACTTGTTGACTTAGAAGCCACGAATTCCCCAATATGCAAATTTGAATGCCTGAGACCACATATGTGATTGGCTGGCTGGGAAGCCGTGCAGGCCCTGATTTGTGGATTTGAATTCCTCAGCCCTCAGATATGATTGGCTGGCTTAGAAGCCACGAAGGCCCCAATATGCAAATTTGAATGCCTCAGGACACTTATTTGATTGGCTGGGAAACTGTGCAGGCCCTGATTTGAAAATTTGAATGTCTCAGTCCTCACAGAGGATTGGCTGCCTGGGGACCTGGCAGAAATATATAGAAATACTATTATTAAGCATAAATACTACATTTAGTAGAAATACTATGTTTTAGCAAAAATATTATAAAAAGAAGAAAAACTATAATTTAGCAGAAATACTATATTAAGCACAAATCCTATAAAAAGCAGAAATACTATGATTTAGAACAAATAGTATAAAAAGCAGAAATACTATAATTTAGCAGAAATACTATGTTAGGCACAAATCCTATAAAAAGCAGAAATACTATAATTTAGCAGAAATACTATGTTAGGCACAAATCCTATAAAAAGCAGAAATACTATAATTTAGCAGGAATACTATATTAGGCATAAATCCTATGAAAAGCAGAAATAGTATGATTTAGCAGAAATACTGTATTTAGCACAAGTACCGAAAAGTACCAGAAATACTATGATTTAGCAGAATAGTAATAACTTATTGAAACACAAATGCACAGAGGGACACACAAACACAGGCTCTAATCCAGTCAACCAGTCTAACTATGTTCAATTTAAATCCTATAATGACATGCTGTCAAATAAGGGCAGGGTCCTCTCTCTCCCACTAAACACACACACACACACACACACACACACACACACACACACACACACACACACACACACAGGGAGAGAGGACTAAGTTTCTAGGTCAGCCTGGGAGCTGCTGAATTTGAATCCACCAATCAGAGAGGCTGTTTACGTTTTCCCGCCAAAACAGGTGCATCTTTTTACACACGCAGCACAGAGACATAGACCTGCTTCTTTCAGTTTATTTCACATAGTGAGGATTCCCCTCAAACAAATGACCATAATTTCCTAACCATAGGGGCTAGAGCGGTCATTCTTACACCGTTTTGTTCAGAAGAGATGGGGGAATCTTCAAGTGTTGACAATTTATCATTAAAATATGAATTTTTAGAGATATATGACATGGATGACTTGTTGACTTAGAAGCCACGAATTCCCCAATATGCAAATTTGAATACCTGGAGCCCACATACATGATTGGCTGGCTGGGAAGCTGTGCAGGCCCTGATTTGTGGATTTGAATTCCTCAGCCCTCAGATATGATTGGCTGGCTTAGAAGCCATGGAGGCCCCAATATGCAAATTTGAATGCCTCAGGACACATATATGATTGGCTGGGAAGCCGTGCAGGCCCTGATTTGAAAATTTGAATTTCTCAGTCCTCACAGAGGATTGGCTGCCTGGGGACCTGGCAGATATATATATAGAAATACTATGATTAAGCATAAATACTACATTTAGTAGAAATACTATGTTTTAGCACAAATACTATAAAAAGCAGAAATACTATAATTTAGCAGAAATACTATATTAGGCACAAATCCTATAACAAGCAGAAATAGGATGATTAAGCATAAACACTACATTTAGTAGAAATACTATGTTTGAGCAAAAATCCTATAAAAAGCAGAAATACTATATTAGGCACAAATCCCATAAAAAGCAGAAATAGTATGATTAAGCATAAATATTACATTTAGTAGAAATACTATGTTTTAGCCCTCAGATATGATTGGCTGGCTTAGAAGCCACGAAGGCCCCAATATGCAAATTTGAATGCCTCAGGACACTTATTTGATTGGCTGGGAAACTGTGCAGGCCCTGATTTGAAAATTTGAATGTCTCAGTCCTCACAGAGGATTGGCTGCCTGGGGACCTGGCAGAAATATATAGAAATACTATTATTAAGCATAAATACTACATTTAGTAGAAATACTATGTTTTAGCAAAAATATTATAAAAAGAAGAAAAACTATAATTTAGCAGAAATACTATATTAAGCACAAATCCTATAAAAAGCAGAAATACTATGATTTAGAACAAATAGTATAAAAAGCAGAAATACTATAATTTAGCAGAAATACTATGTTAGGCACAAATCCTATAAAAAGCAGAAATACTATAATTTAGCAGAAATACTATGTTAGGCACAAATCCTATAAAAAGCAGAAATACTATAATTTAGCAGGAATACTATATTAGGCATAAATCCTATGAAAAGCAGAAATAGTATGATTTAGCAGAAATACTGTATTTAGCACAAGTACCGAAAAGTACCAGAAATACTATGATTTAGCAGAATAGTAATAACTTATTGAAACACAAATGCACAGAGGGACACACAAACACAGGCTCTAATCCAGTCAACCAGTCTAACTATGTTCAATTTAAATCCTACAATGACATGCTGTCAAATAAGGGCAGGGTCCTCTCTCTCCCACTAAACACACACACACACACACACACACACACACACACACACACACACACACACACACACAGGGAGAGAGGACTAAGTTTCTAGGTCAGCCTGGGAGCTGCTGAATTTGAATCCACCAATCAGAGAGGCTGTTTACGTTTTCCCGCCAAAACAGGTGCATCTTTTTACACACGCAGCACAGAGACATAGACCTGCTTCTTTCAGTTTATTTCACATAGTGAGGATTCCCCTCAAACAAATGACCATAATTTCCTAACCATAGGGGCTAGAGCGGTCATTCTTACACCGTTTTGTTCAGAAGAGATGGGGGAATCTTCAAGTGTTGACAATTTATCATTAAAATATGAATTTTTAGAGATATATGACATGGATGACTTGTTGACTTAGAAGCCACGAATTCCCCAATATGCAAATTTGAATACCTGGAGCCCACATACATGATTGGCTGGCTGGGAAGCTGTGCAGGCCCTGATTTGTGGATTTGAATTCCTCAGCCCTCAGATATGATTGGCTGGCTTAGAAGCCATGGAGGCCCCAATATGCAAATTTGAATGCCTCAGGACACATATATGATTGGCTGGGAAGCCGTGCAGGCCCTGATTTGAAAATTTGAATTTCTCAGTCCTCACAGAGGATTGGCTGCCTGGGGACCTGGCAGATATATATATAGAAATACTATGATTAAGCATAAATACTACATTTAGTAGAAATACTATGTTTTAGCACAAATACTATAAAAAGCAGAAATACTATAATTTAGCAGAAATACTATATTAGGCACAAATCCTATAACAAGCAGAAATAGGATGATTAAGCATAAACACTACATTTAGTAGAAATACTATGTTTGAGCAAAAATCCTATAAAAAGCAGAAATACTATATTAGGCACAAATCCCATAAAAAGCAGAAATAGTATGATTAAGCATAAATACTACATTTAGTAGAAATACTATGTTTTAGCACAAATAGTATAAAAAGCAGAAATATTGTAATTTAGCAGAAATACTATATTAGGCACAAATCTTATAAAATAGCAGAAATAGTATTATTTAGCACAATAGTAATAAGTTAAACAGAAAAATTGGAAAAGCAAAATGGACAGCTGAAAAAATGCTGAACATGCTGAGGGTCCCTCAAATATACTTGTTAAATGAAAAAATCAGCAAAAAAATGCACAGGGAGAGAGAAGTAAGTTTCTAGGTCAGCCTGGGAGCTGCTGAATTTGAATCCACCAATCAGAGAGCCTGTGTACTTTTTCCCGCCAAAACATGTGCCTCTTTTTACACACGCAGCACAGAGAGGCACAGGATTATTGCAGCCTATTTCTCATAGTGAGGACTCCCCTCAAACAAATGACCATAATTTCCTAACCGTAGGGGCTAGAGCGGTCATTCTTACACCGTTTTGTTCAGAAGAGATGGGGGAATCTTCCAGTGTTTACAATTTATCATTAAAATATGAATTATTAAAGATATTTGACTTGTAATGCACCATAACTGAGTAGAGCGAAGCAAAAACTGCCTTGACTTGCCCTCAAACAACGCTTTCTAACTCGAAATCTATTTGGAGTATCGATATCATTCTTTCACCGTAAGAGACAGCAGGCTTTGGTGAACAATCATGGAAATTTTCAGGTCTCTGTGGAAATCCAACAAAAAGTTATGACGAGAGAAAAAAGTGGTTCATTTCCACAGTTTGAAATCTGAAGAAATCTGAGCGAAGGACGAATTTCCTACCCTCAAACAAGTCCAACTCATTTCAGAACGGTAATAGGTGAGAAAGAAATTCTTGAATTGTGAGCGTCAGGGGTGTCTGAAGATATTCGGGGACAAGCCTCATGTCTTAACTTTGCTTCGTTAAGGAGATATGACGATTCGAATATGCCTCTCATTACAGAAATCCAGCGGTGATTTTGAACAAGCTCTCCATTCACTTTATATGGAGAGTTTTCTGACCTTGTGTTAGTCTGAGGAGATTTGCAAAAATTCTATAAATCCCACAACAATGATGGTGACATTTTCTGAAAGCCAGCAAAAATACCTACGTTTTGATGTATAATTTGTGGAAGTTGAGTGAAAATTGAGCAAGTAGCAGGAAGTTGTTCGGACATGAAGTGAAAATTGCAAAACCTTCAGTGGCACACTGGAAGCCAAGAGCATAGCAACCATAACAACGCATGTATTTTGTGAAAAATCACAATTTTGCAACTCAAAACTTTAAGAGGCATAAAAGTAAAACAGTAGAAGATTTGAAAAAGCTGAATCATACCTGAATAGCCCAATAATTTGTGAACATTTTAAAATTTGAATGGTTGTTCTAGGTGAAAATATGAGGAAGTAGTTAAGTTTCAAAAACAAGCAAAATTTAGCAGAATTGCAGAAGTTTCCCATTCATTTCAATGGGACAAATTAAAGGAAAAAAGCTTAATATTTTAAAAAGTATAATAGTTAAAAATAGCAAAAATCGTAGCAGGAATTAGCAAAAATAGCAGAATAGTTTAAAATTTGAACGGTGAAAATCGGCTGAAAATTGTGGAAGTAGTTTAACGGCGAAAAGTGTACGGAAGCAACTAGAATAAAGTATAAAGAATAAAGAGAAACAGGAACTCAATAGTGTGGATGCTTAAAGCATCCACACAATAAAGATTAGAAGAACAATACTGTGAATGCTTTTCAAGCATTCACACTAATTAGAATAATTAATTGTCTGTAAATAATATTGTTATGAAGGCTAGATGCATTTCCAGGAGTGGGGATTTATTTTTCTTCTTATCCAAAGTCTTTAATCTTGAAAACTGCATGACACACTGGCAGGCAGAAAAGACCATTTGGTGAAAATATCAATTCTGGGGATCTGGAACACGGAGAGTAGAATATCTAAACAAATGTAACCAGCTAACCTCAAACACCGGTTATACTTTGAGTGTCTCCCGTGTTTTTCACACATACAGAAAGACATTACTGTGACATCCACTTCAAATTGAACTACAGGGTGATGCTACGATACATGATATTGAGACAAACAATTCTAATCTGATATGACATTCTTAGCAAATTTACAGCAAATAGAACAAAGCACAAATTCAAAGTTTTTTTTTATTTTTTATTTTATTTTATTTTGTGGTTTGGTGCTGTTTCTGAACTCAAAATGTCCTGTTGTAATTGGACATTTTGAGCTAAGAAACAGCACCAAGCCCCAACAACACTTCCCTCATGGTGCTTTATATTGTAAGGTCAAGACCCTACAATATTGCACAAAAAGTCCAACCCCCTAGAGCAAGCACTTTGGCGACAGTGGGAAGGAAAAACTCTCTTTGAAAAGAGAGAAACCTCCGGCAGACCCAGGCTCTGGGATGGGGTGGCCATCTGCCTCGGCCAGTTGGTGATGAGGGAAGGAAGTTGGGAGAAGAAGAGGGGTTCTTTTTAACCACCTGGTCTTAAAATTAAATTTAGATGCCCAATTTCAATGAATATTTTAAGCCACTTTAAGAGTTTTGCCACATAGTGGCATGCACGTGTCAGTTCAATTTTAGCGTGCACACGAGAAAGCCCTAAAGATGATGTTTTGGCTCCTCAGTTTGGCGTGTTTTTTGAAGCTTTTGATGATTGCTTCGTCAACCACTGGGTTGCTTGACTTCAATAAGAGTGCTGGAGAATCCCACCTGTCATGGAGTTCGTTGTACACCGTCAGGGCGAGTTGTTCAATGTTCTCCAAGGTCATTTTGTAGTTTTTGGACAGAATTTTGTTCCAGATCTTATGGGAAAGCTTCTGTATAATAAAATCTGATGTTCCTGGACGCCATGTTGTCGTCTCATTTTCTTGGCTCATTGCGTGCATTACCAGATCTTTAGTGACGTTTTTCACCACTTCCTTGTACTCTTCTCTGTGTTTAGAGACACTGAGGACTCTTCTTGGTAATGACAACAGCTTTTCGGTGAAGGCTGGGACAGTAATATTATCAAGCTGTTCCCTCAGATTAAAAATCAAATATTTTTCCTTGCAGTTGTGTGCTTTGGAAAGATTCTTGAGAATGGCCTTGTCTAGATTTTTCAGCCGTTTTGGGGACAGATCCAAATGTTTCTTCTCAACATCAGGCCAGATTTTCTCAATCAGGCGATCGCTGATGCAGTCGGGAGTGAGGCGCTCTGTGAAGAGCTTGTATTTAGAGGAGACTTTTTCTATGGCCTGAAAAACCACCGACTGGATCAGTCTGTTGACGCGCAACTTATCCTCCATTTTTAGTGTTTTCTCCAGTGTTGGTGTTTCAGCCTTTGTCTCCAGTATTTGGTTGGTCTCATCTGCACTGTGATACACCTGGAGGGTTTCTGATGAGGGCGACTCTGGGGTTGCCGTCTCTACTGTCTCAGTCTTTGCCTCCACTAATTCTTGGGTCTGCTCGTCCAGAATTTTCTGAATTTCTTTTGTGTCCTTCACCACTTTCTGCTCTTCCAGGACTTTACTTTCTTCCTCCAGCACTTTCTTCTCCTGCTCCAGATTCTCTCTGTGTTTTTTCTCATTCCACAGAGTGTCTGCCAGAGAGGCCTGGTGTTTCTGAAGCTGTGCGAGCTCAGCAGACAGACTTTCCTTCTCCTGTTTCAGGATCAGGATTTTGCTGTCACTCTGCCCAAGCTGCTCTTTCACACAGTTCATTTCAAGGTCAAAGGCGATGGTCTGTTCCTCCTTTTCTTCTCCAGCTTGGATCTTAAATTGTTCCAGCTTGGTACCCATCAGGGAAATTTGGGCCATCAGCTGTTTGATTTGCTGTCTGGCTGTCTTTGAATCCTCTTTTAAACGTTTATTTTCGGACAGAGCTTTTAGGAAGGCTTTCCTAACCCGAACAAGGTCGTCCACTATACTCTTTGGCAGCGTGCACACAACTTTGGGATTCTCGTGTGTCTGAAGCTGTGCAGGTTTGGGAGACAGACTGTCCTTCTCCTGTTTCAGGGTCAGGATTTCGCTGTCCCTCTGCTGAAGCTGCTGTTTCAGACGGTTCATGTCAAGGTCAAAGTTGTTGGTCTGACCTGAACAAGTCTGATCCCCTTTTTCTTTGGTGGCGCTGCTCATTTCCACTTTGCGTGACACTGATTCATCAGTGAGTTCTCCAGCTTGGATCTCATACTGGTCCAGCTCGGCACGCATCAGGGAAATTTGGGCCATCAGCTGTTTGATTTGCTGTCTGGCTGTCTTTGTATCCTCTTTTAAAATGTTATTTTCAGAGAGAGTGTTTTGGAAGGCTTTCCTCACCTGAATAAGGCTGTCCAGTGTACTCTTTGGCAAAGTGCACACAAATTGTGGTTTTGCTTTTTGGTTGCTCATTTTTGACATTTGAAACAACGCTACGGTGTTACAATGAAACAGATATTCAGATATGACTGAGGGCAGCAGAACAAAAGTTCATCCAGTGAATCGCTCGTGACTGTAAGAAACGTGCTTGTCCTGTGTGGGTCTCACCTGCTATTTATAGAGTTGGGTTGACTGTGATGTCACAAGCCTGATTCTCTTGCCTTTCATCTTTGAAACAGGCCCCGCCCACAACAACGTTCCCTATTGGCTGATTGAAATGGGTAACGCCCACAAAGAACAGAGCTTCTGACGTCATGGCTCGATTAATTTGCATTTTGGTCACTTCATTGACGGCCGTATTTTTGTGTTTTTTTGTATTTTATTTCATTTCCTTTCTTCCTCATATTGTGCCGGCACATCTTTTTTTAAAAATCGTTTATTCTGTTACTTTGCCACGTTACCTCTCATGTTGTCAGTGTTCAGTACAAGTCCACATGGCTGCTGTTTGACAAAAGTAAAGGTCAAAGGACATTTTTGGTTATTGACAATAAAAACTGCACGTTAAGAACCCCAGTATTTGTGTCCTGTGTGGCTAACCATTTTCCAGGCTACACTCATCTTAATGTGGAGATGAATTTGAATATGCACTTCCTGCTGAGCATTAAATCATTTCACTGTGTGTCAAACCATTTCAACATATCAGTCATTAAATTAAAGGGGAAATGAGGAATGAGCTGTTTTGTATTATTACTATTGTTTTTGTTGTGATATATTTGCATATTTATTTTTTGTATATCTGTCTATAAACTCAGCATCAACTTAACATAAATAATATATTTATTTTTGGGCTCTATTTGTGTTTCCTGTGTTTTATTCAAACATTCGGCCTCCGTAGGCGAAGCAATTCTGATTAGCTTATTATTTATCATGCTACAGTCAGGCGCCCTGGTCCTTCACCGTGTTACACCTATTCTACATCAGTGAATTGCATGCAAAGAGAAGATGTGTCCAGGAGAGAAGCCAGCATCACTGAGTCAGATCAAAAAATGATCACAATCAAATGATCCCCCCTGTTCCTTAACCTTATGTCCTGTTTCTACATGGACTGATCTGCTGCTCAGTGTCCTATTAAATCCTGTTTATCAGTTTTAATTCAGATGTGTCAGTCTGAGGGGGAACACAATCTAAACAAATCTAAATAAAACCAGGTTGAAGGCTTTCTATTCAAAATTAAAATAATTAATTGTCTGTAAATAATATTGTTATGAAGGCTAGATGCATTTCCAGGAGTGGGGATTTATTTTTCTTCTTATCCAAAGTCTTTAATCTTGAAAACTGCATGACACACTGGCAGGCAGAAAAGACCATTTGGTGAAAATATCAATTCTGGGGATCTGGAACACGGAGAGTAGAATATCTAAACAAATGCAACCAGCTAACCTCAAACACCGGTTATACTTTGAGTATCTCCCGTGTTTTTCACACATACAGAAAGACATTACTGTGACATCCACTTCAAATTGAACTACAGGGTGATGCTACGATACATGATATTGAGACAAACAATTCTAATCTGATATGACATTCTTAGCAAATTTACAGCAAATAGAACAAAGCACAAATTCAAAGTTTTTTTTTATTTTTTATTTTTATTTTATTTTATTTTGTGGTTTGGTGCTGTTTCTGAACTCAAAATGTCCTGTTGTAATTGGACATTTTGAGCTAAGAAACAGCACCAAACTCCAACAACACTTCCCTCATGGTGCTTTATATTGTAAGGTCAAGACCCTACAATATTGCACAAAAAGTCCAACCCCCTAGAGCAAGCACTTTGGCGACAGTGGGAAGGAAAAACTCTCTTTGAAAAGAGAGAAACCTCCAGCAGACCCAGGCTCTGGGATGGGGTGGCCATCTGCCTCGGCCAGTTGGTGATGAGGGAAGGAAGTTGGGAGAAGAAGAGGGGTTCTTTTTAACCACCTGGTCTTAAAATTAAATTTAGATGCCCAATTTCAATGAATATTTTAAGCCACTTTAAGAGTTTTGCCACATAGTGGCATGCACGTGTCAGTTCAATTTTAGCGTGCACACGAGAAAGCCCTAAAGATGATGTTTTGGCTCCTCAGTTTGGCGTGTTTTTTGAAGGTTTTGACGATTGTTTCGTCAACCACTGGGTTGCTTGACTTCAATAAGAGTGCTGGAGAATCCCACCTGTCATGGAGTTCGTTGTACACCGTCAGGGCGAGTTGTTCAATGTTCTCCAAGGACATTTTGTAGTTTTTGGACAGAATTTTGTTCCAGATCTTATGGGAAAGCTTCTGTATAATAAAATCTGATGTTCCTGGACGCCATGTTGTCGTCTCATTTTCTTGGCTCATAGCGTGCATTACCAGATCTTTAGTGACGTTTTTCACCACTTCCTTGTACTCTTCTCTGTGTTTAGAGACACTGAGGACTCTTCTTGGTAATGACAACAGCTTTTCGGTGAAGGCTGGGACAGTAATATTATCAAGCTGTTCCCTCAGATTAAAAATCAAATATTTTTCCTTGCAGTTGTGTGCTTTGGAAAGATTCTTGAGAATGGCCTTGTCTAGATTTTTCAGCCGTTTTGGGGACAGATCCAAATGTTTCTTCTCAACATCAGGCCAGATTTTCTCAATCAGGCGATCGCTGATGCAGTCGGGAGTGAGGCGCTCTGTGAAGAGCTTGTATTTAGAGGAGACTTTTTCTATGGCCTGAAAAACCACCGACTGGATCAGTCTGTTGACGCGCAACTTATCCTCCATTTTCAGTGTTTTCTCCAGTGTTGGTGTTTCAGCCTTTGTCTCCAGTATTTGTTTGGTCTCATCTGCACTGTGATACACCTGGAGGGTTTCTGATGAGGGCGACTCTGGGGTTGCCGTCTCTACTGTCTCAGTCTTTGCCTCCACTAATTCTTGGGTCTGCTCGTCCAGAATTTTCTGAATTTCTTTTGTGTCCTTCACCACTTTCTGCTCTTCCAGGACTTTACTTTCTTCCTCCAGCACTTTCTTCTCCTGCTCCAGATTCTCTCTGTGTTTTTTCTCATTCCACAGAGTGTCTGCCAGAGAGGCCTGGTGTTTCTGAAGCTGTGCGAGCTCAGCAGACAGACTTTCCTTCTCCTGTTTCAGGATCAGGATTTTGCTGTCACTCTGCCCAAGCTGCTCTTTCACACAGTTCATTTCAAGGTCAAAGGCGATGGTCTGTTCCTCCTTTTCTTCTCCAGCTTGGATCTTAAATTGTTCCAGCTTGGTACCCATCAGGGAAATTTGGGCCATCAGCTGTTTGATTTGCTGTCTGGCTGTCTTTGAATCCTCTTTTAAACGTTTATTTTCGGACAGAGCTTTTAGGAAGGCTTTCCTAACCCGAACAAGGTCGTCCACTATACTCTTTGGCAGCGTGCACACAACTTTGGGATTCTCGTGTGTCTGAAGCTGTGCAGGTTCGGGAGACAGACTGTCCTTCTCCTGTTTCAGGGTCAGGATTTCGCTGTCCCTCTGCTGAAGCTGCTGTTTCAGACGGTTCATGTCAAGGTCAAAGTTGTTGGTCTGACCTGAACAAGTCTGATCCCCTTTTTCTTTGGTGGCGCTGCTCATTTCCACTTTGCGTGACACTGATTCATCAGTGAGTTCTCCAGCTTGGATCTCATACTGGTCCAGCTCGGCACGCATCAGGGAAATTTGGGCCATCAGCTGTTTGATTTGCTGTCTGGCTGTCTTTGTATCCTCTTTTAAAATGTTATTTTCAGAGAGAGTGTTTTGGAAGGCTTTCCTCACCTGAATAAGGTTGTCCAGTGTACTCTTTGGCAAAGTGCACACAAATTGTGGTTTTGCTTTTTGGTTGCTCATTTTTGACATTTGAAACAACGCTACGGTGTTACAATGAAACAGATATTCAGATATGACTGAGGGCAGCAGAACAAAAGTTCATCCAGTGAATCGCTCGTGACTGTAAGAAACGTGCTTGTCCTGTGTGGGTCTCACCTGCTATTTATAGAGTTGGGTTGACTGTGATGTCACAAGCCTGATTCTCTTGCCTTTCATCTTTGAAACAGGCCCCGCCCACAACAACGTTCCCTATTGGCTGATTGAAATGGGTAACGCCCACAAAGAACAGAGCTTCTGACGTCATGGCTCGATTAATTTGCATTTTGGTCACTTCATTGACGGCCGTATTTTTGTGTTTTTTTGTATTTTATTTCATTTCCTTTCTTCCTCATATTGTGCCGGCACATCTTTTTTTAAAAATCGTTTATTCTGTTACTTTGCCACGTTACCTCTCATGTTGTCAGTGTTCAGTACAAGTCCACATGGTTGCTGTTTGACAAAAGTAAAGGTCAAAGGACATTTTTGGTTATTGACAATAAAAACTGCACGTTAAGAACCCCAGTATTTGTGTCCTGTGTGGCTAACCATTTTCCAGGCTACACTCATCTTAATGTGGAGATGAATTTGAATATGCACTTCCTGCTGAGCATTAAATCATTTCACTGTGTGTCAAACCATTTCAACATATCAGTCATTAAATTAAAGGGGAAATGAGGAATGAGCTGTTTTGTATTATTACTATTGTTTTTGTTGTGATATATTTGCATATTTATTTTTTGTATATCTGTCTATAAACTCAGCATCAACTTAACATAAATAATATATTTATTTTTGGGCTCTATTTGTGTTTCCTGTGTTTTATTCAAACATTCGGCCTCCGTAGGCGAAGCAATTCTGATTAGCTTATTATTTATCATGCTACAGTCAGGCGCCCTGGTCCTTCACCGTGTTACACCTATTCTACATCAGTGAATTGCATGCAAAGAGAAGATGTGTCCAGGAGAGAAGCCAGCATCACTGAGTCAGATCAAAAAATGATCACAATCAAATGATCCCCCCTGTTCCTTAACCTTATGTCCTGTTTCTACATGGACTGATCTGTTGCTCAGTGTCCTTTTAAATCCTGTTTATCAGTTTTAATTCAGATGTGTCAGTCTGAGGGGGAACACAATCTAAACAAATCTAAATAAAACCAGGTTGAAGGCTTTCTATTCAAAATTAAAATAATTAATTGTCTGTAAATAATATTGTTATGAAGGCTAGATGCATTTCCAGGAGTGGGGATTTATTTTTCTTCTTATCCAAAGTCTTTAATCTTGAAAACTGCATGACACACTGGCAGGCAGAAAAGACCATTTGGTGAAAATATCAATTCTGGGGATCTGGAACACGGAGAGTAGAATATCTAAACAAATGTAACCAGCTAACCTCAAACACCGGTTATACTTTGAGTGTCTCCCGTGTTTTTCACACATACAGAAAGACATTACTGTGACATCCACTTCAAATTGAACTACAGGGTGATGCTACGATACATGATATTGAGACAAACAATTCTAATCTGATATGACATTCTTAGCAAATTTACAGCAAATAGAACAAAGCACAAATTCAAAGTTTTTTTTTATTTTTTATTTTTATTTTATTTTATTTTGTGGTTTGGTGCTGTTTCTGAACTCAAAATGTCCTGTTGTAATTGGACATTTTGAGCTAAGAAACAGCACCAAACTCCAACAACACTTCCCTCATGGTGCTTTATATTGTAAGGTCAAGACCCTACAATATTGCACAAAAAGTCCAACCCCCTAGAGAAAGCACTTTGGCGACAGTGGGAAGGAAAAACTCTCTTTGAAAAGAGAGAAACCTCCGGCAGACCCAGGCTCTGGGATGGGGTGGCCATCTGCCTCGGCCAGTTGGTGATGAGGGAAGGAAGTTGGGAGAAGAAGAGGGGTTCTTTTTAACCACCTGGTCTTAAAATTAAATTTAGATGCCCAATTTCAATGAATATTTTAAGCCACTTTAAGAGTTTTGCCACATAGTGGCATGCACGTGTCAGTTCAATTTTAGCGTGCACACGAGAAAGCCCTAAAGATGATGTTTTGGCTCCTCAGTTTGGCGTGTTTTTTGAAGCTTTTGATGATTGCTTCGTCAACCACTGGGTTGCTTGACTTCAATAAGAGTGCTGGAGAATCCCACCTGTCATGGAGTTCGTTGTACACCATCAGGGCGAGTTGTTCAATGTTCTCCAAGGACATTTTGTAGTTTTTGGACAGAATTTTGTTCCAGATCTTATGGGAAAGCTTCTGTATAATAAAATCTGATGTTCCTGGACGCCATGTTGTCGTCTCATTTTCTTGGCTCATAGCGTGCATTACCAGATCTTTAGTGACGTTTTTCACCACTTCCTTGTACTCTTCTCTGTGTTTAGAGACACTGAGGACTCTTCTTGGTAATGACAACAGCTTTTCGGTGAAGGCTGGGACAGTAATATTATCAAGCTGTTCCCTCAGATTAAAAATCAAATATTTTTCCTTGCAGTTATGTGCTTTGGAAAGATTCTTGAGAATGGCCTTGTCTAGATTTTTCAGCCGTTTTGGGGACAGATCCAAATGTTTCTTCTCAACATCAGGCCAGATTTTCTCAATCAGGCGATCGCTGATGCAGTCGGGAGTGAGGCGCTCTGTGAAGAGCTTGTATTTAGAGGAGACTTTTTCTATGGCCTGAAAAACCACCGACTGGATCAGTCTGTTGACGCGCAACTTATCCTCCATTTTTAGTGTTTTCTCCAGTGTTGGTGTTTCAGCCTTTGTCTCCAGTATTTGGTTGGTCTCATCTGCACTGTGATACACCTGGAGGGTTTCTGATGAGGGCGACTCTGGGGTTGCCGTCTCTACTGTCTCAGTCTTTGCCTCCGCTAATTCTTGGGTCTGCTCGTCCAGAATTTTCTGAATTTCTTTTGTGTCCTTCACCACTTTCTGCTCTTCCAGGACTTTACTTTCTTCCTCCAGCACTTTCTTCTCCTGCTCCAGATTCTCTCTGTGTTTTTTCTCATTCCACAGAGTGTCTGCCAGAGAGGCCTGGTGTTTCTGAAGCTGTGCGAGCTCAGCAGACAGACTTTCCTTCTCCTGTTTCAGGATCAGGATTTTGCTGTCACTCTGCCCAAGCTGCTCTTTCACACAGTTCATTTCAAGGTCAAAGGCGATGGTCTGTTCCTCCTTTTCTTCTCCAGCTTGGATCTTAAATTGTTCCAGCTTGGTACCCATCAGGGAAATTTGGGCCATCAGCTGTTTGATTTGCTGTCTGGCTGTCTTTGAATCCTCTTTTAAACGTTTATTTTCGGACAGAGCTTTTAGGAAGGCTTTCCTAACCCGAACAAGGTCGTCCACTATACTCTTTGGCAGCGTGCACACAACTTTGGGATTCTCGTGTGTCTGAAGCTGTGCAGGTTTGGGAGACAGACTGTCCTTCTCCTGTTTCAGGGTCAGGATTTCGCTGTCCCTCTGCTGAAGCTGCTGTTTCAGACGGTTCATGTCAAGGTCAAAGTTGTTGGTCTGACCTGAACAAGTCTGATCCCCTTTTTCTTTGGTGGCGCTGCTCATTTCCACTTTGCGTGACACTGATTCATCAGTGAGTTCTCCAGCTTGGATCTCATACTGGTCCAGCTCGGCACGCATCAGGGAAATTTGGGCCATCAGCTGTTTGATTTGCTGTCTGGCTGTCTTTGTATCCTCTTTTAAAATGTTATTTTCAGAGAGAGTGTTTTGGAAGGCTTTCCTCACCTGAATAAGGCTGTCCAGTGTACTCTTTGGCAAAGTGCACACAAATTGTGGTTTTGCTTTTTGGTTGCTCATTTTTGACATTTGAAACAACGCTACGGTGTTACAATGAAACAGATACTCAGATATGACTGAGGGCAGCAGAACAAAAGTTCATCCAGTGAATCGCTCGTGACTGTAAGAAACGTGCTTGTCCTGTGTGGGTCTCACCTGCTATTTATAGAGTTGGGTTGACTGTGATGTCACAAGCCTGATTCTCTTGCCTTTCATCTTTGAAACAGGCCCCGCCCACAACAACGTTCCCCATTGTCTGATTGAAAATAGGTAACGCCCACAAAGAACAGATTTTTACAATTGAATTCATAGTTACAAATAATAAAGTAGAAATTAATTAGAAATATATCCATTTAAATTTAGTAGAACTCATCCCTCTTCATTTACCCGAAAACCATTTTCACCACTTAGAGAAAAGCTCTTCTCTGTGTTAGAAAACCTTTTATTTTCCGCTCTCTTCACTTCCACCGATAAAAGCTATTTGCTGTTTTAATAATGTTTCATTGCCGTTGTATGAGCTCATCTTGTGTCACATCCTTAAGAGAGAGACCTGCGGCTGCCTCCTTCCTTTGGCTCCGTGGGTGTCTGAGCATCACTTTAGCCTCCACTATGACGCTCCTGGTAGCAACATTTAACTTTGAAGGCTGTTTACAATCAGACAAAAAAGTCTCAGTTTTGAGCGCAATCAGCTCTTAGTTATTCTGACCTCACCACAGCGCCATCTGTTCAACAAGACGTCTGTGTGCAGGCTCATGACCGTCATGTCACAGGTATTAAAACACATGAGAGAGATGCTGATTCATCACAGCCATAAATATGTTAAAAATGAAGATATTTCAGTGTGTTCAGGTACCAGATTTAGTGCTATATGAGGTATTTTAATAGAAAAGGCTGCGAGACAGAGTTTGGATCTCAGTTTATTCATAATTCACGTCGGCAGTAATGACACCCGGTTACGCCAATCGGAGGTCACTAAAATCAATATTGAATCGGTGTGCAACTTTGCCAAAACAATGTCGGACTCTGTAGTTTTCTCTGGTCCCCTCCCCAATCAGACCAGGAGTGACATGTTTAGCCGCATGTTCTCCTTAAATTGCTGGCTGTCTGAGTGGTGTCCCAGAAACGATGTGGGCTTCATAGATAATTGGCAAACCTTCTGGAGGAAACCTGGTCTTGTTAGGAGAGACGGCATCCATCCCACTTTGGATGGAGCAGCTCTCATTTCTAGAAATATGGACAAATTTATTAAACCCCCCAAAATATGACTATCCAGAGTTGGGACCAGGAAGCAGAGTTGCAGTCTTACACGCTTCTCTGCAGCTTCTCTCCTCCTGCTACCCTCCCAAAAACCCATCTCCATAGAGACTGTGTCAGCTCCCAAAAAGACAAAAAACAAACTAAAAACCAGCAACAAACAACTTAAACATAAACAATTACAAAGAAAGAACAATACAGTATCCACATCTGAACCAAAGAGTAAAACAGTGAAATGTGGATTATTAAATATTAGGTCTCTCTCCTCCAAGTCTCTGTTAGTACATGACTTAATAATTGATCAACAAATTGATTTACTCTGCCTTACAGAAACCTGGTTGCAGCAGGATGATTATGTTAGTTTAAATGAATCAACACCCCCGAGCCATTCTAACTACCAGAAATCTCGAAGCACAGGCCGAGGGGGCGGTGTGGCAGCAATTTTTCACACCAGCCTATTAATTAATGAAAGACCAAGACAGACTTTTAATTCATTTGAAAGCCTGATGCTTAACATTGTCCACCCCAGCTGTGAAACTCAGAAACCAGTCTTACTTGTTATCATCTATCGTCCACCTGGGCCTTACACAGAGTTTCTGTCTGATTTCTCAGACTTTATATCTAATTTAGTTCTGAGCTCAGATAAAATAATTATTGTGGGTGATTTTAACATCCATGTAGATGCTAAAAGTGACAGCCTCAACATGGCATTTAATCTGTTATTAGACTCAATTGGTTTCTCTCAAAATGTAAAAGAACCCACCCACCACTTTAATCACACTCTAGATCTTGTTTTAACATATGGCATAGAAACTGAACATTTAACAGTGTTTCCTGAAAACCCTCTCCTGTCTGATCATTTCCTGATAACATTTACTTTTACAATAATTGATTACACAGCGGTGAAGAGTAGACTTTATCAAAGTAGATGTCTTTCTGAAAGCACTGTAACTAAGTTTAAGAATATAATCCACCCACTGTTATCATCTCCAATGCCCTGTACCAACACAGAGCAAAGCAGCTATCTGAACGCTACCCCAACAGAGGTCGATTATCTTGTTAATAATTTCACCTCCTCACTACGTACGACTCTGGATACTGTAGCTCCTGTGAAAACTAAGGCCTCAAATCAGAAGTACCTGACTCCGTGGTATAATTCTGAAACACGTACCCTAAAGCAGATGACTCGTAATCTGGAGAGGAAATGGCGTGTCACAAATCTAGAGGATCATCATTTAGCCTGGAGAAATAGTTTGCTGCTTTATAAGAAAGCCCTCCGCAAAGCCAGAACATCTTACTATTCATCACTGATTGAAGGAAATAAGAACAACCCTAGGTTTCTCTTCAGCACTGTAGCCAAGCTGACAAAAAGTCAGAGCTCTTTTGAGCCAACCATCCCTTTAACGTTAACTAGTAATGACTTCATGAACTTCTTCACAAATAAAATTTTTATCATTAGAGAAAAAATTACCAATAATCATCCCACAGATGTAATATTATCTACAGTTACTCTTAGTACCATTGATATTAAGTTAGACTCTTTTTCTCCAATTGATCTTTCTGAGTTAACTTCAATAATTACTTCCTCCAAACCATCAACGTGTCTTTTAGACCCCATTCCTACAAAACTGCTCAAAGAAGTCCTGCCATTAATTAATTCTTCCATCTTAAATATGATCAACCTATCTCTAATAATCGGCTATGTACCACAGGCCTTCAAGCTGGCTGTAGTTAAACCTTTACTCAAAAAGCCATCTCTAGACCCAGCAGTCTTAGCTAATTATAGGCCAATCTCCAACCTTCCTTTCATATCAAAAATCCTTGAAAGAGTAGTTGTCAAACAGCTAACAGATCATCTGCAGAGGAATGGTTTATTTGAAGAGTTTCAGTCAGGTTTCAGAGCTCAGCACAGCACAGAAACAGCTTTAGTGAAGGTTACAAATGATCTTCTTATGGCCTCTGACAGTGGACTCATCTCTGTGCTTGTCCTGCTAGACCTCAGTGCAGCGTTCGATACTGTTGATCATAATATCCTATTAGAGCGATTAGAACATGCTGTAGGTATTACAAGTACTGCGCTGCAGTGGTTTGTATCATGTCTATCTAATAGACTCCAATTCGTGCATGTAAATGGAGAGTCCTCTTCACACACTGAGGCTAATTATGGAGTTCCACAGGGTTCAGTGCTAGGACCAATTCTGTTTACATTATACATGCTTCCCTTAGGCAGTATCATTAGAAGACATAGCATACATTTTCACTGCTATGCAGATGACACCCAGCTCTATCTGTCCATGAAGCCAGATAACACACACCAATTAGTTAAACTGCAGGAATGTCTTAAAGACATAAAGACCTGGATGGCCGCTAACTTTCTGCTTCTTAATTCAGATAAAACTGAGGTTATTGTACTCGGCCCTGAAAATCTTAGAAATATGGTATCTAATCAGATTCTTACTCTGGATGGCATTACCTTGGCCTCCAGTAACGCGGTGAGGAACCTTGGAGTCATTTTTGACCAGGACATGTCCTTCAACGCACATATTAAACAAATATGTAAGACTGCTTTCTTCCATTTGCGCAACATCTCTAAAATTAGAAATATCCTGTCTCAGAGTGACGCTGAAAAACTAGTTCATGCATTTATTACTTCCAGGCTGGACTACTGTAATTCATTATTATCAGGACGTCCAAAAAACTCCCTGAAAAGCCTTCAGCTAATCCAAAATGCTACAGCAAGAGTCCTGACAGGGACTAGAAAGAGAGAGCATATTTCTCCTGTTTTGGCTTCCCTTCATTGGCTTCCTGTTAAATCCAGAATTGAATTCAAAATCCTGCTCCTCACATACAAGGTCTTAAATAATCAGGCCCCATCTTATCTTAATGACCTTGTAGTACCATATCACCCTATTAGAGCGCTCCGCTCTCGCTCTGCAGGCCTACTTGTTGTTCCTAGAGTATTTAAAAGTAGAATGGGAGGCAGAGCCTTCAGTTTTCAGGCCCCTCTTCTGTGGAACCAGCTTCCAGTTTGGATTCGGGAGACAGACACTATCTCTACTTTTAAGATTAGGCTTAAAACTTTCCTTTTTTCTAAAGCATATAGTTAGGGCTGGACCAGGTGACCCTGAATCCTCCCTTTGTTATGCTGCAATAGATGTAGGCTGCCGGGGGATTCCCATGATGCATTGAGTTTTTCCTTTCCAGTCACCTTTCTCACTCACTATGTATTAATAGACCTCTCTGCATTGAATCATATCTGTTATTAACCTCTGTCTCTCTTCCACAGCATGTCTTTATCCTGTCTTCCTTCTCTCACCCCAACCGGTCGCAGCAGATGGCCGCCCCTCCCTGAGCCTGGTTCTGCCGGAGGTTTCTTCCTGTTAAAAGGGAGTTTTTCCTTCCCACTGTCGCCAAAGTGCTTGCTCATAGGGGGTCATATGATTGTTGGGTTTTTCTCTGTATCTATGAAGCGCCTTGAGGCGACTTTTGTTGTGATTTGGCGCTATATAAATAAAATTGAATTGAATTGAAATTGAATTGAAATGTTGTGTGCGAATATCAAAAGTGAGGCTCAGTGTTTGTTGTTAAACTTTAACCTTACTTATTCCCTGCAATAAAAATAGACATTTTTTAAAATGTTCTGTTTGTTATGGTTTTGAAAAGTGAATAGTTTGTTAACCTCTGCACCCTCCCAATAATTAAGGGATTTTAAGAGCCCCCTGGAGAGGTGTGGTGGAAATGTTTTGTTTGCCGAATGTCAGATGGGGCGACGGGAGGGTTTAAAATAATTTTTTTACCCACTTTTTTAACCTGTTGAATCAGATTAAGTTAACTTTCGTTTATGTTTAAGTTGTAAGAAATTATTGGGTTGATATTTGCTTATATTTTTCCAGAACTTAAAGGCCGTCACACTGTTTCTCATCTCGTCTCACTGCCCTCGCTCCTTTCGCCTCCGTGCTGCCCTGCTTCATCTTCGCCCACTTCATCTGCACTTGGCTGGTTTTATTCTTCTTCGTTAGCGATTCAAGACGAGCTTCATGGAAAGTCGTTGTGGAGAATGGTTTTATCGAGCCGCTTGTCATTGCTGTGATTCCTTACGTTACATACTGATTTGGTGAGTAAATGTTTACTGTTATTCAAACTGCTTTTGTGCCTTCTCTCAGTTTAGCACCAGATTTATGATCTTGCTAGCTAGCTAGTGTTAGCCTAGCATTGCTGCTGCCTCTCGGCTCCTGTTACTTAAAATTAACTCCTTTTAAAAAGTGAAGTTTTCTTTGGATTGTTTGAAGTAGAAAAGTGAGCAGCTATTATATAAGAGCCCGGAAGAAACCTTTTCGGAAGGTGCAGCCGTTAAGGTTGGGGGCTTGTTTATAGTCCATATAAAACTTTCTAACATATTAAGTTTTTATTTTTAACCCCTGGATTTATTTTAATTCTTTGTGGCAGCTTTTGAACATCTGTGCAGTGGCGGTCCTAGCCTGTTTGGCGCCTTGGGCGAACACTCCCTCTGGCGCCCATCTTCCATTGGTTTTAATTTTGCACTCCAGTAGGAACACCCATCCCCCAACCCGAGGATCACCACAATATAGCGTAATAAACCTACACCTTAAGTTAGTTCACAGATTCGACACAACATTACAACATTATGAATGAAATGTGCTCTATTTGGAAGCAGCCGGCCCCTTCTCCTTTCGACAGTGTGTGAGACTTTAATTCATCAAACTGTAAATTATAAATTTTAAATTGTTATTGATCCCTTTACCCCTAGCCCTAAAGTGCATATTAATTTTCTTACTCTTCTTAAATTTATTATTTGTTTACTTGCACTGCTGTAACCTGACCCTCGTCGTCTGGTCTCTCTATATACTGGACTGTTTATAGCGGAGATGATAATAAAGGTTACTTTGACTTCAGCGCAGCAGCAAGCATATTATAATGTCTGGTGTTTTCGTGTTTGTTGGTTTGTTTTTATTTTATTTTGCGAGTTGGTTATTAGATGCTGCTCCAGCCAGCCACAGAATCCCCCGCTGCTCCGCCCTCTCCTCCCTGTGCGGCAAGCAGCAGGCGCACCTCACAAACGGAGGGCGCCCTTACTCCCAGCAAATGGGCGATAGAAAACCGATCAGTGCCTATGGCATTCCCAGTATGCCCTGGCATGATGTCGGGACAGCATGAGTACAAGCAAATAAATTTTTTTTTGCTGATGCCCGTGATGCCGCACCCCACCACGATGCCGCCCTGGTCCCATGTCGCCCATGTCAAAAACCGCTACTGCATCTGTGGCATCTATTAATGTCAAATGTAATTACATTTTAAAAAAGAAGAAGAAGAACAGCAGTATTTGTTTTGTTAAAACATGTGTTTAGATTCATTTTTTGTTGTGAAAGTCCAAAGCCATAAACCAGATTCGTGACTTGCTAAATGGTTAAAGTCTATGTTGGCTTTATAGCTTCTTCTATATTCTAAATAATGAAGCTAAATCCCACAGTTGAATCATCAGAACATGTTGGGGTTGCCTGTGTCACATATAAACACTGCCATATGTTTTATCTGGTAATTGTGCTTATTAGAGACTTTATATATTGAAAGTTAGCTTTTAACAAGCGTGCAATGATTACATTTAAGTTAGGTGGTCTTTTCTTTAAACACATCTCTTTAGGCCTAAACTAACAGTGTTAATGCCACAAATTCAGACACAGTAATAGAGGATTTTAGTACTATATGTGCTAGTCTAATTTGGTTGTATGAGGTCTACATTGACTTTCTGTGTTGTAAGTTATAACTGCTGCACAGCCATTAAGGATCAAATCAGTTTCTAAATAATTTTCTGTTTTTTCTCCCTCTGCTTGCTTCTTATGGTCTTTGAGGCTCGGGACCAGCACTCCCCAGGTTACATCAAACCCTTACAAGTCTGTAAGAAGAAGCAGTTGGGCAGAAAGTCATCAACTGAGTGGTAACTATTTTGGTTTTCCAATATATTAATAATTGTCAGTGACATTTATATTAATCAGGCTGAGCTTTAATTATACTTTAGATCAACCTGTTTTACTTATTGTTTCATTTGTGCTTTGGTTTGGGGAAGTTGTTTCTTTATTGATCTTTTCCTGTCTTCTGTTATTAGACTTGAGACCTAATTGCTCTATGCTGTTGCTGATGACTCCAGTTAATCCTGAGAGACATGTTGTGTAAGTGAATACAAAGACAGTTTAGTCTGCACAAACTTAGTTTGTGGCATATGATCAGTCCACACTGTCCACACAGTATATGGTTTGCAAGTTTTTGAACAGTGAAATTTGTTTTTAAACCATTCCATTGTTGCCCTGGCTTTATGTTTAGGGTCGTTGTCCTGCTGGAAGGTGAACCTCCACCCCAGTCTCAAGTCTTTTGCAGACTCCAAGAGGTTTTCTTCCAAGATTGCCCTGTATTTGACTCCATCCATCTTCCCATCAACTCTGACCAGCTTCCCTGTCCCTGCTGAAGAGAAGCACCCCCAGAGCATGATGCTGCCACCCCCATATTTGACAGTGGGGATGGTGTGTTCAGAGTGATGTGCAGTGTTAGTTTTCTGCCACACATAGCGTTTTGCATTTTGGCCAAAAAGTTCCATTTTGGTCTCATCTGACCAGAGCACCTTCTTCCACATGTTTGCTGTGTCCCCTACATGGCTTGTGTCAAACTGCAAACAGGACTTCTTATGGTTTTCTGTTAACAATGGCTTTCTTCTTGCCACTCTTCCATAAAGGCCAACTTTGTGCAGTGCACGGCTAATAGTTGTCCTATGGACAGATTCCCCCACCTGAGCTGTAGATCTCTGCAGCTCATCCAGAGTCACCATGGGCCTCTTGGCTGCATTTCTGATCAGCGCTCTCCTTGTTCGGCCTGTGAGTTTAGGTGGACGGCCTCGTCTTGGTAGGTTTACAGTTGTGCCATACTCCTTCCATTTCTGAATGATGGCTTGAACAGTGCTCCGTGGGATGTTCAAGGCTTGGGAAATCTTTTTGTAGCCTAAGCCTGCTTTAAATTTCTCAATAACTTTATCCCTGACCTGTCTGGTGTGCTCTTTGGACTTCATGGTGTTGTCACTCCCAATATTCTCTTAGACAACCTCTGAGGCCATCACAGAGCAGCTGTATTTGTACTGACATTAGATCACACACAGGTGCACATTTAGTCATTAGCACTCATCAGGCATGTCTATGGGCAACTGACTGCACTCAGACCAAAGGGGGCTGAATAATTATGCACACCCCACTTTGCAGTTATTTATTTGTAAAAAATGTTTGGAATCATGTATGATTTTCGTTCCACTTCTCACGTGTACACCACTTTGTGTTGGTCTTTCACGTGGAATTCCAATAAAATTGATTCATGTTTGTGGCTGTAATGTGACAAAATGTGGGAAAGTTCAAGGGGGCCGAATACTTTTGCAAGCCACTGTATGTGTTGTACTAGAAATGTCAAGGATGATAAAACATAATGTGATTTTGTTTTGTTTTTTTACAGATCCTCATTAAATGTTGTTAGTACATTTCAGAAGGGTCTACTTATTGGCCCTGTGAAGCAAAGGAAGCAACTAAAAATATTTCTTAAACTTGAAAATCAGGTTAAGAACTCCTTCAACACATTAAAACCTGAAAGACTTACTGAGATAATTTATTGAAGTAAAAAAATAAAAATGAAATTAAAAAAATCTGCAGTATAACTGCATGGATATTTGCCATCCCTTATAGCGTGTGTGTGTGTGTGTGTGTGTGTGTGTGTGTGTGTGTGTTCCAAAATGATTAACCAGGATCAAACCATGAAAGAGTGGTTCGGGGAGCAGGAGGCATCATTTTCACACTTGGATCATCAAGTCCATACTTTGACCCCTTTGAGAATCTTTGGGATGTGCTTCATTAGTGCAAGATCTTGGTGAGAAATTAACCTGACTGTGGATAGACTGAAGTGAAGCCAAAGCAAATGCATGGTGCCATCAAAGCTGGAGGAGATCCAAATTTCCCTTTTCCCTTGTCCCCCCACAGTTTAAACACAAGGTGGCAGTGTTGCACTGATAGAAAACAAACCAACAGCAGACGCGCCCCAGCTTAGATTCTACTTTACTCAAGTATTTCTATTTACTTAACAATATTCTGCAGGAAATGTTGTACTTTTGTACCTCCCTTGGGTTTATTTGGTAACATTCGTCTTTTTGATTCAAATTAAACCTTAAGATGTGTTAAAGGACTGATTTTAAAGCTCCATAGAGGGCTTCAGCTTTGCTGCAGAGCCTGCAACAAACTGTGCAGCTGGTTTGTTTTTAAGAACAGATGCTAAAAGACAGTAAAGAGACACATGTCCTTCCTCCAGTGAACTCCTCCGTTAACCAGTCTCTGTAAAGTGTTTTAGACTCTGCTGGAAGATTTTAAATTGCTGCCATAAATTACTGTCCACGACCTCAATGCAGTGAATTAATGCACCGCATGTTTAATCTACAGTCTGTCAAGCTCCAAAAGACCATTTTATTCTATGACAAGGCTTAATCTGTTTCAGCCACAGGGGTCATTAGCTTATTCCTGGATGCTCGCACAATGACTTTTACTGCAAACGAGCTGAAAGCAAAATTACAAATGAGCCATGATGTTGTCAGAAGGAGCTGAGCACACGTGAAGGGTGAAGCAGTGAATGAAGATGTGTCCTCACGCAGTGTTGTTCCTGCACGCTTTTTCTGCACTTCACTGATCCTCTTCGTGCAGTCATGACTGTGCATTTAAAACACCAAGAGCACAGTGATGGAAAGTAACTAAAAAGATTTCATTAAGTAGTGAATTTCCTCTTTTTTTTTTCCTGCATTTGAGTGTAATTTCATTTGTTTGATTACTAATATTTACATGGAAGGTAACTGCTAGTTCTTACTGCACTGCATTAATCAGACATCCATGCGCTTAACAGCTTATCCACTTCAGGGTTGAGGGGACAATAGGAGCAGAGTACTCCTAGGACAGTCTATGGACAGTTGGCAGTCTATCACTGGGCCAAAATAAAAGCAATAAACGGATAATTTTATAATTATTAAAGATCGAGGAAGGATATAAAATAGTGAAGAATGTAAACATCTTGTAAGGTATATCCTTCCCTTTCATTTTAACACGTTTAAAAACACTTAAGGGGAACATTTAATGATGAGCATATATATTTATTCAGTTTTATTTCTATAGTGCCAAAAATCATTTCAAGTGCTTTAAATTGTATGGTAAAGACCCCATATGATTGGAAAGAAACCCAGCAATCAGATCAAATCATAATCAAATCAAAATTTATTTATTTATATAGCACATTTAAAAACAATAGTTTCGATCAAAATGCTTCACAAGTTAGGAAATAAATAAAATGAGACAAGTGATGTGCCCCTTTGAGCAAGCACTTGGCAACAGTGGGAAGAAAAATTTCCCTTTTAACAGGAAGTAACCTCCAGTTCTGGGAGAGGGCAGCTATTTGAACTTGCTGGGGATTTATATCTTTGTCTTTCTCCTTTATTGACGGGGAAAGACGAGAAAATACCAGAAGAGGGAAATGTCGAGATTGGGCAGAAAATGAAGCAAAACTGCAGTTCCTCTGGTGGCCAGCAGGGGCCGACTCCAAAGGCAAGTCAGTCCCTATTGACTCACATGTTAAAATGTCCAAGTTAGAGCAGCAGAAATAAACTCAAGCTCACTGCTCATTTTCCCCTTCATATCTACTGTATGTGTTGGTTTCCTTTGTAACTCTTAGAATTATGGGTGTGTCAATGTAGTGTTCAAGTTCGCTTTATTTGTCATTCTAGTCATCTTAAAAGACAAAGAGATGAAATTATGTGTCTCACAGCCCAGGTAAGTGCAAAATTGAAAACCACCACCAAACAAGACAGAACAATCCATTAAAGAAACAGTTAAAGGTCATAAAGTATAACCAGTACCTGATTTAAACAGTAATAAAATCGAGACATAAAATAATAAAATTAAAAAATAGACATAAAATTCTATAGATTTTTTTTTGGGGTCTTTTGGAGCATTTTTAATGGAATTATCTGAGAAATATTTTGCTTGCTGTGCTGTTAATTCTGCCAACAGCTTCTCCTCAAAGCCTCTCTTTATGAAGCAGAGGTCTTTATTAGCAGGTGTCTGCTGCAGCCGTACAGTTCATGGATGCAGCATGCTAACCAAGCCAGTATAAAGGACGGCCATGGCTACTGTTATGCCACCCATTGGTTAATGAGCTCAGCCACGAGTTTTCACCATGACTGTCCTGGTGTTTTTAACTCACACATGATGGAATGGAAAGCCAGTAAAAGCCCTGAGAGTTACTGGACAATTCAAGGTTTGTTGAAATGTTAAAAAATAAGATTTTTAAAACTGATTCTAAAGCTAACAGGACGCCAGAGTCTCTATTTGTATCTTACAGTCAAAGCCATTGGACTAGAGTATTGTTAATCTTACTGTCCCCAACACCATTAAATAAAAGCACCAGTGGGAATGTAACTGAGTACATTTACTCAAGTACTTTACTCACTTTCAATGGACTTGTACTTTAAGTACTTCCATGCACTGTATATTTTTCTGTACACTGTACTACTTATTTTAAAACTTTGCTTTCCTTTTAGTTTGATTGAGCTACAGGGCAACTAAAATTATAACCAGCTGCAACATTAAAGAGATACAGACATCAATAATTATAACCCAATAATATTATGGACATGATTCACTCATGTGAAATGATACATGAGGTACTTTAGCTACTTTTTAAAAAATGTATTATTTATTTGAATATGCAACCTGTGAACTGTAATGCTACTTAAATATGATCATAACTTTTACATAGGTGCTAAATACTTTATTTTACTTTGCAAATTAACTAATCGTCATAAGATCGGGTTTAGATTCTTATGCAGCTCCACTTTTCAAGAATAAATCTGCATTAGGAACACCAATTACAAAAATAATTTAAAAAATACTGGAAATTGCAGGAAGCCAGCGAAGACCTTTTAAAATCTGAGGGCTCTCTTCCTGGAATGAGTTAAATTATGTGCAGCTACATTTTGGTGATTTAAAGATAATTTATTAATAAAGGTCAAATATGGAGATTCAAAGAGAAATGATTGTGACTGGGAAGCCCCACTTTGATCGTACGTGGGCTGGACCACTTAAACTCCAACTTCTGTCAGAGTGAAGAAGTCTAACCACACATTTAATCAATGAGAGATCTTAATATAAGACAAAAGAGTGCAATTTCAACTGTCTCAGGTTTTCTAAGTCAGCGGTCCCCAACCTTTTTTGCGCCACGGACCGGTTTATGCCCGACAATATTTTCACGGACCGGCCTTTAAGGTGTCGCGGATAAATACAACAAAATAAAACTAGTACCGGTACCGAAAAAAAAGAAGATTTATTCATAACACACGTGAAGAGACCCAGGAAAACTGAGTTAACGATAAAAACGATAACAAAATAACGCTGAAAACCGATAAAAACCCCGAAAACCATACATTTCACACCTGAGCCCCAACTCTCACGGCCCGGTACCGGTCCGAGGCCCGGGGGTTGGGGACCGCTGTTCTAAGTGATAAAGAAATGCCTCTGTAGTAAATTAAAGTAATCTGTCAGTATGACTTTTGGGGCTTAAATTCTGAGAAGTTTGTGTATAAAATGAAAGAAATCTATCATTTAATTACTTTGGTGCATCGTTAATGGGAAAAGTAGGAAAAGCCCCCGAGCCTTATGCCCTTTAGCCTTAACCCATGCCTGGCGACAGGTTTCTGTAACGTTTCTTTAAACTACCATAACTCTTGAACAGTTTGTGCAATGTAAAAAAATTCCAACGGATCCTGAAAACAGGGATATTAGAGGCATTATGGTAATCCCAAGCACCGCGTCACAGCAGCCCCGGGAAGATGAATGTGGAGAGAGAGCATTTTATCAGACATTTTGGTATTTTTTTGTCATTTTTTAAATATTCTTTTATTCTTTCTCTGTTTTTAGCGTTTCATGCCATGTTTTTGTTTTTTTAATTCCATATATGAAATGTCACCATTAGCAAACATACACTACCCAGCCCTCTTCCAACCCCTGAAAAAGCAGGGCTTTGAGGGATTGTAGAGCAGAGTGGGTTTATGATCCACTCAGGAAAAATAAAGGTGAGCACAAGTGTCAGCAGTCCAGCGCAGGCCTTCGCCTACAGCTTGGCAGGAACTGTTTTTTGGAGCTCTACCAGGGGGATTGTTTATCAGTCTATTATTCATGTAAGTTCTGAGGGTCTTATTCCGTAAAAACGGTAACATTTTAATTTTGTTTATTTATGTTCTTAATCGCTGATTACACTCTTATAGTATACAGCAAAACATATAGAGCAAAACAACTTCCAGATGTTGAAAGAAGTAATTGTCCTGAAAAAAGAGACCAAATCTCATGCTCTCAGCTGATTTTTTTTTAATGACAGTTTTACAGCTAAAACAAAATCATTCCAGGCGGCCTGCTGAAGATGATCGGGGTTAGCAGTTTGCTGGTGTCACAGAGTGAAGGAGCTGAGGGCTGCCCCCTGCTGGTCACTGGTGGCCAGGAAACTGTTTACATCTTCAGTTGCTAATGAAACAGCTTCAGCTTTCCACCCAAATATGGTCACTTCTGGTTTCAAGAAGCCGACACATCTGCAGCTGAGATGCACTCCAGAAATACAGCACTGAGGTCAGTGTGGCTAAAGACTGAATATTTTTTCTACCTGTAGGAAACTTCAGAATGCTTCATCCACTGCCGCAAAGATCATGATAAACCTAATAAAGAGGAAATAATCTGGATTATTTAGAGTAAAGTAGCTGAATGACACACTGGGTTATGCATGAGTCACATGCCGAGAATCTGCGCTGGATGCAGGTAAAGTTAAGAAACCGCTCTCACACTAAACCTTCGCCCTTAGCTGTGTTGGTAACGCTGATGCCACATCTACCTCAGATCTGGCTGATGACGTCTCTGCCTGCAGCTGGGGCACAAAGGGGCCCTGCTGAGCGAAGAAGCTGTAATTTCAGAGCCTGCAAATACTTCACAGGAAATGATTGTGGTAAGCCAAGGAAATGACACCAACTCTGCAACTCTCCTCTGTAACTTATAACGCGAGAGCCGGGCTTTGCTCTCTGCTCCTGTCGTTGGCTGCAGGTACTGCACGCCCCCTCTCTGATGACCTTTCACCCCGTTTGCTCGCCCACGGTTTGATCGCTCTTCTCCTGCACATTTCCATCTCGGCGGCCCAAACACCTGTTTGCTGTTTCTCAGCTCGGCCAGACGATATCTCATTCGGGATCGTGGAGACGTCTGCCCCGGGGAGCTGATGGAAGTGCAGCTTCTGCTCGCTCGTCTCTGCAGCACCTTACGTTGTTGTGCAACTGCAGTGAACCAGAGACAGTCATTTATAAGATGTCTGGCTCGCTGCCTCTGGTCACAGAAGCCGCCGCCGCTGCTGCTGCTGCGTCCAGGACTGTGTGTTCTGGCCTGAGTGGATGAATTAGAGCTGCCAAGACCAAAATAACTCATTGATTCACTGAGCTCTCCCTGGGTCTGAAGCATTAACATCACCCAGAAGCTATTTCTCTCACTTGTTTGGAGCCGCAAGTCGTCCAGAGGTACCATTATCCAAGCCCGGCGAAGGCAAAACGACTAAACAAAGAAAGCTGTGGAAGCTAAAAGAGTTCTTACATTTTTAATTTCACGTAATAGACTTTTTTTTTTTAAATATATGAAAATGTAATTACTTTTTTTTTTTTTTAAATATAACAAACACCAATCTGCCAAGAGATTAAAAGCACAGGTGAAGTGCATAATTCATCTTGTGTTACAATTCAAAGGTATGCTACGGAAGAGGATAAGGGCCACTGGAAAAAAAAATCTGAGAAAAAAAGTCAGAATTCTGACTTTAATCTTAGGATTCTGACTTTTTTCTCAGAATTCTGACTTTTTTCACCGAATTCAGGAAAAAAAAAAAAAAAGACGTTCCCACTTTTTTTTTTTCCCAGTGGCCCTAATCCTCTTCCGTAGTATGCAGGGAAAATCGGGTGGATGTTAATGTTAAACTTAACACTTGCCAGCTGTCTTTGAAGCACCTCTGGGCACTTATTTTGGCAGTTTTATTTTCAAGCATTTTCCTAAATTAACTTGAATTTTAATGGTGACCAGGACATAAAGACAACACCTATAAAATCACCAAATTTCTAAAAAAAAGTCTGTTAAAAAGTTGCCGATTTCACCTTACCTCTAAATGCCACCTCCAAATATGACTAAATAACAATGGACTTTATATCAAAGATAGATGTAGCCACCACCTCTTTATTTTTGTAACCAGATGAATCGCCCCCTGCTGGCCACTACAAATACCGGAAGGCATGAGACGCAAAATCTGCTCGGGGAACAGTTTCGGCAGCAGGACAAAGAGCTCAAGTTTCTGACTTGGCTTTCACTTGTTTATTGATTTCACTTTATAAAAATAAAATTGATAAATCAACAGACATAAAGTGTCTTTTCTTATGCAGGTAAACAATAGTTTATAGTTAACTTTTGTGGTATTACTAAAGTAGTAAAGGCAACAAGTATAAATACTTAGGTTAGATTGTGGTCTTTGTGCGTTCCTGTGAGTTTTACTTCCTCGCTTTGTTGGCTCTCTTTGGTAATCGTCTGTCCCACCTGTGCCTTCTTCCACACCTGTTCCCTCTCTGCTCTCCTGCGTCCACTTGGGATATATTTACTCCTGAGCTTTCCCTTGTTTCCAGTCAAATAATCTTGTTACTCTTGCCTGTAGGCTTCCGTCCATTCCTTGGTTTTCTTCAGTTTTGATTTGTTAGCGTCTCTGTTTTCCTTTTGTTTCTATTTTAGACTTTTGTCTCAGTGTGTGGATTCAGACCTGAATTATAATTGCCTAATTTTGTGTTTTACTTTGCATTTGAACCTTAGTATGTCAGATATTTTTAGATGTTATAAAGCTCAGGGGTGCACATGAGCTTGAAAATCAAGTTTTCTACACTATTTATGATCAAACATTCAGATTTGCAGAGTCATATATTTTTGGATCTAAGGACAGCCACCGCTGTGCTTCAGGTGAAATGTTTTTGACCTTTTCAGCATGGATTTATTTTTCAAGTTCAAATAATCGGACTAAAACAGCTTCTCTTTTTCCAGCCAGGCTAAAAACTTTGAGCCCCTTTTTTTTCTTCTCTGCCTTTGTGGGGCAGATTAACAGAGAGCACATCTCTGCTGTGGACAGACTCATTGCACCCTGCCTGCAAAACGGGAACCTTTTTAAAAGTCATTCTCCTCTCCCTGGAGAGCGCAGAGAGGAATGCAGTGAATAATAAAAACAGGGAGATTGCCTGTGAGTGCCAGTCTGTGAGAGCAGCGAGGATTTTTTAATGAGATTCTGAGATTGGAAGCTGAAGGGGGAGGCGGGAGTTTTGCTGTGCTCATGGACATCTCGCCGTTACGCAGTTCCATCTATCTATAGAGCAGCTACCCCTCAGGGAGCGGTTATAGTCACTCAGACTATAATGAAACACAGCGAAGAGGAGATGAGGAGAAAACAGAGGCTGTTTTCAGCTCTGCCGTTTATCTGATCAATTCACTGCACCTTGAAGCAGAGAAATGTGCTGCAGATTAGCCGGTGGCTCGGAGAGACGATTCTCACGGCCCGCACAACATCTGTAGCAGAGTCTTGTCCTCTACTCACCCTCATTACTCTTTGTGTCACGTCTAATGCGCTACAAGCAAAGTGAAGAATAGTTTGGCTCCTTCTCCACCTGCCCAGTCCCGCTCAATGAAATCCTCTCAGCTCTGTGTTTAATGTGATCAGATATGACTTAACGATGAGACAAGCATGCGATTGGATAAAAAATCAACCAGAACAATAACCTAAGGTGAGATTTTTATATTACTTAAACGCTGAGTCACGCTTCGGATGAATGAACCCTTCATCTAAGCGCTCAGTCTAGATCCTGGAATGATTAATCTACACCTTAAGATCCTTCTGTTAGTGTTTGCTCCCCATCAGTCTGATGAAGACTACGAGAGGCAGTTTGAAACAGTAGTTTCAACAATAATGCCTTTTTTCAGGGTTGTTGCACACCACCTATGACATCACCACTAGCTGGGCTTGCTGCAGAACGGCAGAAATGTGTCGCCACTCAGACAAAACCTCTGCATCAGTACTCAATGAGGAGTAAAACCAGTTGAAACCAGAAGCAAAGAAATCAGTTTTCCTCCGTATCTCCTGTGAATGTCTGAGCTCTTGTGCTGATATTAGTGCCAGACTTAGTGCCGCTATGCTTGCTGGCTTACAAAAATCAAGAGGTGCATGACACCAAGGTGCACCGGCAGTTGTTTTGGCACTTTTGGCCACCTTTAGACAAGGACATGACCTTCAGTGCTGCAGATATAGACCATGAAACACAACCGAAAGCCTTGGAAAAAGTCAACATACACTGTAGTTGACGGTTAATGTGGATGTTTTGTTTTTCTAGTATTGGGCTATACTAGTGTAGCTTTGCATAATTCACAGTTAGAAATAATCCTGACTGGAAGACACTGTTTAAGCTCCTCCCCCTTTAAAGCCAGATTTCTACTGGCAGGAGGTCTGAACAGCAGGTGGGTGGTGCTTGTGTGCATTATATGGCCATATTTGGGATATCCCCTTTCAGATGTCATATAGAGTCAATAGTATAAAATTTTTAGATCAGTGGGAAGGCGGAGCTTTTGGCTCACAGGGATTATGCAAACTGACCATGTTTAATATGAACTTCCACAAATGTAGCAGTGCATATGTGACAGAGAGTAAGGAAAGGCTCAACAGATCCACAAACTGTTTATATGGAGCAGGTAAAATTATGTCTATGCACGAATGTCTTCAGGGGAATGTGACTGGATAGTTTCTTAACTATCTGGTATTCCTCTGTAAGACTTTGAATCAAGCAATCAGCTGAGGAAGACAGTGAGATGTGGCCGAAAGCCCAAGAGGAGCTCAGCAAACAGGATTTATGTTGTAAATTTCACTTCTGACCTTTGAAATGAAAAAGCCGCCTTCAGCTGCTTTCTTATTCACAAGCGGTCACCACAGCAGGTTGCTCCGCATGTTTGATTTGCTGTGGTTTTTACACCGCACGCCAACCCCAAAGATGCAGGAGCCGTGTCCTCTCCCGGGACCTTAGGAATTTTAAACTAAATGTGTGCACACCATCTATTACCATCAGCCGACGGAGACCATGAGATGTATTGTACTGTAATATTTTTAAGCAGCTTGGCATAAAACTGGAGCCAGTGGTGTCTATTGATCAATACATGGACACAGTAAACACCTGAAAGTTTTTTCTATGCTCACATATAAATCTTATCATCTTTGCAACAAATATCATGTTTGACATGAAAATATATATATTTTTTAAGAAAATATCACTATTTATCATCCAAACCCCTCTGACTGCTTCACTTCTTGGACGACATAAGGATGACAAACCCCTGTGGTGAAGAACAGTCCTTTACTTTGTGGAGAGCTCCACACACACACACACACACAGACACACACACACGGACACTGACTTGATTTACAAGGAACTTTTAACTGTCACATCCAGCAGGAAGACACAGAAACGACACTCTACAGTTATAAATGAAATAACAGGACATCTCATAAGGTGCTTCATAATATGCAATGGGAATGTTATGAAAAATGTCCACATGTTCCTACAGAGGCACCAGTACTGCATCTATATGTGTCCATATCATAATATAGAACAATGTACATAAAAATAGAGCAAATATTTACAGAACACAGACTATTTACAACATCTTAAACGGGCTTAAAGATGGAGAGCGACATACATATACTGCAAATATATATATATATTTTTATGGCAGATGTACAAACGGAGTGATGTGCAGGAGCCATGAGGGTGAAAATCACAAATTAGCCATCTGCAGCAACTGTTCTTTAAACTGCTGAGCGTGGTGCGACAGGTCGGTGACTCTGTCCACCATCTCCTGGATGGCGGCTGTGTTCGGGTAGTTCAGGGCGGCCGCTTTAGTCGCGCACACCACCGTCTTTAACAGGTCGCACAGCACGTTGCTCGAGTTCATCACCCTGTTTGCCACCTCAGGCACCGAGGCCTGCCGGGACAGCGTGTCCCCGATGAAGACCAGTTTGTGGGCGCTGAGGATCACGAACTTGCTGTGTGCCACGAAGATGCGGGGGGGCTGGCCGGCGCTGACGCAGCCGAAGAAGGCATCCACGGCGCTGAGGAGCGTGACGAAGTGCTGCTCGCACTGCTCCGAGTAGAAGCTGAGCAGCTGGCGGTCCCGAGCGCACAGGTGGGCGGACGGGGAGAGGGAGGTGGAGGAGGACGAGGAGTCTGAGGGCGGCGCCGAGTGTTGGTGTGAAATCCACTGCGTGATGTCGTTCTCCACCGGTTTGCTCACTTCCTGCTCCAGCTTCTTGAACTGATTGATCTGTAGAAGCAGTACAGATGTGAGGTCAAAGGGCAAAGGTTTAGCTTTAAATACACATAATTATTTATAATGGAAAATATTTGAAGTGAACATTTAAAAAAAACATCAGGTTTAACCCACAGATTAAAAATGGGGGCAGAAAAAGATCAACAGAGTTCCCTTTATTAACCTGACAGAGGGAAGTATAAACACGTTTTGGAGGAAGGACGCGTGTCTAAGCTTTGATTGCACACTGATTGTTCATTTCATTTCAAAGCAAACATGTTTCCCATTTGGCTTACCCATTTTCTTAACCACTTATCCTCCGGTTCAGGGTCACAAGGCCAAATTGCGTTTTATAAATATGTAAATTTAAGCAGAAAAATCAACATAAAAACACTTTCCTTTTTGCAAAGCATTTTATGGCTTTTCTCCTTTTTAACAGCAAACTTTTGCTGTCTTAAAAGTATCAAACTGAGTCTCTGAGAAAATGTTTAATGTTAAATTTACTGGAAAACGCTGTTACTTCGAAGAAATTAGAAATTAAATGACCAAAATGAAACAGCCACCCTTTACATTTCATCCTAAAAATGTAGAAGAAATCAGTTTCACACCAACAATCCCACCACTGCTGGCTGCAACTCCACATCCACAAACGCCTTCGTATGAAAATAGCACCACGAGATAAATAAAATAAACCTAAAACTCTAGACTCCATGTTTACATTTGTACGGCAGCATTTGTTTTATATATTTTTGCACATGTGGGTCACTTCAGGGCCGTGACCGCTCCACCTTGTAATCTGGCTGGCCTCCATCGAGAGAATGATGTTAGAATCAGATCTGAGCGCCGAGGTCTGCAGAGGCCTTCGTAAGAACCTCGAAGGGCCCCTAATCGCTCAGTGTTATCATCTGTTTTGTTTAAGACTGCGAGGTATTTCACTCCCCCGCACAGTGTGCGCTCCACCTGCGAGGCCCAAACAAACACAAAGCCTCACCTGTTCCTGACCCAGCTGAACTTGACTCTGCTTGATTATGTTTTCTTTCTCCAACAGCTCCTTCTGCTGCCGTTCAAAGTCTTCTTTGCCCTGAAGGGAGGTAAAAAAATGTTTTAAACAGGGTGAGAAACCAGACTCACGTAGGTCTGATCTTTGATACACGACACATAAATTCTTATCTGTTGGGTAAAGTCACTTAAAGTAAATAACTCTACTAACTGTGGATTTAATTGTTTACCTGCAAATGTACATAATCGTAGTCCTCCATCCAGCTTTTCACGCACTTCTCGCTATTGTTCATGTTGTCCTTGTCTGGGGTCAAGGGCACGGGGAAAGGTTTGGTCTGGCCCCCGTTGTTGTCGTTGTCCGACGAGGGGGAGGTGAGCGGGTGGATCACGTTCTCGTCAGGCGTGCTGCCCACAGAGAAAGATCCGTCCACATGCGTCCGCCTGAACAGCAGCTCGGCGCTGCTGCCTATCGTGGAGGCCAGCTGCTTGGCGTCGTCGGGAACAGTCCTGGAGACCATGACGAAGCGGTCCAGGTCGTCGGTCTTGTTGTGGTGCCTTCCAGACGAGGCCAGGGTGTTAAGCGCCCAGCTGCAGTTTTCCAGAGCTTGGTAGATCTGCAGAAGGATCTGCTGTGAGTCCTCCAGGCGTCCCAGCTGCCTTCGAAGCTTACTGTGCAGACTGTTGTCTGACAGAGACGTAGCGTTCACCGCGGCACCTCTGCCAAACACAATGAAGTCTCCCAGACCGGCCCGGACTCTGTCCAGAACTGTGCGGACGTCGTTGGCGTGGCGTTCCATGAAAGGAAAAGTCCTCCAGTGAGGGGAAGCTGCCATTGAATGCAAATTCCCGACTGAGCTGTCCACTGCTTGCTGAAGGCGGTACAGCTTCTGGATGGCGGTGTCCACATCCAGAGCGAGGCGGCCCTCAGAGCTGGAGCCAGTGGAGGACGAGGAGGTGGACATGCTACTGCGCGTGCTGCCCGTGCTGGAGAACGACAAGCGGTTCACGCCGTCCGTCACGTCCGCTACTGCGCGAGCATCCTGAGCGGGGATGTCGTAGATGCCTTTGCTGCCGTCTCTGTCGGCGGGCGAGCTTCTGTGCTGGGAGGTCTGCATGACCCGCGGGATGTCGTACACGTCGTTGCGAGACCCCGCCCCTGAATGAAAGGCAGGCGGTGGCACATCGTAAATGCCTTCATTGCCGTTGGTGTTCGGGTGCGGCTGATGAGCCGGAGGCTCCACGTTCGGTGGGAAGTCGTAATGTGACTGCGAGCTCTGGGCGGGCTTGGCGAGGACAGGTGGGGGTACGTCGTAGATGCCTTCCTGTTTGCTCTTGAGGGGCTGCGGGAAGTCGTAGTTCCCCTCCTGCTGGGCAGAGTTGGTCCTGCAGGGAGGCACTGAGTAGACCTGTGGGCGAGGACAGTAATCAGACTGTTATTATTTTTGTTAACATGTATATTATTATCAAACAGTGGAGCTTTCACCTAACCAGTGGCCTCACAGGACTATTTTTTTCCTTGTTGTGAAATCCCTGTCATCATACAAAATGCTCTGCTGGTGCATTTCATATCTCAGACATTCATTTATTTGCACTATTAGAACTGTGCATCCCACTCTCTTGCTGCTACCCTCCTAAACAGATGTGGAAACACCTGCGATATGACTCATTTTTTTTCCACCTCCTGCACACAAACACCTCCTCTGCACTCCTTCTGCAGTCACGTCGCGCCATCCGCACCTGAGAGGTGCTGTCACGCTTTCTCAACTTGAAAATGTAAACACTTATATCGCACTAGGATCGATCGTGCTTTGTGAAGCATCGACCGTGGGCTCTGAAAATAAGGGGCCTCTGAGGCATTCTTGGAGCTGGAGTGTGCACACGACTGCTTGGCCAGATGTGGATATAACAAATTCTTCTAAACTAAAGGCTTGGACGCATTTAGTCCACTTAATGTGAAAGAGTGCAGCACACAGCGAGTGAGCAAACATTTGCCTCTACAGTTGACAGAAACAGTCATAAACTGACTGACTGACTGACTCTTTGCATGTGCATGCAGTCTCATAACAAAGTGAGGAACTATCACTGCTGCGGTACTGGTTTCCTAAAATGGTTTATGACATTTAAATTTTCAGCTTTGGCCTCTGAGGTCCCGTTTAAAGGCACAGCACTAAAATGTGCGCTCGGTCCCGCATTCGGGCCGACTAGTCTTCGGGGATTGGAAAGTCATCGACAAAGAAGGCTCCCCTTCCTAAAACACAGCTCGTTAAGAACTCACCAGAAAAGTGACATGTTTTAAATTCACGACCATCATAAGATTAGCAGTTAGAAACCTGGATTCCTGCAGAGGAGATCGTTTTCTTTTAATCCCCTCCCCCCGGGAGACTCGAGTTTATGACATTCAAAAAATGTGCTAAACACAGAATTTGGACTGTAAATGCACCTCAGTGGGTTTTTACTGGATGCAGTGTGTTTGCACAGCAGTCCTGCAGTTAGAGATTGAGGAAGTGAAAGACCTTCTGGCTTGGGGAGATACTATATTTGAAACCTCAAACTTTCAGCCTCTTGATTCCTTCCTCTAATGCAACGAAGCTTTCACCCTCCCTCGGGCTCAACGCAGCAGAGTATGCGCTGACGTACATGGCACGGAGCACGATGGGAGCGCAACGGGGGCAATAAAACTGATTTCCATCAGCCTCCAAACGCACTCTTTACAGCTAGACAGGCCTGCCCAAACTGTAATTAGGAACGACGCAAATAACAGGTCCCAGCATATTTCAGGTTATTACAAACAAACTGGTGGCGCGCTGCCTGGTCAGCTCTGGTGAAATCTTAGAGGGTCTGGCAAAAGAAGAGTTATGTCCTTGTCCTTGATTTTTTGTTTTTTTCCCCTGCTGGCGAGTTTAAACACGGAGCCGTTTTGGTTAAACTCTCCTGGCAGGCGAGGCTTTCATTTAAACTGGCCGCAGGAATGCAATAAATATGATATTTGACGTATTATTCATTTAATATAGTCAATTAAGAGAAATTCTAGGAGCTGTATCAATAAACATAAAAATACAATTTTCTGGACATACGCAGCCTCGTTAATTCAGCTTCATGTGGCTTAAACAAATGGAGTGGCTGACTGATGTGCCCTTTCATTTTGCTTCTGGAAGTTTCTCTTACCCCTTGAGAGGTTGGAGGGATGTCATAGATGCCTTGTGACCTAGGGTCCATTGGTGATGGGGGAACATCATAGACTCCTTGGTTTCTGGCTCCGCCTTGCTGACCAGGGAACATCTGACCAGGTGGAATATCGTACACCTGAAAGAGGGAAGTGAAATGATCACTACGTGTTTCAGAAAAACAATCACACAAAGTTTGGTCTTCATATTATTTGACTGTAGCTGACTTGATCTGATTTTGTAGCACACTATTAGTTTCTGTTTGGCCGTATGTGGGATGTCTAGTAATCAGAAGGTCGCAGTTCAATCGCAGACTTCTCAAGTCCACATGCCAAATTGGCTCGGAGGAAAATACTACTCGCCAAATTGCCCCTAAAGTCATTACATTTTTTTTTATATATAGTTGGCAACAGTGGGAAGGAAAAACTTCCTTTTAACAGGAAGAAACTTCGCCTGAACCAGGCTGAGGGAGAGTTGGGGGTAATACTCAGTGAAGTTTGATTGTAATAGTTAGGAAGCATTAAAAGAAATATATATGAACATGTATGAAGAAGCAAATGTGACACAAAGTAAATAAAATCAAATTTAGTGCTCAGTGAAAGGTGACAATAAGTCACTGCTAAGTTAAAAGCTTCATATTTCTATTTGCACAGGTGCCTCGGTGCAGCGCTCCTATCTAAAGTGAGAGTTCTTTACCACAAAGGTGGCTGTAAGGCCAACTTGCTTTTGATTGGCTGGCCTGAGGTAGTCACATTAGTTACAACTGTTCTCACTGACAGCTGAAGCCTGGGCTTCTTTTCTGACTCGTACGTACGCTGGCCTCATTATTTGAATCTCCGGCTGCGTTTAGTGTCAGCATCCAGCATCACAACAAAGTTTGTATATATGACAGGAAAAAATGCACGATAAGTCCGTTTGATATGGTGAATAGTTATAGAGCAACACGGTCACTGATTGGAGTTTTTCTTTGCACAGTATTTTCTCTTTTTGCTCCATTTTTGGTCTCCACCAGCTGCCCCTCAGATGCTAAATGCTCCACTTCCATATTTTGCTAGTTTCCACCTGTCTGTCAGCTGTTTTGAAGTAGTTTTCAGTGGGTTTTTGGCTAAAAACAGAAGGCTGTTTTGGCTGAGAACAAAACTTAAAGAGCGGTAAGAGTTTATGAAAACGGTGAGAACAGAGACCAAAGCTGAAACTCACTATAAAGCAATGTGAAATTGAGGCTAACTGCACAATCAGGTGATGACTTCCTGTAACTCCATCTCTGTAAGCAACTCGAGTTGTTTTCACACTGTACCTCGTCTGTAATTCTAAAAATATCTATTTGAGCATTTTAAAACAATACAGTACAGTTCTCAAAATGTGCAAACACTACTGCCGCACTGCAGGTTTCAACAGCATGAGAGAAAATGAAGTGTGAAGAATCCTCGCTCATCTCTGCACAGAACAGGAAATGTGGTAGGCAGAATAGCACGATGCAGATCAGAGAATTGGCTTTCTTGTTTTGAGAAATGAAATGCATTTGCCCAGGCACTGTGTGCTGCATCAAAAGCTCACCTGGATGGCTTGTTTTTAAAACGAAGATGCTTGATATGCGGTGAAAACATGCTAACAGATTCGATTGATATCAATGTGTAGGTAAACTAAAGATTATATTTGTACATTCTCAGATGCATGCAATATAGTGTTAAAGATATTTATCCATCTTATTTTTATGCTTGGCGTTTCCTAGTGTAGCTTTGCATGAGCCACAGTTCAAAATAATCCTTGTTCATAACTTTATCTGTACTTTGGCTCAGCCCCTCAGGTCATCCTCTTTTTGAAACCAGCAGCTTTAGCTCCACCCACATTTGCAAACAGAAGGTGGGTGTGGTTTCGGTACCAGAGATAACCATAACATTCTCTCTCTCTGACATCATACAGACCAAAGATTAGAAAAAAAGAGAGGGGAAAAACACTTCAAGCTGTGTTTTTAGTACAGCTTGTAACCTTAACGTATGCCTCACAGCTATTACTAGAAAATGACCTCATTACTGGAAATTAATGGGTTTAATGGCTTTTTTTGGTTTTGAAAAACAATAATTTTAAGGAGTTTTAGGAACCTATATTGGTTAATTTTAAACAAATTCCTTTATTCTAAGTCATAGAGTGCACTGTATTATTGGGTTCACTGTTTGGCAGATTATATCAAAGCTTCTTTGGTTGCTAAAAAAAAAAAAAAGAAAAAAAAAAGATCCTGGTGTTATGGTGCATGAGGAACCTACCCCTTGTGATCTGATGGGTGGGACGTCATAGAGGTCCTGCTGGTTATGCTGTCCTGGGCTGTAAGTGTAGGTCTGTCCCACTCTGGTTGGGGTCACCACCTGTCCGAAAACAGCAGGAAGACAAACAATCAGTTGTCGTCCAGGGTAAGAGGACAAATGCTCTGACTCACAACCTAGCAGCCCTGCTGCCACCCAACTCTCAAGCGTCTCTACATGCATGTGTGCCGGCTTTTATTTGTTTTTCCTGTTTTCCATTTCTAGTCCCTGAATGACCCAGGGATAGTAAGTGATTACAGTCAAGGCAGATATTTTCTAACAACATCCTCCCTGTGCCAGGCTGTTTACAAAGGACCCAGGGAATGAAGTTATAAACACAACCCTGCAAAAATCTCCTTAGGCAGCTGTTTTGAAAGCATTGCAGGCACGGATGTATCTCTGGATTGAAAATGACTGGGGGCCATTTTCCATTGTCTATAGAATAGCAGCAAACTGCCCAAACTGCCCAAAACAGATTTCTAAAGACAAAAAGGTGACATAGATTTTACACCATTGTAAAATGACATGACAGCCAATTCAGTCAGTTTCCCTTATTAAAATCCTAACATGGTTACAAAAGTGCTGAAATATACCATAACAGCAACTAAGGTCATATATTTTAAGAAGTTGCGAATGGCTACGTTTGATCATGTAGCTTTCTAATTTTAAAACAGCGGTGTCTTTGTTTAGAAGCCGAAATAGTCAGGCCTAAAAAACAGCTTGAAAAACACAGTTAACATAAGCCTGCAGTACTAGCTAAACCAGATAAGGTTGCTAATGAGGATGTAAAACAGGCAACTACTAAACAGATCAATGGGTTATCTAAACATTGAGAAACTGCTTTATTATTTGTACCTTTGTTGTATAGTTTTTCTTTAAAAGCTTAAAGTTAAACTACTGATTATGAAAAAAAAAAAAAAAAACCAGCAGCTAATATTAGCTTTTATTAGCCTGAATTAGCTTACTCATGCCACATCAAAAAAATGTAACAAGAAGTATTTGAATATAATAAACTCAGCAAGGCTGTGTTTCTCATCCATAAACTTCCCTTTTTATTCCCATGAAGCATGCTGTGTAGTTCAGTTTATAATACTAAAAACAAAATTAAATACTAAGGAAAGGTTTTTAGGGGCACTAAAGTTAAGTAGCCTTAGCCTAAAGCTACTTCAAAATACCGTAAAAGAAAGTCTTGACACAACACTTCATTATAAAAGGGTTTATTTTTTGTTTGTTAAGATTTCAACTTTTTGCTTTAGTTTTCATAGAGATACATAACATGAAAGTAACGCTAGCTAATGTTACCCTGAAATAGCTACTTATTTAAAAACTGTAGGAGGGGAAACAAAATTATTAAACATATGAAACTGATTTTTGGCTTATATAAACAGTGAGAAATGCAATTTGTCCCATTAAAAATGTACAAAAAGAAGTTCGATTTTTTTGTTGCTTGAATTAACGCCGGCCATAGAGACTGGTTGGTAAACACTGCTATCCAGGGGAAAATGTATTTTGACTGGTTAGTACTGGAGGCAGTGGAGGTTGCTGCACAAACAACTTGTTGTTGTAATATAAGCTTTTCATTTCACTGTAACTGTTACTTATACCAGAAGAATTAGGCAATGGAAGCAAGACCAACTGACACATGTGAGATCGTTATATCTCTGCTCACTTGGAAAACACATATCCCACAATACTAGAGCTCAACTAATAAAAACTAAATAAAACTTAAAATAATGTGATTCAGTCAAGCAATAAAAATAGGTCAACCTTCAGCAGTGCTTTGGGAGAGTTTTTAGAATGGAAGATAGTTTTATAGCCGAAATGGCATTGGAGAAGGAATTTTATCGTAGTGCTGGCAGGACTGTGAGTTTCTAAATCCAGAAATCTCTGGTGAAGTAATCACCGGGTCACTGGTATTGATGAACAACACTCTTAAACTGAAGCATTTGGTGCTGTAGGATTTAATACACCTTTAAAATATTTTACACTGCGGTGTAGACAGGCTTAGGAATAATGGCACGATTACTGCTTGGGAAAAAAAAACGAAACAAAATACAAACACATGCTGCGAGCCTCACCTACGCCCTTGACATTTTTAACCCTGTTAATTATTTAACACATTTTTCCTCCTCTTTTCCCGTCAGAGGCAATCAGCTCCTTCACACCTCCTAATCCCCCCATTCTCAAACCCTCAGGCTGATTCACATCTCCTAAAAGCAGCAGAGCAGCCGACCTCCTTGATGCGTCAGACAGACGGAGGAATGCTGGGAATGTCCTTCCCTGAGCCCAGTACTCCTCTTTTGCCCCCGCGCAACGCTATCGTTACACTGGAACAAACAGGGTTCATTAGCAGGGCTCGAAAATAGGAACCATACGCACGGCTCCCTGGCAAAGGGCCGAGTCCCCAGGGACATGAAAGACCTCAGTCCCTGCATCCACTCATGAGTCACTTTATAGCACAATAACCTAATAGCATCTCTCGTCCTGAGACATTTATCGGAGCATGAGCAGTAGGAGACGTAACCTCAGAATGGGATTAGTGCTCCAGAGGAACTGGTTTGTAAAAGAGATTTATGAAAAAAGGTAACTCAAGTGGAAGAAAGGGAAAGAGAGGGGAACGGAAAAATAGTTGCCTAGTATGGAAAGGAATGCCATTCATCTGACTAACAGTAGTCCATATGGTTCTTATGAATCCAATCTGAACAAGCCCGTGGTGATTTAAGGTGTTCACTGTTGGCGCTCGCGCCACAGCAGACATCATCCCGGCGAGGCCTTTGGGGTCAGAGCTGAAAACGTATACTGCAGGCTTTAAATACTCTCTGAAATAAACCAGAAGAGGAATAAACAGCTGCTTCTGGCTCTCCTCACTCTGGACTGATTATTTTTAAGGTTTTATCTGCTTAAAAGCATACACAGTCAAGTCATGTAAACCATTTGTTACTGCATGACTTAGATCTGAAGTTTTCAAATCTGGGCCCCTTATTACTCTCAAAAACTAGCGATACTGCCAGCAGGAAAAGGGTTACTGTTAATTTAACACTTTGTTTTTGTTTTGTTCATCTTAAACCTTGGTATTATTAAATGTCAGCCTACTTAGCCAATACGGGTTCCTGTTTTTTTACAGTGTACTTTAATACTAAAGAAACCTAAAGACCTGCCTATTTCTAAAAATCTAAAATGTAACTTTGGATACTAAATAAGACAAAAAACTGTTTGGAGGGCTAGTGAAGTTGTGCTCTTTTGACATATAACGATGTGCTGCCTGCTGGCTACCTCCAGTGTTATTGTTAGGTTAATAAAAACACATCAGGACAGGGAAGGTGGAGGACGAGAGTTAGATTGTTCTCTCCAATGGGGAGAGACGAATGCCATCGAAAGGCAGGAAGACGACACTGAAAACAGGCAAACCTTCAGCTAATAAAATGTCTGAGGTTATTCATTAGTTTATTGTACTGCGAGTTTTTAAAAGCTTAGTTTAAACACACGCTACATATAAATAGTTTTATTATTACTTTTAGAGACGACACCTAAATGGTTTTGGGGACTCGTGACTATTCAGACAATGAAAGACGAGAGCTTAGTGGAGCGCAGTAGCATCGGTTAAAAAGATTCATCTGGTTTATCTGATTTATTGTCTTTCTATTGGCCCGGCTTGAGAGCAGCTTTAATGCCTTTTCATATTTTCTATTTTCTGCCCAGTGAAAATGTGCTGAAATGTGAAAAGCAGTAGGCATATTAAATCTCTCAGAGCAACCAGACTCAGGAGATAACAAGCAAGCCTCCTGCTTGTTTAAAAGGTCACTCAGCCGGGCTACCTTCCCTCTGGGTTTAAGGGAAGCCTGGACCCAGCTGTCACATGCAGATGACAGCGAGGTGTCCGCTGAAGACCTCGGTGACCTTTTCTACAGGTACATGTCATCGCTCTGAGCGCCCATCAGTGGCTTCTTTCAGCCTCTGCCAGATGCACACTGCTCATTTATTTCCCTTCTGTTTACCCAGCAGGCTGTTGCTCTGAGGACACTTGGCGCGGCTATAATTGCCGCCGGGCAAATATTTACCACATCCAATGAGGTTGTCGCTTGCATGACGGCGGTGCGTGGCCTTTCAGAGAACGATGACATCACGAACAGCCGAGCCAAAAGGAGGGAGGGCGCTGAGCAAACATTTGTTCCCACTCAGGTGAGGGGAGCTCAGGATGCCTTCATGGACGATGAAGGGCAACGTCGGCGACTTAAACGAGCGGCAAGAGGAGGCAAATAGATGGCTTGTTAACACTCCTACGCGTTGTGGCGAGTGACTCATGTCTCTTTCAGCAGGACCCTGTTTACTTAGCCTGCTGGCAGGATCAGATTTTGGAAGGTAGACCTTTAAAGCTTTACTTCAGGGTCATTTGAGAGGTCTTGTCATAGCATCAACAACTACCTCATGGGCTTGTTATATACTCTCTCAGGTTTTATGTACTGATGGGCAATGAATTACTCTGTATATATGTCAGGTTTTACTGGTATTCACATCCTAAGATATAACCAAACTACTAACTACTAGCACATATTAATAGTTTGGTCTCCAAAGCATAAAAAACAAAGCTGGAGTGAAGTTTTAGGTAAACTATTAACAGTTTAGAGAATAGCAAAAGAAATCAGCTTGTTAAAATGTCACTGTATTTCCTTCTCTTGAGAAAATGTGCTGCTACGGATTCAGATAAGGCTGAAACAGAGTATTTCTTCTCTAAAAGAAGAACAGATGTGGTTGGCGGGTAACAGGAAAGTAAAAGTATACGTTTTTAAGACCTTCTATAAAAGATCCATCTATTTTCTTAACTGCTTAACCAACTCGCGGTTGAAAGCAAGAGTCTATCTCAGTGGTCATGGGGGACAAGTGGGTTGCAGGTTACCTGTCCAAACAACTTTAAAGAACAAAATACACAATTTAACTGAGACCATACTTGCTATGCTATTTTAAAATGACTAGTAATTGACCTCAAGATGATATCTTATTCCCTCTTTCCAGGCACAGACTTTAACCACCAGGAACAATAAGCTGGTTTTTAATTCTTCACATTTCTGCAGACTAACAACAAACAGTCTGATTAGCGTCATCTTCAACATCTTCGGGGATTCCACCAGCTAAATTTGTGATATTTTAAGGCCTTTTCCTTTTCCAAGTGAAATTGTAATCAAGATAACTTTAAGGGCCTGCAGACGGCCTAGAAGAAGAGCTCAGACGGCGAAGGTCTTCCCTCTTCTCCCATCTGGTTTTGAAAAGAGTTTGCTTCACCAGCTGGCTCCGCTGGTCACACTCAGTGATAGACAGACTGCTCAATCACCTGCCAAGTATTTTTTGAACGTGCCCGTCATTTTCCAAACGGTTTCCCAGGACGACTTCCCAGATGGTTCTGTGTTAAAACCATCTGGCGCGCAGAGTTAATCTCGACTCAGACAAACCCAAATAGTAGTTTTTGGACACCGCGCTCGCCACCGGCAAAGTCAAAACAACAAAGGAGGGGTAGGTCTTCTCCAAAAAAATATTTGTGTTCCTGCAGCCAAGATCACATAAAGCCATTTTGGAAACCTGCCCAGGTTGCTAAGACACCTTATGTTGATTTGTCCTTCACTCATCTGAGTAAGTTCATTTCTTCTTGACTGCCTCGGGGTGAATTATGGCATCTTTGTGTGGCAACACTTCCCCGGATATCATCCTTTCACACCCTTTCATTGGTTACTTGCACACACACAATGCCACCCCCATCTGCACCCACACTAATGGGCTGCTGACACATCAACATCAACAACCCAAATGAGGCTTTTCACCACAGCGCGTCGTATAAAACGATGGTGACAATGACACCGCCGGTAATGTAGCAACAGCTTTATTGAATTTCCTCCACCCGTCTCCTCATTCACACCTCCTCATCTCCGCTCTGCTCCTATCTGCAGCTCTGTCAGCACGGCACCGCTAGCTTACTTTTAAATGAAGGTCACCTGAGGGCACAGGAAGCATGCACGCTATCAGTCATATGTTAGGTAAGAGCGTGATTTTGTATATGACTGCATGTGTTTGGCTCCTGCTGATTCACAGCACAGAGATGTGTTTTGCAACTTGGTAAAGTTCCCCTCTGCCACGCAGAGCTGCACCAGCCCATTAAAGCGCCAAACGAATTAATGCAGGTAATTAAGCCCCGAATCCCGAGAGGCCGCCGTCCGTCTCCGAAGCACGTCCGAGCGACTAAACCCAAACAGACAGCGGGCTTAATGAGGAGCGTGAAAAGAGAATGGGCTGATTCTCAGTTCTAATAGGGATCATTGTTCATTCTCTGTGATCAAAGCGGCACTTAATCCTGTGGCACGAATATCTGAGAAGACGAAAGATGACTCCGACACTTCGTGTTTACTTTCTAAGAAAAATATACCGGGAAAAAAATCCTCTGAATTCTGGGAAAAAGCAGGATAATGTGGAGTGAGGAAGCTTTTAAGCTCTTGGATTATCCAAGAGACATTTTGGGCAAGGGCCCACACACAACTGAGGCCCCACCCCCCCCAAAAAATATCCAGAATTTTATCCTCAAACTTTAGATTTTGAAACCATACATTATCAAAAAACATAACAGTCCCTTAGCTCTTATTTCACCTGCCCCTTCCTCCCCTACACAGCTGAGGCTAAGGCTTCCAAAATGAATGGAAATAGCACAAGTGGACACATTTGTTTTTAATCAATTCGCAATAAAAATCTAAACAAAACACGGCAGTTAATTTTTAAAGTTGTTGAGACAACAAATGGTTAGCTGTAGCAGCACCTCACAGTCACAGTGGATTTATGACCTGAAACTTTGGTTGGATGTAAATGAAGAAGGCAGGTGGTGCTCACCAGCGGAAAGCTTTTTATACCTCACAGGTGAAGTAGTGAGTAGCCAGGATATGGAATACTTTTCACCTGCGTAACTTTATTTATTGACAAGGAAAAAATGTGTTTGCTCCTTTTTTAGAAGTTATGCGGCCCAAATGTTTGCTTATCGTTGTACTTTAACACTCTTCTTCTGTTGCACTTCTTCACAGTCCCTCTCCGGAAACGAAGATCTAACAGGATCTAATGAGGATATAACAGGTGTGTTTTTGGGTGTGTGTGTGAGGACACTTATGTCAGTGTATTATCCTCATTTAAAAAACACTTTAAAGGTTTACTTGAAACTGTGCATCTATTTAAAACTCTTCTGTGTACTACTGAACCCTGGACTATATGAGTGTTTGTTGGTTCAAAAGCACTTGAAATGTAGTATAAATTATTATATGGTTGGATGCAGCTTGTAATAAAAGTGCTTTGACTGTTCAGAGTAGAAAAGTGCCGTGCAAGTATGAGGGTTCATCATCGAGGGGAGGCGAATGTCTGCAGTAGATCTAATGCCAATCATCCCGTGGTCGGAGAGATATTTCTGTCCAGCAGCGGAGTGACAGACCCACACTGTAAACCAAAGAGCTGCTAGTGTGGCTGAAAATGCCAAAATGAAACCAGCGTTGGCTTCTTAAATGTAAATACCTCCTGGTTTTGTTTGCCTTCTGTGATGTGAAACTGAATCTGTTTTGGTCTTTTGGATTGTTGGCTGGCTTAAAAAAAAAAAAAGAAGATAAAATATGTAAGCTCTGGTTTTTATAAATGCTTTCAAGAAAGCATTTCCTGTCTTCTCTTGGCCTTCCTCTGCAACTTTATCACACTGTCTGCTTTAAACTTTTCCAGAGGAGAAAGTCCTGTCAGTGCGCTCACCCCAGAGCAGATTACTTTTGGTGCGACTGATTTATGGTCGTGCCCTCTTGGTCGAATCTCGCCAGCCAGCGATTCATCACTAATGTGACAATGGCGAGCGTTTGAAGGAGCCGGCCTCCTCCAGGAAGAAATAACTCACTTATCTGCTGCTGAGACTGCCGTGCGCGTGATTAGGCAGAGAAAATATGGCCGAGGCAAACAAACAAGATATTCTTCTCACATAACCTGGTTACTTCAAAAAGCACAGCTTTATCAAGGTACACGAGCACACCCTCGCAGTCTACAAAGCGCTATCAGGGCACTTCCTTGAGTTGTGTGTTGAGTTCATTAAACCCTTTGTTGTGCTCTTTACGGCACCAATGAACAGATTGCATCTACGGCTACGACGTGGTGAGAGGAGGAAATGCCTATACAAGGAGCAGACTTCATGAAGGCAGGAAGGGAGGAATGAAAAGGCCGCCTGAAAGGAGCAGATAAGGGCAGATATTTGAACTCTGAACCCAGCCCATCACTGGGCGCCGTGACCTCAGCGCCTGAGTCACAACAGTGACCGGGGCGAAAACAGACACACCTTTCAGAGATGGTGAAGAAGAAGGAGGAGGAGGAGGAAATCAAGGCTGAGATGAAACACGGGCCTCTGGGAGCCACATGATAAAAGGCTGCTCCTGGCTTCCATGTGAGGAGGCTCTTTGTGTGGCCGAGAGCTCCTGGCGTCCGTCCCACACGGACCCAGCTTTAAGGCTATGTGAGGGGACGGGAGGGGGAGGTGGGGTGGCTGTAGCTCACCCTCCCAGGAGGGTCACCCAAGGACAAGGCCGCAGCACCAAACCGAAGAGCCAGAGTGGCAGCGAGCGCCAAACCTCAGTGTGCCTTATATACCGGAGCCCCACGCCACATGAAAGGGAAAACAGCCAGTCGCCAATCTGGATTTGCACTGCAGGCCTGGCACGCAACACCCCCCGCCTCCGCCCCCCACTCCGAGGACACATTCATGACATACGGGGGCCTCTCTCCACAGGAGGGGATGACGGCTTCGGAGTAATACGAGAGGGGATTATCAGTCTAGGAAGCCGGCATCAGTCTCAAAAACCATTTGGGAAACCAAACGCATGTTTGCGCGTGACGACATGAAAACGGCCGCCGTTAAAACAACACGAGGCCATAAGTCAGCGAGCCCGGCCTGTCATCAACACTGACGCGCTGTAGTAAACAAGCCTGCCTTTGCTTCTTTCAAGAGCAAAGGCCAGAGCCGGGGTTTCACATCAGCAACAAATATTTCCATAAATACTCTGACGCAGGGCGCACACCGTTCGACCGATCGGGATTTCATTGGTGCGCAACACCGTGGAGCTCAGAGCAAACAATCAGAGGCTCTTCTTTTTAAAACAGCGTTTACCATAATTTCATAATTAGACGCCCTTAAAAAGTGTGCTGTGATGAAAGTAAACGTCTCTGCTCTACCAAAAACATACAGTGACTCCAAACCTGAGGCCTGTATGTATATCCAGGATGGCTTAACATAACTATAGGTTTCTATCACAGCCTTTAGCTTTGAGAGATGATGTTTTTCTGTCACTTGGGACATAATAAATGGCTGCAAACACTGAGCCTGAGCTATTTTTCACTGTCAGAATTAAAGCAAATTTAAAACACAAACCACACACGAGTTTTGGCTTCAAAACAGAACATTAGTTCAAATAAAATTCAGTTAAACAATAGAGTAGCTTCTTAATTACTGCTAAGAAAAGGGATAAAATGGAGTATTTGAAAGAGCTGAACGCTATTTTTATATGACTGTAAATGGAGCATTGCTCTAATTGGTCAGTAACTGGTTGAAATGAAAAATTTTATAGTGAAAACAACCACCGAGGCAAACTGTTCTGTTTAGTTAGCCATAAACCTGAAAATGAACCAACTTGTAGGTTTTTTTGTGTGATTATTTCTATAAATGTTTTATGCAGGGTTAAATTAATCTGATTGAATCAGGAGAGCTTCAGGTCTACTCAAGCTTTGGAGGTGCTCCTCCTTAAATCTTGGAAAGCTAATTGGTGAGCACGAACCAACAACATCTCTCCTTTCTTTTAGTGTTTCACTAGAGATAACCAGATCTAACAGAACAGTCTGTGGCGAATGAAGGCGATTGTGCTTCTGTCCAAGATTCAGACAGCACTGGAAAACAGCGGATCCTTGTCATGACGCACCGACACACACGCAGCCGAAATCTTTCTATTCAATAGACGGGAACAACCGCCGAAAATTGCAGCGCTTTGATAACCGCAGATTGGAGGACCAGTCGAACGTCCAAGACTTAATATAATCTCTCCAATAACACGATTACGGCACAGAAATACACTCTCATTAGGAGCGCATTTCATTTTCCATGTTATCGCAAAGCCTTGTTAATACCGCTCCTCGGCTAAGCCTCGCAGCCTGTTACGGAAAAAGAGAGGTGTTGCTTGACAGGTCTGCTACTGCTGTGTGTGTGTGTGTGTGTGTGTGTGTGTGTGTGTGTGTGTGTGTGTGTGTGTGTCTGATTGACAGGTCTCTCCCCACAGCCCCCTGGCTCCCACTGACTTTATCACAGCAACTCCTGTGCAGTGAGTCCTCTAAGCCCCTGGCGCCTGCTGCCTGTTTATCCACTAAAATGAACACCTTAGCTCATTTCTATGATGGCTGGGGCTGATTTGTTTTAAAGGAAATAGCCCTTGGGATATCAAAAGCTCATTCAGCATGTAATTACCATCCACCTCCTGAAGGGAAGACTTGGTCTGAGATGCTCGTACTAGTTAAACGCTTGAATAACCAGGGAAATTTCCTCCCGTCGTATTTTAGCGCACACCTGCCAGTGACTTCCATGTGTAAAGAGGTAATGACATGCTAACTGCTCACCCTTGTTTAATGCATTTAAATCAAGTGTACGAGACATCTGGTGGTGTAAAACAAGAGCAATGGCTCAGCAGTATCGGAGACACCGAACACAAGAGAAGACTTATTACCCCACAGTTAGGAAAGTGTTTGGTGCAGAAATTAAAATGACAATGAAATAATAATAATTCGATTATAATTATGAGTATAAACACTGATAAACTGATAACTAGGTGATTTAAGACTATTAAATGCTTTTTTCAGCAGGCAAATTAAGATATATACTTTAAATGATATACGATCTAGGCCATAAAATGATGAATACATGGATACGCTGTTTGGAGAATTGTGTATATATAGCTATACTGCAAATGACCAAGTCCAGTGTGTTTGCCAGTGACCATGTTTAAAGCATTTAAATGCAGCTGTGCTCCACCAAAATCCAAAAAACAGCTCTGTACTGTTTGCTTTTCCACAATTTCTCTCCATACTCGCAGCCTTTCTGCGGGTTAGACTGGCTCTGCTGAACACAGTGTGCCAATACAGGAATAAAGCCAAATGGGAGCCGTGCACAAAAACACTACCCTCATCTGTGGTGAGCGCCAGGCCCGGCACACCCTGCACACATTTCGCATGGCAGAGCTGCAATCTCCTCTTTGGCCTTTCTGCTTTCCGTGCGCGCGCTGGTGAGAGCCGAGCCTCACGGATCACGGTGTAAACGCGCAAATGCCATTTCCCATCACATCTCATTCCCACACCCGCCACAGCTGATGTTACCTTAGAAATCCAATGTGATCCCAAATATCCAGAGTTTGGGGAACAGACCAGACTCCATTTTCTGTTACTCTAAACCTTTTCCATTTTGTTATTTCCTCTTCTTCTGACGCTCTGATAAATATTAATGTGCGACCCTTTGCTACAGATGAAAGTGTGTAAAAGTGCATTTAAATGCAAAACATTGTGCGCGCATTAGGGGAAAAAAGTACGACTCAGTAATAACAGTTTTTCTCTCCAATCATCTTACCAGGTGGTTTCACTGGTGAGCCCCTCAACTTTGCTTTAAAGGAGGACTAATCAGTGAAATCAGATGGTCACTATTGATTGCTGTGCTCCATAGTGATGTATCTTTCTTGGGCTGAGTCAATAAAGGAAACCCAAACTAGCTGACAGATTGACTGATGAGCTCTGTCTCACCTTGCTTGGTGTGTTATCAGTTGCTAGAGTACTCCTCGGTGGGACCTGGTAGACGTCCTGTCCCGGTGGGACCTGGTAGATGCTCTGCTGACTCTGCTGCTGTGGGCTCTGGAGGGACGGGGGCACCTGGTAGAGGCCCTGAGACCCCGAGTTAGCCTTCTGCTGATAGCTCTGAGATGGAGAAGGGGCGGCGGCGGCGGCGCCCGACGACTGAGCCTCGAACATGGGTCCGATCAGCAGCTTCAAGCGGTTCCCGGGGGCGATGCCCTGGCGGCCGTGCAGGGAGCAGAGCCACCAGCCCTCCAGGCCGCCTGTGTTCTGCTCAATGACGGTCAGGATGTCCCCTTTCCGGAAGGCCAGCTCCTCGGGGGACTCCGGCATGTTGTCGTACAACGCTTTGGCCATCAGGTTCTGCGGGAGCAAAGGTCAGACTGTGTTTAGATACGTGTCGGCTTAATTATAACACAACAAGCACGTGGTTACAACAGCTGTTCGCTCCTGCTGCGTGCTGTTTGTCAGGTTTGAGTGGAAAAACAACAGTGGCGGTTTTACAGGCGGGTTATCTGCAGGACACAATGCTAAACCAAAGGAAAAAAACAACAAAAAACAATCACCTACATACACATACGCACCCATAAACCCACACGTTCATATAGAAGTTTTGTGGATTTTATTAATAAAAAGCTCCAGAAGAAGCTGAATTAACGAGCTCCAGCAACAATCATGAGAACAGTATCAATCACTTATTATCTGAAGCATCAAAACTAACCTAATACTACACATGACTGCCGTCTGCCACGCCAGGTTTTAAATACTCCAGTGAATGACATGCTGGTGAACTCGCTGCGCTGCCATTGGTCGGCAGCTCCACACCAGATGTCTTTCAAACCAAATCTGAACTTGATGGGATTTTCTCAGCTCAGCTCGTGCTTCAGGGCACAGCTATCTAAAGGTCTACGGAGGGTTGAGGGATAATGACTCAAAACAGCAGATTTTGGAGATAGAAAAAGCCCCGGAGCGTGCCGCTGTGTCTGAGAGGGGCATTTAAGACTAATTGCCTCAGTCTTTCTTCCTTTAGCCTTTATTCAACCACGGAAGGAGTTAACTGAGCATGAATACTCCTTTTCAACTGCCTGATGCCCACAACTTTAAATCCCGGGAACTACCAGGCACAACAGCGATCAATGCAAAGTCCATGAATACAATTAGTGGATAAGCGGCTTGGTCAAGTGCGCCTTTAACATCTAATAAAGTGGGAAAGGAGAGTGGTTATTATCTGGTTTTTACTTTTGTTTTTAGCTTTTCAGAAAATCAACAACGATCACATTAGATTAGAGAATCTAGGATGTCAAGATCACAAACTCTTGTGCTCTTGACATCCTGGGCTGCATGATGGTGCAGTGAGGTTAGCACTATCGCTTCATAGGTTGATCGTGTTGGAGTCAAATTTCCTGGTTGAACTTCCTGTGAGGAGCTTACATGGTCCCAAGGTACTTTAGCTTTCTTCAAAAGTCCAAAGATATGCATGTTAGCCTACATGGGGATTCTAATGTGGATGTAGTTAAGTATGTAAGGCGGATAAAGTACAAAGACTAAAGCCCTACACATATGAATGGGTAAATTTAGCTTATGCAACACGTTTGAATGGTCAAAAAGATTAAAGGAGTACTTCATAAATGCCAATCCAACCTCCATTTTAAGCTCAAAGACTGTAGCAGTGCCTCTGTATTCTACAATATATCTCCCACCAATGAAAAGTACAAAAACTCAACAACTAGAGACAAACAAAGCCAGTCCACAACTTTCTATAACAGCTTAAAATAACTCAAAATCATCAGTTCATGAACAAAAACCTTCACCAGTCAGATGAGCCTCATAACACAGTAAGAAGAAGCAACACGCCTCCTATTTGTTCAGTCATGACTCTTCTTAAGCGATAAAATGAAAAAAAATATGTAATGAATAACCAACAGAGGCACAGTAGCGATAAAGTAGCTCTGACTGCCTCCGAGTCAGCACCAGCTATAATCTTTCTGAGCTGGATTACATTTACATGAGATGAAACGAGCTGATTGGAGGATGAAAATGATATTTTTATTTGGATTACATGCCCATTTAGATTAAAAACTGACTTCAAGCAGCCAAACAGAGCTCCACACAGGACAGCCACTCAGTTCTTGTTTATCTCTCCACTCCACCTTTTTTCTGATCTGTTCTTTCTGTATCTCACCTTTCATCGGTTCACCGTGGGAATAAGGAAGCCTACTTTGTGGCAGTTTCTACTTTGGGGCTTTCTTGAACCTTCTTCGGCCTTCCTCTTTCCTATCAGCCCGATTCAAGCAGTTCCCATGTGAAACTCGCTGTTAGTAACATCGTTATCTCTCTCTCGCTCTCTGTGGGGCGGGCCTCCCTGGCTATTGTCTCAGTGTGCTGTCGGAGCCATTAGCCAGCAACACCCAGAGCACAGTTACACCCTCACTATCACCCACTGCCACCTAACTAGCTGCGAAGAGCTTGAGCATGAGCCCTAGAGGTCAATGCCATCCAACGGGAGCAGACCTGGATGTCCAAGAGTTGTCCAGAAGGAAACAAAAATGCTGATAACTGCTCCTGCTCCAATTAAAGTCTGAATATATGAGGAAATACAGCCGTCCAGATCAGCACAGATTTTGAACTGAAGCTTTTGATTACTGTTAGATTGTTTAAACCTCTAAGTGTTTGCTTTTTTTCATTGATTCACAAGGAAAACACACTATACCAGCATGCCACTTAAAAATAATGCTTATTTATTGCCCACTCCATCCTCTGTGTGTAAAAAAAGAAAGGAAAACTATCTAGCTTCATTCCTCCTCCTTTTAAGACAACCCTTTTGTGATTGGCTACCCCTAACAAACACAAGGTAAGAACAACAGGTGGGTGGGGCTTCTGTAAGCACAAACAGAGCAGTCTAAAACTAATCGCTTGCACGTGCAACGACCTCTTTATTTAAAACGAATGGCGACTGTTGTTTTTATGAACATTTGCTGTAACAGTGAATGAGCGTTTCCTCCACTGCCTTTGGCCTCTAAAACAGCCACACACACAAAAAAAAGAGTAAACAAGTGTCCCATAAGGACGACCTTTGGACACAAAGACAAGTCGAAAGCACAATAGAGTGCTGAATATTTACAGTTTTATTACTACTGAAAGTCCAGAGTCCATAAAGTTAAGGTTTAAAATAGGATTATACAGGTTGCTCAAACACACTGATTTGAGTTTATCATTTTATTGTTGAGAGCTGTGAATATCTGATGAGCAGCCTCTGGAATCGTGATCTTTCCTTGTCCTTTGCAGATCTGTTTGCATGTTGCATGCCTAATATTCAAGGCCAGAGTAAAATAAAAAAGTGACCCCAGCAGGAAAACTAATCTAGGTCGTTTGTGGCTACTGTGGGTGTCATCTGCTCTATCAGCAATAGAAGGCTGTGGCTACCGTCTAATGAAAGATCTGATAGACATGAATACAGCCATACTGTGGTTAGATTTTTGTTTTTCTTTAAATTAGGTCACAATGTAGATGATTTGGAAGCCATAGCAGACAAACTACACGGTTTTATTTAACTTAGATCTTAAATAAGTCGTCTTCTTTCAGCTTAAGGCCAAAGCTGTAGGTATTTGCATGAGGCCAGTTCTGCTGCTGTGGTTGACTGCTTTGTGTTTGATGCTCAGAAGAGAAATTAAATCACCCGACAGACAGAATTGCACGCATCGTGCTCCTTTGTCTCTGCTAATTAGTGATCACTGTGACCAGCTGCCGAAATGAAAGCACCCGTTTTGCAGACCGCATACGCGCACGATCACAAACTGAGCCGTGCCTTCACGTGAAAAAGGTACTGAAAACCACCAGTATGAGCACACCCAGCAATTTCAGTCTGCAGAGATGCAAGCCGGTCGAGGAAAATGTGCAACAGGAACTGTCACCCTGCATCTGTTGTCTAAACCACACTCCGCTGCCTTTTGTAGTTCGTACATATGCTTTAATAAGGCTTCGGTGCAGAGTTAATACTAATCTTAGGACATAAATGAACCCTAACGGGAAATCTTTAGCAGATCGAAAACACATTTCACCACAAGTCTCTATGACTTTAATTTCATGATGCAAGCAGTAACCATCAGAGCTAAAAAACAAACCCAACAAAGAAGTGTGGTTGACTGCAGTTCCACTAGTGGCCACTTGAGCCTGGCTCCAAAGGTCAGTCCCACAGACTCTGTTATTAAAAGACAGTCCAACTTTACAGCAGAAATAAAAACGTTTACAGCCTGCTGCAAGAAACTGTTTTGGTCTCTGTGGCTGATTCGCTTCTCTGTAATAGCTGTACAGCAATATCCAAGCCCAAGCCCTGCTCTACTATTGAAAAGTCATTTTAGCTTGCCATTATATGGTTGCCTGGCAACATGATGGTATCATCATATATGAAACATATCCTAATATTCATGTTTTGTAGATACAAATTAAATGTTACTGTCGTGAAATTAAAATAACATTATAGGTGCATAAACGCCACAAACTGGTCATTTTAGCCTACTGGTAAGAGGTCGCTAGGCAAGATGATGACACATATACCTGTGTGGCATCTTTGATTGTTCACCTGCTTTTGTGTATTATCGTTTGGTTTTACTGAAATCAAAGCTTAAAGTAATACAAACTTAGGGGTGTGGCTCTCTTGGATGACAGGTGGTTACAGTGTTTCTAAGGACTGCTTCTCATGTAAGTAACGTTGTGTTTTCTTAAAAACAAAGAAACTCATGACTGAAACAGCCACAAATACCAAATTGGAGGCTTCAAAGTATATTTCATACACCAAGGGGTGATAGTGTCTATGGTACTCCAGCCTTTTACCAAAAATGATGTTCACTTATCACCCGTCACAGGTGTTAGTGAAGTTTAAAACATATTGATTTTTCCCCTTCTATTGCTGTTCTTTCCAGTTATGCAAAAGTTCATGAGGAAGTAAAGGTAATATTAACAAAACAAAGAGGGGTAATAGTAGAAGCTACCACAATCACAGTACCACTGCCAGCTCCCAGAGGCTGCACAGGATCACTAATAGACTGATAAGCATTGCAAACATTTGCACTTTAATAACTAGTGATCAGTGGAAGCTGTGAGTAAACTTCTGCATCTGGATTCTGCGGAAGTCTGACATGACTGTGATACTGTAGAAAAAAAAAGCATGAACACTTATACATTATATATAAATATATGTATCATCCGTTGTGGTGAGCCTGGTACCACAGAGATCCTAACAGGAAGCAGCCTGATTGACACATTTTCACACCCTCCTCTTCACACACACGCTGCAGTTTACTTCGCATTAGAGTGCCGCAGCTTGTCTGTAAAGATTCATGCGATATAAATCAATGAACGGTTAAAGAGCATCTGAGTCGAAAAACAGTGAGCCACAGCAGATTTCAAGCATGGTATTTGGGATGTGAAGGGTCATGCGAGACACCAAACATGACCTTTAATCACACTAAACAAACAGCTTGTCGGCTGTAATGACTGCCAGCTACACGCGGCCCTTTTTGAAGTGATGCAGAAGGGGAAGAGTCGTGTTTTTGTCTTCACCCAGAGCAGGTGAACCCGGCTATTAAACCGGGCGTCATAAACAGCACTTAGCCGCAGCACGGAGACTCCATCGCTTGCCACTGATCCTCCTGTAAACACGTGTGTTTGCCATGTGTCAGAGAGGGGTGCTTCTGCTGCATCCACACACACATGTGTATGAGCTTCTAGGAAGTTATCACTCAGCGAGGTGAAAGGCGCTCAGCTGCTTCCTATTGCAAGTACCACATTTCTGCTCATGACCTTGAATCGTCTTGAAGCAGTGACTTAGATGTATTACTATTGTATCTATTTGTTTATGTAATGTATCTATGTTTACGTAGTTTCAGACCTTTTAATTGGCATACAGCTTTAGATGAGTCATCGAAACCTTGTTTAGGTACAGTCTATACTGATGACACTGAGAGCGGACCTAATGTGATGACCCCAACTCCACGTTTAGTTTTTCTTGAACCCTGCTTTGAATCATCACTTTAAGATAATCCTTATTATACTACAGCCCCTCAGATCATCACCTGCCTGAAACAAGCCATTTTAGCTGTCTTTCTTCTCATTGGCTGCCTCTTACAAACAGAAGGTTTGAACAGTTGGTTTGGTGAGTTTACCAAGTCTATGTATAAGATGATATAAATGTAAGATTAATGTAAAAAAAACAAAGAAAAAAAAGCATCAGTGTCAGGTTTGACATCCACCCATCACAACTTTTTAGTGTATCTTTAGCTAAAGCTAGACAGTAAGCAGAAGGTCGCTGAGGGCTAATGTCCTGTTTAACAAGTTCAAGGAAGTAATCTGAGCCGCAACAACATTTTATGGGTGATTTCTTCGACCCGTGCTCCACCTCTTTAATGAGTTTTATGGTGTAACTTGCAATCTTGCTGACAAACCGGAATAATCACAAGCAGAAGAAATTGTATTTTAGTGAGCAAATTCTGGTCTGGACTCTGAGAAAACAGAGAGCTGCTACTGCATTACACAGGAGAATAAAATGTGAAGGACAAACAAAAAAGGCCTTAAAATTAAACTACCCTAAAATGTATCTAAAGTCAAAAGACTAAACCCAAGTAGAAAGACCAACCAGCTTTGCTGTGCCTAAACAGCTTTGACCCAGACGTCAGCTTCCATGTATCTGACTTGCTCCGGGACATTTCCAGTGCTCAACTAGATTGAAATCTGGGGAGTTGAGGGGCCAGATCAGTGCCATGGGATTCAGGTTTTAATGCATGGTGAGGTACAATGCCTTGAAAAGGGAGACCACTACCATTGGGGTGCGTCACTGCAATGCAATGCAAGGGTTGCATAGGTACGTAGATGGTTGATGTCTTTTCTTCACATGGAAGGTGTTTTAATGTTGAGGCTGACAGGTTTGTTTTATTTCCACATGTTTGTTTTTTGTTTACTGTCTTTTAAAACATGTGGCACTAAAACAGCTCTCCTTCCCATCTGGTATGTTTTATTAGTCTGTCCTGGTTTGTCCAGTCTGTCTGAATCCCCTCTGACTCAAACCTCTACATCACCAAGGCTTTTCTTCCCATCAGTGTCTTGCCTGAACACAAGCAGTTTAAAACGTCATCCCATCTGCGAGCCTGTTCTGACCTTTCCCGAAATTTAAAAAAAAACAAACAAACAAAAAAAAACCTTACGTAATTTCACCACTTGCTGAAAAGGGCCCCACCTTTGCTTTCAGTAAGAGCTCTCTGGGTGGTTTTGGCTCTGCCTCTCCGGGGTACACATCAGTCTAATAATAATGAAGGTGGCTTTGGCTAAACAAGCTCACAAATACTTGAATTCCCTTACTGCCACAGCCACACCACATAGAAGAAACCCGCGTCCCCACAGCAATGAGAGTGCCTCGGCTTTCAAAGCGACGAGGACGTTTTCAGCCCAAACAAACAACCTGCTCCAAAAAAAGTGGTACGCTCTGACTGTGAGAACACTGGTGCCACAATTAGGGCCGTACCACTGTAACACGTGTCCCGGGGTGGTTTGTACACGCTCATTTGGCCTCATTTCGCATGGTTAAATATAGAAAATAATTATAGTAATGACGGTAATGAGGACCTGATGACTTTTACAAGCCGTTCCTCAGAGCGCGGCCTGCTGCGGGTGAGAGCCAGTTCGAATAAATGGGCCGTGTGTTGGGTTCTGGGTAGGAAGGGCTCATGGGAAGCGGTTCAGAGCTCAGAGTACATGGTAATTTCTTCATTTGGACAGGAAGGTTGACCCTCTGATTACAGCCTCCTTACAAGCCCTGCCAGTGGCCGTGTATTAACATAATTACACAGCAGGCTCGGTGAAATCTCACCTCGGCTATTTCTGAGAAAATCCTGTCGAAAAAGGCCGGTGTCATTTAAAGCCAGCACACAGGGGAACGTGACCCAGCACATTCCCTGCAGCTTCGCAATGATTGATATCTTATGCAAGCAAGTATAAATCAATACACTGTTACGACACAGTTACAGTGCAACTGGGCGCTGTAGCTGCATGTAATCAATCGATAGCTTATTTTAGTTTTGTGGTTGGAACAAACTGTTTCAGGGGTTCTTTGTGACTGATTGTAAACATTCATTTTTCTTGTGTAAAGACTTTAATTCTGCCAGAAGATGTGGAAAGAAGGGTAAATTCAACCTGCCAAGCGCTGAATAAAAAGGACTATTGTATCCACAGTGTAAATATGACACCCCCACCACCAACACCTTCTCCTTCATTTATGATTCACGAGCTGCGAGGAAATCTCCACACCCTAAAACATAAACAGCAACAGCATGGCAGCTGCAGCTTTGATGGGATGTGATGCGCCATGATGCCGTCTGACCACGCCGCAAGCTCCAACAAACCTCAGATCCTCAAAAAATATCTCAGTTGAACTGTCTAGTCAGAGAATGATGAAAAGTGTGTCACAATCATGGCCTTCCCCTGGAAAATGTCAGTTTCACTCTTATTTAGGAGATGACGATCACATTCATAATCAACAGTAAAGCTTTTATATTTTCACTGCATTCAGCTACTTTCTCCTCTCTAGATGCATTTGCTAAGAATTGTGCTCGATATAAATCATTCAAGTGCTTCTGAACTGTGGAAAAGTAATAATCTTAGGATCTTGAAAAGAAAGAAGATAACTGGACGCCTTCCTGTCTGTGTTCTTAAGTTAAGGTGAAGAGTCCCAGATATGTAAACCCTAGTGGGGGTAAACTTAAGGAAGTCCAGATACTTGTTTTTGTTTTGTTTTTTTTAAACTCTTAAGACTGCCATGACCTGGATTACTGAGATGCTTTCCAGACACATTTGTAAATCGTACTTTTCCAGTTTGCCCAAAGCCTTTTGCCAAGCTAGTTTGATCCTTTATTTAAGTCAAAATCATCTTTCATTTCTTTCTACTATTAACTACTAGACACAATGGACGACTGCTTCTTGTACAAATATCTCTGAAAACTGTCCAAATGTCACAAAAACTGATAACCACATGAAGCTAAAGAGCTAAATAAAGCTGTTGGAGAACCAGTACACTTAGGAGTTGTCGATTTTGGGTTTCACTTCACCAGGTTTACAGAAATTTGACTCATCATTATAGTAATGAGAATGTTATTAGTTACTGTTATTAGTTGTTATTTGCTGCCCAAAGCAGATAAAAAGGTCACTGAATGCAGATTTGGGATTTAAGGGGGTGTGGCTTTCACCCAGCTTCTGCTTCTAATGTTAAGGTTATTAAAACAGTAATGCTTTGTTACATTGTTGTAGTCTCTTCATTCCTGCGGCAGTATGTCTGCCACTCTGTTTACTTTGAGTGCACTTACAGTAATTTATAGCAGTAAAAACTGTGATGAAATACAACGTGGGCAGGACTCAACTGCAACACTCAACCACTTTAGGTGAGGTCACAGGAAATGATCTAATTTGTGTAACGTCTTGGGTAAAATGACTGTTATCCCGCGGCTCCTCCTTATTCTGTCCATTCATCTCAGTCGTCTTTTTTTTGTTTTTGTTTTTTTACTGTCACACAAACTATAAGGTAACCTGACATCTCCTGCGTTTCTGACCCACTCCTTAGCCTGCAGCGCTTCCTGGCTCCTGCACGACCCAGATAGATCCAGGCTACCACCGAGCTTGTGCTATCTTGTCACATCTTGGACTCCTTCGCTGTGGTCCTGGAGCCTTACCTATAATTAGGACTGAAACTGGAGATATTCTCTCAAAAGTGTAACGGCTTGTGCAGCTTTTGCATTCTGCCAGGACAATCCAGGGCTATGAGAGGAAACTGATCCGTGAGTCTGGCTCAGCGCCTGAGCAAAGCGGTGAATAACTGCGAGCTTGACACCGACTTTTGACCTGAAAATATAATTTACTGCACCTAAACGGGTCGAGGAGCACCGGCAACACAAATGTACAACAGTCCTGTGAATACGAATGGTATTCACGGGGCCTCCAGCCAACAGACGCTCAGTTTTGGCAAAGGAGACTAGTGGATTACTTCCAAGCTTGGTGCTGATGCCAAGTGAGGGTACATGAGTGCATCATAGTAACCCCCAGAGACAAGAGCACTAATCCCTCCAGGGGGCATTAGCCGACATGTGAAATATGTTTCGGGGTATCTCTGCAGGGCCACATTGATTGGTTTTACATATAGGAATAGTCAATGAGATGGAGATTCACTCCAATGTCCCTTCGATTTCACGCCACACAAAGATCTCACAGCCCAAACAACAGAGGCTGCCATCTTTCCCCTTTGAAACATGAAGGGCATCAGAGATAAAAGGAGAAAGATTCCCCCTTTTAACACTTTACTGCATTTGATTAAGTGCCTTTTAAACTAAGGGATACTCTCATTATGATTAGATGAGATTATATATATATATATATATATATATATATATATATATATATATATATATATATAACAGCAGGATGCAAGATGCTAGCAGGCAAGGCATACATGGAACGCCATAACCAAGTGGCCGGCATAGTGTACAGGAACATCTGTGCCGAGTATAACCTGGAAGTCCCGAGGTCAAAATGGGAGATGCCCCCAAGGGTGGTGGAGAATGACCGAGCTAAGATCCTGTGGGACTTCCAGATACAGACGGACAAAATGGTGGTGGCTAACCAACCGGACATAGTGGTGGTAGACAAACAGAAGCAGACGGCCGTAGTGATCGATGTAGCGGTTCCGAATGACAGCAATATCAGGAAGAAGGAACACGAGAAGCTGGAGAAATACCAAGGGCTCAGAGAAGAGCTCGAGAGGATGTGGAGGGTGAAGGTAAAGGTGGTCCCCGTGGTAATCGGAGCACTAGGCGCGGTGACTCCCAAGCTAGGCGAGTGGCTCCAGCAGATCCCGGGAATAACATCGGAGATCTCTGTCCAGAAGAGCGCAGTCCTGGGAACAGCTAAGATACTGCGCAGGACCCTCAAGCTCCCAGGCCTCTGGTAGAGGACCCGAGCTTGAAGGATAAACCGCCCGCAGGGGCGTGCTGGGTGTTTATATATATATATATATATATATATATATATATATATATTTATTTTATTTTATTTTATTTTATTTTATTTTATTTGAATGGATAATTTGGTGTATGAAATGTCAAATAGATTCAATAACCAACAGCTATGGGTTGTTTTGGCCAACAAATGGGAAAAAAAATCCAAAAAGGCAATATCAGGAATATTTTCATTAATAAATATCAACTTTCCTAACTGATAAAAAGAAGTTTAATGACATATGAATATGTCAAGTTATCTTGCTTATCGATCGTAAACTTCAGATTGTTTTCCCAAAATGAGCCGTCTTTGCATTTTATACCAACTTTCATAGACGAATCTTGTGTACGAATCTTTGATTCTGCTTTTCTTCGTCCGCGTCCACGTCTCTGTGGACGTTGCTCAAGGGAAAGCGTTGAAAATGATGTGTGTGGAAATGAATGAGTAACTGTTTAAAAGGATGAAGGAAGTGGTTTAAGAGGACTTACTAGGTTTATTTCAACAACATGATTCATGCATAAAAAAATAATAATGATCTTAGACTCCACCATGGGGTAGCCCCTTAGTTCACCCACTGTCTAGAACAGACATTGGGTGAACTAAGTTATAACAAAGTTCTGATTGGCTGCCCCTCGAGTGGGGCTTCTGCACTCACAAACAGTTAAATTTACCTTAGATGGCTGTACTGGACATATCATCCTCCATCATACAGAGGGGGGGGGGACAGCGAATAAAAGCCTCAAATGGGTTGTTTAGAGTACTCTGAATTCATGTAATTTATATACACTTTGACCTCTTTATTTAAAACCTTTAGCAATGTTTAGTATTCTTTTTTTTACCTGTATACAGCAGCTTCTTATAATTGCTTTTCCCCCAAACGACTGTCTACACACTGCTCAGCTTCGCCACATGACAAAGAAGACTAATGCAATCTCACATGCTTTAAAACTACGATGCTGTCGGCCTGCTAGAGGACCTTTGCTTCTACCCTACACATATCCAGAGCGCACACAGGTCAGCTCAGCTATTAAACAGACTCTCCGTGCAGTCGAACCGACTTGACGGGAGCCCACTAGATCTTGAAGGATGACCCTGTGAAATAGCTGGCATTCCTTGAGGGAAGGAAGGAGGAGCTCAACCGTGGAAATGGTTCTTTGCATTGTTGGTGAGTCTGTTTCTAAAACGAGTCCACATTGTAGTCTGTCTCCCCGCTGGCTGTTTTCAAATGTTAATGGCTGGCTCACGGTGCGAGGGCGCAGAGAGGGGAGGTTGGGGGGTCGCTATTCATTGACATTGGGGGAGTAGCTCTTTGCACTATCTGAAAATCTTACACAGGAGCAAAGTTGGGGAAAGGGACAGGAAATCGCTGACACACATGGGCTACAAAAGCTACATGTCACTGTTCAGACATCTGAGCAGGCACAGAATAATAAATGCTTTGAAGTTAAGATGGGAAAAAGCAATGTGAAATAATGCTTAAGTGCATATAACTTGCAGAGTTCTCTTGAAAAGGGCACTGGGTTCCTCTCAAGGAATTTCTTTCAGAAGAATACAAATGTCTCTTTCTGGAAGGACTACACAATGCCACCCCCTGCGTAAGCAAACAAGCTGAGAAAAGAAAAGAACCCCTGCTGTAAGGCTCATTATCAATGTGAAGGGCCACCTTGAAACAATCATGTGCATCCTCTGAACAACCTTCCCATGCACGATCGCCTGGAATGCACTCATTCTCACGGGGCGCTCCTCGACCTCCCCGACTCCCATCAACCCCACCCCAACGGCTCGACCCCCACTATACAGCCAACTCTGTTTGCCCTCTCGTTCTTCCCGCAACTTCCTCTCCTTTTCATTTTCTGCAAGCCCCTTCAGCACCACAGATCCTCCTCCTCACTCTTAGAACAATGTCTGCTATGCTCTCTCCTCCAGTTCCCTTCAGTGCTGGCTGACTGCCTAGAACCTGAACCCATTAAAAAAAATACAAACACTTTGAAAAGCACATTTTGGGCCAGAGTTTGGCTTCATCTAATCACTCTTCACTCTGGTTGTGGAGCTATTTCTACAACGGTTACATCAGCTACAAAGGAATGAGACCTGGGTGTTTAAAACTGTGTCACGACCCTTTAAAAGGACAGTTCTGGGCAAGTACATTCTCCACGTCCAAGTCCAACTTCCAGCAGGGACATCCTTCATTTAAGGCATCATATCGAGAGCTTTAACTCAAAAGAATTAAAGGAGTTGATCGTTTTTACCTGTTATCACAAAAGCAGCAGGTTAATTATGGAGCTTTAGCATTACTGTTGCCGTTTGTTAGCACTGGACAGAGCCTGGCTGGCAGTTTCCTCCTGTTTCCAGTCGTTATACTATGGTATGTGAAGTATCTCCAAGCCAATAAGCAAATTGAATCTCTCATAATCCTCTCTATCTCCATATTTTGTTCTTGAACTCTACAGAACAGCTTTGCTCAGTCTGAAACGAGCCGTTTTAGCTCCTCCCCCTTGAGGCCAACTTTGTTCTGACTGGCTGCCATTCACGAACAGAGGGCTCAAACTGTAGGTGGGTGGGGCTTTATGAACTAAGAACCATAGCTGTGTGACTGTGATGGCTGTAAGAGGAATATCTCCGCTCTATGACATCACTCAGACCCAAAGGTAGAAAAAAACTGTCTGAATCTGAGCGTTTAGAGCCCGAACTTTTGGCTCACAGGGATTACTCACTAAACACAGACCTCATTAAGTGAAACTAAAAATATAACCATCCGCCTCTGTAACAGTGACAAGACAGAAAATAAGGAAAAAGCAAAATAGGTCCCCTTCATACTAATTTATGTCTCATCTTTCTTTGTCCTCCATTTCCCTGGAAGAGCTCCGCCTCTGTGAGGTTCATCATGGGGATTACACACATTTGGTGACCTATGGAAAAAGGCACCCCGTTTCACACCTGAACACCTGTTGGAAACTATCTCTAGAGGCGTCTGATCAGATCGCGGCGCCTCACCTCAGGTCACGTGAACCACATGAGGGGGAGGGGTCGGCCTCGCTTGTTAAGCATGTGTTGAAACACTACCACTCTGCGAGGACAGGGACGCTCTTAATATAGCTGTAAATATCGAGTGGCTGTCGGGATGTGATGCAGTAGAGCTGTGACCGGCTGAAACTAGATAATCGCAGTAGTGACGTGAAATGTGTCACCTAACCGGAGCCTTGGGCTGATTTCCCACCCTCCTTTCCTCTGCCACAGCCTTGCATAACGTGGATATGTTTATTGTAAACAAAGAGCGCTGTCTACATGATCTCTGTGCTCTGGCTATCTTCTGAATGTGACAAACAAAGGAGTCAGACGTCAGAGAGCGGAGTGTGTATACTGCACAGATATCCTCCCTACAGGCTGATAATGGCCTGAAACGGTGGTGTTTATCATATTTATGAGCATGCACTGATCAGTCTCATTGTTCAGGGTGAATACAGTGACCGTGGAGACATGCTCGAAGTTATTTCCCCACTTTCAAATCCTCCTCTGGCCTCACACCCAAACTATCACCCTTGGCTCTGTGAACTGTGTACTTGACAGGACAATGAGTCAGTGAGCATGATGCACATATGCAGCGAGCACGCCCTCCAGTCACAAATCTGCTGAAGAGTGACCAGAAGACTGAAGAAAAAAAGCCAAACCTCATAGCAGAGAGAATCCCAGCCAACACTGAGGCAAACAGCTACTTCACACATCAGAAAACAGCCAGTGAAAACTGAATCAAGTGCCCTCAAAACCCCCAAAACCCTCACAAAAGACTATTGCCCCTTTAACGGGGCAAGGAAGACCTCAGACCCAAGAACATGAAGCAAAGGAAAAGTGCTAAAATGCAATCACATCCAGAGTAAATTCAAAGCTTCCTCCTGATGAAGTGACATCCAGCTGTTCCATCCATCACTGTCGAAGCCTCCAATTGTCTACACCCTGATGTAAAGACCTGTGGTTGTAGCCGATGATGCAGAGGTGACTTTCCCTTTTAATCCCAGTAACTGCATTTGACAGCATTAACAACAGTCTTTTCTGTCTGTTTGAGAGCTGGTCTGATTTTACAGCATCCTAAACCACATTACAGCGAGCTTTACTCACAAAAGAAAACCCACTACCATAAAATATCCACAGCATCAAAAACAGGATAATAATCACAGATTTATAGCACTAAACTAAATATCTCTGAGGGGGGGGGCTTTCAGCTGTTGTGGAAATGACCTGCAGTTAGCTGAGCATTTTGATCTCCAAGGAGCCAAGCCAAACAACAATGTAATGTCACTCCACATCCACTACCATGAATCTTCTCTAAAGATATATATTTTTTTATCTATTTTTTTTTTACAACCGCTTTCATAACCCAATACTCCTTTTTTAAAACATTTTTAAACAATATCTCTAAGTATTTGCTAATTACACCTCCTATAATGTGTATTTGTCACAAATTTCTTTGTCATAACCTGATATCTTCACGTTTTAGACTTCAAAAAAATACAATTTTCTGACATTGTCTAATCTAATGTTGTGGTGAGTCCAAGGAGGGGGCCTCAAAGTTGTTTTCATTTTAATTCCCTTTACGCCCCTGTGATGGAAAACGTAACCTGCAGATTTAAAGTGACGCATACTGACTTGTGCAGCACATTTACACACACACACACACACACACACACACACACACACACACCAAGCAGAAACAAAAAAGGCACGTTTCAGCAAGTCATTAGTGCAGTTTCCCCTTCTTTTTTTAACCAGTTCATAAGAAAAAAGCAACCCGGATGTATTCACTGAAATAAGTTGTGATTACCGCCACGAATACAGAAGCGTTAACATTTCACATTCACGTCGACTCAAAAAGAAATCTCCGACAGCATCAAGATTTGTTGTCATTATCCAGGTTAAACAACACAACAAATATCCAGCCTTAATAACACAAAAAACTGAGATGTAGCATCAAATCCAGCCCGCGGCGCTTCACTTACTTTGTATTTCATCTTGCCGCTTCTCTTTCTGACTCCAGTTAAAGTGAGAAATATCCGCTTTACCGCGACACACAGCGGCACGTCGGAATAACTGGAGGCACTATTAAGAGTTTTTCTTCTTCTTCTTCCTGTGCGGTTAACCAGCCATCCAGAGATTCATATGCAGAGAAACACGCAATGATCTAGCTGACTCCAGTCCGCCGCTTTCTACTCCTCTACTCCGGAGAACCGCTCACCACACCGACTCCTGCAGCTCATTAACATTAGGCGCTCCTGATTGGCCCAACTAAAACCCTCTAACCACGCCCGCTTACGGTCTGCTAGAAATCTGCGACGTCATCGTCGTATCAAAATAAAATAAAGGAAAAAAATAGAGTAGAAAGAAAATATTTTAAAAATTAAATTGCCAAAAAAATAAATTAAAAAATTGAATTAAAACAAGAATTCTAAAAATCTAAAAATATTATATAAAAATAATAATAAACAGTAGAATATGAAGAAAAAAATTATTCTCTCAACTTTCTGTCGGTTTTTCAGGGTATAGAAATGTTAATTGTAGCATAACTTAATGCCAGGCGTAAAACAAAATATCATTAAAAAGGCTTTATTTTTTTATTTTTCTCCATTTATTCTGCACATTTACAACTGATATAAAGTGATCTTTATTTTTTTTAATAAAAGTTAATAAAAGACACCACAAAAATGCAATCGTTATAAGTTACAGTGTGAACAGACAATTGTCCAGACGAACGAGAAATATCTATGATATCATATATAATGTATAACATCTATATTTAAGTTTCTCGTATCACTAAAAGACGGTACAGCTAAAATCACTGTGACCAGCTTTTCTGAATCAATTAATGAACACATACATTTACATATGAAACATTACCAGTCACCAACATTTGTCTTGCACTTGTCCCATCAAGGAAGCCTAAGTAATTATATGCTACCTGACGCTTTGTTATGGTGTACTGTAAGTGCATAAAGTACAGTACAACAGTCTCTAAAAAAAAGAGTTATTTTAACATAATCTGTGCACCTGTAGAAATTACAGACTAGCATATTTGTTTGTGCATAAAGTTTACAACATTGGCCATCATTTCTGATGACATGAGTTAAATAACTAACTTAAAGTCACTACATTTAAAACTTTACCTCCCAAACAGAATCAGTAAATAGTTTGCTACCAGTCCTCTTTACATGAGGCACTCATTATTACACTCTTTTTAGTGTTAAATTCAACATCGTACTGCAAACCACAGCTTGAGCAGGAGACAAAAGAACTAAATCAAGTTCATTACAAGTAACGCATTACTGCCCATCTCCGATTACTTTTGTCAAGTAACGAGTAAAGTAAGGGATTACTATTGCAAAAATGGTAATCAGATTACCGTTACATTCCCGTAGGAACGCTGCGTTACTGCGTTACTAAAACCGTGAGTTTTTTGCGAGAATGTCTCATGACAGTGACCTAAGCGAGTGCGAAGTTTGTGACAACAGCTGTGTGCAGATCAACAATGGATAATATATGGAGTGGGGAGAGCGAAAAAAAACCCCTAAACTTCCAAGCAAGCACCGAGTGCGCTACAACGTAATGGGAAATTCACAGAGAATCTGGCAGATTCTTCCACTGACCGCTGCAGCACACCTGCACCAGGGTAAACCTCCGCCTACCCTACTTTACAGGTGAAAATAGAGCAACAGGACCGCTAGTCTTTGACTTTATTTATTTTCTGCTGTGTTTTACTTGCATCTATTTGAAAGACTGAGTGTAAACACCAAAAAAATATTTTATTTTATGTGCTGGAATGTGCAGAAAATAGGTTTAAATATTAAACAAATTTCTTCTAGTCAGAGAATGTTGCATATAATTTAATATTTGCTTGATGCATAAAGTTAAAAGATTAAAACTAATAAAACAAGTTTTAAAAAGAGACTTTTCCATTTGATTACATTTTGTATGATGGATTATGCAGAAAAAGTAGAATTGGGCTGAAAGATCTATTGCTTTATCACCTATTCAGTTGTAAATCGTGTTTTTAAAAAGTAACTAAGTAATTAATTACTTTTGAAAATAAGTAACCAGTAAAGTAATGGGATTACTTTTGGCGGGAAGTAATCAGTAATTAGTTACTTATTACTTTTTTCAAGTAACTTGACCAACACTGCCTGCAGGTATGAGGCTGTTGTTCTCCTTTATTTCATAGTGGACAGAAATGATTTTTTGGAGTGGCACAAATAATTTGTGTGGCATCAGATTTGATGCAGAACAGCTGATTGTTCTGTAAATAGTTTTAAATGTTTATTTAAAAAATGCCTTGGCTGCATTTTTAGGTAAACGGCTGCAAAAAACTTTGTTTGCATAACTCAGTTACTTTTTTGAAGAAGTAACTATATAATTAATTGCCCAACACTGGTCATTATATACTGTATTTTGCAGACAGAGAGTTACAGACTCTCTCCCAGACCACGGACTCATAATACAAGTCAGAGCTTTATTAAAAAAAAAAAAAAAGAAAAGTTGTGTTTTCAAAATTGGAGTTCAAGTTATTTTTACTTCCAATAGTGTTAATATACTACAAAGGTCATGAACAAGATTTTTTTTCATTTTCATTGTAAGTAGGCTAAAGCAGTTAATTAAAAGTAGTCTAACATAAATGTAAATGCTGTAATTTGATTATTTTAATCAACCATGTAATTTGGATGGATTTGATGACCACTATATCCGCTTAGCTAACCCTTAAAGTTTGAAGAACGAAAGAAGAAAAGGGTGGCTTGTGTTATCCCACAAGAGGAAGGTTCTGGTTTTGAATCTGCAGATTGTTTGGGGCCCTGCTGTGGGTGCTTTGGTTACTAGTGATTCTAAATGGGGTGTAGGTGTGAATGGCTGTCTACGTTTCTGTGTCAAACCTATGACTCACTCTTAATTTGTCGTGGGAAAGCTAGAGCCTATTGCTCTGTGACAGCTGGGATAGACTAGCTATTCCACAACCCTGAACTTGTCAAGCAGTTATCAGCACGGTGGATCATCTGCCTGAGCTGTAACCGTGTACTGTGCACTCATTTCTAATCCTGTCCATCCTGGTCACTCTCAATAAGAATTTCAACATCTTCAACTCTGCCACTTCTAGACATCATAGACATCTTCTCTATCACTTTTGCGGCCATCTTTCTGACACAAATCACCATTGACACTCGTCTCCACCTGCCCCACCCTGCCTGCACTCTATAAATGTAAGTAAATTTAAAAAATTGGAGATACATCCAGCTTAAAAACATTTTCTCTATTGTAGTTAACATGTGGCACAATCCCGCTGATACACGTTTGTAAGTTCAGCAAGAAGAAAATGTGCTGGTTGTTATTCTTAGAAATGGTGACAACAGAAGGGTGTCAGGAAACTGCGACTATGCAACATTTTCCCCTGTGCTTTGATGTTACTGTAAATTCAGAATGGCAACACCTAATAAAACTGCTTCTTAACACTTTCATCTTTCTGTTAAATAGATAAACAGAAAAAAGAATAGCTTTTGCCACGGCTGTTCTCAAGTGCAAACGTATGTAGGAATGATTTAGCTATGCAGTGACAGACAGGAGACAGTTTTCAGATTCAGTCATGACTGAATGATCTCAAAAAGAGTTTCGTACAGTTTGAAAACAATGACTGATTATTTTTGACTGTAAACACAATAAAGCACCTTAATGGAAGAATTAAATAAACTGATCAGTGCATACAGCAGTATGATCCAGCAGCTCTTACCATATATGTTTCTGTAAGTCACAAAAGGTTTATATGAAAAGTAAAACATTGCTAAAGTCTGAAAAAGTTTCTGTATGCATGAAATTGGCTCCCTATAAAACTATCGCAACTCAGAATACTCAGATACCATAAAAATATATTTTAAAACTCACCAAAATGCAATTTATTGTCCTCACAGGTCAGAAAAAAGGTCAATTTACATTATTTTAAGGTTAACTTTTGTGCTTACCCCAAACGAAGGAAAGACGAAGTGGGTGAAAGTTGCGATGTCACTTCTTTAATGTGAGCTCCAATGTAACGGAGGTGAGAAAAAACACCCAGTATGATATCTGACAAGCTGACAAACAAGCAGGAAAGCCTTCCTCTCTTTTCTCACACCTATGCTCGCATGCGCTCAAAATGTGCATCTCATGACCTCACACACCACACACGCAAACACACACACCACACAGGAAAAAAGCCCCCTCGCTATGACAGCAGGGCTCGTGGAGGTCTGTCTGTTGCAGTGGGCTGCCTTCTGTGGGCCTGTGTGCTATTACTTTAAAGGGGCTGAAATCTCCTGTAATTAGCCTGCATCTCATGCTCTAATTTGTGTCAGCTCATTTATCACAATCACAGGGACCCTATCGGCTCTCATTGTCCCCCGTGAACAGTCATATCCTCAGATGAATGGCTCCTGTAAGGGCGCTCAAAACACTCGTTTGTGAAACATACACCATGCCCAGCTGGAGCCCATTCTCCGAGCCACAAGTGGGCACGGGGGGGCTATTCTTCTGTGTATGGCATGTGATTATGTGCATGCAAGCACCTGTTTCCTATGATAAACAAAACTCATTTTCCCATCTGTTTATATCACCGCCGGGAAGAAAGCAGCCTGAAAGAGAGAGAGAGAAAAAAGCCAAAAAGGTTGTTTATCCTCTTTGCACAACATTTGGCTGAACTGAATGAGTCCATTAGTCTTCAGTCTCGACTGAGCGTGCCATTTCAGCTGGCTTTTACTCTACCCCGACATGCATCATCAGCTCATTGGCAGGAATGAGTGAATAAGAGAAAAAAAATGATCCTCTTCAGCGTTGGTTGCAGCCCAGGATCCTGCTTTTGGATCTAAGCAGAGAAGCCAGGGGAAGATTTGCACTGGCATCAAGGGCTCAAGTCGCCATGACAACCGCCACCATGGCTGCAGTATTTGTGGCCTCTCACCTACTGTATTACAAGAGCTGAAAGGGCCTCCCGTCTCTGGAGTTGCAGAGGTCTCAGAGTGTTATTACGGCACATTTCAGCACGGAAATAGCCAGTAATAGTGCGAGTGAAAAACGAGCCGGACGCCTTTCATCTCCGCCAGGTGTCTGTGATGTTTTGGTTACATAAGCACCCCTGCAGATACGGCCCCAGGTTTCATCAGAGTGCAGAGCAGCCAGAAGTAGAGATCATGAGGGGTGGGGGTGGGGGGCTATGCTCACTGCTGCTTGGGTGGATGGACGGGAGCAGGAGGTGGAGGTGTTGGTGGTTCCTGACAAAAGCTCTTCTGTGTAGGCCAGGTTGAGATAGCCCCCTCACTGCTCCCCGTGAAAAAACGTCCCTCAAACTCTCGTAAACTAGCTGAGGCAGATTTATAGATGCTCCACCAACCCTTGTTGCTCAGACAGGCGAGTCCCCACCACCAACACCACCTCCACCCAGTCCCTGTGACCTATGGCAGCCTCGTGTCCGAGGAGCAGCAAAGGAATGCACAAAACACACAAGACAAGAAGACTACTGAAAAAATATGAGTGCGCTTACTTAGCTGATCCTTTTCTGTCGTTTGTCTTTTAAACTCTGAATACATGCGCTTTAAAGAGTCATTCTCTTAAATCAAACAGGGTTCTCAGCAATAGAGGTGACACTGCAGCTCTACTAAAAGCTTTATAAAAGAGACTTTATGTCCTGTGGGGTCAAGCAGGTATTACCTGCAGACAGACAAGACAAAGCAGCAACCTGCATGAAATAAAACCAGCACAGGGATTCGAGATGCCACTCTAATCCAGAGTGTTGGAGGAACCCTGAGGCCAGCCTGATGGATGCAACAACTCCTTGGAAAGGAAAAGACTGAAAGTTGTATTCCCAGGACTTCGTGTGGAAATTCTCTCCCCACTAACACAAAGCCTATCAAGGTGGTTGGAAATTCTGTCTTTAGGAAATACAAGAGTAACCCACAATTAATTGCTTCTTTCCTTAAGTAACCAACTGTTTCTTGTCTTTAACCAGCTCGGTAATTCTGACTGTGGAGTCCTTGAGCCTTGGACTGTAGGCCAGGATCACATTTCAAGCCCATTAGTTTGTTTTGGACATCCTTGAGTTTTAGCATTGACCTCAAACATTAGCGTCTCTCTCAAACTGACCTGGCTTTCATACTGAAGATCATTCAACCTTCAAGACATGTGTTCATTGTCAGTCTTTCTATATACAGTAAAGGTGAAATAGCATTTCTCTTAGATTTAATGTAAGACAACCTTAAAGTGGAAGAATAGACATCACAGTGCATTAACAATAGATGTAACACAACAGAAACAAACTCGGACCAGTAGCTATTAAGCTACATGCACACTGAAAGCGATTAGCAGGGATCTTTCAATCATAGAACGTAAATTACATCGGGCGACTTCAAGTGACAGCGAAGCAAGCTTCAGGCTGTCAGCTTTAAAAAAGAAATTGATAAAATATGGTGCAATGTAAAGCAGAGGTATGCGTTATCATGGTGCGTTCACACCAAAGATGAAGTAAGGTTTCACTTGTTTAAATACAGTTACACTGAGAAACCCACAAACCTTCGTCACTAACAGTGAAAAGTATGAAGAGGTGTGCAGCAGACAGTTGAAAGTGGAAGTAACAGTAACATATTTTCAGGAGTTACCATGAAGACATATGATTTTTCTCACCTATCTCGGAGCTCTTCTAAACATTATCTGTGGTTTAGTATGTTTGGGATGTGTGTGACAGTATGTGATGTGTGAGGTATCAAGTATAGTGTACAAATCTGTGCCAAATGAAATAAGTGGAGCACCTGTTTGTGAGGCGCAGCCAATCAAAAAACAGCAGAGGTGACACTCGATCTTCCTTTGGTCGTCATCATCTGAGCCAGTTTCATCGTTGCGCTTGATGGTTTTTGCGACTGTACTTGTACACACTCAAAGTTGTAACAATTTTTCGGACTGACTGAGCTTTATTTGTTAAAGACAGAGGTCTCTCTTTACTTTGCTGATTGATTCTTGTCATAATATGAACTCTAACAGTTGTCAATTAGGGCTGTCAGCTGTGTACAGTACTTCCTACAACACAACTGATGGTCCCAACCCCATTAAGAAGGCAAAAAATATTCCACCCCGCAAAGGCACATCTGTGAAGTGAAAACCATTTAAGGTGACCACATCATGAAGCTCATTGAGAGAAGGCCAAGTGTTTGCAACGCTGTCAACAAAGCGAAAGGTCGCTACTTTCAGGAAACCAAAATATAATTTATCATTTTTTCTTTGCTACATAATTCCATATATCCTGCTTCATATCTATGATGTCTTCAGTATGTATCTACAATGCTGAAAGCAGTAAAAATAAAGAAAAACTAATCTATCTATCTGTATGTGTATTTGGACCATCAAAGATATGCAAAGCTATTCTACAGACTAGAATAAAAATGGAGGGAATGGAATCTTCATGTCTGACTCTATTTTTGAAAGAACTTATTTTCTAAACAAAAAACACACATGGAGCCATTTTCCCACTTAAACTGGATACTGGTAGAACTGACACAGTGATCCCTACATGGCATTAGTCTGACCACTTTTCCAAGGTAGTCAGTCGTAAAAGCTCATATAAACTCTGTGCTGTGCTTAATGTATTCCGCCACACAGCTCAAGCATTACAGTAGATTAATTTCCTTCTGCATCATTAGTTGAATCAAACTGAGATCAGAAGTAACAGTACCAGCATTAAAGGTCTGTAGCCTTTAGCAGCTGCTCCAAGGCTCCAGCTCGACCAACCTCAATAACATGAAGGGTCTCATTTACTTCTGATTGTCACAGTTGTATTTCAATGACCTGAATAGCTCCTTGTACGCGGCTAAATACTTTGCTTTATTTGGCCTTCAGCTTGGCAGTGATATAACCGATCTGTAGTCGATGAAAAACAAGGCCATAAAAGTCTGCAGTAGCCTGAGATTGGGCTGCACACGTAAATGCTCACTGTGAAAGTGAATTACGCTTAACTGGTTGCCAAGGCCATCTTTTAATACCCCAAGTTCAATGTTCACTCTGTTTTTACCCCTCTCACTTGTTCATTCATTGTACATTGCCTGGGCACACCTTCCCTTGTGAGTAATTTGCCTCTGGATTGGTCTTGTATTCTGCTGCAGAGCCAACTGTTCATCATTCTGTCACCAGCTACTGTGTGATAATGCTTCAGTGTCAGGAACGGTTTTAAAATTCAGGCGACATACAGACATCCCTGCACACAGCAGAGGTTTATCCGTGGAAATAAGAGCTGAAAATTTCCCATTTTGCTCTCTAAATATGAGGACGACGAGGTCAGACGCTTGATATTGACTTGGGTTCAGGCCTTGCTTCCAATCATTCTCTCCAGTGAGCAATAAGTCTGGACAATGTAGTGTATGCCACTCAATCTACAGCAGGCACACAAGTTGTTAGACAGTCTGATCCTCAGCTTGTGAACAATGTCCCTTATGTGAGCATTCACCTCCAATATCAACCTCTTTTTGTCTAACTGTCAGTTATTGTCATTCACACAGATATGCCAGGTGCCGTCGTGGACCTATAGAGGTCTAGAAGTGTGTGAAAAATAGAAAGATTCCAGTCTATGCAGGCAAAGTCATGTGAAAAAGTGCACGTCACCCGACTAAACAAGAAAACAAAGCGTTCTCACATGTGGTTGTCGTTGTGAAAGGGTGTATTTTCACCGTGGCCATCATTTTTTTCCTAAACCAAACCAAGTAGTTTTGGTGCCTAAGTCTAGCTAAACAGAGCATGAAAGCGAACAGTCCAAAAGACCGGTATCTTGGGTGGAAATTTGTTGCCACGGCTACCCCTTCTGTATCACAATACAGGCTTTTGTTGGTCTTTGAAAGTGTACACCAGTACTTTTATTCAGAAAGACTGCACAGTTGAGCCTGTTTATTCTCATGGTGTCTAAAGGGTATACTGCTGTTTTGTCAAAGCAACTGTTATGTTAGAAATATCCAAAAGTGGAACTTTGGTGCCCGGGGCCCAATGTAGTGGTCGCACAAGTAGTAAGAGACAACTGTCAACTGGACGCATATTTCAGGCCCCTTGGTGTGATATTTAAATGCCCTAGGTACCATTAACTTGCATTTTTCATTGTGGAAGGGTGTAGTTTAACCTAGTCCAATACCTTTTCCTGCAGCTAACCAAGCAGGGAGTGAATACATAACAAAACAAAGGTGATTGCAATGGCTCAAAGCTCTCAGAATGAACACCAACCACAGTCTGACGTGACAAGCTTGTATTTTCTTTATTACCTTAAATCTGAAAATAAGTATAAAAAGATGGAAAATTGAAAGTAAAACATTATGGAGGCAATAATCTTATTCATTATTCGTATAGTGACACTGTGACATACAAGAATTTAAGTGTGAGTGAATTGTAATGGATAGACGAACCAACTGCTTTTTCAATGTGGTTAAATAAAAATAATGAAATTCATTACGAGAAGAAAAAGAAGAGGTTATGAATCAATAAATATGTGAAAATTAGTGTGTTTTAGAGCAGCGGTCCCCAACCCCCGGGCCTCGGACCGGTACCGGTCCGTGAGTCGTTTGGTACCGGGCCGTGAGAGTTGAGGCTCAGGTGTGAAATGTATGGTTTTCAGGATTTTTATCGGTTTTCAGCGTTATTTTGTTATCGTTTTTATCGTTAACTCGGTTTTCCTGGGTCTTTTCACGTGTGTTATGAATAAATCTTCTTTTTTTCGGTACCGGTACTAGTTTTATTTTGTTGTATTTATCCACGACACCTTAAAGGCCGGTCCGTGAAAATATTGTCGGGCATAAACCGGTCCGTGGCGCAAAAAAGGTTGGGGACCGCTGTTTTAGAGCATTCTGGACCGTACGTTCTCACTGTGAACGATCCAGGAAAAGACAGTCAGATTAGGAGTGCTTCTCTGTGGATGACCTGTCCTTTACAAAGCCAACAAACTGTCTGTGTAATGTGAAACATTTCTCCAGAGACCCCTTTATATCAAGGCTTTCTAACTGCAGGATGCAGCGGTTAGCAGCCACGATACATACCTGTAGGGATACATTTTTATCCTCACTGGCAATAAAAATTATTTAGTGGAGGGAAAAATATGTAGACCTTTTCTGGTCTACATATTCCTCTTTTACCCCTGCAAATCATACTTTAATTATAACAGTGAAATTACTGGTGGAAATCTCAGCTAAAAATAGTGATCTGCTAGCAAGCAGCATAGTTAGCTAGCACTCTAGCTAGCTAAAGTACGAGCTGAAAGTACTGTGAAAGAAACTGTCGAAATTACATTTTTCACAAGCATGTGATGAACAGTCAAAATATAGTTGCAAGCACTGATCAAATCTTGATACTGAAACTGGACACACTATTAAAAAGAGCAGCTAAGGCTACTTTTGTTAGCTAAAAGAGGTTAGATAATTGAGTGCCTATTGTGATAAATGAGAAGATGAATCCAATAGCTTAATGGCTTTATGGATAAATGGTAGACACTAAAACTAATCAATGAACACTTTTTAATTAATTTTAAAGATAGAGCACCTCTAGCTCCTCCAGGTGTTAGCATGAATAAAACATGACCAAACATAATGACATCCCATTCGAAAATGAACAGGCTTCATGTTTGGTGTTGATGGATGCACCTGAGTTAATATAAGGCACTGTGGGGGGTTTGTCAGAGTGAAAAGGTGTGAGTGTCCTGGTCTTGGATTTAAAGTCTGGGCTGGGATTTGAAGATTAAGCCTGATAATGTGTTAACTGTCACTCGTGAGCTGCAAGATGCCTTCCTGCTTGGTTGGAGGTATGATAAGGCTTCTAGTTGGCAAGGAGACAGACTGAGTGTATTGACCTCCCGTGCTCTCTGTCTGATTGCAGAGTGGTGTAGAGGTGTGTGTGGCCCTGTATGTGTGTTTACTGTATGGTGGATGTGTGAGCACACACAGCTTTAATCACTAATCCCGGGCTGCCTTAAAAGCAGAAGCAGTGTGGGGGTGAAATGAGACTCTGAGCTGAGATTGAGATGATGAAAGTGTTTGTGTGTTTTTGAGCTCATCGGTCTTTGTGTGATGAAACTAGGCTTTGTATTTCTCTTTAATCAATACTGTAATTCAGCCTGCTGATGCTGGGTTTGATGTTCGAGGAAAGAAAAGCAGCATAAAATCAGTACAAGGCGTTTAGGAGATATTTGTTTTTAAAACATTAATAAGGCTTTGCAGTCATCACAGCAGCTTGTGAAATAGTGACAACATCAAATCTATTTATTAGTGTATCTAGAAACCAGTTTTCGTGAAATTATTATGTTCATTACATTATTATGTTTGATATGTTACTTGGGCAGGTTTAGGCACTAAAAACAACTTGGGTTGGTTTAGGAAAAAATTGCAGACTCAGTGAAAATAAACCCTTTCATGATGTGAACTACACAAACACACGATGCTATATTTTTATGTTCACCAGAGTCTAGACATTACATCTAAACTTGTGCTGAGTGACGTGAAGAAATGTGACACAAACACAGATGACGTTTTGTGGCGATTTCACATTGTGCTATGAAACACCACTGTATGCAGCTAAAATGACCATTTTTTGCATAATATTAATCATTAGAAAATCATTAGTACTCTGAATTAAAGCATGTAAGCATGTTTTTGTTATATGTTAATCAAAATAAGAAACTAGAAAAATATGCTTTATATATCTCAAAGTTAGGAAATGTCTTTGTTGCAACAGATATGTAGGTATGTAGCCAGAGCATTCTTAATTATTAGAGTGCCTGATAAGTCAACAAAATACAAGCAGAAAAACAAAGTATAATGCCAAAGAAAAGATAAGATAGAGGAAAATAAATGTGAGAAACATAGCCCCACCCTCCATTTGTTCCAAAGGCTCAATAAAGAAATAAAAATATCACTCAAATAGAAAATAATTATCCATCCATCCATCCATCTTCTTCCGCTTTATCTGGGGCCGGGTCGCTGGGGCAGCAGCCTAAGCAGAGAAGCCCAGACCTCCCTCTCCCCAGCCACCTCCTCTAGCTTATCCGGGGGAACACCAAGGCGTTCCAGGCCAGCCAAGAGATATAATCTCTCCAGCGTGTCCTGGGTCTGCCCCGGGGCCTCCTCCCGGTGGGACATGCCCGGAACACCTCACCCAGGAGGCATCCTTGTCAGATGCCCGAACCACCTCAGCTGGCTTCTTTCGATGTGGAGGAGCAGAGGCCCTCCCGGATGGCCGAACTTCTCACCCCATCTCTAAGGGAGAGACCAGCCACCCTTCGGAGGAAGCTCATTTCCACCGCTTGTATCTGCGATCTCGTTCTTTCGGTCACTACCCACAGCTCATGGCCATAGGTGAGAGCAGGGACGTAGATCGACCAGTAAATTGAGAGCTTCGCTTTTACACTCAGCTCTCTCTTCACCACTCTTCATTCTTCATTACTATTTTATCTGTATATATTCACTAAATACTGATTTTTGAATGTTTTAGATCACAAAGCGATGTAAGTGTTATTATTTCGAGACCGTAAAACCTCAAAATACTCAGTTTAACTCATATACAGTGGAGCAAAAAAGTATTTAGTCAGCCACCGATTGTGCAAGTTCCCCCACTTAAAATGATGACAGAGGTCAGTAATTTGCACCAGAGGTACACTTCAACTGTGAGAGACAGAATGTGAAAAAAAAATCCATGAATCCACATGGTAGGATTTGTAAAGAATTTATTCGTAAATTAGGGTGGAAAATAAGTATTTGGTCACCTCAAACAAGGAAAATCTCTGGCTCTCACAGACCTGTAACGTCCTCTGTAAGAAGCTTTTCTGTCCCCCACTCGTTACCTGTATGAATGGCACCTGTTTGAACTCATCATCTGTATAAAAGACACCTGTCCACAGCCTCAAACAGTCAGACTCCAAACTCCGCCATGGCCAAGACCAAAGAGCTTTCGAAGGACACCAGGAAAAGTATTGTAGACCTGCACCAGACTGGGAAGAGTGAATCTACAATAGGCAAGCAGCTTGGTGTGAAAAAATCAACTGTGGGAGCAATCATCAGAAAATGGAAGACATACAAGACCACTGATAATCTCCCTCGATCTGGGGCTCCACGCAAGATCTCATCCCGTGGGGTCAAAATGATCATGAGAACAGTGAGCAAAGATCCCAGAACCACACAGGGGGACCTGGTGAATGACCTGCAGAGAGCTGCGACCAGAGTAACAAAGGTCACCATCAGTAACACACTACAACGGCAGGGAATCAAATCCCGCAGTGCCAGACGTGTTCCGCTGCTGAAGCCAGTGCATGTCCAGGCCCGTCTGAAGTTTGCCAGAGAGCACATGGATGATACAGCAGAGGATTGAGAGAATGTCATGTGGTCAGATGAAACCAAAGTAGAACTTTTTGGTATAAACTCAACTCGTCGTGTTTGGAGGACGAAGAATACCGAGTTGCATCCCAAGAACACCATACCTACTGTGAAGCATGGGGGTGGAAACATCATGCTATGGGGCTGTTTTTCTGCCAAGGGGACAGGACGACTGATCCGTGTTAAGGACAGAATGAATGGGGCCATGTATCGTGAGATTTTGAGCCAAAACCTCCTTCCATCAGTGAGAACTTTGAAGATGAAACGAGGCTGGGTCTTCCAACATGACAATGATCCAGAACACACCGCCCGGGCAACAAAGGAGTGGCTCCGTAAGAAGCATTTGAAAGTCCTGGAGTGGCCTAGCCAGTCTCCAGACCTCAACCCCATAGAAAATCTGTGGCGGGAGTTGAAAGTCCGTGTTGCTCGGCGGCAGCCCCAAAACATCACTGCTCTCGAGAAGATCTGCATGGAGGAATGGGCCAAAATACCAGCTACTGTGTGTGCAAACCTGGTAAAGACCTATAGTAAACGTTTGACCTCTGTTATTACCAACAAAGGTTATGTTACAAAGTATTGAGTTGTATTTTTCTTATTGACCAAATACTTATTTTCCACCCTGATTTACCAATAAATTCTTTACAAATCCTACCATGTGGATTCATGGATTTTTTTTTCACATTCTGTCTCTCACAGTTGAAGTGTACCTCTGGTGCAAATTACTGACCTCTGTCATCATTTTAGGTGGGGGAACTTGCACAATCGGTGGCTGACTAAATACTTTTTTGCCCCACTGTAACTCAGACAAATGTTTCAAATCTTTGATAACTAGAGCCAAAACTGTGAATTTATTATCAAACATGTTGAGTGGATTAGTCCTGATTGACGGTCTGGGTAATCCTTTCAGCACTAAATTAAGCTTTAAATCAATTCTTATTCATACAGAGCAAACATCTCAACAATCTGACATTATCTTGTGTATTTAATCTCATGTGCAGACAAGTCTGTTCAGTCTCTTGGTTTTATCTTCCTCTATTTTTAAAATTCCTTACTTCTGCTCCTCCTTTATTCAAATGTGTGCCAAAGATTTATCTGCCTGTGTGATGGATCCAGCACATTGAGACCGAGGCTACTTTCAGTTCGAGGCTTTGAAACAAAGCATGGAGGGAAAAACATAGTGGTTTTGGCTTTGCTCTGCTGGTTATTTATGGAGAGGATCCATCCATCCTTTTGTGCTCTGCGGGCAGGGGCGATGCGGGTGGGAATTCTGGGAATTGAAGGATCTAAACGAGGCAACGCTGCCACCAAACCCCCGACCCCCCCTTCAGCATGTTGGTGGAGGGGGAAGACTGCCAGCGCCTGGAGCTTTTAACATACTCCAGAGTGCAGCCACAAATATGCATAAAAACATAAATGACTATGATTTTATGAGTGATTCCTGACCTTTGACTCCTCCTCTGGCCTTTTACTCACCATTTTGTTGAGAGATAAACTGCTTTCTGCCAAGTGCCCTACTTTAAGCTTCTTCTGACTGCACTGTACACGCCAACCTTTTTTTTTTCCCCCCCTTCCTGCATTATTTAGCCAAGACTAATGTTCAATGCAGCTTTTCTCCCCCGTGGTCATACCTGCACGCTAATGTTTTCTTAACAAAACCTTACAAAAACAGTATTGAGACAAAGCACAATCATTCCAAGGGGCTTGAGCAAATATGTGAATAAGCAGGAAGGAAAGTCAGTGATACAATGTAAGCCATCCGTGCTGGGGTCTTTGTGTGCCTCTGGTATGGCTTGGAAATGGGGTTCTGGTTTCCTGCATACCCCGCTGACTGAGATGAATGGGTGTAGTGTGGGTAGTTTCTTAATGAACTCATAGCAGGGTGTAGTCTGGGCTGGAAGATTGCTCAACACAAAGTCTGGAGCGAAAATGCTACAAATCTAATTGTGGCTCTGGAGAACGGGGTCTGACTGCTCTGATTGCTTTCTGGTTGCTCTTGTCAGGACACGGAGCTCTGCCCAGGATCTGTGGCTGAAAAGTAAAGCTAGCATTTGGCTTGTATCCGGGTTTGGTGTTGGCTGTGGGTGCAGATGAGACGCGGTGAAATGAGGGACATCACAGGGATTAACCGTGTAGCGTTTCTTCAGACATGAAAGGGAAACAAACACATTTCGTCAGCCTGATGTGTAGGAGTGCTGTGTTGTCAGCCATGTGTGCCAACACCTGGAAACAAAAACACTGGAAACAGAAAGTTACCTGAAAACAAAACCCTCATGTATGAGGGACAGAGGCAGAACAATGGTTCATTCATAGTATTGTACCACTTTCTGGATGGAGTTTCCCAATCTTACATCCTTTACTGATGTACATTTTAACACAGATATGGTGCTTTAGATTGTTATCATTGTCCTACAGTTACTAGCAGTTTAAAGGCTGGAAATTAGCATCCTTAGCACCCCGTTAAGAACATTAAACACCAAACTACGCTACTTTAACAGTTTCCTTTCAGAAAGACACATTTATTTTACTTCTCTCCTAATAAAATGCAGACAAATGTTAGTATCATTTTCAGAATCTCTTCTTAAAGATCGGTTTATCACTCATCATTGAAGTTTTTAACATCTGATCTCGTTAGTGACGCTTTCATCCTCTTCTGCTTAATTCTGGGGGGTAGCTATACTTGAAGATGACAAACCCTTTTCTTAATCCCAGTGACTAAACCCTTCATTGGTCAATTGTTTTTTTGTTGAGCCATCATAGGTTTGCTCAGTGTAATGATAAGTCAAATCTGTTCAGGTAAAGTGTGGTTTTACTCACATTAGTTGGTTTGCCGGCACATCAGTTATGTCATAATTTATAATGACATTTATAAACTACCTTTTGTGTGACCACAATAGCTGAAAAGCAGATAAACAAATCATTTTAACTACTATGACTTCACATTTGCTTCCCAGTATGTTCCTAATAATTGTAATTACTGCAAAAATTGCTGGGATATTATATGTAAATCCAGTGAGTCAGGTCTCCGTGGTAATCCAAGATCATGGTGAATTGCCAGCCTTCCAACACCAGAAGTCATCTTCTGACTCACACTTCCACAAAAGTACCTCCCTCTGCCAGGACAGAATCAGCCTCTTCATTCTGGGTGGAGAGTTGCACCAAGTCTACTTTGGGGGTTACTACCGTATTAAAGCACTGTTATGTTACAGCAAAAAAGCCCTGCTTTTGACTCTTGAGCGTTTCCATGTGTGGAGTTTGGCTAACTGGTGATTGTAAATTGGTTCTATGTGTAAATGTGACCATTGTCTACCCTGCCCTCTCTGTATGGCATCTGGGATAGGCTCTGAATTCTAAAAACTGCCCAAACTGAACCCTGGACTTCATACACAGTCAAGAAAATAGATGGATGGATCATTTCTATGTAGCCTTTTCCTACCATGGTTGCTGCTTAATTGATGAAATGACCTAAACTGGTGCTCAGGTCAACCCAATTTTGGTTTGCATGTCTGAATTTATTTTGGACTTTCTACTAATACACACAGGGTCAAAAGTATTCATGCGCTGATGATTTTGCCAGATACTTGACCACTGTTCTTGGTAAAATCAGTAGAGTTCATTTAAATTGGTTGGTTTCTTGATGAAGACCTAGCTTTTAAATGTAACCCATATGTTTTCAGTAGAGTTGAGGTCAGGGCTTTGGGAAAGGCTATTCCAGAAGCTTAATATCCATTCCAAAACCAGCTTTGATATGTGTTTGGGATCATTGTCCCCCTGGAACGCCCAGTTGTGTCCGAGTTTCAAACATGCAGCTGTTGATTTAACATGAAGTTGAAGAATTTGGAGGTAGTCCTTCATTGTTCAGTACAACTGGCAGCAAAACAGTCCCGAAGTATAATGCCACCACCATGCTTAACAGTTGGTGCTGTGCTCTTACGTTTGAAAACTACATCTTTAATTCTTTTTTTTTAAACTTTTTATTTTGTACTTTTTCCAATTTTATAGTACATGCAAACAAAAATATGAACAAAGAACACAAAAGAAACAAACTAAAAAAAAAGGGACACCTAATCTGTGGAAGAGGGGAAAAAAAAAAAAACCCAACGAGGAGAGGTCCCTGCCTTATGGGGCTGAGTGAGTCTTATAGGCTATCCATTTTGTCCACTGTTTTCGGTGTTTGTCAGATTTCAGTCTCAAAGTGTAGGTCATTTTCTCCATTATATATATATGTCCTCGATTACATCAGTCCATTCTTCCAATTTTAAAGGGTCACTTTTCAGCCAGTTTTTTGTTATTACCTTTTTGCTTGACAACAACATAATTTTAAACAAGTAATGGTCCTCCTTTCTTACATTTTCCCATATTCCAAAATACATTACTCGTGCCTCACACAGCACGTCATACCCCAGCACTTTCTTCATTGTTACCGCAATGCTTTCCCAGTAAGGTTTGATATTTTTACACTTCCAAAACACATGAGAATGATTGGCGTCCCAGTCTCCACATAATCTCCAGCATTGTTGGGGTGTTTTCAGCTGCTTGCGTTTGATATAAGGAGTAATAAAGAACCTAATCACATTTTTCCAGCCATATTCTCTCCATCGTCTAGAGCTGGTGGAATTATGCTGTGTGAGACATACGGATCGCCAGTCATCCTCTGACAACTCAAGATGTAATTCAGATTCCCACTTTTGTTTGATATATAATGTTTCATTCCTATTCAAATTTTGCAGGCCATTATATAATTTCGATAAAATTCTTGATGGAGGATTTTTATATGCACCTATTATTATTTCTATTACATGGCTTCCTTCTCTCAAGAACTTCTTCCTAATTTCTGTATTGTAAAAATGTCTTAATTGAAAATACCTAAATAAATCTGATTTATCCAGTCCAAATTGTCTCTGTAGATTCTCGAAGGATTTGAATGTTGTCCCGTCTATTAATGTGCACATTGCTGTAATTCCTTTATTGACCCATCTTAAAAATGTACTATCCCATTGTCCACTTGAAAACTACATCTTTAATCCTCCAAATATAACGCTTGTCATTGTGCCTAAAAAGCTCAATCTTTGTCTCGTCTCACCATAAAACATTTCTCCAGAAGGCATTTGGGATATCCATGTGTGCAGCCGCAAATTTGAGTGAAACTTGAAGGTGTTGACTTTGGAGCAAAGGTTCCTTCATTGGTCAGCATCCTCTCAGTCCACGATGAACTACAAAGATTGCTAGTTGCTGGATAAAATCCTAATTGATTTCCTGTTTTCTGATGGTGACAGTTTGAGTCTTCTTCCAGGCTAAGTGGTGACACGTCCTGCAGTCAACTGAGACTGAAGAAGTCACTTGGATGAGTGATGAAACATTTCTCCCACTGAAAACACTACGCCCAGTTGAACAGAATAAACTTTTTGCGATCTGAATAACTTGTATATAAAGTTGTTTTGGCTGAAGATCTTCTAATCTGCAGTTAAGAAATGGTTCAAAGAGACCTTCCCAACTTGTATAGATCTACGACTCTCCTTCTTACATCTTCATTGAGTTTCTTGAACTTTCCCACTGATCAATCCAATGAGTGCTGACTAAAAATAAATCCTTTTCATACCGGCAAAGAGAAACTACCAGTTTCAGTAAATCATGATCACCAACTATCTAATTGTAGAACCTTAAGCACCAAAAATATTTAAGTTATTATATTTGAACCTGCATGTGTACGTTCGAGCCTGTGTGGATTAGAGAAAATCCAGAATAAATACAAACTTTTGTACCCAGTTCTTGTTTTTTAAAGTCATTAAATAGTCTGTACAATCAATTACATCCCGGAAAAAGAACAGTTCAAAGAAATCATTAAAAGCCCCAAATTACCATGACTTTCATGCTCATGATGAGTGGATGCAAACATCTAACCACAAATGTACATCAGCTAGAAAAAAAAGAGACACAAAACCAAAATGAGGTTGGTGACTTGAAGTGAAGACCGCTCATCTTTAATGGGAATTCTGCTGTCCAATTAAAATAAAACAAAGTACCTAAAAATCGCTTAAGTTTATCTTTGACACAAATTGTTCAAAAAAGAGTCTTCTTGCTTTTTTCAGAGAGCTGACTAAAGATCTAAGATAGTAAAATCTGAGCTCTGCTGAAGGAAAATGTTTCATGTTTTCTGTGCTAGCAATAACTTGGAAAACATTAATTTAGAAGCCACTAGCACATTAGCTATCACACAAAATAGATGTTTACAGCAGGGCTGAGATTGTTATGATCAAACCGATTTTCCACTGAAAAAACCTCAACATCAACAGCTGCGCAGATACAAAACATGTCTTCGGGACAGCAGAGGTTTACATTCACAGGGTCGGACCTCCAGCATGTCTCCATTGCCTAAAAGCCCTCTGCTTAAATAGCTCCTGTCTCTCTCTCTCTCCTTTAAACACACTCGTGCACAAACACAGCCAGACGTGTGGTCGTGAGTCTGATCCAGTTTCTGCTCTCGGCCATCCGGAGTGGTTTCATCTCAATGCTGTGCCCCCTTCTGCAGTCAGAGTCGATCTGAATGAGCCAGCCACACACACAGGAGTCATGCACGAGCCTTCACATTTAATATGTATAGATGTAGCAAGAGCTGGGCAACGTAGCTGCACCGCAAAATAGTTTTAAAGCACTGAATTCTTCAGCGAAACCAGCAGTGGAACAATCTGTACTTTTGACTCCAGGTCTGGTAAAAGATCAGGTGTTTTTTTTCCCGTGTGATCGATCCTTTGTGAGAACTGCTTTTTAGCTTTGAGCCTTTTTAGACATAAAGGAAGTTTTCTCTGCACATGAAAGAACATCTACTCCTGAAAAACTCAAATTTGGAAATGCAAAGTGTTCTCTGGAGAGTGAGGAAGGTGGAACTAAAGGAATAGTTGGAAACTTGCACAGAAAGCACGAGTCCAGAAACTGAACCATCTTAATTTTCACTTAACTGGGACCCAGGCAAAGCAACTTCTCCTGCTGTACTGTGAAAGGCATCACCCGGATTATACATTATTACAAATGTTACTACTTTTTTTCTCATTCCTCTTTGTCACACTTTGCTCGTCAATTTTCATCGTCTAATTTTGTTGGTAAGAGTGGCACTCAGTGCGGTCTTCTGTTGCTGTAGCCCATCTGCTTCAATGCATTGTTCAGAAAGGTTCTTCTGCATACCCTGGTAGTAATGAGTGTTTATTTGAGCAGTCTAGCCATTCACCTCTGACCTGTGGCATCAACGATCCTTTTTTAACAAAGAGAAGTGCTGCTCACTGGATGGTTTTGCTCTTTGCACCATTCTTTGTAAATCCGAGAGATGGTTGTGCGTTTCTGTCTTTCGATCGGACAACAGAGGCTCGGTTCTCGTTTGTTTGGCTTGCATTTATGTTCTCGCTTCCATTCCTGATGGTGTTTTCTATTTCCAGTAGAGATCAATTTCTTGTGGCATTTTATGGATGCAATTAAGCGGCCATGCCTTGAGTGCACTCAATAAACACTGAGTTTAATGCCTGATGAAGGTCCATGTCAGAAATAGTTTTCAAAATAAATCACCCAGTATGTTTCCAACGTGATTCACATTAGTGTGCTATTAGATCCTCTTTGTGCAAGAGCATTTTTAATCATTACCAAAATAAGGAATGAGTGTCATAATAAGCCACCACAGCTACTTTTCTTTTTCTAATTTCTTTTCCGTAAGATGTTCTGAGCCCTGCACTTACAGAAGTAATGCTCATCAGCCTGGCAGGAACATTTCCACAAATTCTTACCACCTTAGATTTAGAAATGTATAAATTTAGTAACAGATGCTGAAGACGAGACAGAAGCCTTAAGAACAGATGAAGAATCCATTTGTGAAAGAATGTGCCTGACTTGACCAACCATTTGTTTTTACTATTGAGTTCGTGTTGGCGCAGGAACGTTAAATGATGTTTATATTTGTGTTCCTCTGGCTCGAGGGAGCAGGTTTGGGTTTTAATGTGGGTGAAAAATGGGCCTCGCTGTAAATCATTTCATATTCCAAGTCATGGACGAAACAACTGGAGCTTGACTGTGTTAGGGTCCTCGAGAAACACACTAAACCTGAAACTTGAGGCATTTGTTCCACAGCTCATAATTATATATATTTTTTCCAGGGGTATAAAAAAAACCATCTCGTGGATAAAAACAAAGAAAAGAAAACAATACAAGCAGCTAACCTTTTGTCTCTGAGCCACACACGTCTGGTTTTCACCACCGACAGTGAGGCTGTTTGCCCTGAACAGCCGGGCAGATTTCCCCATTTAGCTGAAAAATATGGATTCCTTGTCCTCCACCATCACCTGGGGCTAAACCAATTCCACCAGAGCCGTTCCCTGAGCTGCCGGCCGGAATGAAAACAGGCCGGGATACCGGCTCTTACGGCTGCTGCGGGGCATCCAGCTCCGATCCTGACCTGATATAACCTGCCTGCATGAGGCTCCCCGGAGGGAGCCGCATCCTGCGTCACCCACTTTATCTAGACCTCATTTCATCTTGGAATATGCACGCAAACTGCAAAGAGGCCACGTTAAGCTCTAAGAAAGGTGAGCAACGTTTGCTGGTGAGCGATAAAGTATCTTCAGGGTATGCTAACGAAGCCTCTGGGGGACTGAAAGATGTTCCGAATTTAAAAGAATAAAATCTTTTTTTTCTTCTTTTTTCCTGAAAAGAAGCATGAAAAATAATCTCCCTCATGTTGCAAAGAGGAACTTGGAGAGATCCCTCCAGTCTAAAATAACCGTGACGAAAACGCTACTGTTTACTCTGTTATAGCTAATATATACACGTTTCCTGTGAAACAGGTCATAAAACATTATATTTGCTTTTATTGCTGCTAACAGAAGTCAAAACAGAAATGAAACTGTCTGTGTACAAAGTCTAAAATAGACTTCCACTGTTGTCTGAAAACGTTTAAGCTGGAAGCTTCTTCCTGCTGTTGTAAATACTCACCAGAGCGCAAAACATGCATCAATCCACCAAAATAGACCCCAACAAAAACAGTTTAGTCAGGTTACAGAGAAATTTGCTAATATTGACTTTTATACTAAAATATACACTTTTGAGCTTTGGATATTTGATCCTCAGTTGGAGGGTAGGAGTTTGCATATCAGCAAGCGTGCAAAAGATCCCCGGTTTGATGCTGGGTAAAACACAAGCCCACAGGTCAGTAGTTTGTTGTAGGGCTAACACTCACATTCACACTTGTGGCCAGTTTAGAATCGCCAATGAACCTAACCCCACTGACTGCATTTGGACTCTGGGGGGTAACCACAATACTTAGAGGCTGTACATAGACATGGGGGGAACATGCAAGCTTCACAAAGAAAGGCCTCAGCCTGATGGTGGATTTGATGGTGGACTCTGGTGCTGTCCCCATCCAATGATGAAGGTTTTTAATTTTCATGAAAAAAGGCTCCTGAAATCTTTATCTTGTCCTTTCCGACAAGTCTGTGCATGAAATCTGTTCAGTATTTGGTGAAGTCTTTTGCTGCCAGTGCACTGCACCTTGCCACATTTGTCTCATAAATTCAGCGTTGTTGTTTGGACAAGCCCATGTCATGTTTATTTTGTTGGTTTTCTCGGTGCACTCGAACAATAGCAGGTCTATCAGCAGAGTTTCCTATTCTCATATTTTGCAGTTCTGCAGCTGTAGCCACAAATGGCCATGTCCTGTTATAATAACAAGCCTGCTGAGCCATTCTCTCACATATCACTGCCATCCTCCCTTTGCCTGTTTTCAGCCCGCTGAGGCGTTTACTGTAAATCACTGTCGCACTGAGGCTGGATCTGCCTGTCATTTGGATGCAACGTTCCCATTATGAAGCAACCTGATTTTCTTCGCAGCTATGAATATAATTTAAGCTGCCAACCACAGCCTCTTTTTTATGGTCTGATCCAAACCCAAGTGATGCTTTTAGGACACAACTGTGCTAAACAATGGCTATATTTTTGCTTTCTACAGTTTTCCTCTCTGCTCTGCTTTCGCACTAGCGCACTCAGAGCTCCTCTTTCCTTTCTTGTGCTTTTTGTGTGAGCTGTATTTTATCCTGACAGGTCTGTGGAGGTATGGTACAGTAATACCACCACACCCTGCAGTTAGCCCAACACAACAAAAGGCCTCCGTTTGGGGATTATACTGTACAGGATGTATTTGACTGCAAACAGCAGGGTTAGTCTTTCACTCTTCTTGTTTGTTTACCATAGTAGGTCTCCAGTGAATGAACACAGGGACAACTTGAGCTCTTTTATTACCCTGATAAATGTCAGGCTGAGGGTTTAAGAAAGTCTGAGGGGAAAGGGGAAGGCATTTGTTTGGATGGTGTTTGCAGAGTACAGAAATAGCAAATAAAATCGAAGGAGTCAAACAAAAGGTTTCGGTTTCTAAATATAATTCGATTAGTTTTGAGGGGTGAATGTGCTGCACAGGCATCTGGCAGAAAACTTGAATATTTCTGACTCACAGCTTGAGGTTTTTCTTGCTTTGCCAATCAACAGGGCCTCCAACTGATGGCACTCATTGAAGAACATTGCAAAACATAGATGGTTTTCAATCACTGGTGTAAAATATTATATAACGTGTTGTGGTGTTCCATGTAAAATAATGTGAATTCATGTGTGTTACTCATAAAGTTGTGTTTTTTCAACTGGATATGTAGGAGAAGACTTGTTCTGTGTAATTAAGGGTACAACAGGAGCCTAATGTGGTCATTACAGGTGCGTGTGTGTGTGTGTGAGCTCAAATTATAGGGGGTAAGTTAATCCCAACAGGATGGCTGAAGGTACTTGGGTATTTTTTGTGTGAACAAAGCCTGGTTCATGCAGATGGGTGTTTTTTTTTTTTTTATATTTAAGCACACCAAAGTGCAAATATACTAGCCTGGGGTGAGGAACTATAATCTCGAAGAGAAAATACAAAGACTACATATTATTATTTATATTGACTGCAGAAGCTAGCACAACTTAATCACATTGGTGATTTTGTCATTTAAATCCGACCAACCATAAGATTTATGGGTACACTTCAAGTCTCTATTAGCTATATCTCTGTGTATAACTGGCTCTGCTGACAGCAATGACTGAATTATTTTTTTACTGTAAAAAAATATATCTTAGGTGCCGTACCAGGTTATGAAGCTAACACTCCCCTTTAATTCATAGCCTACTTTAACCTGCTTAATGTTTTACAGATGTTTTCTTTATGTCAACATAGCTATTATCCATTAAAAGTTTCAGCAATTTTAAGAGTTATGTTTAACAGTTTTCACTGCTACTCCAGTTTTAAGTAACAAATTCCAACATTTTATTTATACTTTACTTAAGGTTTAACCAGGTTTAACTGTTAAAGAGTACTTTTAGGCAAATTCTTCAAGTTGTTGATACTTTTAGCTCGCTATTCGAGCTATTTATCGTGCATGTTTAGCTAACAATTTGATACATGTAGCTATACTTTTAGTTACTAACGTCTAGTGTTAGCTTTTTATTTATACATTTAGCTTTACATTTAAACAGTTTACCTTTGGCTAACTGTTATGTTAGCTAATAGTATCCAATAGAACAGCTTTAAAAAAGTGTCTGTCTAAAAATTCCAACAGTAAAGCCATGCGTTCCAATAATATGTTCAGTTGTTATACTTTTAGCTTAGCATAGCTTAGCAAAGCCTACTCTGGTGTGTTAAGCTAACAATTACTTTATCGTTAGCTTAGACAGTAATTTCCAATATTAATGTACAGTGCAATTTAACAGTTTACAACTTTTCATTCACATATATTTATCTTTCTATTTGAATTTGTTCCATTTATTTGTTATGTTTAGCCAACAATTCTTGTTGTGGACTAACAGTTTCCACAGTTTATCTATGCTTTTTGCATAAGCAGTTAGCTTACACTGAGAGAGAGAGAGATTTATGTATGAATTTTATCCGTCTATTTAATTACTGCTTCCAGCGATACTTTTAGAGAAAGGTTACATTTTATCAGACCTTTTCAGGTCCATTGAATTCTTACATGGTAATTTATGTTTTTTCCTACTTATCACCTAACAGCTGCTGAAGTATTTACCCCCAGGAGGAAATCACTAATTTAGAAAACAAAAGTTGCACATGTTCAATCAGTCAGGACTGTATAAACTTGCACTGCCCCTTCCAGTACCATCACATTTGTTCCCAGCACCAAATCCCAGACATCATAAAGATAAAACCACCTTTTGTTCCATGTCTGGTCGGCGTATCAAATCCAGACACGAGGTAAACAAGAAGCAGAGAAGTGGGTCATAGCGGCTGCTTTCTAACGAGGCGAGCTCCCCTCAGCGAAGCCCAGTCAGACTGCGGTCCCACCGGCATGGCAATCTCAAGCTGCTGCGAGATTTGGGTTAGAGCGCTGAGGATATGATGCCTTTGAATCCTATCCTTTGCCTTGTCACAAAAAAATGGGGGAAATCAATGAAATATTGGACAGTTTTACCAGGATGCCTGGTGGGGATTCATACCTGCTCCCCTGCTGTTCACACATCCGTCTCTGCAGAACAGATGCAGCTTTGGTATATTGAGCTGTTCAGATGTCTGTGCATCAGACACAACACTTCTAGGTTTGTTATTCACGTACAGACTATTTACCTCTATTTGTGCTAGCAATATGTGTGACACACAACCAGCGCTTTTTTTCATATTATCATTTTTCAAGTGAACGTTAAACCAAGCTTGAAATTCAATTTCCAGCAAACAAAGAAACTCAGATTTCCACCCCATACTGTAACTTGGCAGAGACTGTGGTGTCTTTGTGTGAGCAGGAGCTGACTGACAGCAAACATAGTGAAGCATAATGAAGTGCACTGACTTAAAAGAGAGCCCAAATGAAGGCTTTGTGCTTATTGTGATGAACTGCATGGGAGGGAATTGGTGAATCCTGGTGTGCAAATATAACTGGTTGGCCGCAGCCATTCTTTGCGGTATCAACTGATCTGCTGATAATCTGCTCTCTAAAATGATAAATAAAAAAATACAAGCCCACAGACCCAAAGTTATCCTGGTGACAAATCCTTCTATATATGACAAAATGTTATATTAAAAATGTATTATCCTACATGGCAAAGAAAAACGAGGAATGTGATGGCTTGTATCTTTTGTGTGGGTGTCTGCTGTGGAGGTGGCTGCACGGAGAGGGACAGGAAACAGCCTAATAGACTGGTAAAAAGGGCCAGCTCTGTCCTGGACAGTCCCCTAGATCTGCGGTCCTAAACCTTTTTTTGCCACAGATGATTTAATGTCAGACAATATTTTCACGGACCAGCCTTTAAGGGGTTGCAGATAAATACAACAAAATAAAATGATACGACCAAGACAAAAACTGTGGTATTTTGTAAATATAATAATAAACGCAAATTCACTGTGTAATTGTGTAACTTTGTTAGCACCTTCCTCCTGAAATGCAGCAACAACATAGAGAGTAACATCCTCCTCTCTGCCCCGCAATGCTCTGTGGTCGCTATGGTAATGCGTAAATACAGGGAGTGCAGAATTATTAGGCAAGTTGTATTTTTGAGGAATAATTTTATTATTGAACAACAACCATGTTCTCAATGAACCCAAAAAACTCATTAATATCAAAGCTGAATGTTTTTGGAAGTAGTTTTTAGTTTGTTTTTAGTTTTAGCTATTTTAGGGGGATATCTGTGTGTGCAGGTGACTATTACTGTGCATAATTATTAGGCAACTTAACAAAAAACAAATATATACCCATTACAATTATTTATTTTTACCAGTGACACCAATATAACATCTCCACATTCACAAATATACATTTCTGACATTCAAAAACAAAACAGAAACAAATCAGCGACCAATATAGCCACCTTTCTTTGCAAGGACACTCAAAAGCCTGCCATCCATGGATTCTGTCAGTGTTTTGATCTGTTCACCATCAACATTGCGTGCAGCAGCAACCACAGCCTCCCAGACACTGTTCAGAGAGGTGTACTGTTTTCCCTCCTTGTAAATCTCACATTTGATGATGGACCACAGGTTCTCAATGGGGTTCAGATCAGGTGAACAAGGAGGCCATGTCATTAGTTTTTCTTCTTTTATACCCTTTCTTGCCAGCCACGCTGTGGAGTACTTGGACGCGTGTGATGGAGCATTGTCCTGCATGAAAATCATGTTTTTCTTGAAGGATGCAGACTTCTTCCTGTACCACTGCTTGAAGAAGGTGTCTTCCAGAAACTGGCAGTAGGACTGGGAGTTGAGCTTGACTCCATCCTCAACCCGAAAAGGCCCCACAAGCTCATCTTTGATGATACCAGCCCAAACCAGTACTCCACCTCCACCTTGCTGGCGTCTGAGTCGGACTGGAGCTCTCTGCCCTTTACCAATCCAGCCACGGGCCCATCCATCTGGCCCATCAAGACTCACTCTCATTTCATCAGTCCATAAAACCTTAGAAAAACCAGTCTTGAGATATTTCTTGGCCCAGTCTTGACGTTTCAGCTTGTGTGTCTTGTTCAGTGGTGGTCGTCTTTCAGCCTTTCTTACCTTGTCTGAGTATTGCACACCTTGTGCTTTTGGGCACTCCAGTGATGTTGCAGCTCTGAAATATGGCCAAACTGGTGGCAAGTGGCATCTTGGCAGCTGCACGCTTGACTTTTCTCAGTTCATGGGCAGTTATTTTGCGCCTTGGTTTTTCCACACGCTTCTTACGACCCTGTTGACTATTTTGAATGAAACGCTTGATTGTTCGATGATCACGCTTCAGAAGCTTTGCAATTTTGAGACTGCTGCATCCCTCTGCAAGATATCTCACTATTTTTGACTTTTCTGAGCCTGTCAAGTCCTTTTGACCCATTTTGCCAAAGGATAGGACGTTGCCTAATAATTATGCACACCTGATATAGGTTGTTGATGTCATTAGACCACACCCCTTCTCATTACAGAGATGCACATCATCTAATATGCTTAATTGGTAGTAGGCTTTCGAGCCTATACAGCTTGGAGTAAGACAACATGCATGAAGAGGATGATGTGGACAAAATACTCATTTGCCTAATAATTCTGCACTCCCTGTATTTATTTCAAAATAAAACACAACTACAACACGGGAAAAGACCCAGGGAATAGTTAACGACCCGAGTTAACGACAAAAGCCATAAATTTCACACCTCAACTCTCACGGCCCGGTACCAAACGAGTCACGGACAGGTACCTGTCTGTAGCCCGGGGGTTGGGCACCGCTGCCCTAGACTACATAGAGGAGGTGGATGAGAGAAGGATGTTAGCCAAGCTAATGTCCATTATGGACAACACCTCTCACTCCCTGCATTAAGCACACTGTAAAAAAAAAATTGTAATATAAAAGTATTTTACTGTGTATTTTACAGTTTTGTACTGTTCTTCTAGAATACCATTAAATTTACGTAAATAGGCTGTGATTTTACATTCCAAATGTAAATTAACGTAAAATCACTAAATGTAATAAAACATAGTTTTCTTGTTTTTTAAATGTATCTGTCTGTACATATGCATATTTAGACTGTCAAAATACATTCACAAATGTATCATAATTTCACAAATATTTGTCTGTTATTTGAAAGATTGAACTGTTAAATTCAAATGTAATGCTATGAAAAAATATATAAAATTATTCTTATAATCTTATCTTGTTGTTTAGGGCGATTGTGGCTCAAGAGTTGGCAGTTCGTCTTATAATCAGAAGTTTGCCGGTTCGAGCCCCGGCTCAGACACTCTCGGTCGTTGTGTCCTTGGGCAAGACACTTCACCTACTGGTGATGGCCAGAGGGGAATTATAAAGGGGAATTGTAAAGCGCTTTGAGGGTCTCAAGAAGTGCTATATGAATGCAATCCATTATTATTATTTAAATCAACTGTTAACTGTATATTTCTGTACATTTAAGTATTATTATTCATATTGCCGCATTCATTGACCTTGTTTATAGGTAATTTCATTGTTTAATCACATTAAAATGGTCCTAATTTAATGTTTAAAAGCACTTGAAAAAGGCAAAACCCCATGTAAAATTAGGGCAACAAACTGTATTGTTATTACTGAAAATAACCGTATTTTCATGAGAAAGTTATTTTCTGGTATAATTTTGGCGCCCCAGCTGCCGGAATATTACTGTTTTTTTAGGATTTTTTTTTTTTGCAGCTCCTTCAGCAGTAGACTGTTCCAGCCTCAGGGTAGGACTGAGCGCTAATGTTTTTATTATTCTCTAATTCACCTTTTTCATCGATTGCTGCTATAATAAGTGAATTTCCCTAATGTGGGATTAAATACATTCTATGTCTATGGAATAATCAAAACGAACAAGTTAGATAAAGGAATACGTTGTATTGTTTGAAAACAGCAAACATTTATCCGTTGATTAACTTCATTTTCTCACCATCTGTTCTTGGTTGAAAATCGTTCCAAAATGAAAGTTGACTTCGACATGTGCCATACTCTTTGAACATTATTTAAATGATCTTGTTGGACTTTGTAGCTAGAGAAAACTGATTAGTACAAAATTAATCAAATTTTAATAAAAGTCCTGATTGGGAGAACAAAATGTATCTTAAGGGCAACTTTAACCTCTGATATTGTTAACGAATGGGTTATAAGGGGGGAAGTGGTCGCAGAAGTTGTACTGAGGGTTGCACGAGCCAAGGTGTGGATTCTTTGTGAGGTGTTCCACTTGGCGATCACAGGAACATCACACAGGTCAAGGTGCGAGTGGTGGCTGGATTGCTTGTAAATGGATCTCAAGACTCTGTTATAGGTGGCTGATAGATGGTGTCATAGGCCACCACCACGTTTAGTGACGACTGTAGCAAGTGGACATAGATGGTCTACTTTTACTCCTCTCTGTCTGTGTCCAAAACAAAACAAAAGGAGTGGTGAGGACTTTGTTGCCATGTAGAACGGGATGTCTAATCTGACCATATCTTACGAAATAAAAAAAACTTAAATTAAATTTGACTAATATTACCAGGGTCTGTTTTTTTGTTTGTTTTTCTTACATATGAACAAGATTTTTAACCCATTTATGTTCACATATATCTGAATTCTGATTTGTTATGTGATGAAACCATATTGTCTCAACCATCGCCTCTCTGTCCCCTGATGTTAGCAATAAAAACGTTTTTTTTTGCTGAGATTCTTTGAATGTGAATGTTGTGTTGAAATTGATAACAAAATAATATAAATTACTTAATCAACACAGAGTTCTCTTGTGTATAGCAAGAACGTCAAGACAACGTTCAAGCAGTACTGTGAGAAGTACCGACAGTTTTTATTTTGGAACAATTTTTCAACCATATTTAGATTCCGAGGGACGTTATTTAGCATCACGATGTTTGCTGGGTCTGCTCTGCTTTAACTGCAAAATGAAATATAAAAGTCCACCAAACCTTTCATGTGTATGCTATCAAGCTTAGAATGAGATAAAAATGAGATAAACAGAAAATTGCATATTTGCATATTAATATGCTAATAATCAGCCAGTTATCACCATCACTAAAGTGTAAGGTGCCTGGCTTTAGATTTCATAAAAAGACTGAACCTTTGCCCTGATTTGTTCAGATTGGGGGATGCTGGATGTGCTCTCTGCTTGGACACATGACCTGCAGAAATAATACATGTGTATGTGAGAAGTAAACAGACTCTTATTATTGTCTACACTGGGAAATTCCTGCAGCCTTCGCCCAAGCCTGAGGTCTCTGACCCCTCTCCTCTATTGAGTTCAAATAGATTTCACTGTAAGCAAACTCGCATACAGGTAATCCAAACCTTCAGATTAACCTGTTTGATGATGCAACATGTCATTATGTCAGTGTCCATCTGGATTATAAAGAGTAATCCATTTTCTTTTTTGCACGTATTTCAAGGTTAACTGAGGGCAGAAGAGTGACCGCCTGGGTCTGTGTGGCTCATTGTGCCAATCATACCTTTGCATCTTATTTAGGAAACATCCAAAGCTTGTATCGGTGTAAACTCTGTCCTGCTGCAGCTCAATCATTCCAACCTTTACTGACCTTTAAAATTCATCACAGTCAATGAAGCTGGAGATGAGAAACATTTAATCAAATGTCAGCCCATCTGACTCTAAAACAATCCTCATTATTGTGTTAGTGCAACATGTAGCCATAGCAGCTACACCACCTTTATGGTATTTAGACACTTGGCAAGAGGTAAGGTACACCCAGGCAGGCTCAAAGTTGAAGCAAATACATATGTGTTCATAACTGAAGTGCTTCTAGTGGCTGCTTGGAGCTGACGCCTAAAATGAGTCGGTCTCCATTGACTTCAGTGTTGAAACACTCTACTTCAGTAATACAATAAACATGTTTGCAGCCTGGAACAAAAATGAATGTGGTCTATACAGATTCCTGTTCTTGTGAGAACTGTCAGCTGCTTGTTGACCTGTGCTAATTGGAGTCACTCGTGGTGTTTGTGCTTTTTGGAGCATTTTTAATGGACTGATCTGACAAATAACATGACTTGCTTTGCTTCAGTTTTGGTGATTGACAGTGTGGTATTTAATTAGCAGATATCTGTCTCTCTGTGTTTTAAAACTAATGCTGTCATCTAAATGTGGTGCCTTCAGGCATTAGAAAGAAAGGAAGTCAGTGGTCAGAAATTGGAGATGTTAAAGTGGCACATTTAGTGTACACGTACATGCCTTATTAGACATTACAGTCACTGACAGGTGAAGCAAATAACACTAATTCTCATCATCATGGCACCTGTTAGTGTGTGGGATATATTAGGGTGCAAGTAAACATGTTTGCTTATCTGGGAAACACCTGGCACCGGGATGCACTATGGGATGCACTATGGGAAGAAGGTAAGCCGACGATTTGGGCAAAGTTCTGCTGGGAAACCTCAGGGCCTGCCATCCATGTGGATGCTACTTTGACATGCTCCACCGACACCAATAGTGTTGCAGACCATGTATGCCCTGTCATGCAAATAGTATTTCCTGATAATGTGGCCTGCCATAAAGCAAAAATGGCTGAGAAATGGTTTGAGGTGCTGACTTGGCCTCCAAATTCCCCAGATATCAGTCAAGTCTAGCATCTGTGGGATGTCCTGGACAAACAAGTGTCATCCATGGAGGATCTACATCACAAAATACAGGACTTAAAGGATCTGTTGCCAACGTCTTGGTGCCAGAAACCACAGACACCTTCAGGGGTCCATGCCTCAAAGGGTCAGGGCTATCAGACAGACTGCCAAAACATTGCAGAGCTAACACAAAAAGACAGAAAACCACGCTTGATCATGGCTGTTGTAAATAATGTGTTTTGCCTTTTATTAGACCGGTACAGCTGAGGAGAGACAGAAAAAGAATTGCACCCGAGCCTGTAGTGAAGCTCAGTCCAAATATAAAACAATTCACTGTGATATATTTCCAACCTCAGCTGTGATTGTTTTGACCTTTCAGAATTTAAGTCTGTGGATTTGCCTTCAAAGAGCAGTAAAACTCCCAGCCACGTCTGTACTCCTGTTCACACTGTGAGGAATGTGCTTCACTGACTAGTCGGTTTTACTACATAACAAAACCGAAGAAAATCCCCAGTTGGCTTTGTTTTCTCCTCCCTTTTGTCGTGGAAGAGAAGCCTATAGAAATGCTGCTGTAAGATGAATTAACAAGCTTGTTTCCCATGCCCTCCCTGCAGCCCGTTAGCAGGAACAGACTGCACTTCAGGAGGGAAACCAACAATCCTTATGTTCCTCCAGAACGAGTTCATGCTGGAAACCAGTGTGCAGCGTCCGAGGTACTTTAGTAATCCACGGTGTGGCTTTGTGCCTGGCGGTGGGAGTGTGTGGTATTGTTTTTTCTGTAGGAGGAAATTATTCTGCTGTGCTCGGGCGGTTAATTGAAGCCTCTGAATTTTAGATTTGCAGTTACGATGTCCAAGAGATTTCGAAGCATATCTAATTCAATTTATCCTCATGATGAACTGATTGGGGGAAGAAATTATTTTGCTCTGGTTATGAAGCATGGACACTACAGACTGTCTGTCTGCTAAATAATTGCATTCAATATTAAAGCGGGAGAGTAAAACTGTTGCTAGACTCTTTCATAGATTTCAAATGCTTTGATGAAATAAGAGCCGTTTAATGGAAATCAATAGACAGAGTCCCAGGTTGCTTTTTTAAAATAACTGACTCTGCCATTCCACTGTTTGCTGGCAATCTCTCTCCCACTGTTTTTCACCTTTCAACATTTGGTTTGGTATTCCTTAGTGAATATAGATCAGATCAGATTGGATATCTTGAACCTGTAAAGTGACCTAACCTGGGAAGGTTAAGTCGCTTTTGAACAAAATAAGCAGTTAACAGCACGGCTGAGCATGACTCTGAGCTCTTTGTCTGCATCATCCAACATGCCGGTTTGGCATTAGCAGCGACTCAAGGCAGCTTACTCACTCCATACACATCAGTTGTCCACCTGGACATGTAAAAAACTCTTTGAAAAGTACATGTTTTAAAAAAAATGAAGTTCAAAAATCTTTTTTCATGCCTAAAGATGAAAAAATCCTCATTGAGGTTGTCATAATTCATGCATGAAAGGGTTAATCTTAGTTTAATGCTGTACTTGTTGAACTGTGGCGTGGGAAACACCGGCGAGGGGCAGGGAGCCACTGCAGATTTCCGTCATAGTTAAATTAATATGATATTATAGGGAAAATAAACATCCTAATGTTAAAAAAATACTATTCTGACAGTTGATGATTAGCATTAAACACATCTTAGAGCACATGCAAAAGTAAGTGAGAAATTTTCCATGAAATTGCAAAGGAAACCACAAGAAGATGATGATGGGTGTTAAAGTGTTAATGGCAAATACCTGTAAACTGGCAACCTTTCCTGGGTGTGCCCCACCTCTTGCCCTGTGCTAGCTGGGATAGACTCCCAACAGAAGAGAATGGATGGATAGATGTATGGATGGAAAATATGCCTTTAAATTTAATCTAAATCCATCCAGTTATTTTCTAGGGGGATTCCTGAAAACCTTCATTCATTGGGATTCATCCTCTGGGGACAATGACTGACTGAATTTCATGTAAGTCAACAATTCATTCATTTTGTCTCTTGACCAAAGCAGTGGGCTAACCGACAGACGATCCCTGGCACCCCTGCTCGTTGGGCTAAACATCTGTTGGCTCACAGTGGGTGGGTGTTACTAACAGACTGACTCCACAAGGAGGTCAGTGTCTATTCAGCCTTTCTCTGGAGACTCTCTCTCTGATCTCTGGCAGCAGAGCATCCAGCCAGGATATGAGTCTTACATGAAGGTGTTAAAATTTCACTTCCAGAAACTCGCTTTGCTGAACCTGCAGTGCGGAAACTGTTCCTCCACCCCGGCTGTGCGAGTAATCACAAATGTGTGCTTACGATGTTAAAATATACTCGCAGGTTTAAAATGTTATTCTTCCTCTGAATGCTGAGCATGAGAATCCTTTCTTGGACGCTCCCTCAGTTTTTCCACCATTCTTTCTACATCACTACAGTTTCTCTCTCCCCTCTTTAGCTCTGGCAGACTTATCGCTGCTGCTTGATGTAAAACACATCACTAACAGAGCACAGGAACGTCTCCCACCACATCAAAACTCCTTCGTACTGCAAAAACAGAAATTTACTTCACGCTGATGGCCTTAATCAGCATCCTGTGAACTCATTTGGCAACAAATTACGTGTAAAAGTCTTGCACGCTGGCTTTCACACTGTCCTCGGCCTGGTTTCTGTGTTACAGCAGCTAACACCTGTTATTGTGTGTAAGCACACACAAGCCACAAATCAGCCCTGCGTGTCTGCATCTCCACCGGAAAATAAAACATCCCTATTGTGCTGAAGTGTAGGATTCCTATTTTATATCTAGAACCAGACTTTTGGTGCGATGCCAGAGGGGTTCATTAGCTCCCTTAGAGGCTGTAAATTCACTACATGCACTGTCAGCACTGATGCAGGAGGAAAAGAGAAGGTGGTGAAATTATAACCTGAAGGTCTGGTTATCATCAGCCAGTCATCTACTTATAAACCAAAAACCCCTTCATGTTTGTGGGGTACGTGTGCTGAAAATATTCTGCTGTTTTTCATCAGATTTGACTGGCAGCTAAACTAAAATGATGATTGGTTTACGTAGCGCCTGGACGCAGTTTTAAATGAGCCACTAAATCACCATCTTCCAGGAGACAGGCGCATCTTTTTGGTGGAAAAATATTTCCTCACTTCGTTCAGCGCTATGAAGCCCAAGCCGATGTTGACCATGTGTCCCCAGCAGATGAGCGTTGAGGCCGAGTGGGTGAAACACTGAGTGAAGAACTGCTGGCAGCGAGGCTGAAAAGTCTGATGGTTAAAACACCTGTTGAACTCAGCTGAACTGAGCCGAGAACCAGCTGTGTGTCAAAGCCCTAATCCATCCAGCTCAGATAAAAATATAGCATATTTATATATTATTACACCAATTTATAGAGTATTACATATTTCTAAGATTTAAGTTTGACATCTGCACTCACCGACACGATAATGCTTACTGAAATACAACCGTAAAATTCTGCCTGTTCTCAGTCACAGAGTGTTAAAAACCGCCTTTTGTGGAAGCTGCTGGAGTCTCACAGATACACTGAAGGTGTCCTTTAGATGCACTCGGTTTATGGCGATAGTGAGACGGGTTTTACTCCCAACTAGTCAAACTGGGAGGCTTGTAAAGGACTGCTTGGGTTCACCGTGTTTGGTTAATGCTGTGAAGGGGCTTTTTCATGCAAAACACAGCATAATAGTCAAGTAGCATTTGGTGCCTGAAACGAAATAAAAGCAGATGAAGACAAAGTGTAAAACTGAAAAATTACCAAAAAGGTCACGAACTGTGGTGTCCCTGCTACAAACCAGTGATTTACTGCTGCTCTGAGGTCTGAGTCATAATCGCTGACGACCCCAAGCCTAACCATAACCCTGACTCATTGCCAAGGTAATCAGAAGATATCAGAAATTTGATTTTAAATTGTTTTCCCTGACGTGGAGCTGCACTGGCCAGTAGGTTTTTCTCAGGCTCCTTTCCCACCAGAGCGGTGACGTTCCATGTGTCAATTGCTAGTTTTGGTAGTCGGGTAGCGTTCTCCCAGCTGCCACGCAGCCCACACTGCACCCGACCCCTAAGGTGCCTCCTGCAGATAGTGGGCTTACCAGGGAGCCGGGTTGGCCCATGCCACCTATTCGAGCTGTGCCCTAACCCTAACCCGGCCACCAGGCGTTAGCCCTCGAGCACCCTGTTTAGGCCTGGCTCCAGAAACCAAAGAACTAAAGCACTGATAAACTAACAATGCTACACTCAGAGGGATATGTCAGATGGCAGTTTGATTTGACTTAAGATTACAGTTGTCACTTTCTGATAACTTTATATGGTTCTGCGTTTCAAGTAATGGTGCAAGGCACTTTTATGGTACACATTTGAGTAAATTTTTTCACTTAGAAGTACACCTTTGATGTTGAGATCTGTACTGTTTGTGCCATATCGTCACTTCTAGGACAGGTTATTGTTTGTCGTAAAGGTGGTCTTAGGCTGTATGTTAGTCGTGTCAAGTTGAATGGGTAAATTTCAGACCTGGTTTTGATGTGGATTTGAACTTACATTCCATTTCTCAGCATTAAGGACACTTAAACATCAGCTAAATCCTGCGTCCATTTGCAAAAAGGTTTTTCCCAAAATTAGAAATAGTAAGAAATAGTCTTCTAGAGCAGCTTTAGTAGTTGGATCAGTCGTGAATGCATGTTGAAAAACGAGTTTATTCAATATTTCGGCAGTTCATTGTCAGCCTAATAACTAATTGCCTGAAGCAACGTAATAATCCAAATTGATGTACTGTTATATACAAGTTTCATTTCCTTCAGTGTTCACTATTTATGATTTGATTTAGGTTTATGATATCTTTTTACAGTTTTGGTGTGGTTATAAGTACAAAAAATATGGTGCTGATCACTTTTACTATATACATTTATTGCTTAATGAAAATAAGCAGTTTTGTTGATCGGGTCACAGCCAATGTGCATTAGTATTTTTTTCATAAAGCTGTCAGGAAATATGTCATATGAATGATTGTGAGCATGAAACTTGGTCCTTGACTTACAAGAAAACCAGAATTTTAAAGAATTTGGAAGCTACTGAGAAACTTAATTTGGAAAACATTGGTGCTAGAAGTCATGCAAATGTTTTTTTGACAGGTGCCACTCATCTAAACATTGGTGTAATTCAAGATTATCTGCATGGTAAAGACACCTCACGCAAACAGCTCGGGAATGGCTCAAGGACACCCGACAGGACCCAGAATGCAAGACACAACATGACACCCTTTTGGATCCCTGTCCAACCTGGGGCACAAGGGGATTTACATAGTAATAAACAGAAGGCTATATTGTGGCTGTCTACTATGGCCATTATTTCTGATTAACTTTAATGCCACAAAAAGTCCTGTTCAGACCAGAGTTGATGATTATTTTCATGTAAATCTCAGGTATAAAAGCACTTTACCCACAGCTTTCTGTTTAAGCAGAAGGATTACTTCTTCCACTATCAAAAAAGTGAGCCATGCAAGCCAAAGCGCAACTGCAAAGGTCATGGATTAAACTACTTGAGCTGCAAAAGCTGCAGCTACTCGTACAGAGTGTGCTGTGGAGCACTGACAAGCCTGAACCTGGTGTGGCCCTTTTGGGTAAAGCTGGTGTCAGACGTGGGAGTTGAAAGGCGATCTCCCTACGTGCTCGGATCCATTCAGCCGGGATTGAGGACAGAAGAGTGTCGGGTTTCCAGTGTTTCATGCAAGACAGAAAGTACTGAGGCCTCCTCGCTTGGAGGTTCTGTGGGAAAACAGGACTCAAAATGCAACAGGCTCACCCCCAGCGGAGAGCGTAACCCGAGATTTAACCACTTAAAACACAAGAGAGATCAGGTATTCTCCCCACCTTTTTATAAGGAGTCCTCAGGGATGGGAGAGGGAACACAATGAGTGAGCACGGCATATGCCACTGTGCACCTCAAGGACATGTTGACTCATATGGCCAAAAGGGAAAAGAAAGACATGTCCTTTTATGACTCATTTCACGCAGAAGGATTAAGACTACAAAGCAACATCAATCATGGAGGGATTATCAAATAAGAACAGACCTCACGGCCTGATTTTCAGCAGATCATTAGAGGTTACCTGCAAAATTGGATTAATGAAATGAATACAAAATGATGCTACTACTACAAAACCACACGTAAAGACACAAATTCCTAAGAGACGATTTGCAGACACACAACTACAAAAAAATGCAAAAATACAACAAAAAGACAAAAAAACCCACACAGCTATAAAGAGATGTTAAAAAAAAGAACCAGACACAAAACTTTTACCACAGATACACTCAGATCATTAGGTACACCATACCGATAACGGCTTTTTATTGCAAACACGTCGATCCTTGAAGCAGATGGGATACAGCAGCAGAGACCACACCTGGTGTCACTCCTGTCATCTAAGAGGAAACCGAGGGCACAAATCACACAAGCTCACCAGAACAGAACAAAAGGCTGGAAAAACGTTGCCTGGTCTGCTGAGACTCAATTTTGAATAAGATATAGGATATTTTCTTGGCACGCTTTGGCCCCCTTAGCACCATCTGAGCATGATTTATATGTCACAGCCTACCTGAGTGTTGTTGCTGACCATGTCCATCTCTTTGTGAACCCAGGGTACCAGAAAATGTATATGCCTCCTAGTTTCAGGATGTAGCTGACAAATCTGCAGCAAATGTTTTCATGTCAATACGACCAAGATTTCTGAGGAATGTTTCCAACGCTGTCCTGAATGAACGCCACAAATAATCAATGCAGTTCTGAAGAGGAAACGGGGTCCAGCTCAGTACAAGCAATGTTTGCCTACTAAAGTGTCTGGTGAGTGCACATGCAAGACAATTTTAGGCACACAATAATAAAAGAGAGATCAATAAAAATCAGACCAAAGCAAACACCAAAAACAGACACAGCAGAACAACAGCTACAAAGAAAGACTAAATTATTTCAGACACATTCAAAACTACAAAGATGAGACGCAAGACTTACAACAACTTGTAAAAAAAAAAAAAAGGCAAAACAGTAGGACATACTAAAAGCAAAGAGACGACCAAAAGGTGCCAAACTACAAACTGTGACAAGATCTGGAAGACAGAAGCAAAAATAATTAGAAAATGACTCAAAACCACCACAAACAGATGCAAAATTAACAGAAAAACACGCTGTGATGTGACATTTACAGGACACAAAACGACTCAAAGGAGGAGCGAACCATCTTATTTATCTTTATTTTAGTTTGCTTCAGCGTGGGTGTCTTGCTGATTTATTAGAAGACGGGCCCTCGATTGCTTGCTTATAATTATGAAATCACAAAAATCTCTTCCGACGCCTCCAGACTACAGAAAAGATACTCTTCATTCTACTCGAGTAAAAACAAACCATTAGTGCACTTAAATTGCCCGTAACTTAAACACTGCCCCCTCAAACGTGTTACGTGCTGCTCATCTTCAGCCGTCTGCAGGTTCACATGACTGAATCTGTGGCGTCTGCGAGGCAGTGCACGTACAGAGCGTATGACTGAAGCATTCAACAAACCCAACTGTAAAAATCACGCCTCGCTGCACAGAGTTTGTCCCTGAACTGTGCTGCCCCTCCCCGACCTCTGACCTTTGCTCTCAACATGTATCTAAACCTTCGCCTTACGGACCCTCCCGAGAGATTCACCCCAGACAGACTGACAGCACAGCGTGTTCGCAGAACTGCTGAGGGACCCTAAGCTGACAGCAGGCCTGGGCGGGGGGGTGTTTTCTTAAGCGCGCGTCTCCTGTTAAAAAAACACCACATTTGTTCTTTGTGTGGCTCAGGAGAGTTCAGTCAGTGGAAAATAAAAGCTGCGCAGAGACAACCGTCACTCAGATGTTAAACCCGACAGCTCTGATGCTGATGACTGCGGTTTGTTTACTCTTTGCACACAGGCGAGGTTTAAATCTTTTTTTTGTGTCCCACTGACAGCACTAACAGAAGTGTTTATTAATGCACCAGCTGCCCTTTTGTATTGTGTTTGTATACATCAGCACTCTAATTAAAGGTCAGCGTGTTAACAAACTGTGTTGGGTTTAATGCAACACTTTGCATGGCATTAGCCTCAAATAAGACGAAAGGGTACTTGAGAAACTGAACCAAATCCTTTAAATGCTGCACACAGTAACTAATTCAGTCATTTTACAATGCTTTAATCTGCAGGTTTAAGGAGTAGTTATGGTGAAATACGCACACTTTGATGACAGCTCTATAAATGAACCGTGGGGAACATCAGACTTTATTTCACAAGCAAAGCATCAAAGCTGCTGGATGGTGTATTTTCTTGTGTCAACTAAGTATTATGGAAAGTTAAAAATCACATAGAGTAAAGTAGGCAATTAGTTAACAAATGTATCTATTAATTCCACTTCTTTACATTAAAGAAGAATTTGATTATTTTTTATTTTATTTGAGCAAAACCTTCTAAAGCTCAAGTTTAGCTCACTGGGTTGAGCAGGTGACCCATGCAGTGATAGTTTGGCATTTATTTACAAATGTAAAGCTGCCTAACTGGTCTTAAAGCTGCACATTTTGTGGAATTATGCAAAATCGTACCTGCTTAGACCTCGAGTTAGTGCTTGAAACATAAAGCTAGAAAGAAATTATCATCACAAGGGTTTTATTTGTTTTACTTGATCAAGATGTTTCTCCAGCAGCGTTTCTCCTGCTGATCTGCTCAGGTTCAAGCAATGAAATGCAATGACAGCCCTGTCAGAGTGTAAATAAGACTGAAGCAGCAGAGGTTTTATCTTATCGCGCTATCGCAGCTTCAGCCGTCTGTTATGGCTCCTCGCTCGGCGCTCCTTTCCTACAATAGCTGTGCAGACGAGCATTACCTCAGCATCAAGCAGCCTTTGCTTCACTGCTCGCAGACCGCCACTTACTCCAGCAGACATTACACATGTGCAGTTTATCATTTGACAAGAGGCTAGCCAGTGCTTCACCATGAGATTTACAAGGTCGAGGTCGTAGTCATCAGCGATTTGACATGGAGCAGGATGAGCGTGGAAACATGCTGAGAAACAGCGCTGATCCCACTGGGTTAACTGGAAATACTTTAGAGCTGGACGAGGGTCAGGAGATGACAGACGGAGAGAAATGATTATTGAGAGGCTAATGTCTGTTTTTCCATCTTTGTTTAAAATCCAACAATAGAGATGGAAAATACTGAAACGATCCACTGTTATCAAATCTGTTACTCATTCTTTAAACTTCCAGCTTTTCTTTGCCACCTTTTAAACAAGAAAGCGCTGTTTGCAGTCCGCCGTCTGGCGCTGATTAAACCTGACGCCTCACCTTGAATTCAAGTTAAATGTCAAATGATGTTGTCAAAGAATGCTGTCTTACTATATTACTATTTTTGCTTACTATATTACCAGTTTAGCTGGTGTTGACCGTTATAATGTTGGGGAAATTCCTCTTTTCCCCCCCTAAATGTCAGTCTCATCAACTCATCGCCCTCCCCAGTGTACAGAGCCTACCTCCTGCCCTGCACTCCTCAGTTGTCAGATCTTCTTGTCTTTTCCAGTGGTTCACATGGTTTTGTTAATTTCCCTCATGTATGACCTTTTTGGACTTTTAAGGACTGTGGTTTTTGTCTCTGGCCTTTTCTGTCTTTTATTCTGCCTCTGTGGAGCCTTCATTTTCAGTTCAGTTCTTAGAAAGCTCAAAATCACTTTCCATTGTTATCCAGATGATACTCAAGTTTATGTACCTGTAAAGTACAAGGATGCCTACTCCCTTCACACATTAACTACTATATTATCTACAGTATGCATCCTGTCTAATCCTGATCCACCCCAATGCAAAAAGCCATGTGTGCAGATCATTGATTAGAAGATGTCCAGAAAAGGAGGTCCAGTTATATCCAAACTTTGTGGAAAGGTTCTTCTCATGAAGGACTTCATAAGAACTTTTTCAGTTGCTTTTATCAATTATTTAGTCTCCTCTACTTTGTTATGTGTGCTGCTTGCAGCATCTCGTCTTCTAACTGGTGTTAAATGTCAGACACATCCCCCCGGTCCTGTCACGACTCTGGCTGCCTATCCATTTAAGAATTGATTTTAAGATTGTATTGCTTCCTTTAAAGTTTTAAATGATATGGCATCTTTGTGTCTGTCTGAGCTGTTTCACATTCACGCATCTGTGAGAGCTCTAAGGTCATCTAACCAGTTGCTCTTATGCAAGCATGAAAGCAGATTAAAACTGGGAGGTGATCGAGGTTTTGTAGCAACAGAACCAGATCGACGGACTGATCTACCCCTCCATACCTGCACAGCGGATACGGAGGCGGTACAAACATTTAAATCTTGAAAACACGTCTATTCTCCTTGGACTTTGGCTCTAGTGTGACATCCGAATAGATGTCCGCTTTTATTTTATTTGTTAGTCCTTTAACGTTGTATTAATGTTTTAATATTTTGGGACTTTAGTGCAGTTTTCCCTTTAATGTTTGGTCAACTCTGTTGTTTTAAATGTAACCTTTGACCAGGACATTCTTGCTCTCAGCCAGCATCACTTAGCACTGCACCAGCATCCTACCCTAGCATGTGGTAACAATCGGCTCCGTCAACAGGCTCGTACAGATAAGCTCATCATTCAAGACAGATCGAGACAACCCCCTATAGATGTATATGGAAGCATTAAGCCTGTTTTTAAAGATGTTTATTTAGATGTTTTATATCAATCTGTGTACCTGACGTGGATGCAGTGTGCCTCTTTGGTCAACACCATTAAACCAAGTTTAAGAAAACAGAGAAGAAAAGGTTACTTGTTTTCTACTAATTTATGTTTTTATGCCCATTTTTACAGGCATGCAAAACTATATTTGGTGTACTTTTTGGCAAATTTCCAAACTGCTGGTACAAGCAGACGTCTGGGTGCCCCTCTCGTTGAGACTCCATCCAGCCAATTCAATCGTAACACTGTTTATCTAACAGAGACAGGTTTGATATATGACTGCGTAAAAGTGCTGATGTGGAAAAGTCTGAGCTGCTTTTATGTTTGTCCTTGTTGAAATAACGATACAGTGTGTTTTCATTGCCTTAAAGCCTCCAGAGATAAGAAGGATGTGTTTGCCCAGCGTGATTCTGCATGTTTTGGTGCTCTGATTATTCGTTGTCCAGTTGCATCGAGAGGCCGGTTATACAGTTTCACACCGATTCAAATTGCCCGGCTACTTCCAGCTCCAAAAGTAATTCTCTAAGCAAGCTGAAGAGGCTGCCTGTTGATTCCCATCACCTTCAGTTTATTTGAGTGAACAGAAGTTGTTGACCACTTGGACCACCCGCGGGGTTGTGTCATCACAGGCTGAGGATTATCTCAGCTCCCTGCTGTGTTTGCATATATGTGGGTGAGAGAGAGGCACAGAAAGAGAAAAGGCCGACGACGTGAGCAGAGTCTTGAGGATCAGTGCTGGGTTGTGTTACTGAAACCTTTGTATGCATAATGTGACGCACACTGGCCCCAGAGACGCTTTTCAAAAGGAGTTTTTAGCATAACGAGGAAGTGAACTTTTGAAGGAACAAATCAGCCACTATCTGACATCCCAAAACACTGTTGCCTGAAAAGTGCGATAAGGCTGGCTGGTTCCAGTATAACTCATGCACCAACCCCTTCTGATTGTGCTTTATCAAAGCAACTTACGTGTCCTGTTTGCTCACAAAGGAGATACAAGTGCACAAGTCTGGCATTAAAATGCAAGTGTCTGCATTGGCTTAAGGTGAACTGTCAGTTTCCTTAATGAAAGGTGTGGATGCAGGTAAGCGTTTGTCTTTCAGAGTGCAAAATTTAAATAAATCATGCAAATGTGACTTTCTAAGCACGAAGCATGCAATTTAGTGCAAACTGCACTGAATTTAACACTAAAGAAGAGCGCGTCTTATTTTGTGGTGGATGTGGTTTTGCTCAACTTGGAATGACACGGGGCGATAAGAGAGATAAGCTTTGACTCACTCTGATGGCGGCTCATTGAGTCATCACCCTGCATGTTTAGAACCATATTTATGGTTCTTAATAACACTGGTAGTTTGCTGGTGACTGTGACCAGTGGCCAAGTCACAGTCAGCAGAGCGTTTTGTAAGTTTCGGGATTTAGTCACATTTCGAGAAGAAAGAGGGCTCCACATTCAAAATGCATCTCTGTGTCTTTCCTATAGTGACCAGACTCCAACAAACCAAGAGTGGGATGAAGAGATTATTTACCACACAAAATTTTGTGGTAGGCAAAAATTTTGCTACAGCTGTTTTTTAAAAATAGCACACAACAGACACAGGTCTAGTTTCCCTGCACTTGGATATCACCTCTTTCTATTGTAATTCATGAAAGCGCCTTTTCATAAGCAGTCAATCTGAGCAGATGCACAAAAAAATCCAGGAATAAAGTAGAATCAACACCTCAGTGACACGGCAATTTATAATTTATAGAAATGTTTCTTTTAGAACTGTATTATGAAGTATAACCATATACCTAAAAGTCATTATCCACCTGAAGTCCCCGAGTCCACCCTCCTAACCTCAATCCAGTGTTCACAATGCACAAAATAAAATATTAAATAATATAAGAAAAAATCAAACGCAAATTAAAACCAGTCAGGAGGGAACAAAGACTCAAAAAGAGCTTTTCTGTTTGGTCCATCACTCCATACAAGCCCACACAGCATGTATATATATTAGTGCTGTCAGCGTTAGTCTCGTTAAATCTGCAAACCTGCAAATCTCCGTTAACGAGTTAGCACGGATCGCCCCGTGCGTGGGGCTGCATTTATGGCGTTAATGTCATTTTAACGTTATTAATGCCACAGCACTAATAAATCACTAATCATGGCAGCACAGGAACAATCTCTGAGCACAAGATCTATAGAGGCTGAGGTCTATCACACCAGGCAAGACCCCAGGTGCAGGCTGTGTAAAGATGCCCCTGAGACAGTCCAGCACATAACAGCAGGGTGCAAGATGCTAGCAGGCAAGGCATACATGGAACACCATAACCAAGTGCCTGGCAACAGTATACAGGAACATCTGTGCCGAGTATAACCTGGAAGTCCCGAGGTCAAAATGGGAGACGCCAACTAAGGTGGTCGAGAATGACCGAGCTAAGATCCTGTGGGACTTCCAGATACAGACGGACGAAATGGTGATGGCTAACCTGCAGGACATAGTGGTGGTAGACAAACAGAAAAGACGAGTGTAGTGATAGATGCAACGATACTGAATGACAGCAACATCAGGAAGAAGGAACAGGAGACGCTGGAGAAGTACCAAGAGCTCAGAGAAAAGCTGGAGAGGATCTGGAGGGTGAAGGTAACGGTGGTCCCAGTGGTAATCGGAGTGCTCGGTGCAGTGACCCCCAAGCTAGATGATTGGCTCCAGCAGATCCCAGGAACAACATCAGAGATCTCTGTCCAGAAGAGCGCAGTCCTACGAACAGCAAAGATACTGCACAGGACCCTCAAGCTCCCAGGCCTCTGGTAGAGGACCCGAGCTTGAAGGACAGACTGCTCACAAGGGTGAGAGGGGAATTTATCTTTTTTAAAATAAAATGACGTATCTCTTTTTGAGACACTTTTTTGTGTCACTTCACATATTCTCCTTGTATCAACTGGAAAAATAACCACTTTTAACCAACTATAAATATAAATAGTTTCACGTTCTCTTTGTGAAACTGTTTCCAACACATCCCACTGAAATTTGCATAACATTTAACTTTGGTTTGACTCCTGATTTTCCTGATGCCTCTAACCTCTCGTGTGCACAGCTTGATTGACATCAAATGAAACCCCTGGGGAGACAGTCTCCTCTACTTCCTTTGCAGCATTGGATAAGAGCCAGTCTTTAGAAAACCGCCATTCAGTGTTGATTTTTGAGAGCCATAGAACGCTTCAAAACGCGGGACAACATCACAATATGTGGGATGCAGGAAAACAGATACAAAAAGTGCTGTGCAGTCCCACATAAAGTAGGGCAGGGCTATGTCACGAAGCCACATGGATATATTTTTATTTTTTTTTAAAACAGAGATTTTTATGAGTTTGTTTTGAAAAATATCTCACACATTTAAACTAAAAAAACTAACCGTGAGAAATGTTGCCCAATCCAAAGGCCACAAACAATAACACGACAGAATCTTGGTTTCTAAATTCTTCACCCTGACAGGAGTTTCTCAAAAGCTCAGTTTTCAGTAGTCCAATAAACCAGTTAAGTGTGAACCCAAAACACATTACACATTTACCAAAATACCGTGTACGTGCAAAAGCCGCCCACAGTCTTTTCTCACTGTATTGAAATTTCAGTCAAAATGCAGCAGTTAACAAGTGTCTTATGATGAGTGACGATTATCTCTGGTGGAACAGAGGTCATAAATCTGCAGCGACTGTGCCATGCTGTCATGCCAACATGGACCAAAATCTCTGAATGTCTCCAGCACCTTGTTGAATCTATGGTATAAAACATGAAGGCGGTCCTGAAGAGAAGAGGCGGTCTCACCCAGTACTAGAAAGGTGCACCTAATGAGGTGGCTGTGAGTGACATGTTTAATAATGAGAAAATAGTGCTTGATAAAGTTGTGTTTGAAGGGCTGTAGTGTCAACCATGTGGGCCAGAAGCAGCAGCAGTGGTTACCGGTGCCGCCAGCTCTGACTGACCTCAGCGTCTGTCTGTGGTTCCACCTGAAAAAGCAAAAACCAGCCATTAGCCTCCCCGCTAGACTCCCGCCAAGCCTGTCTAAACACGACTGGAGGTTCATCTCTGTCGCTTGGTTAGAGGCGGGTGTCACATAAACACAAATGGTGAATCTATTAGTAAAAGTCAAGATGTAAGTGACATCTGTGACAAACAGCTTAAAGTCTGTTAATGTCACTGAAGACAAACTTTAGGTATTTCACTTTCTTCTCAGTCTATCAGCAAGCTTCAGTATCACATGCTGTGTAATTTCCTGGAATATTTCTCTTCTTTTTGTTAAAAAAACATCTGAACCACCTTCAGAGTAAAAGCTGTACCTTTTGAAATATGTTGGTTGTTGGTCACTGAAATTTGGACATTAAATGTTGGGTTTTTATAAGCCAGTATCTTTCACGCAAACTGTACATCTTTGGCAATCTGCAAGCAATGCAAGCAATCCCAAGAAGGCTAAGGAAAGGTCTTTTTGCTTTATTTCTTCCGCTGACAGCGAGCAACCTACAACAGCCACCTGTCAGTCAATCAGGGAATACTGCCCGAGGTTACCAGGGGGTCACTGACGGGTCTCTAGTCCTGTGTGAGGCCTGGTTGGTGAGAGTTGTGTCATCTTCCACACAAACTATGGCTGACCTAAACTATTGCACGGTTTTCAGTGAAGCACAGTATAGAAGTTTATTATGCAACGTCATATGCACTTTGCTCAAGAGATGTCCGTCATACTGGGCTTGATACAACCACTGCTTGATAGGGAAAAATGTGTATTTCCCAAATGCTTGGCAGTTGCTCCTGGTGGTTGCTGGCTCGCACTGTGTGAAATCAATTACAAAGAAGGTGCTTCTTCAAAAACCTCCTTGTGATTGATTTGGTTGCTCGTGGATTGCCACGGTTGCCTATAGTTTTTCTTATTTGTCTACAAATGCTAAGTCCTAGCATATAAAACTCAAAAAAGTGTTACGGCCGAGAGGGCCCGGCTGTGGGTGTGGACTCAAATGCAGACACAGAGGGAGGCAAACGGGCGTGAACACAGTGCTTTATTTACAAGTGTCTAGTGAAATTACACAACAGGAGACTATGAATGCTATGAATTATGAAATGCTATGAACTGTGAACTGTGAGGCCAAACTGTGAACATGAAACTGAGTGCTATGGCTAGGTGCTGGATTTCACGGATGGAAAAAGGGGCAGCGGCTTGGATGGAGGTACGCAGTCACTATAATGAGAAGAGACAAGTAGTCAGTGGCAGTCCAGTGAATCACAGCTGCAGGATTAGGCTATGGAGGTTAGGGCTTACGCGTTGCAGGTTTAAAGTGTCATGCGAGGAAGGGGTGTCCAGGGGGTTCCGGGTGAGGAGTGTCCAGAGAGGATCCAGAATATGCGTGGAGTGAGGGACTTGGCAGGGAGGCAGGCAGGTGTAGTCCGATGGTGGAGAGGAAGAAACCAGATGACAGAACCAGCGTCCAGGCGGAGATGAGAGTAGTTCGGGAAACGTGACTGCCAGGTGGGTCCTATGACAAAGAAAAACACGGTGAGGGAAAAGCAGTAGTTGAGGGTTCTCACAAGGGGTTCGCAGCCTAGCACTGACATGGGTTAGCAGAAGATCTGGCAGAGGTCTGTTGTGAATGCTGGTCTTATATGCAGGTGACTTGATTGGAACCAGGTGTGGAAGCTGATTGGAGTCTCTGCCTGAAGGTAGAACCCAGCGGAGTGGAAAAACCCCGTGCTCACCCGGACCATGACAAAAAGTGGAACATGACGTGGAAATGGAGTAAAAGTTGTGCCTTTTGAAACATGTTAGCTGCTGCTGAAGATGAACCTTCTCCATTTCTTGTTCGCTTCACAATTTTCACAGGTTCACTGCAGCTTGGAGAGAAGCTGGTCAGTGTTTGTTGGTAGACAAGCCCGTCACTTCCATTCAAACTGGGAATGCAACAATATGGCAGCAACCAAAACATGCACCGGGGAAATTCTTTCACCACGTGGTTGAGAAATACACATTTTTCCCTAGCAACATGAGGTCGCCAGGGGGTCATTGACTGGTCTGTTAGCTTGTGTGACTGAAGCTTTAGCAATAATTTTCCCAGCAACTGCTGTCAAACTCCAGCAACCACTCTGAACTGGTTTGATGAATTTTCCATTTCTCTGGTGACCAGAGGTTGCCAGGCAGCTGCCAACTGGTATCTAGGCCCATGTGCCTGAAAATTAAGCGTAATCAAGCTTTAGCTTTCTTTGTGGCTGGATGTGGAGTTTATTTCTTTGTCAAAACTTGTCTGAATGTTTGATTCAATCATCACAATGCTTTCACCACAATATCACTGTGTTTCACATCAGTTAAAACTTTCCTCACGTCTTTTTGTCCAACTTTAAATCACAAAAATGAAAAGTTTCCATCTGCCTCGGTGATTTATTTGTGTTTACAGCAGCGGCGGTGATGCAGGCATCTGTTTTGGCTGGAGAGCGTTCAGTGTGGAGGAAAACGTCTGTGTGGAATTCAAATTCATTATCGCACCAATCTGTTAAAATACACTGCTGTGACTCACAGTTACCGAAGGTTTACTTTGACAAAGACAGACTAATGACTAGTTAATGAACTTTCCTCTCTGGGTAAGCAATTAATTTCTGAAAGAGGAGCTCAAAATGGAATAAAAGTACACAAAGATTGAAAGATTTTTGCAGATAAAGAAAAAAAAACCTTCATTACTGTTTATTCTGTGATGCCATTAGCAATGCAAAGCCGTAATTATTTCTATGATTTGCATTTCAAATTCGATTCCCTCTCACTGGCAGACAGATTACTCTTGCTTCTCCTTTCCCTGTCTCACAGTAAGTAATTCCACATTTCGTTTCACGGATGGTGGGATAATGACATGCAAATGAGCTCATCAGTGAGGGGGGAGGAGGGGGAAAAACACCATGATGAGGAACAGATAGCAGGGATTTTATTCTTGGTGCTCCGGATAATTTGGGGAACTGATGAGTTTATTTTACTGCGATGGATGGAGACAAAGGACGAGTTTGCATCCAAATTGTTTCATATTCAGTTCAGGAATAAGAAAGCGAAACACAAAACTGCGCGTCTTGGTTTTCCCCTGTGAATTTGTCACTGTCACCCCGAAAATTATGGCTGGTTCATGAGATAAAGTTTGAGGCTTAATTAAACTTTGATGCTTACAGTTGTAATCAGAAAAACAGCAGCACGTTGTGGTTAATAGATTCGCTTTACAAGATCCCCGGTTCGAGTCCAGGAAGAGACACGAATCCAGACCCAGGGGATCACAGTAGTGCACTCTCAGTGCCGGTGGGTCAATAAGGGCATTCACAGTCACACATTCATTCAGCATCTAAATGCTTTCTAACACTCAAACTCTGGCCCAAGGATACTTTAGCCTGCAGGCTGTAGGAGCCACAGCAACCTCTTTAGAAATAAGAGAGCAGCCAAAAGCACTTACATAATTGTTTTTAGGTTTCTTGTTCAGTTATGAGGGCCTAATTGCTAATATTCTAATATTTGCAACTTGTTGAACCATAACACAGTACATGCAGCACGCTGCAGGGATGACAGGTTTTTAGGCTAGCATCGCCCAAACTACTATATGTCGATTTGTGTTTAAAAACAGACTAAACCATCGCTAGTTTTAGGTGAACAAGGTGCATAATCAGATTTGGTGATATCATTTTTATCACACAAATTTCACTAATTTCTATAAATCTGACATGAACAACAGGTGTCTCAGCCCTACTGTGATGTTGGATTTTTTTTTAACCCCTTGCTGATAAACTCTGGGACACGTAAATGCTTGAGAGTTTACAAGTTGGGTATAGCGTTGTTAGGCTTGAAGAGTTTACAGCTCAGTTGTTAGTTTAAGATGATACTGAATAAAACAGGAAGTTCATTTTGTAATGGTGGTTTCCCAAATAATCAGAAAGGAGGAATACCAAGGATACGTTCACTAGCTGAAGGGTTGTCAGTCACAACTTGTTAGCCAATGAGTGTGCTTATTTTCTCAGTCAGATCCACCCTTCAATCATCTCATTGGCTCTTAAACACCAAGATGGTGATGGCAAAAACATCCAGGAATTAAGGATTTATAACAAGAATTCCCAAACCAGTGGGTGATGTCAGGTAACTCTCTTCATATGTTACACTGTTCATGTCCAGATCAGCCTGTGTACATCAGGCATTCTCAGTCTCGATAACCGGTTAGTGTGCTGTAGGTGTTAGGGCAGGGGTGGGCAATTCCAGGCCTCGAGGGCCGGTGTCCTGCAGGTTTTAGATCTCACCTTGGGTCAACACACCTGAATCACATGATTAGTTCGTTACCAGGCCTCTGGAGCTAATTTAGTCATTTAAATCAGCTGTGTTGGTTCAAGGACACATCTCAAACCTGCAAGGACACCGGCCCTCGAGGCCTGGAGTTGCCCACCCCTGTGTTAGGGCATTGCAGTAATCAGTCCTGGTTAGATGTCTGAAATAAAGTTAACACAAACTTCAGATGTTTCATTTGTTTTCATTTGTTTTTGTTCTGCAGCATAGTATTTAGCAGTTTGTTTAGTTTATTACACTTACAAATGTGTCATCATTTTGTGAAGATTACCTTGCTGAACAAAGCACCATAAAACGGTACTTCCCATAGAAGACTTTGTGTGATAAAATCTGCAAACGTGACATTTTCGATTGGCTTTTTGTCAAAGTATCAAAGAAGATGTAATAACTATGAACGACTGGGTTTTCTTTTCTGTAGGCTAACTTCCAGGTTAGCCTACAAAAACCCCCTTACCCCTGCAGCACTTTCAGCATGTTAGTCATTTACAACTGCAGCCAGTTAATATCCCTCTCAGTTGGATTTTAAGTGTGTATGCAGGGAATTTCCTGATGCCTGCAGCATATTTAGCATTACAATTATCAGCAAGAGAAGCGTTATGAATGATGGGAAAATGTCTTATAGTTAACAAAGTTCTATTTGTTAAGTAAGCACATTTTCAGAAACCAAACGATGCTGCCGTCCTTATAAAGTTGAATTCCTTAAAGCACGTCGTCAGTGCTGTGAAAAAAGTATTTTTCACCTTTTAGTTTAGATTAAAAGATCTCAAAAAGTAACATAACAATAATAATAATAATACTAATAATGATGATAACTTTATTTATAAAGCGCTTTCAAACGAAAAAGCACGCTCCTCAATAGTCTTTTTTTGGCTTTAGGAACTTTTAGAAGGTCAGTATCCTGAGATCGGAGGGCACGGGATGGAACATACATTTCATATCATGCTCTAAGAAACAGCTGAGAAATAAAATCATTAACATCTATCAGTCTGGAACTGGACAAAAAGCCATTTCTAAGGCGTTAAGACTCTATTGAACCCCAGTGAGAGCCATTATCCACAAATGGAGAAAACTTGGAAGAGTGGTGAACCTTGGCAGAAGTGGCCGGCTTTCCAAATTTAGTCCAAGAGAGCATCAATGAAAACATCATCTAAAGAACTGCAGGACCCACTTATCTCAGTTAAGATCAGAGCTTATGACTCCACAATAAAAAGGAGAGTGGGCGGAAATGGCATCTAAGGAGAAAATCACTGCTCACCAAAAAGAACACACAGGCTCGTCTCGCATTCTACTAGATCCTGAAGGAGAATGTCCGACTATGAGTCGGTGCCCAGAAGCTGAAGCATACTTCGGTTATGAAGCAGGACAATGATCCACAACACTCCAGTAAGTCCACCTGTGAATGGCTAAAAAACCAAATGAAGATTTTGGAGTGGTCTAGTCAAAGTCTGGTCTTTGGTGTGATTTAGATGCTCAGGTTGATGTTAAACGAGCCAAAATTCCTCCACAGTGATGTTGAACAGTGTTTACCAGTTATTGTAAACACTTTATTACAGTTCTTGATCTCATGGTTGGCACAGCCAGTTATTATGCTTTGTGGGGAATTAATTTTTCATATGTAGGATTACGTTTTTTAGGATCACAGATTTTTTTTTCCCCTAAAAAATGAAGTCATTGTTTAAAAACTATATTTTGCATATACATCTTTGTCTAACATCAAAATGTGTTTACTTTCACCGAACACCTGCGGTTACAATTTTGTACGTATTAAATCCCATTAAATAAGATGTATTACTTTTCATATATTCACATATGCGATTATAAAAATACTATCCAAAGCTTTTATATGCATTTCATTAGTCTTATTTTTTACATCCAAATCAAAGGAGAATATAAAAACCATTACATCTGAATGCACTTTGTGTGGATGCTTCAAACTAGCAATAATTGTCTTCAAAGCACCCAGATCCAGCTGTGATGGACATGATTTGTTGCATGTGTGCCTCTGGAGGCTTAGTTTCCGATGCAGCGAGCAGACAAACCCACATTTGCTGTCGGGCCACAGATTGATGCTCGCAGGAACCCAGCTGGTTACAGACTGAGACAGGAAATAACACTCTAATGATTGGCTTTAATTGAAAAATGAGACTCTTCCTAGAGAGGGCACGCTCAGGTTAGGAGGTGAGTGACGTAGGAAGACGTGGCACCGATCGCTCTAGCATGAATCACCTGCTCGTTGCAGACTGAAATAGCCCAGGCAGGCAGAGTGGGCTGATAATGAGGTCTGTTTTTAATAAACACTGACTGAGGATGGCACTGCTGCCTGCTCTGCTCTGCATGGATGAATGTCCTTTTCCACCTTCTGTGAAAATCAGCCCCACCAATTCTTCCGTGAATAGCATACGCCCTTCAGATCCAAAGCCCACCCCTACCTCTGCCTGCTTCTCATCACATCACCCCCGGGCACTTAGGGAAGCAGCTCAAAGCTCTGCCGTATGTTTATCCAATCATATTTCCCTGCCACGACCACAGAGCTGGGCCTCCTCGCAGTGTCCAGTTTAATTTTTCCATGGAGCCATGCTGGTGAAAGCTCTGCGGCTTGGGGTTCAGGAGTGTCGTGGAGTTGAGATGTGCTTCCTGGCGGGTGAGCCACGAGGGTGGATCCATCTCTGAACGGGAGGGAGGGGGCGATTTATGATGGGAACCCTGTTATTATGGCCATCTGCGTACATAGTTATTGCACTGGTGCTGTGTTAAACATGAAGCTGTTACCATGTTAGATCTGGTAACTCCAACTTTCAGGTTTTTGTGGCCTTTTTCTTTTCTTTTCATTGATGGCCAAAGGTCGGAGGTTGTTTTTCATTTAGCGCAGTGCTTTTTGATGCCCTCTGTTGTGGCTGTGAAGCTGAACACGCTCAAAGCAAAGACGGTTTTTCATTTGCTTGTTGTGCCCTAAAATTTAGGGCTTTGAGTTCTGTGTTTATAGACGATTGTAGTGACAATTTTAACCCGTTTAAAACACCAGCGTGAGGCGGCTTTAGCGAATGCTCTGTTTGCTGAAAATGTCCACACTGATGCAGAAAAGTAAAATAATAAATCAAGGGAGCAGAATGGCACTATGTAACACACTGAGATGAGATGGTGTTGAATAAAGTCGTTGGTTGTGAATATGCAAGAATCTGAATCTTTCAGTCATATTTGCAGTCCCTGTGCAGTTTCCTGATGATTACTGCCATTTTTTATTTTTATTTTTTGCATAAGCTGGACCCAAAGAGCTCAAACCACTGATGAAGGGTTTAAAAGACTTAGTCATTAGTCATAGAGAGTGGAGTGAATGATGAAAAGACTGGTTAATGGTGCAGAGCAGGGAGGTCTGCAGAAGAAGAGAAAGGAAGTTGACTGAAGATTTTGGTGCAAGTTTTGATTTGATTCAGAAGTCTTAATAATTTGCGGTTGGGATGTTCCATCCAGGGAGAGAGAGTGTCGATGTAGTGTGGGCAGCTATGTCGGTTAAAGGTAAGTCTTTGCCTTTGTTGTTGTAGCAGTAGTCCATTTGGATCCGGTGAGAGAAGCCGGCTCTACACACTCCTTGGGGAAAAGCTGGTAACTACTTTGGGAAACAACATAGAGATTTAAAGCAGGGAACAAAGGATATAAAATATTACTGAGCACAAAGCACTGAAGTTAGGGTATTTACCACAATGATAGCGACAGCAGAGAGTGGGTGCAAAAGGCAGTCTTTAACTACAGCGTCACTGATGCACAACAGCTGTGAGGGTGCCCAGGAAAGGGGAACTTTCACGAGTAACCACCAGCTCATGTCACCATCAAAGAGAATTTAATAAAGGTTTAAGAACCAAAATAACACAAACTTTTCAGGCACACCCACCGTTTTCTCCCGATGAAGGGAGTCCTCGCTCTGTGACGAGGCTTAAAGCCCAAATACTTCATACCTGAGGGCCTGAGTCACTCGCTGATGTTCTGCTGAGCCTGACTCAGATGAGGACAAACACAAATATACATGCCGACAAGTTCGCACTGAGTCAGAATCTCGTCAGCGCCTTCACCCGGCTGGCTGCTGTCCACAGCAGCTTTTAAGTGTGGTGACCCTGGGATCAGGCCTGCATGCCTTCCCCTTTAACTCAGCATGGATCAAAAAAAATGCCCAGCATTCTGGGGGCTTTCAGATGGGCCAGCTCTGCTAAATATATCAGATAGAGAAGGAGGGCGAATTACGCAGAGGACTTTTCTTCTCTCACGCACACAAAAACTATTTTCCAACCACGTTTTAACCCCTGGCGCACCTCCTCCCACCCTAACAGGCCCACTGTGCCCAGTGTGTGTTTCTAATACTCTCAGATGAAGGCTGTAAAAGCCTGGTATGCCTCGTCCTTTGTGCGTGTCCTTTATGTTTTCTGTTTTGTGTTGTTCACTGATTAAAGACACAGAGGGTCTGTAAGTGAGCGAGCAACCATCAGAGACGCAGGTAAAGCAGATGGAAGAAGCAGCCATCCCCGCCGGGCCTCCCTTCCTCCTCATTTGAAGCTCCACCGCTGAACTGTGACCCATCAAGTCGCTCAGCCAAGATGCAGTAATGACCCCCACCTCAGCTTCCACTGCACGCATGCAAAGAAATTGGAAAGCGAGAAGGGGGGCATCTGTTGCACATCTGAACCTTCATGAAATGTTTAAAAGGAGCAGAACACAAAAAACACAAATTCACAAAGATCCAATTTCCTCAGAGGAAAGTTATTTTCGAGTGGAGGTGTAAGCTTAGTAGAGCAGATATCAATTGTTTTGTAAACACACAGGATTAAAATGGATCAGCTGTTCAGGGCTGAAAAAAGGGATATTAATCTTGTTTTCTAAAATTGTTATTAAATAATCCTGTATGCTGCCGGATAAGGTCACAGTGCTGAGGAAAAGCTAAAATAGGAAAACCTTTATGCTTTAAAAGTGAATTATAAAAAGATAAGCTGCCTTGCTTGCTTGCATTTTTATAATTGTGGTCTACAGGGATAAAGCTTTTTGAAGGGGATTGTTTCGGCTGTAATACTGTGAATGACCTCTAGGCCAAACTCTGGCTGCTACACATCCAGCTCTCCGTATACAATCATGATTTAAGCCACTCTTAGACACTCATTAACCTCAACAATAACATACCGTCCGACAACGTTGCTAGGTGTCTTCTTCAAGCAGGGTAAAACTGGTTGCAAAGACGATGCTGCACTAAAAAAGCCTCTCTGTGGTTTCTTTGGTTGCTATCAGATTGTCAGGGTTGCCTGTAGTTTGCATGGAAGACTCTGACTTCTCTGCAAACACTTGCAAACTAATCGCAGAGCTGTAGTGGGAGTTGAAAAAGTGTGATGCAGGAAAACAGGAAACAGAGATCAGTTGCCTTCAAAAAAAGTCGGACCTTTTGGAATATGTTGGTTGTAAGATGAATTTTCTCTGTGCAGGTTTAAGTCTGCATCAGTGACAACACCAGCCACAGAACCACATCCTGATCCTGTGTTTTTTTTGGGGGGGGGGGGAAGCAGGAAGGACGTTTACTTTTGTGTAAGGTAGAATGACTTTCTTTGTCTCCTTATTGCCAAAATGTTATATTCTGGTAGAGTTTGGGTTCAGATTTTCATTCATGATGACTGACTTACATTAAATTATGACCTCATAAAGCCCCACGTCCACGCTACTCCATCCACATGGGCAAAGCCTAAAGCAGTGACAGGTTGCCCCCTGCAACATTTGAGATTCAGCTGATCTGATGCCATCATCCCAGGATTCCCCTGAATGTTTGGAGTTGAAGTCTCCATGGATCCGATCTGTTTACTTTCCTCTTCTCCCTTACTCTCTTTCTCACGGTATTAATCGTGTGGGTGGGGTGGGGTGGGGGGGTTACTTCACTGATTGACTTCATTCATCATCCCTCATAAGTCTTTTCCAAGATAATGCATTTTCAAATTTATTTCATTTTCTATCAGAAAGATGTGAAAATGTTTTTTATATTTTTGTGACAAGATATCTGATCCTGCGGCGTAGTAATCTCCCCACAGCGATCGGTGATTATGGGAAAGAAGAAAATGCCAGAGTACATTGAGACACAATGTTTTTATTCATATTTAATCGAAGCCACAATCTTTCCCTGACTTTAACTGGACTACTTTTGTTGTCTGAACCTGACCACAGACGGGATTCTGGACATGAGTCATTTGCTCTGTGCTACGTGCCCTCCATCCACCCCAGCAGCCTCCCGTTCATGAATGCGCTGCTTCATTCTTTATTAGAAAGAATGCAATCTGATTGAGTTACACGTAGATTTAGTTGAGGGGATTTGAGATGATGAGCTACTATATTTTAGGAAACGGCATCATTGTGGTGTAAAGAGAAGAAATGCCATATAAAATGGTCACATGATGTATCCGCACCGTCCTCAGTGCAGCAGGACAAGAGCGAATCAGAGCATGATTTTAATTCCTTTCAGCTGCATTTCAAGAAGGGACAGATATTATTGGATTGTCTGGCACATTGTGTATGTTTTCATGGCCTAATGCTCTTGTTGTTATGAGCTGATTTGGAGTTTGAAGTTGTAACCATGGTCCCATTTTCTGAATATCAAAGATCCAAAACAGCCGTCAGTGGGTTTGCCTGAGTGAATTAAGCCATCCATCACCCCAGATAAAGAATTTATTCACTATTATTCATTTTAGTCAAAAAAAAAACAACCCAAGAAGTCACTGAACGAACTGCAAACAGTACTAAACATTTAATTATTATAAAAATGCACACTCAAAGAATAGGAATGGAGGGTTTCACCAAAACCAGCTGATGATTCAAACATTCATTGTACAGCTCATTTCAATAAAGTTTTATTCACAACAAATCACAACAATATATAATGATACAGAGGAAAACCCCAACAATCAGATGGGCCCCTCTGAGCAAGCTGTTCAAACTCCCTTTGAACAGGAAGAAACCTCAAGCAGAACCAGGCTCAGGGAGCTGCAGCTATCTGCCAATGCAGATTAGTGTGTAAATATACAGGGACAGAAAAAAAGGTCAGTGAAGAAGAAACATTTATGGGAATACCCCAGGAGCCTGGTACTATTGCAGAGAATTCAGGGTCATCTGATCCAGCCCTAACTATAGGCTCTATCAAAAATGAAAGTTTTAAGCCTATTCTTAAAAGTCGAGTGGGTGTCTGTTTCTCGAATCCAAACTGGAAGCTGGTTCCAGTGAAAAGGCCTGAAAGCTGAAAGCTCCGCCTCCCATTCTCCTTTTAAATGTCTAGAAACCACAAGTAAACCAGCAGTCTGGGAGCAAAGTGCTCTCTTGGGTTGATACGTTCTTTGAGGTCTTTAAGATTAGATGGTTATTCAAGACCTTGTCTGTGAAAGTGTAAAAATGGCAGGGAAATCCTTTAATTAAAAAAAAAAGTATTTCAATTCCTGGGGTGGTGATGTCAGCGTGATTTGAACAATGAAGAGTAAACTAGTGTATTTATGGACTTCATGTAAAGGTTTTTTGTGCTTTTGTAAAGCCACCGTGAATTCAAATATTTATTCTTGAAATTACACTTATATTTTGCATATTTTAAGATTTCAAATTTAAATTTATAAGCTCATGAACTGAGAAGTGTGACACCCCCAAGTTGGGGATTAGTCATTGAAACAGACCTTTAAAGAGATTCGATTTGATTCGAGATTCAATCAGAAGTGGCTCAAACATAGACTTCCATGGAAGGATCTGCTTAGTCACACGTAGCCAGAGCCACATGTTAATCCCAGATGTTGCTCTCTCTGTAAAGGAAGCTGACACATATGTTACTGCTACTTTCCATCTGATGTGAAACACTGACTTCTTCTATTTATAGCAGATAGGGCTCACTGCAGCTAATAATAGCGGGTTTTTATAACCTGGTGAGCATGCAAATGCTTTATTTTAACCATCCTCATCTTTTATTAGAGCCAAAACTCATTTTGTCTGTTTGGACAGAGAAGCAGGAAAAAAATTCCAGAGTCAACAGATCCCAGCTGAGCATTGTTTTGTTGTTTGTCCCTGTTATGTATCCATGTTATTGGTCGTGCCCTGTAATTTTCAGCTGCTGCAGACTGGCAGCGTCACCACCCGATGACATCAACCCTCCGAAACCCAGACGTGAACTAATTTTACCTGGCAGCGCTCGCTCTGTCAGCACCACAAAGACAAACAGTACAAAATGTGTTCCTACTTCTTCTCTGTTTGTGCAGGTATTGGGTAATTCTGGGGTTAGCTGTGTTATGCAGTGAGGCTTGCATGGCAGCCTTATATGGAGGTAACTCGGTGGGGGTGTTTGTCTTTTAAGCACATGCCTCTCGGGCCCCAAAAACACTGCTGAATTGAGATGCTGGTAAGAAAACAGCACATTCTAGTTGTTTTTATTATCCCTAAATATGCACTCAAGTGTCATAAAATAGCAGTATGATCATATAATTTGACCTTAGAAGCAGAAACTCGCTCCAGAACAACAAACAAAATGTGCACAGTGGCTTCCATTTACTGTGCACCAGAAAGAAAAGTCTCTCTGCGGTTATAAACTGCCCTTCGCTCAGCATCGGGTCACAGTTTGTCAAGATTATTAATGGTATCACTTTCTGTCTCAGCTGAGCTCAGGCTTCCTGCTGTATCTTTTAGATAAAAGCACGATTTTGTATTCCTTCTTTAAATTGATGGTGTTTTTTACATTTTAGTTCAGATATATACAGTAAATCACCGCCCCTTGCTGCTCCTCTCTGTTCTCTTGAATTGTCTTTAATAATTAATAGGACTGCTTTCTTTACTCGTGCTTGAGCAATTTCTCATCACACCTGGCGTTAGACTCTGCCTGCACCTGCCCCCCACTTCTAGATTAAACCGCCCAGGCACGAAACCAAAGACGATCACATGTCTGTACGGAAAATTTAATCATTCACAGAAATATTTCACTTCCAGCCTGTCTGTTTTCATCTGACTCTTAAAGCAAACAGTTGTCAGTTTCCGAGGAGCTGGGTAATGATCTCAAGCACAGCAGAAAAACCACCAAGGGATGGCTCGGAAAGGGGGAAACGGAGGATTTGACTCATATTGAAATGTTGTGGGGAGGATTTGAAACTGGCTGTACATGAAAGGAAACCTTCACAGCTTCCAGTTGAAAGGATTTTACATGGCAGAATGATCAGAAATTTCAGCAAACGAGTCGACAGTCATGCATAACACCTACAAGAAGTTACTTCTTAAGTAATTAAAAGGGACAAGATTAGCTCCTGATACCAATGCTATACTTACGTTTTCAATCTGTTGATGTATTTGTTGATTAAATCATAAAAAAAGCACATTTCCTTGTGGCTGTGTATCACTTTTATCTGTAGGCACGGCATCAAAGTGAATAAAGTCAGAAAAGCCACTTTTTCATGGAAAATGTGTGCGTTTTTTCATGACCGTGGCTGATGAGCCGTGTAGAGAACACAAAAATAGAAACATTGTTGCATTTTCTCTTACAGCTCAGTAACATTGTGGTAATCATGGAGAAATAAGTTGAAAACAAGGCAACAAGAAAGTATGAAAATAGCTTGTTATTACCACCTAATGCAGGGGTGTCCAAGTCCAGGCCTCGAGGGCCGGTGTCCTGCAGGTTTTAGATTTCACCCTGGGTCAACACACCTGAATCAAATGATTAGTTCATTACCAGGCCTCTGGAGAACTTCCAGGCATGTTGAGGAGGTCATCAAGCCATTTACACCAGCCGTGTTGGATCAAGCACACATCTAAAACCTGCAGGATACAGGCCCTTGAGGCCTGGAGTTTGACACCCCTGACCTAATGTCACGATCTGGGTGACATTCTGCTTGGACTCTGTGGTTTTCCCACCCCTTCTCTGTAAAGCTTGTTAAATTCATTACTCGTGTGTCCATTGAGTCTGTTTTGGGTCCACTCCCACATACCAGCCTTTTAGCCTTGACACTTAACTACAAAGTAATATCAGTAACATTCAAGTATTTATCTTGTATCAACAGCTGAATAATATTACACTTAAATGTATTTAATTGAGTAACAACAGGCCAGAAACTGGGGGGACATTGTGGAAACAAACATATGCCTATTAGCAACATATATATATTTATGAGAACATATTAACCTGCTGTAAATAAATCTATATATTTGAACTTTTACATACTAACTTATGGTAGTATCCCCATAATAACAGGGTAATATTGATTGATTCTGTAACATATTAGCAGACTTTTGCCACATTATAATGCTGGAATTAATCCTAATGTCCTCAGCATTCCTCTTTGTAAGACGTTAACTATGTAACTACTCTTTAAAATTTTTGTTATATTTTAAAACACAGTGCTTCTCTGCTTCATAAAAAGAAATCCATTTAAAATGACGAATCACACAGTCGTTTGGCTAACATGGCAGACCTTTGTGCTGTTCCACCGACTGACTTGACTGAATGCATCTTGACTGAAAAACCAATAGATCCAGTGGCAGAGGGCTGATTGTAAGGGTTTTTTGGCCCTAATGCTAGTCGCTCCAATAAAAGGTTCTTGTTTTTTTAAAGTTCAGTGTTAATGTTACACTGAACTTTGATATCCCACCATTTGAATTCTTCCATTTTTTTTATAACTTATGACCGCTCTATGTGTTTGTCACTTTAGCATGCAAACTTTACAGCTGTTCTCTTCTGTTTTTGCTTCATAGACGTCATAAAAATCTATTGGTAGTATTTTAATTGAATCAGGTCAGACCCAGTTGTGAAAATTGGACTGGACATTCGCTGTTTTGGGGGCAGAAGCCATATATAAAGTCAAGTTGTTTTTTTAACAGGCCTTATTTTATGGGCTTAAAGTGTATAAATGGTCAGCAGAAGCAGTCAGTTGCCTCCACGTTGTGTTTGGGAATGAGGAGAGCACAAAGTGAAACAGAAATAGCTCAGGCGTCCACCGATTGCATCAGCCCTCTGAGCTCTGTAAATTTTGTTTAGTCTTGCCGGTGCTTAATGTAAGAATGATTCACCCCTGGTTTTATGACTTAATGAATTCGGGGGAAAGTTACTGTGTAGCTGAGTCTAAATATTTGCATGGAGTCATACACATTTTACTCAGAGTAGATCATATGTACACCCACAGTGAGTACTGTGGTTCCTCCTCTTGCTGGAAAAGGCAGCGTCAACGTTGTCTGTGAGTTTTTTTTCTCTCTGACAGTCTTATCAGTGAAGACATGATCTCTGAGACAGCGAGACAGCCGACAACTATGTTTTTTAAGGCTTTTATCAAGAGTTGACGTTGAGCTTAAAGTGTAAAACAGTATCTTCCCAGACTGCTGACAAAGCACCGAAATACGTGCTGTACTTTAAGACAAACCCTGTTCATTTATCAACGTGTAGATGATATAAGCAAACACGCTGGTAGTATTTATCAAGAGGATGAGTTGAGTTATCTCTCTATATACTATTGACCAGATGGATTTTTCTTACATAGGCTAGAATAATGATGCTGGGGCCCGTTTTATCTTATGTGAATGAGACATGTTTTCTTTGTTGTGTTATACAGGACTGATGATCTCTGTAATTTAACGTTGTGTACCAGCCTTTCTTTAAAACATCAGCGATATCTTAAAAGACAAAATACCTATATACACATATTTCAAAAGGATCCATGTACAAACAGAAAACATATGACAAATGTGTCATTACGATGCATAGAAAATGATTGGTTAAAGGGTGGGTTGAACCAGTGTAGATGGTTTTAAAAGTGAGTCAGACTGCACTGTTTGTCCAAATGTTTACATCCCAATTTATTCTCTGGTTACAAATAAGTGACAGTATAGGTGGTTTCACTTCTTAAATACACCAGAAGTGCATCAGTGTGGCTGGGTTTGCATCCATACATACAGCGGGGTATTCATCTGCACAGGATAGACTTGAATAACTTTCCTGGTCTTTGGACTTTTACTGTTGCACACTTTTGTTTCTGTGTTTTTGACCATTCCTAATTAGGAAATGTTTGCATGCTAACCAGCCGAGCTAGCACTTATGAACGTTATGAAGTCTTTCGCCTTTATGTATAACATATTTCAAAACATTTGGAGCTCTGCAGACTCAGATAACTCAAACTTCACAATGTGATAAAGGTCTTAAAAACAGCTACAGCTGTGGGATTCTTAATTTCGACCTGTTATGCTCATTCCTAGGTTTTATATATTATATTTTTATTCTGCACTAGAGTTACTTTGCCTGATTCACATTTTAAAATCCGTCTTTTTAAACGGACCTTGGTTGTACACTGAAAAAAAATTGGAGTGACATTTACTTAAAAAAAGCTAGGCAACTTTTTCCACACAAGTGCTTGTAATCTTTACTCGGGCTATTTCTAAGTAATATTTACTTACTAGAACCATCTATTTTTTATGTGAAATACACAAGTAAATTGCACTGGCAATACTCATCTATAGGTTGTAACTTTTACTCAGAATACCATTGCATCCAATTACAAAACCCAAGTGAACATTGCTGATATTTCTTTGTGTTTCTTACTCATCTTTTCTTTGTTATATTCTATGTAATTATTAAGTAATATTTATTATGAATGTACTAGTTAATATTAATCGAATTGAATAAATATTCTTATTATTCTATTAAATAATAAATCAATATTTTCCAAAACAAATATTTGCAGCTTAAGAGACACTTTTATTTCACAGTTGAAATGGCATAGATATATTTAAAATATCTACATAACATTATAACCACAAAAAACATGGCCATAGAACTTCTTGATCGCAAATTTCAAAACAGAGCATATACACATATACAAAAAACAAAACAAAACATGCTATTCAAAAACTCAGTGTGCGCTGTCCCCTTTCTTCTAATCAACTTTCAGAACACATACATCAACTCTGTCCATTAACAGTTGCAATCACTACCTTTGCAGACATTCTCAGAACGTTCAGGACAGAAAGAACTTGTATAAAACTGAGCAACATTTGAAATTACTGTCAGAAAACAGACAAAATGCAAACAAATTAATTGTACTGGACAAAAGCACAAATAACACTGGAACACTCACGCTAAAAGTTTCTTGTGGAGAGACTGGACCTTTGGTGACATTTTAAGGATGTCAAGCTCAAGAAACAGCTTCTGAAATACCTCAAACGTATATTTCAGTTTCAGTGGGTAACTTAAGTTGACAGCATAGATGACACCCATGAGCAGGAGGCAAGCGTTTGTCACACTTCCGCAGTCCTCCAGAATTTCTGTCCCCTCAATGATGACCGACACGTTCACAGGATCTTGGTTTTCCTGTGCCACATTGGGATGGATTACGATGATCTTCATCATGTGATTACTGCAGTCCTCTTTCAATGCTTCTTGGCTGACGTCCTCCTGTGAAAACAAACAAACCACAATTAGAAATAACTAGAATAGATTCCAAGTAAAAGAAAAGGTTAAGAGAAAAAAAATGTAAAAATAAAAAAGAGGTATACCCAATTTAGTATACTCAAATCAAACAATATTCATATGGCACTTTTCATACGTAAAGTTACAGAACGTGCTTCACAGAGGCTGACCCTGAGACAAAGAAAATCCCTTTTGGGGGCCATCCAGCCTGGAGCTGTCCATGGGACGGCACGCGTGTTGGTAGACCAGAACCATTAAATCATTAAAATAGGTTATAAAGGTATAATCAAATTAAATACTCTTTTGCTCATAAAATAAAGTTAATAAGTGATCGTTAAATAGTCAGAAAAAAACCAGACAAAAGGCAAGTTAAAGTTTAAGGCAGATAAGATAAAGATTAAATATGATTTAAAAAATAAAGGGTAAGAGCATAAAGATTTAAGAAATTAGTTAAAAGCCTGATTGAAAATATTAATCTTGAGTCTTTTTTAAAAAACATCACGAGTGTAGAGAATCTTTGACCTTCAATATATCATCACAAGTGAAGACCAGATTATAAGGTTAGACAATTTTAATACAGTCATTATGATCATCAGATACCTGATGGTCTTTGATCAGCTCCTCTCCACTCTCTCCAAGATACTCAACTAAGCAACGAATGATAATGTCCCTTCTGCCATCGACATGATGCTATTAAACCCAAAAAGAAAATTTATTGCAGAAAATACACAACATAACATATGTAACATACATACATAACAGCACATACAGATGTAAACAGAAAGTTACCCATGGAGAATGTAAGCCTGCAGCTACATTCTAACGTTGTGAAGTGTACAACTTAACATGAATTTCTCAACGATGTGTGTTAAGACAAGAGTCCAGTGCATGTCATAATCTGTGGGTCCAGAAACTGTCTCTGCCCAGTGAGGAAAGTTTTCTGCCTCATCACTGGACATGCAAATGAATTTTTTGCAACATATCAGTACCTCCTATCACAATATTAACCAGTCAACAAATCCTGCCACAGAGTGCGCCCCCAAATTATCTGCCACCACACTGACCACAGTCCCTTTAATGGCTTTCCCTAACGCTGGAACAAAAAGACCATCTTTCTCCAAGCTTTGGATATCTGTTAACAGTGGCTCTAAAACTCGCTGGAATCCAAACTGCTTGGTGTCTTCAGCCTTACACAGAATTGCAAGGTAGATTGATGTCAATGTGGAACGTAACTGCACCGGAATGTTTCCCAACACCCAATAGACAGCTGTGACTTTGTGCTTTTTTCGAGATGTCCCAAGAGGATTACATACCTCAAAGTCATCAATGTACAGGATGAGACTCACTCTGTTCTCCTCTACAGAGAAAAACTTGTTGTTTTGGTAGTGAGATCCATCACGAAATGTCTGGTACTTAAAGTCATTTTCAGTTTTTTTTTCACCTTCAAATGTGTTTTCTTGAAAAGACTTACTTAGGACCTGCACCAAGGAGGGCAATATTGGGACATACTGGAAGGTTTTGCCCTTTTTTTTTTAATCAAGTATGTGTTCTTCTGGTTCAACAACTGAAAAATGCTTCTTCATAAATTCTCTTCTCTTGTAATAAGTTGTGAAAGGGCCACCTGTCCCCAAGGCAGTACTTATAGGGTGTGTCTCACAAAGATTTTTCACTAAATCTGAGATAATGGCTGGATCCAGATCACAGTTATGGCTTTTCAAGGTGGACACCACCACATCTCTTAAAAGTGGACCAGATGCAGAGGTGGATATAAACTGAAGCTCATCTACTATTTCATCAATGCATTTGTTTGGGACATTGAACATGCTTTCTAACTTTAAAAATAGATGGCCAAATTTCTCTTTTATATCTTGAGACAACTCCTGTGGTTCCCCATCCCAAAGCTCTAAGCTCTCTTCCACATAGGTCTCATCCTGAGCAAACATGGGTTCATTAGGTTTGCTTTTTAATACTTCAGTTTTAAAATCCTCAAGGGTGTGTGACTGGTGTTTTCTGTGTCTATGTGTAGCAAAGGTGGAATAAATATTTGTACTGAAGTTGCAGTCTTTGAAGACACATGCAACTACTTCAAACTTCCTTAAGTGGTTGTTAAGATGCTCAAAATACTGCTTCTCTGAATTAAAAAAAACAGAGCAGCAAAGTAGACAAGTAAATGAAAGAGGTCCACTTTGTGTGACCAGCTTCACATGGTGTCGAGACAAATGGGTCTTAAGGGCATTAAATGTTTTAAACGAGCAAGGGCAATCAGTGTGAAGACAAGGGACTGACTGGCTGCGACCACCATTTCCATGCTTTAGTCTGTAGTGTTTTAACAATCCCAACCTCTTCTCTGACTCAAAGCTACATATCTTACACAGCCATCTCATGTTGTGGCACCTTAAACAGACAAATTATGTGACAAGTTAAACCTAATCGTTACTAATTTGATCTTACCTTGTGGAGTTCAAATTAGCAGTCAGAAGGTCCTATGTTCTGTAAAAAAAAAAAAAAAAGAAAAAAAAAGAAAAAAGGTTATCTATATGCTTTTCAACTAATTTCTACTAACTCAAGGATGCACACTGATATTAATTTTTTTTTTTTTTACATATGTTAGTTCGGTGGCAAATTTAAAACAGGTCAATATGAAGACTTGAGTGAAATCGAGTGCGTATATCGTTTTTTGTTTTGTTATTTTTCAAAATACACCTCATGGCAGCTGTGCAGCAATTATTTTAAACTGGACCGTGGTCGTTTTATTCACAAAGACGTTAGTTAAGGCAGCAGGCGTGTGTTGTTTAGGTGGCCATCTAAGCTGTAAAGTGCTGTGGGAAATTCTGGACATACCTCCTGCCAGGAAAGTTAGTCAGCAAGTCTAGCAGGAAAATACACTATTTGCTAGCGCAGCTTCTTTCAGTGCGGAGAAACTGACTTAAGTAGGTGAGCCAACAGGAACGTACAAAGTTTGTTCCGCTTAAAACTTACATTCATGGTTCTACTTCTTCCCATTTCCGTCAAGTCTGCCAACCGTCGAAATGTGAACCATGGTATGTCTGAAGAAAGACCGCTCAAATGTGGGGAGGGGCTTTGACGTCATGCTCCGAATGCAGAGAAGGTGGCCATATTCACTGATGTCACTCCATTACATTTTACTTGGAAATATCAACTAATTAAGCCAATGAATTGGTTTAGTGAATATTACTTGGATCGAATGATTCAATTTACATACAAAACTGAGGACACATAATTACAAACAATCCTCAAGTAATGCACTACAAGAAAAACTGCTATTTTAAAGTAATAGCACTGAATTTGTATTTTTTTGTAAAATTTATATAGCTAATTGAAATAATAATTACAGGGCCAAAAAAACATTTTTTTCAGTGTAGCGTCTCAGCTAATCCTTTGTCTAAAACAAGCCATTTCTCCACGCGTACTTCGGAGCAGCTTTTCGGGCACTGTGTTCTTGTTTGCAGTCTTCTGATTGGCCAAAATTTCTGTATACTTAGGGTTTATTCAATTCTGTTCGTTTTCTATGGTGACAAATCACAACAACGGTCGTGATTTGTAAGGCCTAACTATCAGAGGGTCCTCTGTGAGCAAGAACATGGTGACAGTAGGAAAGAAAAACTCCCTTTTAACAGGAAGAAACCTCTTTGAGCAGAACCAGGCTCAAGGAGGGGCAGCAATCTGCTGCGACCCATTAAGGGTGAGGGGAGGACAATATGTATCAACACCTGTTGCTTTGTGAAGCTCTTGACACTGTTTCTTGCATTTTCACATTTTTCCAAAAATGAAGCAAAACTCTTTGTTTTAAAAAATAATTTTGTGCATGTGGATCTAGCCTTAAATCCATTTGTTTTAAGCCAACTTTCTTCTGATCCTTGCAAACAGACGGTTTGACCAGCCGGTATGACCACCTTTAACCTTCATCACAGCATGAACTCTCTCAGGGAAACATTCTGGTAAATTCTTTAAGTATTCTTCAGGGAAAGTTCTTCTTGAAGGACCTTCTGTTCTTTTCTTCTGTTCTTTGTCAAGATGATCCCACACTGCTTTAATAAAGCCGAGGTCCGGGCTCTGGGAAGGACAGTCCATGACTGATGGTGTTCCACTGTGCGTTTTTCTATCCAGGCATGCTTTTAGTCCACTGGCACTGTGTTTGGGATCATTATCATGCTGGAAACTGAAGCTACTGCCAATCAGATGTTGTCCAGATGGTATTGCAAAGTGGATCAAAATCTCACACTATATTTCTGACAAAATCTCCAACACCACCGGCTGAAATGCAGCCCCAAACGGATGACAAACACTGTTGTAGCGCTCTCCTGAGGTCCTCTGTACATATTGACTGCAATTTGAAATAAAATTTTAAAATTTGAATTCATCACTCCATGAAACCTGCTGCCACTGATTTTCAGTCCAGTTCTTGTGTAATTTGGAATACCTCACCCTGCACGTTTCCCTTACTTAAGAACATCATCGTGACAGCCACCCTTCCACTGAGGCCATTTGTGATGAGGCTTCAGTGAACAGTAGATGGAACTAACTGAAGGGCCCGCTGATTCACTCCGGTTCTGTGTCAGCTCTTTTTAAAGAGGGTGTCCAAATTTGCAATGTCTTGGTCCAACAAACTTTCTACTATTGGGTCCACCTTTATGTAAATGCAACGCCAAGTGGTTCATACTGAAAGAAAGACATTTAATCAAATGGAAATCCTTTCCATGTTTTTTTAAATTCATAATCTGTTTTCTTTATTGTTTGATTTTCTTTGTGAGTGTATAACTAAACTGGAAAATGAATTATTTTATTGACTTCAATTTGAAATATGTAAAAACAAACTTCCAGAAACACATAAGCTGCTCTGTGAGGCTGCACAACACACTGTTGTACTTGGTTTTGGGCTAAATGCTAAAACAATCACCAAGTACATTATTTACCAAATAGAGCTTCCAAGTTCCACTTGTGGTGAATTTAAACTTCTTTAATTATTATTATTGGAACGTTACCATTTCCACCTATTCTCCCTCCAAGGGCATCGAGTGCTGCAGTTTTGGGAGAATTTGGTGGCATCACAGATAAACCAACAATGTGTCCTTTGGAATCAATGCTTTAACATGACCTCTTGGCTTCATCTGCATACAGTGAGTCAGATTAGGTTGCATTTTTCAGCGTGCAACCAAACCACGACCTTTTCCTAAACTTCAACAGCAAATGAAAGTGGAAGTAAAAAGTGAGTTAAAAGGAAACTAAAGGGAAAAAAAGAGTAACGGTAAAGTGAGGCAATAATCCAAGCCAGACACAGCAGTTAACAAAAACTGTGATTTAGCTGCTGTCTCGACTTGTTGGTGGAACCACAGTTGCGAAACCTTGGACACTTATTTCAGAATATGCATTACTGGGATAACTGGCTAAACATGAAGAATGTAAAGGATGAATTTCTCCCTGAAACAAAACAATCTTAAAGTGATTTAAAAGCAACTTTGACAAAAATTATAACAACTTGGAACCGATCATTACAGCTGACTCTTAGCTTCCTGAAAAATGGGTGGAGCAGGGATCTGTTCTTGACTTGAGTGGAGTTGAGGCTGTGACTTAGCATGCTATATTTTATTATTTAACACTAAATAGAAAAAAGCACCTGAGACAAACAGCTTTGAATGTAATCTTGATTTAATAATGGAAGTACAAAGAGTACTGAGAGATTCCCAAACTTAATACAATTCCTTGTGAGTGGGACAGAAATGTGTGTAACAAAATAAATGGCAATCAGTCCAATATTTCACTTTAAAAACAAAAAGATGACTACAAAAGCCAAAGATAAACTCTCTGTGAATCATTAATGTGCTAAATTTCATGGCAATACAGTCAACAGTGTGATGGTGTCATTGGAAAGATCAAGAGTCTCACAGTCAGGAGCATTTCACCAACAGAGAGCATTTGTTGAGATGCGTCAGTGTCAGAGTAGATGGCAGTTTAGAAATTCGGAATAAAAGCTAACCTACAACAGAAAAGAAACACAAATGCAGCATGTTTCATCCCCATGTTGTAAACTTCACCGTGCAGCAGTGGATTCATACAGAGGAACAGCCAAAATCTGAAACTTCACTTATAATAACTTAACTCCCCCCAGGAGGCCTATATTCATCCCAGGGCCTCTATAACTCGTCTGGAGAGTCGGGGAAAAGGATGCCAGCGGTATGTGGGTGATACAGACAAGCTTAACACCGAACTTTCCAGAAGTATAAATGTTCCCGACGCGTTTTTACTCAGCGGAGCAGCCAAAACCATCCCGTCCCAGTAGTCCTATCAGTGTCTGGGATCTAGCCTTACAGATCCTGCTGCAGGACGAGTGAGACACAGTGACCTGCATTAACCTGCTGTGTAGATCACGCTGCAGCCTGTCTGGCCTCTTTCCATCACAGCTCCTTTTAAAGGTCCAGGTAAGCTATGAAATGCAGCAGCCTGTGTCGCTAAACAGCAGCAGTATTCAACCATTCTACAAATGACTGAGAGGTATTTATAGTTTCCACTGAGTATACGTACATACAGTTTGAGACAAAAAGCTTTGGGGTTACCAACAAAGACCTCCACTGAGATAAGAACCCTCATGTTTTGTTGAGGAGGCCTCAGACAGGAGATGAGTGTGTTTTAGAGGACAAATACCTCAGTATATCTGTTAGCGTATCTCAGGCTAACAATGTGTCACTCTTATCAACCGTATAGACTCAATACACACTAGACAAGCGCAGATACTTAAGAGTGCTGTGAGCAGCACGAGGCCTTCGAGCTCACCATTTGTACCTCTAGCAAAACTGGCCGTGCTCCAGTTTTCTGTCAAACACAAAATTCTTTGGTAGATGATTACAGGTTTAGAGACACAGTAGTTTGAGTGTTGGGTGAAGTAAACCATTAAAGGGGAGCCGTAAGGGGCCGAGCTGGATGTGCACAAGGAACTCAGTGTAGTTTCTAAAGAAAATGTCTTTTATTTTACCCCGAAGTGAAAAAAAGACATTGCAAAAACCAAAATGATTCTTTGGACCCACAAAAGGCTAATTTAACAGAACTAAACACGAGTTGTTATGCCAGCACGGCGTAGTAAGTAAACACTTACATGCAGGCCGATGAAACACTGGGAATAAACACTAAGAAATGATCCAATAATAAAAAAACAAACTCATCAGTCAGTTAAGCTTCTTTGATTGAGCTGAAAATAAATCCAAATGATTAAACACGCCAGCTTCAGCCAGATCACCCCTGCACCATAAAACCAAAGGAAGAAGTCAACATTTAACAAAGTTTATAAAGCAGGATAATCGTGAATATTTTAAATTAATTATATGTTGTCATTTATGTTTGTGTCTCTGTGCAAGTGTTGTATAGCTGCAGATGTCACAGGGCCCTATTGTGCTTTGCCTTATTTTCCATTATATTTATACTGGTACACGGTTGGATTGCTCATAATTAACAAGGCCAGAGTTTCAAGCAATGAGGTCAGGGTTGTGAACTCCCTATCAGGCAAAAGCTCAGGCTAGAAGATGGCTTCAAACACTCAGATTCAAGGTTTTTTGTTTTTATACTCTTGGTTCTGAATACTGTCATAGGGACGGGCCATCCCTGTGGTATGGGTGGAGAATCTTCATAATGACTTTCAAGCTTGTTAAACTGTGAAAACTCTGTTTTTGCCTTATATACTGTATTTCCATGTATGCACGTTTGCACACGTTTCAATACATCGCTGCAGCTATTTCCCAATTTCCAAGAAAATATAGATATGAGGGGTGGCTCAAGACTTTTGCCCAGCACCTTATATGGAAAACCCATAAAGCAACACAAACGGGAACAGATATGGATGGATAGAAAATGTTAAGTGGGCAAACCTAATTGCCGCCTACATTTATTAAAGCTTATATTAAATGCTCTTTTTGGTCTCCATTCAGTTATTTTTAACTTACACTCAAACACTTTTCACCACCACAAAAATGCTGCGTTGTTGTTCTTATTGCAATATAGAAACACATCAAAGTAAAAAGTTATTAATGAGGACAAGAAAATTACACTCTTGCAGTGAGTGATTAACTCCCTGTTTTGACATTGACCAAAACAGAAAGTCTGTGCCCCGAGGGAGCGTTTTCTCAATGAGAGGCCAGATCCGCCCACGTGCACGGCATGAAGCAGCTCGTCCTCTGTAATGACTCACCCTCTGCTCCACTTTTTTTTTTTTTGCCTAACATTTCTTGCCAGTAGTGAAGATTCGGGCGTCTTTCATCAGAACTGCACTGCCTGAAGGAAGCAGTGAGGATCCCAGATTCCCACAGCTGAACCGCCTCATCACTGGTCACTCAACGCTTATTTGATGTAAACCTTCAAAGGGAGAAGATCCCTCTAATCACACACAGTAAACCATGAGGTCAACCGCTCGCTGCAATAAATTTCCTCTTCTAATACGCAGCTGTTAATCAGTTATGTCTTTTTGTTGTTTCCCAGGACTCGAAGGAAACTGAAAACAATAAGCAAACAGAAACGGCTCATTTAAAGGATAAGAGCGCTAAAAACGGCATCACAATTTTATGAGACCTTTTATTTAGTTTTTATAGGGAGAAAAATCACAGACGGGATGAAGTCAGCTGCATCCTCGGGGGAAGATTTTCTCTGATGCAGGTGTAGCCGTTGGTTGTGGTCAAGCGCGGGCTCTCTCAGGTGCAGCTATTTTCATGTAGAGCCAAGGGGAGATCAAACCCTCGTTCGTTCCCTGATTCAACTCGTGCCACTTCAAACGGGGCGGTTGTTTAAACTGCGATTGTGAACACCTGCCTCCAGAGAGCCATCAAAGGTGAGCTACAATAACCCTGCTTGTGATCCTGTGGGAGCTCCTTGTTCTCACTACAAAGGGAGTCAGAGAGCCTGCCCCGGTGAACTCTGTTTGACTTCACGTTTGTGCACCAGTGCGGTTCTGAACAATAGAGTTTCAGTGTTTGTGTCTGAACTTTTGGGTGGATTAGTGTTGGTACTGCTGGCTATCAATCAAACAGACACATAGTGTATATGCCAGATCCAGAAACAGCTTTCCAACACATATTCTACCTTTAAATACTTGTGGTTGGAGATGAGTTAATTTATCAGTGTGTTGGTTTTGTAGGTCAAATGAGTTTTCTTTGGGGTTTCTGTCAGTGTATTACAACCGCAGTGGTCCCAGTTTTGGCCTTTGAGGATTTTTTAAAGATACAAATGCTACAGTTGAAGTACCTTATCAGCTTTGTGTTGTTAGTAGCCATCTGAGATATACAGAAGGTGCTTGAAAAGACTTACATTTTATAAAGTGATAAAGAACCACAGATTTACCAATAAATAGACAGCTTTGCCTTCATTCTCTTCTCTATTCACCACAACAAACCAGTAGAGCATCTGCATCACTGCCAACACTGCACCAGTTACTTTGTTTATCTCCCTTCTCATCCGACTCATGTACAAGACTCTCAAACTCCTACACTTGGGGGAGCAACTCATCCCCAACCTGGAGACTCCACTGCAACCTTTTCCAGCTGAGAACTTTAGGCTCAGACTTGGAGGTGCCTAATCTCATCCCAGCGGCTTCACACTGGGCAGCCCAGTGTGAGATGAAGGTTTCCAGAAGGGCCACATCGTCCATTGTTTTAGTCTTTATAGTAGAGCTGTCAGTGTTAATCTTGTTAAAATGACGTTAACGCCATAACCCCATTAACGAGGCAAATCTTCATTAGCGAGTTAGCGCGGACCGCCCGTGTGTGGGGCTGAGCGGTGTCAACACGTTAGCGCAGTTAGCTCGTTAACGCGTTAGCGCCCCACGCACGGAAAGGGTGGAAAGTTTTGCTTTTTAGAGACCTGCATTTTTTCACTAAATGCTAGGTGCTGCTGTTCTCGAAGAATTTTAGCATCAGGTAACATTAGATCCAAATATAGTCAGTTCTGATTTCTAAACTTCAGGCTTCAAAACTGGACTTCACTGACCAACTGACCCCCGTCGGTCACAGCAGGTGATTGCTGCTTCCAAGTCTGGTTCTGCTGGAGGTTTCTTCCTGTTAAAAAGGAGTTTTTCCTTCCCACTGTCACCAAGTAGTTGCTCTGAAGGGTTTTTTGATTGTTGTTGTCTTTTTTAGCTATTGTAGGGTTTTTACATTGCAATATAAAGTGCCTTTAGGGGACTGCTGTCATGCTGTACTAAATAAATAAAACTAAATTGAATCGAACTGGTGACATCATGGTGGCTATTTCCATCTTTTATTTACAGCCTTCGGTTGAAGAGTCTGTGTTCAGTTCATGTGAAAGATGTTGCTGTGTAACACATGTCTCGCCATGTGATTGCAAAGGTCAAAGGGTCCCAGTGGCCTCTGTGTGACATCTTCCTTGTCTGACCTCAGGTCAGATTAAGGTCACAGAGTTGCGTCAGCCTTATCTAAGATAAGCGCTGAATTAGTACAAAAACTCCCTACTGAGCAGTAAACATCACAACAGGATGAGATAACGTCTCAATCAGTCAAAAATACATAGTTGGAAATACAAATGATGACATTTTCATCATGTGGGTCTCTGCACTGAAACCACAGACTGGCCCTAACCGGTCTAAATAGATTCAATGAGATAAAGACAGATAAGGTATGCTGTGCTTTCTTACTAAGAGAATGAAAGACTGAAACCTTATCAATATCTGTGCAGCGAGTATTAAGGTAACGTTGCACCCAGCAATGGTTAGCTTAGCATGACAGATGGGAACCAGCTAGCCTGGATTTGCCTAAAGGTGGCAAAATTCACTATGAACACCATTAAAGTTCAATTAATTTAGACTACTTATTGAAATGAGTTAAACTATTAACTAGTTTAATCTAGAACATAGTTTAAATAGAGTGTTCAAACTAACAACTTATCATAGGAACAATATAAAAATAATTGTCATGTAGGAAAAAAAAACTTTTATATTTCTGGATGTCAACTTGAATTTCGAAATAATGTGAGTAGTGTCCTATTTATACTGATGATTGTAGGTATAGGAAATATAGACTGTGGTTGATGGTTTCAGACTATTTTAGAGCCATAGGCATAATGTCGGTTCTTTCTGAGTGACTGAGTTACAAGCTGATACTAACAAGCTTAATTAGCAAACTGCATTTATTTATTAGCAGATACCTGTTAAATTTATAATACTGGTGTCGTACCATACAGAAAGCCTCATTTATCGTTTAGTTTCTATAAAAATGTTTGAAAAGGCTCCAATAACACTGATAGTCCCGTTCGGTAACTTGAATTAGAGTAGTTAATTTGAAGCCTAGCAGACAATGAGGAACACCGTTCAGTTAAAAGGAGTTATTTTTAAAAATTCAGTGTCTTACATTTGTTGTGAGGAGTGAACTAAAACCAGTTTTTGTACTAAGCTGCAAACATGCTTATTCCCGAGAGTCTCTGGAGACTGATTAGCTTTTGAAGCCTCCCTCAAGTGGGTCTGATTTTCAGCCCTGGAGGTGGCTGTAAGACTACTTTTACAACAGGTTAATTTACCTGTCGTTATGAAAAAAACAAAAAAAACAAAAAACAATCACAATATAGCTACAAAGTACTTAGAGACTACTGTAGCTGACCTCATAATGAAATTAAAATCAGAATTTGTCAAAGGGCTTGAATTCCTTGGAGGGGAGAGGGTAACCTGTACAGGAACAGGTAAAAATATTCACCATCCTCTTGGGTTAATGAGGTTGAGGCAATTTCTTGCTCAGGTGCTTTCACTTCCAGGAAAGCGATTGCATGTCTAATAGTAAGTCAGCTACATTTTGACTCATCACACAGCCGGTTGCTTCCAGTTAATGTCCTCACTGTGACAGGGATGTTAGCCAGATGAGGGGGCTTTTCCAGATGACTCACCTGAGGCCACGACCATCTGCCTGAAGGGGGGCGGAGGGCAGAAACGCTAGAAGACAAGCACGCCGAGAGAAGGGATGACAGAAAGACCGCAGCGCCGGCGGATAAATGGGTTCACGGGGGACGATATCTCACCTGGCAGATCGAGTTACACAGAGGCAGAAATGAGCACAATAGCCTTCATATATATGTTAGGTAAAAGAAACAGGCCCAAAATACTGCAGGTCCTCACAGAACCTCAAGCTGACTGAATGGATCTGTGAAGGATACGGTGACATCTCATGTTGCCCCCACCCCAAAGGAAAAAATCCCCCGCTTGTGTGAAAGGGGGCTCACATGTCCTCACTTTTCAAAAGCACAGAGTGACACTTCAACAGTATGCAATAACACATGTGTGAGAATATGACAATAGCAGTCAGTCATGAGTCACGTCCCAGAAAAAAGCCAAACACAGTAATTCAATGGCCTTGTAACCCACTAACCTTATGTCATTTTGTTTTCCAGACGTCTTTGTTGGAAAAAGGAGAAAAAAAAACCAGCAGCCCTCTTATGGAAAACTACAAGTAAGGATCGCTTTGAAAAATGGGAGAAGGAATCCACCTACTGGCCAACAGGAGGAATCATCACTCTGATTAGAGCAGGCAGATTTATAATTGAGGAAGTACTTCAAAGACAGGAGATGTTTAACATGACATTTTAATCTGTCTGCTGCCCTATTCAGTGAGACTCATTAATCGTGGTTCTGACCTAATTCGGGTTTGACCTTTATTTTAGCATCCAGCCGGCAGTTCATTAAATCAGCACGACTCAGACTGCATTTGATATGTTAATAACTTGCTTGTTTTTCATGTGTTCCTTCAGTAAACAAAATTGGGGTGTCTCGGGGGTAAAGCAGAATTATTTTTCCCAGCTGGTGTTTGTGGTTATTAGCTGACAGCAAACTAAAAGGTGAGACTCTTTTTGTTCTTAGATTCATGCTCCAGGACAGATCAATTCAAAGATGCGGCCAAAGCTGTGGGAGAGTCAAAGGACTCTTTCATCCCACTCCTGGACCCACTGATGTCTCTGCACCGTCATAGCCCGTCTGCCCACATAGAGCTGACCCTCACATGGGTCAGCAGGATCAACAGAAAAAGAGAAAAAGAGCATCCACAGTAAATTTACCATAAAATCCACCACAGTATAATAAGGAAGGATAAAAACAGATAAACAAGGGCAACCTCCCGAGACTGATTAACTTTGTACTGACTGCTCTGAAGTCTTCTGAAATAAATGTAGTAAAACTGCTAATATTTGGGTCACTGAAACTGAAGCTGATGCTTAAAATTGTCAGTTGACTCTAGTGTTCATGGTTTGCTGCTAAGTCAGATCCAGGACCAACGCTCTTAACCGAAAACAGAAGTGACTAAAATACACTTGAATTCTGGTTAAAATTATGCAAATGAGGGTGAGTGCGAATGTTCTTCCTCAACTGTACTGAAACGGTATCATATTATCTCCGTCTGACCTTTTGACCTCCACTTTGATCTAAAATTTGACTTTTCTAGTAGCAACAAATTTATAATGTGACCCACGCCTCTTCTCTCCAGCACATACCTCTGGATCAATACTGCGATTAATATTCTCAGAACCCATCACAGTGCCATGTGTGAACACCATACCAGTGACTCCTGCTTGATCTCATCTGTCAGTCTGTCCATCACTGCTGCAGACAAGAAGTGTCTAAGAGCTGATCCCTGATGTAATCCCACCCCCACCTTGAACCCATCTGTCATTCTTAGCCACTGTCTCACTGTTGTCATCCATGCCCTGCACCTTGGATGGTCCTGCATGCTGTTTGACCACCCTGACTTCTTCATGCAGTACCACAGGTCCTTCCTTATCATATTTCTCCAGATCCACAAAACCACACAGCAGTTCCTTGTGACCTTCGCTACACTCCTCCACCAATACTCTCAAAGCAAACATCACAGTTGCTGGACTACTGCAAGCCCCTTTGCAACCCATTTCCACCACTTCTTTTTCCATGCTGTGTTATGTGCTGTTTTTATAATGCCTATGCCCATAGTAGGGAGAAAACAGCAAATATCTTTTTCTAACTGAACTAATACTTCACCCTTTCTATATCAGAAGTTCAATTTTAGGATTGCAGTGTTTGCAAATCAGTGTTTTCATTTGGTATTAAATGTATTTTAGTTTTGACATAGCTCATTTTATTCTGCTTTTGGGATCCTGTTTAGGATTGTCTAGAGAGTTAAATATTTAAATATTTATTTGATCATTTATGTTCATCTGATGTGAACCCTGTTATAGAGATGGACTGGATTCTGGCTGTGTTGCTATGACGTAACCAAGGGGGAAAATATTCTTTCTGGGGAATTTCATGGTGGAAAAATGTGCACTTGTGGTGGATGTTGTTTGAAAAGTCAAGCATCCCGTGGAAACAGAGGTTGACATTTGCTTAGCAAACCACACAAGGTCCTCACTGAGTCTTTGCTGTCTTGTCTGCTCGTTCTCCCAAAGCCCAGTGCTAGAGTAAAACAGCGCTTTATTTCTTTAGTAGATTATATTGCATGTATTTAACAACATAATGCTTGATTTTCCATGATTTGCTCATTTTCCATGTATAGATCCATGTAAGAAAAACCACAATGTTTGGTGTTTTGTTCTTTCTTCTTCTCTGAACCTTTTCCTAAGCATGTTAGTCTATCTTAAGCCCCGAGGGCAGGAAGAGATGTAAGAAAAGGTTTCAACAGAGCTGTGATGAAACATGGAGGAAGGAAGAAGAAAAGTGCTAGAAGCATTTCACCAACACTTTGTATGTATCTTATTTCAGTGTGTAAATACAGGATACGGGTGAAACGTCTTCTTACATTTGTGATAGAAACACATGATTCACAACCATATCACTGGTTCTGTTTTTTTTAAACCAATTTACCCTGAAATCCATTATCCACTATTCAGGACAGCACTTGGCTGTGTTTTAGAAATTTTAATTTACTCTCTACCAGACAACATGCCTATAGTTGCAGTGAAATGCAAAGATAATGCAACCTTGTGAAAACCTGACAGGACAAAGCAATCTGCTGAGTGCCCACAGAGGCAACCCAGCAAACGTGGTTAAAACAGTGATGCTGTTTGTGAAACTATTCGTGGTATGATGGCTAAAACTGCTACACAGATGGAAAATGCTGACATTTCCACAAACAGTAGTAATCCACTCAGGCGGTCTCTAAAAGGGAGAGAAATATTTCTTAGCATCGCACTGAATTAAACAAATGTGTATCTGATTACTGAAAGGCTGAGAACCAACATCCACACACACACACACACATATATATATATATATATATATATATATATATATATATATATATATATATATATATATATATATATATATATATACATATATATTGCATTGGACTTTATTGGTGCCTGAGACCAATTGCAAGTAGTTGCTGCAATCAGTTGGTTGCCTACAGGTTGAGCATGCAACTCCCTCAACTTTTGTGCAACCATGTACAACTGCAACTGGGAGTGCACAGGTTGTCTGGTGTGAGACAACCTGTCTCCAAACAATTGTGGTCCAACTTCAACTGATATCAATCACTCTGTGACCTGTCTTCCTCCTCTTACCCCACCGGTTGCAGCAATGGCCCCCTCCCTGACCTTAGTTCTGCTGGAGGTTTCTTCCTGTTAAAAGTGAGTTTTTCCTTCCCACCGTTGCCAAAGAGCTTGCTCATAGGGCGTCATATGATTGTTGGGATTCTCTCTGTTTTCTTGGTACTATTGTAGAATCTTTACCTTGCAATATAAAATGCCTTGAGGCAACTACTGTTGTGATTTAGCACTGTATAAATAAAACTAAATATTATTGAAATTAATTACTGTCTAACTTAGAAATGCAGACAGATTGCCAAGATATTGCAGCAAGTCTGAGTCAGTAAGCAAATGGTTAAAGGCTAATACATAGCACGCAACTTCTAGGTGGTAATAATGAAAATTTGTTGCTGACAAGCTCCGCCTTGTTGCATCAGTCTGTATTGTTGCACATCTCTTTGCAGTAGGGACTCAGCATTAACTCGTTGGCAACTGTTTGCTGATCATTCCTATTAATTCATATGAATCATTCATATTAATTTTACAGTTAAATCGCCATGTTGTAGAGGAATTTCTGTATCAGATGTATGAAGTTCTGGCTGGACTCTGAATGTAATGTGAATTTCACTTTACTATGGTGACATCTCCAAAGCTCCCAGGCAATACAAAAGTCAGCAAAAGCAAGCGTTCTTTTATTGTCACTGGTCATAGAAGTGAATTTATAGTACACTGTGCACTATAGTACAGACTCGGCGAACCAAAAGGATAACTTGTTACCTTTCAAAAACCATCATTTAAAACAAATATATCCAAAAATGTGACATGATTAGATTTAAAGAAGTAATGTGACTACTTATTTTGGCTTCATTTGAAATGAAACGACTTACTGTGCTTTCGTCATACCTAATCACAGCTGAAATTGCCTGCTATGACTTGTTAATTTTGAGTTTTAGTCTTGTCCTTATTTGTGGATGCATAATAAACATATAGACTGATTTAAGCTAGTACACTTATGTGTATCAAAAAGATTGCTGTTTTGGAGGAAAGTGTAAATAAAGTGTTAAACTTGCCTCCTGTCTCCTCTACAGTGAACGTTCTTTAACAGTACCCGTAATTGTATTTTCTTTTGTTGCACGAATCTCCTCGTGATCCAGCTGTCTGTTTATTCCCCCCTCTGTTTGCGTTTAGAGAAAGATCTACAGATTTAAAAGATGTCAGATGTCAGACGCTTCCTCGCCCTCGTACCTCTGAACTGGGCCAGTTCGTCTTAAAATACTGCGCTCCTCAGAGAAATGTGCCAGAACATTCAGCGTCTACGTAACACCTTGTTCCCTCCCTGCCTCCCCATATCACACTGTTATCTTCTTCTTCTTTTTTTAAACATCTGATATGAGATGATGATGAGGATAAAAAAATTATGTAAAGGTTCACACTTTTTAAAATAGCTTTCACCTGCTCTGATTTCTGTCTTACTGGGTTTGTCAGACTGGCTCGCCACAGAGTTTTCTGAATATTTTATTCCATCTAAGTTAAAGCTCTAAATCAGATTTAAGCATTTAGGGGTTCTTTCTTCATATTACCAGATAACCCTGCCACTAATACCCTCTATTCCTCTGCTTACTTTCATCCTGTCATATTACTTTTTTATATCAGGTGTTTCGGGGTGACCAATAAGCGCCACCTTCCACTGACGTCATGACCAACGCTGCTTCTAAGGTCATTTAATTTTAATGTAGACTTAATTTTAATATCACAACAGTTGAAATAAAATAAACATTAAGAAATCAACAAATAATACTTTTAGTGTATATGGTATTTATTTATATATTCTCTGTTAAAGTAGTCTTTAGCATTAGCATTGATTTGGTTATTCGTTCAAGAGCTAACGTTATTACGTTGCCTAGCAACCACTCTTTCGCTTTCTGCTGGCAAATACTGTATAACGTAAAATAAAAATTAAAATAAAAACATTAAATCTTTCCACAGCGTCTAAAATGATAGTTTTTATTTAGCTTTTGTCAAAATATTGCTGTTGTTATTATTAGTATTCTAATATTAGTCACAGTGCGTCGTAATTACGTTACAGCGTCCCCGTCCCCCTCGTAGCCGTCCCGAGCCGCCATGGCCACTACGCACGCTTTCTGCGCACACGCCACCGTGCTGTCCTTTGTTCCTCATTCATAAAGCGGCTTCACGAGCACGGGGATGTGTCACCGTGAACCCCTCGCACGGAAAGGACCGCTGGCCCTTTAAGGGTTATGTAGCAGGGCTAGCTGATGTAGGACGAGCCGACCGTGCGTTTCTCTGCTCGAGCTCCCGCTGCCATCCTCGTCATGGCCTCCGTACACCCGCCACCGACACCACCACCGAGGATGAACCGACCAGCCATCGACCCTTCCCTTCCCGGAGCGGAGACGGACGTCAAGCCGAAGCAGAGGCACCGGTAGAGGCGAGCCGCGCCGGGGAGAGCCGCCTCACATCCAAATGCCACCCCGGTTTCCTCATCCATGCCTTCGTTTAAAGCCAAGTACAGCTATACGATAAAGAGGGGTGCGAACCCGGGCGGCGGCGGCGGAAACATGACAACGGACAAGGATTATTCTCTTAATCTGTCGGTGCAGCAAGTGCTGAGCCTTTGGGTGCAAGGCTCGGCGCTGCACCACTTCACAGGTATGCGGAATGAAAGGTGCCGCTATTCTGCTGCTTCATTATTTTTTTTTTTAAATGTGTTCAGTGAAAAAGTCATCACCACCAGCAGCATGTGCAGCTTCCTTTTTAAAGAAGAATATATATAAATATCATTCAAATATATGTGGTCATTTTTCTTGTAGCCAGCAGGAAGGGCATGGCTGCTGTTATGCATAGGGGGCATCTGTGTGCCACCTTTCCATCCCACCTCCCCATCTCTGTCTCTGCAAGCTGGTGTGTTTTATTGGTGATGCTGGGCCTGAACCACAACATCAACAAAACAAAACAAAATCTCACTCTTTTATTCAGGAGTCCGTCAGGAAAAATAATGACAACATTCGGCTAATTAATCTTTCTGCTTCGTGAATGCGTAGTAAATGTGGCCTCCTCCCCCTCCTTTGTCTTTCAGTAAAGGGGCAATTAGAGGGAGGGTCCTCTTAGCGGGCAGGGATGCTGTCTGGGATGGTCCTGACTCTAGAAGTAGTGAGGCTGAGTTCAATTCCCTGTTTTATTTGAATGCAGTTGAGCCAGAGCATGTCTGCTTTGATATTGAAGGTAATATGCAGCTGTAAATACGAGATGAGGGCATCTCTGCGGGCTGATGGCTGAACTGTCACTTGTTGATACAGATGATTGAGCTGCTGCCATCAATTATGTGCTTTGTACCAAAACAAAATGCTTACAAGATGACTTTCTTCCTCCTTTTTTATTTGTAAGGAGGTTTAAGAAAAGTGGAAGAAATGCATGAAAGTTCCTATGACACAAAAACAGATCACGGGGCACCAAAAAAGCAATGTGTGGGCATTTTATCTCTTCTTTCCAAGCAGAATGAACTTCCTCAGCAAGAAATATTATTACTTGCCAGCTGTTCAAAGCATTGTCATCACTTTTCTTTTTTCTTTTTTTGAGGAAGTGGACGGGGGACCGTGTGTGTTGCACATTATAGAAATTCTTGCATTTCACTCTGCAAAGTGAGGAGCCGGACGTGTAGTCATGGCTGGCTTGGCACAGACCGGTTGTCTAATATGCAGCTGACATCCTGTGTTGAGAAACACATCATGCAGGGATGGAAGGGAAAAAAAGGCACAGTTGATCACGCTGACTCAGCAGGAAGTTGCAGTGCAATGTAGAAGTTTGTGGTATCTGAGCTGCAGCGGCGAGAAGAGAGCTGTGAGGAGCTAACGCCCCGGGGCTTTACAGAATACTGTTCACAAATCTCACACCTGACCCCCCAGACAGGTGAAAAACGACCTCCTGAGACATTAAAGAAGGTCAGGGGGGACAGTTGGGGAGCCCTGAACGGATAGATAAACTTTTATCTGTGCCCCTGGGGAGTGCTTCCTGTTTATGAGGCGTGCGCAGCAGGCGGTTTCACTTCAGAAAACCAGTGAAAAGAACATATTTAAATGTGAACAGCTACTTTGAAATTGTCTCACTTTGATGAATCACAGTCAATAAAAACATGCTGTTCTTGTCACTCATTTATTAGCTATCTGTGGGATTTGTGGTACGATTGAGATGCATTTAAGGAAGTGCCATTTACACACAGACCTTTCCGATGTCAGAGTGTGTAACTTTAGAAATCTGATGATCAGATAAATATCCAATTCTTAATCCAGCATGCACCAGGTGCTGTTAATCTGCCGATTGCTAATTGTGTGGCGACACAGGCAGAACAGCAGAGCTGCTCATGTGCAGCTCATGAGGAGAAAGGAGGAAGAGCAGAGAGACGCCAGCGTAATGCATTGCATATGCATAGATATTTACCAGCTGGAGGGCACTGAAATGTATTTAACCTCATTTATTACAGCAATGAGTGCTTTAGCCTGTCTTGATTAGAATAAATAAGTGTATGAATATCGGTTAAACAGGGAAACTCATACAACATCATGTTTATTTTGCGCTTTTATCCCTTTTTTTGTTTTTTTTTTACCTGCTTTGGTCTTAGAAAATGAAAAATATTCAATGCATTAGCCTACTTGGGGGGTGGTTAATTGACACCCAGCGGGTTAATGAACTTGTAATAGACTTGCAGAAATCCTGTATTATCAGTTCACAATAATAATGTCAAAAGGCTTTCTTAGTTTTAATTGTTTGCCTGCTGTGATTACGCGATGATCAGATTGCTAAAAAGTCATTTTATTATCTCACACAGTAACATGTTGTGTAGCTGTTCTTCGTGTAAAGCTAATCAGTTGTGTTCACTCTGCACGTTCCCTGATCTGCAGCTTTTTAGCTCAGCATGTCTGGTGTTTAGCTGTTTGCTTTAGCCTTTATCTCTTTGCAAACAAGCACACAAAAGCAAAAAGAGCTCAGGTGAAGCTGTAAAACATACACACAAAAACAGAAAGCGCAACTTGGCTGCTCAGTTAAAGGTCCAGATATTTCTGTCAGGAGTTGGCAGACAACTAAACAGAAGGTATAGTGGAGTTTAGCAGGTTCAGATAAAAGCATCGAGTCTATGTATGGGCACATGCAGCTATATTAGGAGTTAAAGCTTTGTGTGAATGCCAAGCAGCAACCTTCAGGATTTAAAAACATTGCACCAATGCTGAAGTGGCAAAAGCTGCAGTTCCTCTAGTGGCCACTTGAGGCTTTCTCCTAAAACAAGTCAATCCCCATAGACTCCTGTGTTAAAATAAACTTTAAAGCATTAAAAGCATCTTTACAGCCTCAGTGGATGTTTTCCCACATCATAACTATCAACACAGGCTTAAAATTTCTTTTCTTTCTTTCTTTTTGTAAATAAATTTATGCATCTGGATGCTAAAGTGAAGATCGTGGTCGCTTTGAGTGACAGGCGTTCCCAAGGCACCTGGATTTGATCACAGTCTGCTGGGCCTCACCTCCACTGCCATGTTTGTGCTGTTGGTGCCTTTTGGAGCATTTGCAGTGGCATTATCTTATTGGTCTTTTACTTTGCACTAATTAGCAGGTATGCTTTTCTGTGTGGTGCATGTGTACAGTTTAACGATACATCACGTCATAGTAGCTCGGTTCTCCGAAAAAGAAGAAGCATCATCCGAAATGGAATCAACATTAGCATAGTCCTCTTCTTGTTCTGCATCACGGGACAGAGTCACTGCCAGATGTGTCAGGCTGGCTCTCCCTCTCTCCACGTTTGGACAAACCCATCCTTCGTCGTCTTGAGAGGTGAACTCGGCAGCCTTCTGCTTCGAGAAGCTGCGGCTTCAACACGGGAATGGTTCATGTTCTGCAGCCGCCTGTGTACTCCAACCTCTGACGAGGCACCAAATACACGAGCCCCTGCTTTTTTAAAATTCTGTCCTGTTGACAGGCGAGCTCTAAAGCCGCCGTGCTGACAAAGACCTCGGCCTGTAGTTGCGGATTAGCAGAAGTTAATACTGTGCTCTCACTGTGTTTTAGCCTGTGTTCGCTCCTATCTCTGAACATGACACAGCACTTTACTGCACTCATTTCTCACCCTATAGGTGCTTCTTCATAGCCGTGACCACCTGCGCTGCCTGCTGTCCCCTGAAACTAAATGTGCACCTCACCTTCCAGCATCTGCTGCAATGCAAAAAAAATTAGCTGCCATGGATAATTTTAGTCGGCTGAGATAAATAACGAGCCTCGTGTCTCCACTGAACATTTCACCCGACCCATTTTCTCTCTAAATCGAGCTTGTAACTTATCAAGAAATGCAACAGATTTCTTCCAGCTATGCTATTAAATATTATTCTGACCAGCATGACAGGTTACTGTTACAGAAGAGAGATCACGCTGACATTTGGTCCTCAGTAGGTGTCCGGGTCAGGCTCCATCCATCAGTGATGGTGGAAGACTATACGGATTATTTTATCAGTAAGTAGAAACACAGAGTATCCCAGCTGTCCTCTCCATTTGTGAAATTTTTGGCAAAGTTGATCTCACTGAACCCTTACATATTGAATCTAACCGTGAGGTTTAGAGGAGAAACTTCTAGCATTTGCGGCCAATCAGCTTACCTGCCATTCACCGTTAGTTACGTTGAACTCCGCATTTTTCTTTTCTTTTTCTCAGACTTCTGCTAACCAACTCATTCCCTTAACTACACATAAACTAATGGTGTTTGTGATTGTCTGTTTAACCTGTGGATGTCTGTAGTTCTTTAGACCGAGTGGGCGATATCACAGTCTGTGTGCGATGATGTTAGCATTGCATAACCTCCTCCAGGATCTTTGAGTTTCATCTTTTCCAGCCTGCATTAAAGGCCGGCTCTCTCTACACGATGCTGAATCCTGATCAGCTTTCGTGTCGTCGGGGGCTACAGTTAAGCGGCGCTCTCTTTCCCTGTACTTCCTGTATGTGTGTCTCTCTTATGTCTTGGGTCCCATCACAGATATCACTCTCTCCTCTGCTGCTGGATGCTTGCAGAAAGACAGCAGTGGATACACTGCAGCGTGATCTGCGTGCTCAGTCATTTAAGACAAAAAGCCATTGTGTTACTCCGCTGTCACGTCTCTGTCCGCCTGGCCCGGCGCTCGCCTGCCGGATCAATAAGTAGATGTAGGCACTCAGTGGACTGTGGAGGAGCTCGGTTAAATGGATATGCTAAAGAGGTCCTCGTGTCCCAGAGCTCTGAGAAATACTTGGTAATAGAATTGGGCGTTGTGATGTTTACACTGCAAAATAATGTCACGTTTCCTGTTTGCATCGCGCCCACACACAGACAGCATTGCCATGCTTCGGCTGGGTCATCCTTTCTCACTTGGTGTCTTTTCTTCTTCAGTTATCTCACGGCCAGCTGGCTCCTTCTGGCTCCCACGGTGCCAGGGGTTCAACCAAAGGCCCCTCGCTGGCAAAGTGCAATGAAGCCGGAGCCTTTTTAGACAAAGCTGGCCTGTGCCACAGAAAGACAGGGAGAACGAGGAGGAAGAGGAGGAGGAAGAGTGTGATTTTTAAATGCTGTTTACTGTTCTCATTTTCAGTGGAGTCCGTTATAACGGCAGCACAGTCTGGACCCTGCAGGGTGCATTATGTGTATTCTAGGAGAACAGTCGAGTTTGGTGGAAGCTAATTAGATGATTTTGCTGGCATTTTAGGGATTATCAGCATTTTTAGTTTGCAGACGTTTGTTTCTACGATTACTTTTTTTTTTTCAGAAAGCTTATCTCCAGTCAGGATGGTCACAAAAGGCGGCCGTATGCTATTGTTTTCCATTTACCGCTTCATGTCGGGCTCGCTGTCTGAAATGTCGCTCTGAGCGGTTTTATACATCTCCGCCACGGGTCCATCGCCACGGTCGGCTGCCTCTTTGATGAGGCTTGACTTAGACGGTGGCTGCTGTAGATTGAAATCCTCCCCTCGCCTCACAGACGTGCAGCAGCGGCTGTAGCTCTGCATCTTGGCTGAGCTGCAGTGTTTCATCTTGGAAGCACTCTTTATAAGCAGTAAATGTGAATTTTTCAAGACTAGAACGGAATATTATAAGTTGTGTCTTCCCCCTCGGGATTACTTATTATCGGCGTTTGTTTGCATGAAGCTCTTTTGTTCAGAAGAGCTTCTTATCACTAATGCGGCTCAGTAAGGTGAAGGCCTGCCTCCCACCACTGCATGACTCTGAGACAGAGTCTCACGCTTTTATTACCTCTCTTAGACTTTCGTAGCTCTTTATTTGTCGGCTCTGATCAGTCGTTACTTCGTTGTCAGCAGGCTGTAGGAAATGCAGCAGCTCGCCTTTAGACAGGAAAGAAACATGGTGATCACACCTTTTCTGGCCTCCTTACACTGTCTTCCTGTCCATCAGGATCCAGTTTAAAATTTACTTGTTTTTAAAAGCCTTATTGGTTTGGTGCCACCTTACTTAACAGAATTTTCGGAGCCTCTGACCAGATAGTCCAGTCCAGGCTTAAAAGCAAAGTCTACAAAGTCTTTGTAGTGGCAGCTCCTAACTTTTGGAACAACCAAACTTCCCACGTACAGCTCAGTCATTTTAAAACAACTGCTTATTCTTGTTTTCTTTCAGGTCTAGATGAGCAGGATAGCCTGATGCAAATACGGCCTTATTTAATTAGTTTTATTTGTTGATTTTTATTGTGTATTTGCTGTTTATTTATTGACTGTATATTTTTTTACAACCTGAGGTTGTTGCTGAAAGCTAGGATAAAGTTTATTGAGATGGTTAAAAAAAAATTAAAGCAGCTGATGTACAGATATCCCACTAAGCCCCTGCTTCTGTCTGTGTTCAGGTTGCAGTAGTAAATAAGCAGCTTTTATCTATAAAGCAGGTTTTCTGTTACAAACCTGTTGTCTTTAAGTCCTGTTTCAAGTTTCATGTGTAATCGACGTTATGCAAACCAAAGCTGACCTTTATATGTAAATGCAGCTATTTCACTAAAATAAAGGAAGCAAAATAAATCACAAGGGCTTAAATCACCGTTTCCCAGTATCGTTGTTTTGATCATTGTGATGTCAAATCAAATCACTGTACATCAAGGATGGACATGATCACTGCTTTAAAACGTAATTAGATTAAATCAAGCTTGTAATTTATCAATAAGTGCAACAGACAGACTCTGACTAAGAATTCAAATGTTATTTTGGCCAGAGTTTTACAGAGACCATTACAGATTTATCCACTGAAGGCAGATTTCACTGACATTTGGTCCTCGGTGGGTGTCGAGGTCATCCATCTGTGTTTGTGCTCCATGATGGTGGAAGGAATATTCAGAAGTCCCAATACAACTGTGTTAACTTTTCCTTGTGTTGTGTTCCAACACAAGGAAAAGCATTGTAAAAGTATAGAAAAAGAAAAGCGAAGCCTTAAACGTGCTTTCTGTTTACAGACCAGCAGGAGGCGACTTTTATATATACTCTGTGAAACGGTCAGAAACACATAAAAACATTAAAAGCTGGGACCAGTCTGCTTCAGGATGGTTTCTTTGGTAAACAATTCATAATTCATTTTGTAAGTGAAAGCTGCTTCTGTTCCTCAGATCGATATTTAATTTCATGCTTCACCAGAAATGAAAGTACTCTGTTAAAGTCATATATATTAGAATAGGGGATTGTTGTTACTTTAATGTGCCAGCTGACTGATTTTAAAATGGTGATGTAAACCAACAAATAGGAAAAAATGTAGTCTTTATGTTTGCAGTAACTATCATTATACATCATCATTGTTATTAACCAGTAAATATAAAAAAATGTGAAAATGTAAAAATATTTATTTCAGTGCAAGCGGTGATTTCTCTAATTTGTTGCCATGTTTGATGTTCAGGCTAAAAAAAAAATGTAATTGTCTGATTAATATTTATGAAACTAATCGATAATTTATTTGCTGCAGTTGTTACATTAAGAACCCCTAAGACATTATATCATACTGTACTGTAGTATATACTTATACTACTATGTGCTATACTTATACTATATCTGGAGCAACTACGCATTGTGTTCGAGAGATATTACCTGATATTTAACTTCTGAGGCTGGGCTGTACTTTTATATAATACTATAATATAATAGATGGTGCAGGTGGTCAGTTTAACCTTAATTCAGCAAGTAAAAGAAAAAAGCATTTAGATGAGAAAACATTTCAGCACACTGCCCCCTGCTGGTGAAAGCTTTAGTTAAATTGTACGTAGAGCACCTTTAATGTAAGCGGTAAATCCTGTGCTTTCAGGCTGTATCTGATCTGTGTTGTTGGCTCTTTCTCCCTGCAGAGATGTGGTACTGGGTCTTCCTGTGGTGTCTCTTCTCCTCGCTCTTCGTCCACGGGGCGGTGGGGCTGCTCATGTTAGTCATGCTGCAGCGCCACAAGCGGGGACGCCTCATCACCCTGGTGCTGGTCAGCGTGGGTTTCCTGGCCTCGCTCTCCGGAGGCGTCATCACTAGTAAGCCCATTTACTTCCCCTTTTGTTTTCTTGCTGACGGGTTATTTTTAGAGCGACCTCAGAGTGCGGCGTTCAGCACCCAGAAGAAGACGAGAGGTGACAGGAAGGCAGAGCGAGCGCTGGGTGAGGTGACCGTGTGTTAACTCGTGTCAACTAGAAGAAAACAGAAGCTGACAGAGAGACAGGGAGGAGAAAGATTTTTAGACTAATCTGCTTCTGTGTTTACCTGCCTGTTTGTTTATGTGGCCCAGGAAACTTCAACGTGTCGGCACGATAAGGGTTCATTTAATTTAACAACATTTTTGTGATTGGCTGGACTGTTGTCGCTGGTAGGAAGAGTTTGCACCCAAAAAATACCAACCACACACACACACACACAAACAAATGACCTAAACACTAACTTTGAAGATATTCCAAACAACAACAACAAGAACATTTAAAGGTACATTTTGTAAAATCCCTATTCAGATTTTTTTTTTTTAAATTCACGCCACTGAGTGTTAGATTCGTCTATGCACTGTAACAAAGACCTCTAACTAATCCTCACCTGACTATTACAATGTTTTATGTTAAGAAATCAAGGATATACTGTCCACTTTCACTCTGTCTCTTAAGCAGTCAGTAGTTTAACCAACCATCCCAGTGATGTAATGTTCTGTACGGGCACAAGTTCAGTATCTTTCCCATCTTTGCTTCCTCCTGGGCTACAGTTACTGCCCCCCCAGCTAGGCAGCCTCCCATCCAAGTACTAACCAGGCCCACCCTGGCCAAGATCAGCAGAGATTGGGCGTGTTTAGGGTGGTATGGGGATGAGCAGTGACATGCTAGTATAAAGTTAACAAATTACACTCCTACCTGGTCTTTGAGCTGCTTGGAGAAGTCTGGCGTGTTTCCTTTTTTTGTTCCAAATGCTCAAACGATTTAAATGTGGGTGTTTAGTCTTTTGCTTGAAGCAGACTTTTAGCTGCATCTACAGATTTTCTACATGTTGCTGTTCATCAGATGTCTGCAGTAACCTCAGAACAAATGGGGAAAAACAAAAAACAAAATACAGTCTTATTTCTTGACACCGCCCCACTTTAAGTTAACAGTCAGTTCCTTTAGTCAATTCTAAGAGCTACATCATTACATCCAAGTGAATGTGTTAAGGTTTGGGCGGCTTTGAGACAAATTCTCAAGTAGCGACAGGCTGTTACAGTCACAGTAGGGAAAAACAGTGGTTGGAGAATGGAACACAACCAAAATGAACGCAGCTGACAATTTGATGTGTCAAGACGGCAATAAAACAGCAATAAGATGAAGTCTGTCTGTGATTAGATTGGGTGCAGTCAGTCGATTGAAAGTGGTGGAAAGTAAGCATGCATCCTCAGGCCAGGAGCTGTTGGTCGCTGCAACTACTCACTCAGAGCAAAACATTTTTCTTTTCCTTTTTCTAGTCGCAAAAAAGGTGCTGTCCTATTTTTACTCTAGTGTGACTGATCCATTAGGGTAAGAAGGTAAGAAGTCCCAGTGCACCTCAGGTCACGTTCCCTGCAGAGTCCATGGGTATCACATTTCAGCACTAATGATGATACCTGCAAGTCTGCATTAGAAATGAGGGGCAGCGGATCCTTGAAGACCAGGGGTAATTAGTCTGAGGCCATCTAATTCATCTCTCTTTGTTAACACTTAATATAACACAGTAGAGTGGTGCAGATAGTTATCTATAATACATGATGACATCTGTGGTGACTGTGAAGTAAAAATACCTTAAAATACTCTAAAAAGGCAGAAATCAGGAATTGTTAATCATTTATTTTCTACTGTGAATCAAAACGGTGAGGAAATCTGTTCGCTGTCTGCACGTTTTAATAACTGGCACTTGTTTTCATTGTTATACCAGGTGTGATATGTTATCTTGAGCTAGGACAAATATCAGTATTTTGTATCCAATACAGTGGGGCAAAAAAGTATTTAGTCAGCCACCGATTGTGCAAGTTCCCCGACCTAAAATGATGACAGAGGTCAGTAATTTGCACCAGAGGTACACTTCAACTGTGAGAGACAGAATGTGAAAAAAAAATCCATGAATCCACATGGTAGGATTTGTAAAGAATTTATTCGTAAATCATATTTTTGAAACACAAAAATATTCACTTTATTATTTTTTTAAACACTGCAGGTGAAGCTGATATCCAGGCTTTGTTTATTTGCCTTTACCTTCCCCTCACTGTATCAGTGTGAGAGCACAGGGTGTGTAAATAGACCTGCGTCTATCGTAGCGTAGGGCTCTGTGGATGACTCACTCACCGTCACAGATGTGAGCTGGTGCCCCAAAAATAGAAAAGCCGCTTTATTATTAATGTGTAGCAATCAGAGTGAGCTAGACTATTGACAGCGTCACCAGCCATGTGTACGCGAGCCCGGCACAAAATCAGAGTGTGTGTTTGTGTGTGTGTGTGTGGAGACTGCAAAGGCAGCAGTCGCAGCTGAGTAGAAGTAAAAGAAAGGTCATGCAGCACAGAGGAAATGTCAGCCTTTAATAGTTGTTTAAAGTCCTTTTCTATAACATTAAATGTCCAGGACTCTGATTTGAGCTACAGTTTAGAGTCTACAGGCCTCAGTTGACATGTTACATGTTTAAGTTTATGTTGTGTTTGGAAGGTTTGCATGATGGCACAGCTTCGTGTGTTTCAACTAAGCAAACCACAAGCACATTGTCCTTTAGACAAATGAGTCCAAATCAGAGATGTTTGGTAATAATGCAAAGTGCATAATATCAGCAGCACAAATAAATGTTATTGTCATGCACAATGGAGGAGGCGTGATCCTTTGGGCTTGGTTTGCAGCCAATGGGTCCGGGCACCTTCCAGTGCCAGACTGATGTTTAAGACCTGAACACTAAACCCCTGTTGATACTAAAAGCTGAAGATTTAGACACAGAAACCAACCTCTTTCTCTTTTTAATCAGGACACACGTGCAATTTTTCTTTTAGTTTTTAATACAAACACAAAGCAAAGATGAGAAACACTCCGACTTTAAAGCCAGTGTGATGCTACTTTAGAAATACTGGTTTTCCTTCTCCACACATTATTTTTTCTTTCTATCCGCCTGACGTGCAGGTTACTGAAGAGCCTTTTGTAACGCATGTAACAACATGATATAACTCTAATCTAATTGCTGAGTATAGCACAGTAACCTGTTACATTACTGTTACTGAAAAATGTAACGTGATCACTTTGTTTTCTGTAAAAGCAGCAGCGATTGCATCCTCCACACCGTAAATATGATAACCTTGATGAAGGGAGGATTCGCTGGAGCGCTGCTGGTAGCTTTAACTGGTAAACTTTGTTTAGATTTTCTCGGCCTTCGAGTCCAGCAGTTTAAAAATAGCTCACTCGGCTTTGGTGCCTGGATTAGAGAAACGTCCTCTCCTGCTGTTTGTCTCAATCACGACTAGACGGACAGCGTGCAGTGAGAACTGCTGCAGGAAGAGCAGCGAGTCCGCTCAGAGTGTGGCTGCGAGGAGGCATGCACGAACGCTCCTCCATCACTGACAGAAGGGCGAGACCAGGAGGGACATGTTTGTCCGCTGATCCCCTGACTGTGGATGTTCAGTTGGGTTTAATGGTGACAGGCAGCTGTGTGTGTGTCTTTCTCTTTGCCAGATCTTGTATTAGCATTGACTTTTAAATTTTTTTATCTCCCTCAGGCGCGGCCGTGGCGGGCGTTTACCGCGTGGCGGGGAAAGGCATGGCACCGCTGGAGGCGCTGGTGCTCGGCGTGGGCCAGACCACCCTCTCCGTCGTCATATCCTTCTCGCGGATCCTGGCCACGCTGTGAAGAAAACCCATGACGGGGTGAAAGCGGGCAAACCGAGCCGGGCAGAGACTTTAGGCCTGCTTTTATGGAAGGACATGAGGCACAAGTCCTCTGGACCTTTTGAGGGCCGGATCCAGGGTAGAGCGCCCCCCCCAGCGTCTCTGCACTGTGCAGGAAGGTCGTCATCGTGCCAGAGAGCAGCGCCGGGCAGAGGCTCGGCCTCAGCTTCTGGACCTGAAAGCCATGTTTCTGAGTTTCCAGAGTTATGCCACTTCTTCGTGCCAAAAGCCTTCTCTGTGAAAACAGCAAGCCTCGGTGGCCGACTGACTCTCAAAGGCTTTCTGTTGAACTTTTGAGGGAGGAGGAAAAAAAATCTATTTTTTAAACAGCGACCTGTAATCGTGAGCTGATGATCTTTGGCGATCGGAACAAAAGTTCGGCAAACAAACAAAAGAACAGCAGTGTCCATCAGCAGTAAAACACCTTCATCAGTATTGAACCGCCGCCGCGCCTCTAGGCCTGCATACAGCTTCTCGCTCCTTCTCCTGAGATGGCTCGAAAGCCGCAGCATCCGACTCACGAGCAGGAAGAAGCTTTGAATTTTTGCACTTTGTAAATGTTGGCGAAGTGGCAGAGGAAAACCAGCATGTGATGATCGATTTTAAAGCGTGCCAACAACAACTCTGAGCGGAGTCAGAGGAGTAGTTTGGGGAGTGTGTTTATTGGCTTTCTTCCACAGACAGAGAGAGAGGATGAGATCAATGTCACTCTGATGTCTTTACTGTAAACAAAGGTGGAGCCGGGAGACAGTAAAGTTATCTACCTGCATCTGATTTATCTCTATTAAACAATATAACATAACATAATATAACAGGACATAATGATAATCGAGTTGCAGGAATTTGCTGTAATAATAAAAATATTTTCATTCGAAAAGTTGGAAAAGAACCAGATTAGAGAAAAGAAACGGAAATTTGACCATCCAGTATTTCCAGTGTGTGTGAGGCAAAAGTAGGTGTACCTGTGCTGTCAGTATGCAGGTTTTACGCCCATGAGCAGCAGTAAAGGCAGCTAAGCGTTCCTGTAATCATCGATCAGTCCTGCGCATCAACTCGGAGGGGTTTTTAGCCCATTCTTCCGTACAGGAGCGTTCAGACTCTGAGATTGCGGCGCGTTTCCTCGTGTGAACGCCTCGCTTCAGGTCTTACTTCGGTCAGGGATTGTATTTTCAACACATGACCTTTATTTTTCTTTGATCCTTCTTTGAGGTTCAGATCACGCACGCCTTCCTGCTGAGAGGCAGCGAGCCAGGCTCAAACCTTGACACCCCTCTTACATTTTACCCTCTAACGTCCCTCTAACGCAGTGGTAGGGAACTCCAGGCCTCGAGAGCCGTTGGTCAACACACCTGAATCAAATGATTAGTTCATTACCAGGCCTCTGGAGAACTTCAAGACATTGAGGAGGTCATTTAGCCACTTAAATCAGCTGTTTTGGATCAAGGACACATCTAAAACCTGCAGGACACCGGCTCTCGAGGCCTGGAGTTCCCTACCCCTGCTCTAACGTGTTTGATAGATCCCCTTTGTTTAAATAAATACACCTGATTGGCATCCTGTTGACTGAAAACATCCTTAGCTTCATATTCACGGTACAGACATCAGAGGGGCATCATCAAAACTTTTAGCAAGAAGGCTAATAAACGGTTTGTTGAACAAAACAGGAGCCGTCTGTAATAGGGAGTGATTTGGTTTGGCTCTTTATAGATTAATTCTTCCTTATTCAGGGTAAGAGGAGTAAAGGTGCGTCAGCATTGAAAAGGGTCACTTTGCTGCTTGAGAATCAGCATATTCCCAGAGAAATCGCTCCGAGTGAGTCTGTGAGTCCTGCAGGTGCAGATTTTCTGGAGCCCCGGTCCTCCTCGGCTCACCGTAGTGCTGCTTATGTCTGCACTGTTTCAGTATAAACTCCCCGTGGAAAGCCATCCTTCCCTCCCCGGAGAAGGTCACAGATTGTGCTGCTCTGATTTATTTTCTTCTTCTTCTTCTTCTTCTTCTTCTTTTATTCTATGCCTACTTTTTTCTTTATTGTTTTGTTTATGAACCCATGCTCCTTAAGTTTAACTTTGCACGTTGCACTGACTTTAATCTGCCTTGTTTTAGATCAGTGTGCATTGACCCGATGCTATACACACGCAGACACAGATTATGATGATGAAGATGATGCTTTGGAAAAAACAAAATAATGTGAAGACTGTGCTCGAAGTTACTGTATGTAGATGCCAGACACAGGCGGTGCCGAAGAAAGTTCAACTTTGCCCAAACCTTCACCCAGGAGGTCGAAATACCAAAGTATCGCTCACAGTCTAGCTTTACTCATCCCGTTTTCTCATCTTACTGACGTCAACATAAAGAGTTAGTGGTTTTATGTACTTTTTAGGGACATTTGCACATTCAAAAATATGCTCGTGCTGATTTTTATTTCTTTTATTTTTTTGCGGTTTTGTGGCTCTGAAGGTAAATTATGTAATGATGTAACAGTTTACTTTCACTACCAGCTCAGCACACAAGAGGGCGATATTGCACTGGAATGAAGTAGCAGCAGGAGCCTGAATGCCTGTGAGATGATTGTGGGGTTTGGAAATATTGAACAAAAAAAAAAGGTAAATGACCTGAAGCCCCTCCCCCTGTTTATTTTCCCCCTGTACCACTGGGTTGCTCTGCACGTGGTCTGCACCGCCCGTTTGAATGTGTAAGCTCAGCCTTCAGGGACCAATCGTGACTCACCTGCTGTCGGTGAAATCTGTTTCTGCGGGCACTTTGTGCATGTTCGTATGCGGCTCACAGGAGACTGATGAGCATCGTTGTCGCCGTGTTCGGTGTCGGTCTGAGCAGTCGTGCTTGTGACTAGAATAAAAGGATTTCCATGTGTTTTCTTTCATTGCGCTGGTGGTCGGAGAAGGGGTGTGAGGACCTACTACAAGTGACAGCAGTTTTACTGTCTTTACATAAAGTGGTTTTTTTTATGTGGCGATTAAAACTGCAAGAATGGACTCGATGCTGTCAGATCTGCACATCCAGAGCTGTACATAGCCGCAGTGTGCTTCATAAACAAACTAACCGCTGAATAGCATTCGCACCCGGTGCCATTACTGGTCATGACGGATATATGTGTGTGTTTTTCCGCTCCAGGTTCTGTGATTGAGCCGTGTGACCGTGAGTGTGCGTTGTAATATCTAAAGGAGACACCCAGCAACTAATAATCCCCTCTAGACTTTTAAAAAAGTAACGCCATCACGCTGCAGGAAGACACCCAGCTCAATAATCCTGTCTCTTTCAATAGGCTTATGATAGAAGCTGCACCCACCATTCGTACCAACACAGCCACCACCTCAAGTCTGCTGTTGCCCAAATGCCACAAATCCCGCCCCCCTCTCTTCCCAACCCCGAACACATACTGTGTACCCGCCGCTGTGGCTGTATGTGCAACGCAGCTCAGGTAACATGTGAATGGACTAACATGGACAATCCACCCAGAGACAAAGCTGTACATAAAACCCAAAGTGGCACTTCTCCTGTAGATAATGTACAATATCTTCTTTTTTAATTTTGTACCAGCCAAACTGCTGATATTTATAACTATTGCCTATTTATGTACAAACTGTTCTCCTGTACATACTCAGCAGGCGGTTGAAATAAAAATCTTTTGCAGCATAAAAAGCTCAGGAGTGTTGTTTCTGCTCTTTATGGATCGTCTTCGTCTCACAGCACAAACAGGAGGAGTGCGGAGGAACCTGGTGATAATGTTATGATATGTGTATCATATTTAATGCATCAGTTTTTGATACCTCTACATCATCAGTGTGATTTGTCTTAACTGCAACCCCGTTATATGTTTTCATAATAGCCAGGAAACCTACGCCTTCTTTGGGTAAACTGATGGCCAGCAGGGGGCGACTCTGCTGGGTGTGGAAGAGTCAGCGGGGAAAGCGGCCCTCTGCTCTCTGGTTCTGTGACCTCATTGAAACTCTTTCCTGTGGGCCCAGTCAATAATTTCAGGTCATACTGAATAAAAAATGAAGTTAATTTAGTAAATTATTGGTCACTGAGTGAGAAAGGAGGATCATTAACAAGTGAGCAGTCCTTCATCAGGCCTTCACCAGCTAGTGAGTTACATTATGGTGGCTGTGTCTGTCTTTTATACTGTATGTGGTTAGAAATTAAGAGGAAGGTTTTTAAAGTGTAGATTCAGCAGAAAAAAATTAGTCTTTTGGATACTTTTGATGGAGATGAACAGTCAGGTCCAGAAGCATTTGAGTGGTGGCACTTTTTTTTCTTTTGAGCACCACCTCAGTTGATTTGAAATCAAGACTTTCAGCTTTAATTCAAGGGGTTTAACAAAAGTGAACCGTAGAAGCATTACAGTCATTTTTGTCCACAGTCTGACGTTTTCAGAAGTTCAAAAGTAATGGACAACAGGCAGTTTCGTGCCCAGGTGAGGCTGGCCATGAAACTAACCAGATAAAAGCTTTGGAGTTGATTCCAAGTGTTGTTCTAAGTGCATTCAGTATGAGGTCCAAGAGCGGGAGGCCATCATTCAGCTGAGAAGCCAAAATAAGCATATCAGCATATAAAGACCATATTATTGTCCAAATGCTTAATAGACCTGACTTTATGGGCTTTTTAAAGGCTGTACAATTTAGTGTTTAAGATCACTAACAATGGTGACTGTGCCTTTTAATCTACCTAAAAGTGATAAAAGTTGTAGTTTTCTTTAACAGTTTTATTGGATTTACTTAATTTTAATTTAAATTTGAGCAATATTTCTTCTTTTTACATATACAAGGATCAAAAATGACTCTTTAAATCTGACCAGCTCCCTGTTTTTATTCTTGGATTACTTCCATATGAGCAGCATGGACTAATAATCCTCATTTGTCCCAGAACTGGCCCTTGGTGCAGCCTCTCAGTTCATCCTTCATCTGAAACAAACTGTTTCAGCTCCTTTTGAAGTTCAAAGTAATCTTTATTAAGGGTATCCGCTCTCACTGACATCATGAAGAGCCACGATCAGAAAAACTGTGTCAAGCTTTGCTCTTATAGGGATTACTTGCCCGTGTGCTCGCCTCATTATTTCAAACCCTTTTTAATGACAGAAAATAAGCCAGACACAGCATTTTTCTAGCTTTGTTAACCACTAAAAGCACTTAACATATTAATATGGTGCACTCTACTGAGCAGTTATCGCACATGCTTGCACTGCAGCTTTGAGCCTCTGTTATGTATTTAAACTCTCATTATTTTTTACATTGTGTTGTTGTGATTGTTGGCAGTAGGCCTGCCACATGTTTGCTGATTGCTCATATTCTGTGAAATCTGTCTTCTATGTTTACATGCAGGTACATTTAGTTGGGCTAATTATTAGCTGTAAACGTAAAGATGTCTTCCTGTGCAATCACTGTTTGTTCTTTGTGAACGCCAATGTGTCTTTTGCCCGTCGCCTCCGCCCAGTGCTCGTCTCCCGGCGTTCCCTGGCTCTGCTGTACGTGCCCTCCCGCAGCAACCATTTTTAGAGAAGGTAAAGTAATGTTTTGTCTCCGCACGGACTCGAGGAAGTTGGCTGTTTTCATTTGCTGGTATGATACCCAAAAAAAGCCTCCGGTACATGATGCCTCCTCATTGTAACGGTGGGGGCATCGCCTCCTGAAACATTTTGATTGTGGCTGTGACTCCAACACACAATTGCTCATTCTCATATCTGATTTGACATTTGGTTGCTGTTCCAGCCGTGTGATCTGCTTTCCTCTTTGGCTTGAACAAGGTTTTCTTTCCCTTTTTTGGGTTTCATATCCAGCCCACTGCACACACGTTGCTGCTGAGTGTAATGTATTATTAATTCTGCAGGGACGAGGAGGAGAGGAGGAGGAGGAGGGCTGTGAATAACTGTGATGGAATTTAGTCAGCATTCTTGTGGGCTCAAAAGGACAAAGGTCTCGAGTTGTTATCACCTTGTTTTTTGTTATTTTATTCTTTAATGGCTGAGAACAGAGCCTGTGACTGCGGCTTTGGTTTCCACTCATCAGCCGAAACGACCAATCGGAGAGAGAGGCTGAGGTGAGCTGATAAGAAGTCAGCGGCCGCTATGGAGGCAGGAAGTGTTTCATAAGAGGCCAGGGAATGTAGCTGTTGTATTTATGAGTGTTTGATGGATGTTTGGTAAACTCGGGAGCAGAAACAATGATGTTTATGCTCTTAACTGACCTTAAATCACACTGAAATTGATGCATCGATGTATTATTACAGCGTGTCACCCGGTACAGCACATAAATACAAGCTTTTGATAAATCGTTGCAAAAATATGTGACAGGTTGGGATTTCTTTGGAAACTGTACAAAGATCATCCACCAGCAACGTGGACAGGTCATCAATCTGACATCCTGAACAGAGAAGCCCAAACCTCCCTCTTCCCAGCCACTTCCTCCAATTTATCCTGGGGAACCTGGGTGTCTCCTCCAAGAGAGACACCCAGGAAACATCCTAGTCAGGTGTCAAAACCACCTGGACTGTCTTCCTTTACTGTGGAGGAGTAGCATCAATACTTTGATCTGGGCTTGTCACCCTGCCTCTAAGACAGAGGTAGGATGAAGGCCAGAAGGTTAGCTCATGCAGTTCACATGCACACTGTGGTTTGGGTTTCAGCGTGTTGCCCAACATGCAAGCACAGGGAGGCAGGGATTGAACCACCAACCTTCTGATATGTAGACAGCTTGCTTAAACTCCTGAGCCACAGTCGCTCGGGATGAGGTTACCTAGGCAACCAGAGCCTAGAACACACTATCGACTAACCATCAGCTACAAAGTGATGCTCAACGCCATTTGATCACTGATATAAATAAATTAATGACAGGATTCATTATTTTTTATATCGATTCCACAGGTCACACAATTTGAATGAACTGAACAAAGTCTGTAGCTCAAAGTGCCGAGCTCACAGCTTTCTTTTTACATCAGCATTTCTTTATAGTGTCAACAAAAACTGAGTGATAATATTTTTCTTGAGGCAGTTCAGGCTGATTGATTCATAAATCAATAGTTCATTAAATGTGAATGCTTTCAGCAGCGTGTACTCAATTGATATATTCTAAAAGAAAAAGAGGTTTGGAGGTGCTGTTTTTAAAGGTTATTGGACAATAGATTTACTGGTCCAGCCCTCATGAGACCAAACTGAGCTGTATGTAGCCTGAACCAAAAAAACAAAAAACCTTTGACACCCTGGTCTTGGATAAAAGCAACACTGACACAAAACACAACACAAAATAACGCTGTGGAGCCCAGTGGTGGGCCACGGTTCCAGCGACAGTCTGTAATGATCAGCCTGCTTTAGACTTTACAGACTTTTAAATCACTCCACACCATTGTCTGGAGTTACATACTAAACTAAACTAACAGCCTAAACACACAGCTTCTCTAATGATCCTATAAAATCTAATATTTAAAAGTAGAATTGGAGACAGAGGCTTTAGATTTCAGATTCAGGAGACAGACACCATCTCTACTTTTAAGATTAGGCTGAAAATTTTAAGGCTGGAACATGTGACCCTGAATCCTTCATTAGTTGTGCTGCAATAGGCCTAGACTGCTGGGGACTTCCCATGATGCACTGTTTCTTCTTGACTCATTATGTTTATACATGACTCTGCATTCAATAAACAGTTATTATTTTTCTCTGACTTTCTTCCACAGTGGGTTTTTTTCTCTTCCTCACCCACTGGTCACAGCAGATGCTGCCCCTCCCTGAGCCTGGTTCTTCCTTCCTGTTAAAAGAAAGATTTTCTTCCCCACTGTTGCCAAATCAAAGCCAAAATGGGTTTGTTTGATTGCTGGGATTTTCCCTGTATTATTGTAGTGTCTTAACCTTACAGTATAAAGTGCCTTGATGTGACTGTTGTTATTATTTGGCCCTATATAAATAAAACTGAATTGAAAAAAAGGGTTAATCTTTGTTAACATTAAAGGAATACTTTAAAAATAACAACAACTGTTAAATAACATTTCCCCCCACTTGGCCTACAACATATAATTTCAAATGAAAACTGGTACGGTTATTCAATTTCTCCTTCAATGACTTGCAGCTGGAACCTTTAAAAAGAACTCAGGAAGCCTGGGGACTGTTTTGGCCCAAACACCCTTGGGAGAAAACAGGAAGGTAAGAAACAATCTTGTAGTCAATATAGTCACTCATTAAGGAATACATTGGTTTTGCTACCCCTTAGGATAAAAAATCAGGTAAAAATAAATAATATATTAATTTGTTCGATTAACCGCAATTGCTATACTGTTCCTGACATTCACCAGTACTGTTGAGACGCTGCCAGTAAGAAAACATCCAATTAAATTAAATTAAATTAAATTAAAAAAACATGTCAAACCTCTTTGTGTGAGCATATTTTATACAAATAGTGCTAGAAGTACCCATGTGTAAACATATACTGGAGAAACTAGATGGTACGGGGTGTACAGAGGCACAGACTGTACATAAAGATGGCTGCATGTTGTTTACACTTTGTCCAAACAAAACTTCTTTGCATCATCAAATTATTTCACAATGAAGCCAGATTCCTGAGAAATGCCCCCTTCGCGCTGACCACCAAGCCACTTGCTGCTATTGTCTTATTGTTTCCTCCACGGGAAATACTCAAGACTTGAGCGTGAGTGCAGACGAGGGGATTGCATGCTTGCTTTGAAAGAAACACCCTTCCAACAATGGCTGGCAGCGGGCCTAGTCTTTTGACCCTGCAGATCACTTCACATTATTGACCTTGCCTTTGTGCTGCCTGACTTGACTCCAGCTGCTCATAATGTACAGTATATAAAGCGTAGACACATACAAACAGTTTATGAGGCCAGTCTCCATCGGAGGCCCGGCCCGCTGTCAGAGCAGCGCCGGCCGTCTGGATGAAGCTGTGATCTCTGTCTGGGTTTACTTTAAGATAGATCCTCATGGACTCTAATATCCTAAACATAGAAGAAATTCTCCAGCAGTGACCACACAATGAAATCCGAGTCGGGATGTTTACAGTCTAAAAAAATGGCAGAAATCTATGTCACGCCTTTATAGTTTGGTTTTTGTGCTGTGATTTCAAAGAGGCCATTCGCAGTTTTCAGCTGTATAATGATCCTTTTGATGAATTTATCAAAGCAGAGCAGCGGCTGGTCGCAGCAGGTGATGGAGATAAACATGTTCTCGTTTCTAAATTAATAACTGAACTATAAAAAGGAACAAATACTGACACAGCCGAGGATCACTGAAGTGGCAAATGGAATACAAACACTGAAGTTTAAACAGCGGTTTAAAAGGGGGAAAATGGCAGGTTGAAATGCCACTTATGGTGGAAGTGCAGGCTGTAATTGAAAGAGGAGTGGAAGTTCAAAAAATGAAAGGTGAAGTGCTGAAAAGAAATCAGAGGCAGTTTATTTATTCACTAAATGAACAAAAGCATTGGCCCACACCTCTTAATCAAATTTGGGTAATTTCAGTCCCTTTGCCACAGGTGTATATAAAAGAAAGCACCTGGCTATGCAATCTGATTTACAAGCATCTCTGAAAGGTCGTTCTCAAGAGCTCACTGAACTTACACTCAAATAAGGTGTAATAAAATGTCGCCACTGCAGTCATTTTGAGAAAAGTCTTAGATAATCCATTTGCAAAGTGGAAACGGTCACCGGTGTTCTGCTGCTCCAAACCTCCTCGGACATTAACATCAGCACAAAAACTGTGTGCTGGGAGCTTCATTGTCAAGCAGCTCCTGTAGGTGTCATCTTCAGCATATTGTTCTCATGTTACTTTGAGTTGAATTCTATGTAGATAAAACATAATAATGCTTGGAATAACCCAAACCCAACCCAGAATTAATGAGGCCAAGGCAATCAGTCCAAAAAGAGAGGGAGAGAGAGAAGAGGAAAACGTGCAAGGTCGAGGTTGAACCGCGCACAGGGAGGCGGGAAACCCGAACACAGAGAACATCTGCAGCACAGCAGCAAGTATTAACGAACAGTGTGACGGGGACCCACTGGGCTGATGTGGGAATGACCAGCAGGGGGTTAACAAGACACAGTCACCAGCAATCAGGCAACTACGGGAAGACAGACAGGAAGCAAAAGAAGAAAAACAACAAACTTCAAAGTAAGAGCCATAAATATGGACACCAAACAAGATGTACACGACAAATGGAACAAAAGGGATGGAAACACAAACACAGTGTGAGACAGAGAAAGGCGTAGATGACACACTGTGGAGGCCACTCATACTAAATGACTGTAAACATAGAAACGAACCAAAAAGACAAGAAAACAAAACCTGATGACTACAGAAAACAGAAAATGAAACAGCAAGAGATAACCAGAACTAAAGAAGACAAAAGAGGAATCCAGAAAATATAATAAACACAAAACTTTAAACTTTATATACGGAAACACCAGGAGAACCCAAACGGGAAGCAAAACTTTAGCTTGCTGATATTTCAAAACAGACAACAAGGACAGTGTTTTACCTAATGGGACAGCAGCTTCTACTTTAAATCAAATTATTAGCATGTCAATTGTGATTTTAGGTGGTTGCCAGGCAACATGATAACATCGTATCATGCACAATTCCCATTTTATATACATAAATTGCAGGTTATTGTTTTTCAATTAAAATATGTGACATGATGCTTTTATGCTGCGTTACAGGTGCCAGATAGGTGATTTTAGCCTGTTGGTAGGTGGTTGCTAGGCAACAAGACGATGTTAGAATATATGATCTAGATAAGAACCTTCAGGGGCCTGAGATGTACCTGTGTGTCAGGTTTGGTTGCTCAAAGTTAATCGTGTACAGATTTCAGTTATTACGGTATCTAAAATCTGTGTCAGGAGTCTCTCATAAGACAATAACAATGGCTAATAATGCATTGATGATCATATTCATTAATAAAGTATTCTCATTATAATTCGGTTTATTGACTAAACCATAAAACCTAACAAATATTAAAAGAATAGATTTGACCGCAGTTTTTAAAATAGTTTTATTATTTTGTTCTTTTTACTTTGGCCAAACATGCAGTGTTTATAAGATTTTAATGGATGAATTTGATTCGATTTGACCTGCTGAAAGTAAAACCGTATAAACAGTGGACGGTTTAAGAGTGAAGGTGGATGAAGGCTTCCTGGAATTTTTAACTGGGGGTGAGAAAGCTCGATGCGTCAGCAGATAAAGGACAGAAAGCGTCAATTTTGGTGATAATAAACAACAAATGTGGGGGAAGTTGTCAATTAAAAAAGGAGTAAAATATGAAAGTAGATAAAGTGCAAACTGAAATATAAATAATTAAAAGATGAAGCAGTGAAGACAGCTAAAATAAAAGCAGTGAAAGTGATAATTAATCATCACTTTCTGACTTTCTGTTTGTTTATGTGGAAGAAGCAGCAGCCTGTGGGTTTCTAATTATAGGTAACACTTGAGCATTGTTTCTTATCATCATGCTTTGCAGACAGGGTAACCTTTAAAGCAGCTAAAAGTAATCAGCTACAGGAACGTCTAAAAGAAACCACCTCTTCCTGTCTTCGGGACAGTTTTTCACCCCCTGACTTTTTATTTTATTTTATTTTAAATGATGATGACAATGTGGAAGAAAAGGTCTTTTTCTTCACCCCCATTGTTCCTCGGAGCGTCGGCTCGTCACTCTCATTGTTTCTCCTCTTTGAACAATGAGGAACAACCTCCCCCTGCCACGTCTCCCACCCGCCGGGTTTCTCTTTGGCGATGATTAGTTTCTGATGTGAGACCATTGTCCTGACCAACAGTGGTCGCGTGTGAGGGACAGTGTGACAAATATACAATAACACCCCTCGCTCTCTGGCTCTGTCTCCAGCAGCAGACAGGAAGGACTGCAAGCTTTCATGATTGACCAGAATCCAGGAAACTCTGAAAATCACAAATATGGGGATGTGTTATTTAGGAAAAATAGGACAGGAACTTCGTGTACCCAAACTCTTCAGTACACCTCTGATCTCTCACAACTAGCACATTCACATTTTCTAAAAACAGCCCTGTTGCATCATCAAATATCCCAATGTGTGTTTAACCAAAACCAAACAAAGCAGTTGATAACATTCAGCCTGCCATTCCAACGACTATAATCTGAAAATAAACACAAACACTGGTCTTATTCTTTATTATTACCATCTCAAACAGTGCATTAGTCCACCTGTCGGTGTTTTGGAGCTGTAAGCAGCAATTTGTAAGGATCAAGGGCCAAATAAGGAGCAAACTGAATCATTAAAGACCACAGGTCCTGATTCTGGAGGATAAAGGTGATTTAGTCAAAACATACCTGAAAAAAATACTTAAGAATCTACAGAATGATCACTTTTAAATTAACTAGAAACTACTACTTATTTACAATGTAATTAAACATTACTTAATCTCAAATTAAGTGATTGATCTGCTTGAAAACTACAAAACTGAGAATTCAGAGGTGATTTTTTTCAGTAAACATTTTTTAAGTCTTGCACCACTGCAGACAACCAGAAATGGCTTTGGGTAGTCATGGTGGCAGTTATTTTAAAGCACTAAAATAAAGATTAAAAAGTTTGCTAACATTATCCCAATATGTTAGCAAACTTCTCTCTGGAAGTTACAAAAATCCAACAGATTTCCATTCCAGGATTATGAAAAACCAGTGTAGGAACCTTTAGAGTCCAAATGTAGAATTCATCTGTCGTTCTCCATAAAATCCACAAGAGGGCAGCATAACATGTCTTACAGAGCTGTGGTCTGCAGTCCAGCTCTGACTTTTCTCACCCGCTGGGACCCTCACAGTGACTCATCCTCTGTGCAGCTGGGACTAGCAGCTGAGTCACACAGCTCATCACTCATTTAGCCAGTCAATATCAGATCCAGGCAGCGATGATCTCCTGTAAATCGAGGCATCATCCTCATATTCACCTGTGGCACTGTGCTAACTGGAGTATAAACAGAGGGGGTGGGGCTGCTGCAGTGGTTCTATGGTTTATTATTATACTTCTTTTTTATGCCACAAAGGTATATTTCCACTAAAGCCTAATGCTCATATTAACTAGATACCATCACCACATAGCACATTTGACTGACTGGGACTGAGGTGCCCGTCCTGTCATAATAAATGCTAAAAAAAAAAATAAAATAAAAAATTGATTGACAGGTAATTATCTATACTGGCTTGTCCTGTGAGGCCTCCTGAGGGGCTGCAGTCTATTCCACCTGACACGTGGCGTACCTGTCATCTATCAAACAGAGAGAGGGAGCTGTTATTGTCTTAGAGTAGCTGCTTCATCTGTGCTGAAATCCACACAGAAACAAGAGGGGAAACATGCAAACTCCACAAAGAGATGCCAAAACCCATAATTCAATATACATTTTCTGCATGAATTTATTTGTTAAAATTTCTTTTAGAGTTAAAGTGGGCCTGTTCTGCTTTTCGATTTAGAATAGAATCCCCCCTTATTGTCATTTTACCTGTATAACAAAATTATAGGTGCTCCACGCCAACTTTGCAAGATTAAAATATAAATAGTATGACAGCAGGAATAAATAGCAAACAGGAGAGATGTATACAGTCTAGAGGAATATATGAAAAACAAGAGAAAGGCACACATTGGACAGCAAAGTGTTTGGAAACAGTACAAAAAGACTTGGTCTGAGTATTGAGTCTGTATGTGAGTGGCCTGAGTGTTGTGGGTTACTCAGACCATGGCTCATTGGTGAGGTGGGTGGTCAGGTGTGGGGTGTGTAGTGTGTGTTTGTGTGTGTGGAGGGGGGTAGTGTTTGTTAACAGTCCGAATGACCCAGGGGAAGAAGCTGTTTTTGAGTCTGGAGGTGTGGAACTGGATTGACCTGAGGCACTGACCAGAGGGCAGCGGGTCAAACAGGTGGTAGGCGGGGTGCAAGGGGTCACCTGTGATGGCCCTGGTTTTCCTAAGACAGGAGGATCTGATGATGGCCTCCACGGGTGACAGAGGGCAGCCAAAAAATTTTTGGGGGAGGTGTTCCTGTTCCTGTGCAACCTTCCTCTTCTCGGTTGTGGCCCGAGTACCAAACACCCAGGCAGGGGCGGTAGAAGGCCAGCAGCAGATTCTGGTAAAGGTTATTTTTCCTCAAGATGCGGAGGAAGTGCAACCGCTGCTGGGCCTTCTTTACCAGGGCGATGGTATTGTTGGTCCAGGTGAGATCAGTGGAGATGTGGGTGCTAGAAGGAAGTATTTGGTCCAGGAACCGGTCTCTGTCATGGGTCTTGAACACTAGTCAACATCCTCTAGCAGCTAAGAAAATACGGGGTCTGGTGTGCTTGCTTTCTCCATCCTGGCTTTTTCTTTTTCTTCTTTTCATTCTGTATGATGTCAGTGACAGTTTGTATCTCTGATATATCTCAGGACAGCACGGTTCAGTGTTTGAACCACCTGGAGTTTTAATGTGCTCCATCATCGGGCTACCTGTAAATCTGAGATAGCTCTCTGTTCTGTGATGATGAGCTATAGCAGCCTGTCTACGGTGTAGCCGCCTCTTGTCCAACCACTGCTGCTGGCCATTGTGACCAACCTGCTGGTCAGAGGGGCAGCCAATCAGAGTAAGTCTGCTTAAAAGAAGGGTGGTCTTCAAAGGACAAAATAAATAAGAATACAAACAATATGCTACTGCAGCACATAAACGACCCAAAAGAGTCAGTTACAAGCATAAAAAATAAATAAAATCACATCACATGAAGGAAACCCCGTAATTTTCCCACTTCAGACTCGCCCACCTCACCTGGGTGACTTTTACAGGGTAAAAAAATTGAAGTCATTTTGCGGTAAAATCAAAACCCACACTGCTCAATGCCAAATTTTCCCACTTCATGACTTCATGATGTATGCCGAAGTGGAAACTGACATTTGAACGTCTACTATTTAGCAACACTACGTACGTCAGGTTTGTTCCCAAAGCCTCAAACTTGCAATCTGTGAGATTTAAATTCTGCACAGCATGAGACACCGATAGATACTTAGATCCTTCTTCCAGAGTGGACAAGCATTTGCTTCTTATCAGACTCAGACTCCCAGCTATTTTGGCCTTTCCCTTCTGATCATATCATAAGGACAACACAGCAATTCTGTACTTAAACTCCACTGCACATCTTTTTAAGCCCATCAGCTCATGTAAGTTCTGGGAATTGAACCAGCCACCATGTTGTCTTTCTCTGATATATTTCAACAAATCTCCGGAAATAGCTCCTATCTTTCCACCCATTTATTTTCATTTCAGACTGGCAGAAGCGATCTGGTGTTGTGATAAGAATCTCCATCAGATGCGGCGTGTGTCTTTGAAGATATACACGGTTATAAACACTGAGATGGTAAGACAGGGCATGTCTCAGCTGATAGCATCACGCTGCTCACTGAGCGACTGTGTCGGATGCTTCTCAGATACAACACCAAAGGATTTCCTCCTCCTTCCTCCTTGCTGCTCTGTTATGTAATGCGCTCGCATCAGTTGTAAGTGCGGAGCGCCTCGAGCCAAATCAATGTGCTCTAAACAAGCTTCATCCTCATCAATAATGGATTCACGCCGTAAACGTGTCAGACGTCCCTGCTCTTCAGGACCACTCAGCCTAACGCGACGTCCCACAAGAACAGTTATGCAAGACCAAGCGCAGGTTGAAAACCTACGAGCTTTAAATGTTTGAGTGAGCTGCTGTGTGTCTGCAGCTGTGGACACATGACAACACAAAGCCTTCCACCTCTTCATCCGGACTCTCTGCGTCATTTTGCCTTCTTGTATTTCCTTTTCTCGCTGTTCTGTTTACCCAAGCATGCCGGCACGATAGCGTGTTGGTAGACTGTAGGTGTGAAGCAAAGCTTTGCCGAGACGCGTACTCGCCACCAGAGGGCAGTGTTATAAACATGTGAAACGACCAGAGATGTGGACTGCTCTTATTTCCGTTTAAGCAGTTTTGGATCGTTTAGCTTATTATTCTGCAGTCTTTGTAAACACTGCATGGTATTTGCATTTGCTTCTGTTTGTTTGAGACGCATTTGGCCCTCTTTGTGCTCCTTTTATATCTCTTTACCTTCATTTTTCATCTTTTTGTGCCAATTTGTTTCTTATTGTAGTCAATTTGTCTATCTGTGGGATGGTTTTAATCTCTTTTTGGTCATTTTGTGTTTCTTTCTGACACTTTTGTGTCTCTTTGTAGTCATTTTTCATCTTTTGTGGTCATTTTGTGTTCTGCTGTGGTCATTTTTCATTTCTCTGCATTCAATTTGTTTCTCTTTGTGTTCATTTTTTGTCTTTTTGTGTTATTTTGTTTTTCATTGTGGTCATTTTTCATTTCTCTGTAGTCAGTTTGTATCGCTTTGTGTTCATTTTTGTCTCTTTGTGTCATTTAATATTTCTTTGTGGTCATTGTGTGTCTCTTTGTCATCATTTTGTGTGGTCATTTTTCATCATTTTGTTTTCATTTTGTGTGCTCAGGCATGTCCCTTTGGCTCGACCTCTGTGTGGCTATTTCAGTAAAATGCCACAGATGAACCAGTCTTGTCTCCAGAATAGTTTGCACAATGGTGGACTCCTATCAGCCCTCTGCAGACCTGCCTACTCGGACCCTCACTCTTCCTGCCAGGCCCGGGCCCTGACATTTTGATTGAACACACAAGGTCGATGGCGGTAACAAGCCACAGCTGAGATGTCGCTGCTGATTTGGGCTTCATCTGGCACCCTGTGACTTTCAGCTGGGGCATTTTTATCCCCGTCATTATTCTGTCCGTTGGCTGGGACGCTTACCTTTCAGGCAATGCTGTGCTGGAAGTAAATGCCGATTAGCGCTGTTGTAACGAGCAGGAATGTGACAGCGATGTTCTGGCAGGTGTGAGCTGAGCCTGCAGGTTGCTAAGCACAATGAGAGCGTTTCGGGCAGGTGTAGCATTATGTAATAAAACCTAATGCTGGATTCTTGCTGACTGCAGTCTCTTAAAATAGTGACTCTGCACCAAATCTGATCAGTTCTTGTCAGAGACAAAGAAGGGAGGGAGCGAACTACACTTTACTGTGTGTTTGAACCACTGAACACACTAAACAGGAAACAATCTGCAATGGTGGGGGAGATGGTACTCAGTTTGTCATGTATACACATATTTGTGCAAATTTAGATGATTTTAAACATCAAGACAAACTCTGTCATACAGAAAATACGCCAGCATCACACCTCGACATGTGACACCGGAGCTGCCTGCTTTCAAGAGCTTTTTACAGTCCATTTTTATCTCAGTTTGGCCTTAAAACACATTTTTAATCTGTTCTAAACTGATGGTTTAGACCACCCACTGCTCTATAATCTAGATAAAAATCTGCAGATGTTTGTGATTGTGCAGATGTTGGCACTGGACAAGAGTTTTGGGTCAGGAAGCTCGCTGGGTTACATGTTTGAGCGGGCTTCGTTAGCTTATAGTTAGTGTGGAGAGCAAAAGAAATACACCCAACAAGCAACTGATAATATCTTAGTCCATTATTAGCTTGTTCTCAGTATTTGTAAACAGAGGAATAAGATAAGATACCTTAAACCAGACATCCATCATTCAACAATCCTGGCTCCATCCATTCACTTCCGCTTATCCTTTTCAGGGTCGCGGGGGGTGCTGGAGCCTATCCCAGCTGTCATAGGGCGAAAGGCGGGGTACACCCTGGACAGGTCGCCAGTCTGTCGCAGGGCTAACACATAGGGACAGACAACCATTCACACTCACACCTAGTGGCAATTTGGATTATCCAGTTAACCTATCCCCACAAGCTGCATGTCTTTGGACGGTGGGAGGAAGCCGGAGTACCCGGAGAGAACCCACGCAAACACGGGGAGAACATGCAAACTCCACACAGAAAGACCTGATGGTGGAATTGAACTCAGGACCTTCTAGCTGTGCGGCAACAGTGCTAACCACCGTGCCACCGTGCTGCCCACAAGCCTGGCTATCAGCCCTAATAATATGTCCTTTGTCCTCAGAGTGTGTGTGTGTGTGTGTGTGTGTGTGTGTGTGTGTTTGTTTGTTTTCTTTTTTTTTAGGGGGGGGTAGCTTAAAGTTTTGTTCAGAAAGTGAACTGACCACTTTGTTAGGTACTTATTAGTCAAGAAGAAGTATGCTTGTTGGTCTGAGTGTTTTGGACACTGTTGACCTGCTGGGATTTTCCCACACAGCCGTATCCATGGTTTACAAAGGATGCTGCGAAAAACAAAAGAAACTCGTTACATCCGAGGTGCAGAAGAGCATCTCTGAACGAACAGCATCTGAAACCTTGAATAAGAATAGCTACAGCGTGAGTATTGTGGCTGAGCAAGTCCGTTCCTTTACAATGATGCCAGAAAGCTCAAATAATCTCAAACTGGTGTCTTGAGCATGAAAATGACAACCTTTGGGATGCGATGGAAAGCAGCAAGGTGTATCTAATAAAGTGGCCTGTCATTTGGATCTCAGCTTCCAGAAAGACATTTAGATACAGATTTACAGTTTATAGAGAGGAATGAGTATTTTCAGGTGTTATAATTTCCACCGCAGTGTCATTTCTGTGACAGTCTGACTGATGAGATTAATCTGGAATGAAGAAGTCTCTGCTCTCACTCTGATGAGGCTGCAGTGATATTTTAACATCACTGAACAGATGGGAAATTCTGAGCTAATATACTTTTTTTTTTTTTCTTTTTTACAGCTCCCTGTTCTTCTAAGAAATAGGTGGTGGGTGGGTGGGCAGAATGTGGGGTAAAAATAAAGAGCAATGAGAATGAGTCACAGCTCCTTCAATCCCAGGCTGGATATAAATACATCCACATAGACACGCGTACGTGCATACGCTTCTCCACGCGTGGCTGACATTACATAAGCTGCAGCGTGGGAGGTGTGATGCGAGGCATGTACAATTCATCAATGTGGGACTGAACTCGGGGGTATCTCGTACATCCTAGTGAGCCCCCCGAACGCATCACCGTAGTTTCATTTTGATGCACGCTCCTGCGCGGACGAACCTCGGTGTAAAATCAGCGGGTTTAAAGTGACGGCCGACCCCAAGGCTCCACGCCGCAGCACAGAGCTGTTATCAAACGTGACTGAAAAGTGAGGAGAGGGATCGGACTGTGACGGAAGTGGAAATGGGAGGATGCGCTGGAAAAATCCTGGAATATGGGGCTTATTTCATTCTGAGTCGATACAGTTTATATTCATATATGAACCACATTCACAGGTTTTTGTTTGGGGTCCTTTTTGTGTTCAATATTAACTTTGTATTAAAATGGCCTGTATTTATATAGCGCTTTACTAGTCCCTAAGGACCCCAAAGCGCTTTACATATCCAGTCATCCACCCATTCACACACACATTCACACACTGGTGATGGCAAGCTACATTGTAGCCACAGCCACCCTGGGGCACACTGACAGAGGCGAGGCTGCCGGACACTGGCGCCACCGGGCCCTCTGACCACCACCAGTAGGCAACGGGTGAAGTGTCTTGCCCAAGGACACAACGACCGAGACTGTCCGAGCCGGGGCTCGAACCGGCAACCTTCCGATTACAAGGCGAACTCCTAACTCTTGAGCCACGATCGCCCCGCTATTAGCTCTAGTCTGGGTCTCCACCTGCTCCTTGTCTACTTTCCATATGTAACAGTCACTTAGGTTCATTCAGAATCTGGATAGCTGATATTCCCAGAGCTGAACAATTGATCAACGAGCCAAAAAATGTTTTTACATCAACAGCCTTAACTGCTTGAAATTAAGGCATCTGGACTTCTGTTTGGTTCATGAAGATGTACTTTGGTAGAGGTGGTCCTGAGACTAATCATGTGACTTTCATGATTAGTCCTGTTGCCTGCATTTAAGCACTTGAGACTACCATGACTTCGACCACTGAGAACCTACACAGACAAACTGCAATGAAAGCCTTTCGGTAGATGGCTGCTTATCGCTGAGCCTGGTTGAGCCAGAGGTTTCTTCCTGTTAAAAGGGAGTTTTTCCTTCCCACTGTTGCCAAGTTTGCTCAAGTTGGGGTTTTCTCTGTATTACTGTAGTTTTTACCTTACAATATTGTGGTGTGAATAAGGCACGGCGGGTCCAGGGATCAGTGTTTAGAGCCATTTTATTTCCATCACCTCACACCACAACCACCAACCCCTGAGTCCTCGTGTTTTTAACTTGGCGGACTGAACTGAAACAGGATACAAACTGTGGTCTCTGAGTTCACAGCCACCACCAGCTATCCTAATATCTTATTCAGCCTACCTGCATTTTCACAACTTTGAACTCACCCACTCCTGGGACTGGTGACTTCATTAGCTCACGCCTTTTTGATCTTCTAATTGGACTGAAACTAGTTAACCCAAAGTATAAGCAGTTGCAGGAATGGCTGCTTTTCGTTGAGGTCGAGCATAAACAACAGCAGGCGCAGCATTATCTATCTGCATAGATAAGTTTTAAGTTAACTTGTCTGGGGCAGCATGTCTTCCCAGCTCTAATGTGTAATGCTGGAAGGTTTGATTATGAACACATTAAACACAGCACATTTTATCTACACACATATTTGCTACTTTTACAGTAATACACATTCCTGGAATCCTCTCACATGAACAATAAAAAGTGTTATTATTATTTCAGTTCAGAATAACAAGTCTAAAATAAAAATCACAGAAAGGTTAGCAGCTTTGGCAGAGTTTCTCCCAAGATGGAGAACATATTGATATCTGAAGCAACTCAATAAAGCAGGTCTTCTTTAAAGTCTAAGACTTCTTCCGTTTTTGTTGACCTGGACTATATTGCATTATCTTGAAAGAATTATCAGGTTTTTGTATGTGTAAACTCTGTAATAGTGGATTTTTTGGCAGAGCTGCTGCCCATGTGTTTCTAATAAGGCACTCAGTCCATGTGTAGATATACACTTTCACGCAGAGTGGAAAATAACAGACAATACTTTTGATGCCTTGAGGAGGAAGTTGTGGAGCGTATCATCGTCTCGTTTTATTTGTATAACATGCATTTTATGGATCAGATTGAGCCTTTAACACACTATGATTATCAGTTTCGTCTAACCTTTAACAAATCTGTCCGTCATTCTTCTTAACCGCTTGTCCAGGGTCACCGTGTGGCTGGAGCGAGAAACATGGTACAAGTATAATACAAGACTTGAAATTCCACTGATTGATCGTGTTGGTATTACAAGGCTGGATAGAAGCATGTTTTCCATCCAAAAGCTGCAGCAGAAATCAAGATTCGCCCGATCAAAGCCTTTCTGTGTTTAATTGTTCCAGTTTGTGTGAATTGTAGCCTCAGTTTCCTGTTCTTAGTCTGCAGGAGTGGCACTCAGTCTGGTCTTCTTCTGCAATAGTCCATCTCCTTCAGGGTTTGATGTGCTGTTCAATCAGAGATGCTCTTCTGCATACCTCGGTTATAATGAGTAAAGTTGCTGTTGCCTTCCTATCAGCTCAAAGCAGTCTCCTCTGACATCTGGCACTGGATATTTCTTATTTTCAAACCAGCCCATCTGACGCTAACAACAAGCCACATTCGCTTTTCTTTCTCACTCTGATGCTTAATCAGAAATTCAGCAGGTCACCCTGATCTTGTCCACATGGCTAAATACCCTCAGGTGTTGTCACATGACTGACTGATTAGAAATTTGTGTTAAAGAGCAGCGGAACACGTGTACCTAATAATGTGTGGTTGGGATGTTGTTATTTTACCCGTTGACATCGACACCGTCAGCTGTTTCCAGGGTGATTGAATTTTTATCTCCTCTGACACAGTGAGTCAATGTCCCACATCTTGATGAGCTCCCGTTTTCCAAAATCAACAATGTAATACGGACACTTTCCTAAACTTTGGCTTTTATCGAATGCCTGTGAAGACATCACGGGCCTCCTGCAGGTTAACATGCCACGCTCCGAGGTGGAAAATTACAAGTCGGTACAAAGTCGCACGGGACTAGGATGAAAACTACCACAAACAAAAGGAATTTCAGCTACAATAAAGACTGGAAAATATTTAATAACTGGGGAAAACTGGTGAAAGGAGATTCTTAAACAGGCTTTATGCTTTTTATCGGTTATTTTTGAGCCTAACAAGAAAGCTGTGGCTCAAAAAAAGACACCAGTTGATGAAGTCATGCCCACTGAAAGATGAATGATTGCTCGATGGAACAGTAACTGAGAAAACACTGAGCAGTTTCAAAGGTTAACAGGTTAAAAATCTCCCACACAAACATACTCTTTGGCCCACATTTAGTTTGTTGTGATCTGGTCACTCCGACTGCTTGGCTGCTCTTATAATTTTAATTAAATCTCCAAAGGGTTATCTACATGAGACATGAGCATTTACCTTATTAAACCATATTTAAACCAGTCCACTATTTTATAAAAAATGTGGGTAATTGTTAGAGCAGTTAGTTACAGTGTGTAAGTGTGTTTTGTCCACAGGGGGCATGAGAGCGCTTCAAACCCAGTAACCACTGTATGAATCTGCACTGTAGCTTACTCCTCAGCAGTAAACCCACAAAGCCCACAAATTGTAGAGTTTACATGATCCGGGATGTCTGCGGCACTCTCCTGAAACAGTTTAATTTTTCACTAATAAGACTGAAAAATAATATGTGGTTAAAACGTATCTTCCAGGGGGGAAAAAGCAAAAAAACTTACTTGAAAGGCAGAGTTGCTGCCAGCAGTCGTATCGAGAGAGCAGTAAAGATTGCACTGGGGAAAGCCTGTATTTGATTTTGATTGCAGCTAATTTAGTTAAACTGTATAATGTCCCATGTTTCCAATCCCCAGCCCTCAGATTGGAGTGATTTATTACCAGTGAAGATGAAGAAGTGAAATAAGTGTTGCTACATTCAAGAATTACTGACTGAGGAAACCCAGCGCAGAGCTTTAAATCAAACAGTAAACTCTTCATGTTTAATGCGTTTAAGGTTTAATGTGAAGACAAACATGACTAAAGAATATAATTAGTGTATATGGCTGGATTACAGTTTGGGAAGACCTTTAAAGCCCCTGTTTGACCCTGACAGTTAGAAATGACCCACTTTTAAACATCCTGTTTTTTGGGGGGGGGGGGGGGAATACTTCATCTCATATGTCAGCAACAGTAACCGAGACGGTTTCATTTCCTCATTAACTTCAGATGACAGTGCGGTGAAAGAATGGAGCAAGAAAACAAAACAAACTAGTTAATCCCAAATTAAATGATACAAATATGTGAAATATGAAGCCACAGCCAGTGGCTGTTTGTCTTAGCTCGACATGCGGACAGCAACGGGTAGACAGCTCGACTAGTCCGAACAAAATCTGCCAGCAAGGACCTCTAAAACAAACACGTTTGATTAATCTGCACAAGGAAACAAAGTCTGTGCTGGTTTTATGTCGACCTCATTCTGACAAGGCCGAGGAAAATTTCTGTATCGGGCTGAGAAGGTCGTTAAAAAGTTGCAGATTTTTTTTTTTTTTTTTTTTGGTGTTTGAATGCATCCTTTTTTATTTTTTAGATACTGATGTTCACAAAAATTAAAAAAAACAAACAAACAGCTGAGGTCTGAAAAATACAAGCAAGATGATCTGTAGCAATGATGTCTTAGTCAAGGTTATTATATGTACACTTTTATTCTAATGTAAATTAGGTATCAAAATCCTTTAGATTTAAATGAAATAAAATTATAAGCTGGTCATAAAACCATCAGATTGGACAGTTAAACTAAATTATGAATTAGTTTGAGTCTTTTTAGCTTACAGGGCTGAAGGACCGGTGAGCTCGTGCCATGGCGAGGTGTCAGTTCATTCAAATTCTGCTGTCAGTCAAAGAAGTGTATTGATGTAGCACATCACTGATGTTCTGGTTGAATTTAGTCTGAGAATGCTTTGGCTCACTGGGGATTTTTTTAATGCTCTGAACTTCTTATATCCTGACAGAAAGCAGCTATATTATAATAAAGATAAACTAAGCCTTTCTATATGTCTTTTGTACACATGTAAACTGAGTTTGCAAGGTCAATAAAAAATCTTCTGAATTTACATGTGGCAAAGAAAAATATAGATTTTGTCTCAAAAGTCAAAGCTGTGTACCTTTATTTCCTTTCCTTGTCAGAGTCTGCGATGTGTTATAGCTTCTGGTGCTGCTTTAGCATGCTGTTGAAAAATGCTGGATATCATTTTGTTGTGTGTTTTTCATGTAACCACAAAGAGATTTCTCAAAGTAAAAGTAGGGAATCTCTCTTTACCGTGTTCGTGTGGATGTAGCCCAAAAGATTCAAATAAACTCAACCAACAAAACACCAGTACTTGCTAGCTTGTTACTTGTTAGCATACAGGATGGTAGCGAGGCTTTATGCCATAATGCTATGCTAGCTAAACAGCTGCAGATTGATTGAGGGTACAAATATCACTGGTAGTTGATTTGACCTTTTTATAGGACATGAGCATTGATAAGAAGCCAAAATGCAGGACTTTGAAGTCAGACGTGATTGGATGATAGAGGTTGGTGTGACATGTTTTTGTTTGCTTGTTTACTGTGTACTCTGATCCCCAGTAGAAAAGATAGCTGAGCTCACAAAAACAAGATCCGAGTTGTAATGAGCAGGATTTATCTCGTAATTTGACACAAATGTCAGCCGTTCGGTGCCCCTGCGTGGGTTTGTGGAGAAATGTGAACCCCACAAAGGTCTGGCCTCAGATTCAAGATTTTCCCTCCAACTCTCAGCGAACAATTAATGACTCCATAAATTGTGTTGTGGAGGTTTCCCACTGACCTCCAGGGCTCCCAGCTTCACGCACTGTGCTGCCTTGATGCTCCCCAGGGCCCACACTCACAGGGACAGTGGAGGGTCATTAAAAGCTGTTCAAAACCCATAAATCAGCTCATAGATGAAGTACCAAGGGAGCTGCATCCGGCTCCTCCTCACCGCCTCAGCTAGTGCAGCATTTTCCAAGCAGAACCGCTGGGTTTGCTTCCTGCCCTCTTTTTTTTTTTTTTCCAGAGGAGGATCTAAAAGTAGCAACGACGCAGATGACTTGATCTTTTTTTGTTTTGTTTTTTCAATTATGCTTTTTTCCGGGAAATGTTTTCCAAGCATTCAGAGTTCAAACAAATGGCACTGGGAAGACTTTAATGACTTGATGTCACATGGAAAATGGACTTTTAGAAACCCACGCAAGCTCACTGTACAGCTTTCAGAACTCCCGACTACATAAACACACATTAATTTCAGAAAAGCCTGGGAAAAATATTTGCAGTCGTTTGAAAATTTGGCAAGAGAAGAAGTTTCACTTCAGTATTTCTATATCTTTTTTTCTTTTTAAGAAAGCAGTCCGGTGCTTGCTGTCAGAGGCATGTTTACATCAGCAAATGTGGACGCTGCAGTCAGTGGAGGCTTATTTATACACTACAGTGACAGGTAAAAGTCAAAAAAACACCTTAATAAGGTCTTTGTCCACCAAGCGCCACCAGAACAGCTTCGGTGCATCTGATTCGACGGGACACGTCTATGAGGTCACACCCGAGGTCACACATGATGTCACGGTGCCTTTAAAGATGTTGCCTAGCAGCAGCGGACAGAAGACCTGTAAAAATGAGACCACCACTCATCTAAAAAACCTCAAACTCTGGTGCCCACAGTTGCCAAGGTTTATGAGAAACAGAGAACAATACTGACAATGACTCACTGCTCATTATACGTAGGCCGGGCTTAAATGTCCCTGCAGGGATCAATAAAGACATCCTCATCCAACTTCTCCTCATTTCGAAAATGTCAGATAAGGACACTTCACCAGGTTTACCAGGTGTCCTTATTTGTTCATTTCAATTTCATTTTATTCACAAATCAATAAAAATGCAGTTATGATTATAATTCTGCATAAAAATAGGCATTTGTTAACCAGGACTCCACAATCTGTCTAAGAGTTGTTAATAAGGGCCCGGACATCAAATAACATGCATAAAACACAAATGTCTAAAGGTCTCTAAAACGAATCCTAAAATTACTGATGTACAGAACCTGCTGTAAATCTCCAAGGTGTTTTAAACATTACATTACATCACCAAAACCAGCCTGAACCGTTGAACCGCAGCAGAAATAGAGAATCATCAGATCAGGCGCCGTGTGAATTGCAGCCTCAGTTTCCTGTTCTAGCTCGGGAGTGGCAGCCGGTGTGATCTTCTGTTACTGTAGCCTGCTTTAAAGTTTGACGTGTGTGTTCAGAGGTGCTTTTCTGCATATCTTTGTGGTAACAAGTTGTTATTTGAGCTGCGGTTGCGGTTTCTAGCGGCCTATCTAAGTGTAGGCTGGCTATTCTCCACTGGCCTCTTACATCAATAATGCATTTTCACCCAGAGAACCTCTGTTCATTGCATATTTTCTCTTTCTTGGACCATTCTCTGTAAGCCATAGAGATGTTTGTGTGGGAAAATCCCAGCTCAGCACCATGGGTTCACCATACCTAAATGCATCTGACTGGTTGTGTTAACGAGTAGTCGAACACCCTCAGTCGCACAGCGTGTTACTGAAGCTGTTGTCTTAAGATCCTTTTGACAAGCGTCCTTTCAAGCTCATCCCAAACCTGTGGACCTAAGCTAGAGAAGCTGGTTGCATATCTGGCTTTTAAAGTATGTTTTTGTTGTGAAAATGTGTATTTTTTACCCCAATACCAAATATCTTAGATTAGATTAGATTAGATAGAACTTTATTAATCCCTCGGGTGGGTTCCTCTGGGAAATTCGATTTCCAAAAAAGCACAGCACCGACAGAAGTTACAGAGTTACAGAATATTATATATATATATATATATATATATATATATATATATATATATATATATATATATATATATATATATATATATACAGAGACAATATAAATAAAATATACGAAGGGGATAAATAGAATAAATAGGAATAAAAATACAAGTGAATTGCACATTTCAAGTATTGAGTCTATTGCACCGTTGACTATTTACAAAAGTATTGCACAAAAGGTATTGCACAGTGAGGTGAAGAGGCACTACAGCTTAGTTGTTCCCCCCTCCTTTGTCCTCCTGTTTCCCCTCCCTCTCCCCTCCAGGGAGGAGTTAAACAGTCTGATGGCGTGTGGGACAAAGGAGTTTTTAAGTCTGTTAGTTCTTGTCTTTGGGAGAAGCAACCTGTCACTGAACAGACTCTTCTGGTTGTTTATGGCCGTGTGCAGAGGATGTCTGGCATTGTCCATAATGTCCATCAGTTTCTTTAATGTCCTTTTCTCTGCCACTGTCACCAGAGTGTCCAGCTTCATGCCGACCACAGAGCTAGCCCTCCTGATCAGTTTCTCCAGCCTGGATGAGTCCTTCTTTGCTGTGCTGCTCCCCCAGCACACCACAGCATAGAAAAGTACTCCAGCAACCACCATCTATCAACATAATTTACTGCCTAAGCTTAAAGGAAAACCAAACCGCTACAGAAATGGCAGAATCGACAAAGAAATCGACAGTTTACATTTTCAAACATAAAATAAAGCTGGAGAAAAGATTAAACATGGTCAGTGATAATAAACTATTCTTGGAAGGTTCTAGGTTTGAATCCGTCGCCTTCTGCGTGGACTTCGTTGACCCTGTGCTGGTGTGGTTTCTCTCTGGGTGCTCGGGCTTCCTCCCACAGTGCAAATACATGCTGATTAGGTTAACTGGTGATTCTGAACTTGCTATATGGTCTGGTAATCATTTGTGTTCCCGTGGGGATGCATACCTGAACTCTTTGAGCCAAAGAGATTCACTCAGGTACTAGAAATTTTCCAGTCTTTATCTTACCTGTGTTTCCTTTTGTTTGTGGTAGTTTCCAGTATAGTAAAAAAAAAAATCTGTACATCTTGTGAGTTTGTGGTTACTTGATGCAAGTGTCCGTCTTACGGTGTTGACTTTTTATAAAACTCAAAATGTGGGACATTGTCTCAGCATGTGTGGACAGAATTGCTGTGCAGTCCTAAATGAAGCACACCACCTGTTCAGTGTAGCTGCAGACAGTCCTCCTCCTCCTCCATCTGTACAACTTCCTCCAGATGCTACCATCTCTAAAGTTTCTGGAGGGTTTTCGCTGCCGTTCCTGAGATTGCCCAGACTTGTTCACAGCACCAGTGTTTACACCTGGCTCCACATGACCGTGTCTCCCTGCACACTTCCTAATGCGAACCTTTGTAGGTTTTTTTTGTTCTCCGTCACTGTGGAAATCAGTGCTAAACCGTTCATCCGGTGAGTCAAAAAGTGAAACTAACGGGGGAACACCATGCACGAAATATAAACAAGAAGGGAAGTGGGAAGGCCTCACAATGAGATCGTGACTCAGAGGAAATCAGCCTTTCAGAATGATCAACAAAGAAACTTTTTCCCCCTCGTTTGAAGTCGTTTCAGACAGTTTATGGTGCGCTTTGTTTTTTTAATTTGGTTCGGTTTGGTGGTCAGAAACAGAGCTACTGTAATGTAATGCCACAAACTAACAGAGATGCACTGAAAAAATACAAAGCGCATGTCATTAGCTTGATAATATGGCCCATTTGAAAGCAGAGGTGAATATTAGACGTGGCAAACCTAACATCAATCGTATAGCTAAACAATTATATTTCAAATTAGATTAAAGAAGATAAGATACTGTCTGATAAGCTGCTTAGTCTAGCATTATCATAATTAACTGCCAGGTGTAAGCATTTCATGCACATCAAGAAGCAGCTGCGAGTCTTCAAATGTTATCCTCAGAGACAAGCTCGGTGGGATTAATGGATTAGATGCAAATAAACAACCTGAAGAGATAAAAAGATGATAATTAACCATTAAAAACCCAGATTAGACATGCTATATGCTAAAATGCTATAAACGGCTAATGGACTTTATGATTTCAAACAGCCCGTGTGCTTTGGTCCAAACATGCAGCTATGTGTAAGTTCTACTTTTACCCAGCCTGATGTGATGCTACTACAGGTACTATAAAATAATGCTATCATGATTTCTGTGAAGTATATTTGCAGTGTGTATGCATATATAAAATATATATTGTTTTTTTGACATGATCTAGCCGTTAAGCACAAGTAGTGTACTGTGAATGAAGCAGGATTTACTTTGATATATTCAGGGAAACTCAGGTGTTTACAAGGTTACAAAGACGGCTCACTTCTGTCATGGTAACCTGTGTTGCTCAGGAGCAGGTTATGTTTGAGAAAAGAGATCCAACCACTGCGTCACAAATCTGGTAGAATCCCTCGGACCATGACACACGGGCTCTCTGAAGGTAGGTGTTCTCTTTCCCTGATGAGCATAAATAAAAATATTGATGGAACAGTTTCAATCATTAATGTTTCCTTTTCTGTTGGCTGCAAGAACTTATTTTAACGTCTTTTTTTTTTATTGAAAGCAGAGATAAACAGGAAAGGGTCCAGGAAAGACTTTGCAACCTCCCAGGGTCATCCAGGTGAGCTACAGCAGCACTGAGGTTTGCTGCTCTCTAGATATGATCCTAAAACAGACCACTAATGCCTTTTCTTTAAAATATCCAAGAAGGCTAAACCTTGTTATTGGTTTAAATTCATCTTTGATATTGCTCTTTGTTTAACACCGCTGGGGCTGCAGCTGGAAGAGTAAGATAAAAAAAAAAGTCTTATGAACATCTAAGCAACATGTTAATTTAATTGAGGACAAAATTAATTACAGTCGGATCCTGTTGTGTCTGTGATACTGACACATCTGTTACAAACACAACACAGTTGCCATCTTTTGTTGGCTTCAATTTTTGGCTTCAAATCGGCTAAACTTTGTTAATACTAAGAAAAACACTTGAAGGACACACACATTCATGCACTTTCCCTCTCGCCCTCACACAGCGCTGATTTGTCTGCAGCTGCTGTGTTGCTTTGAGCCTGTAGCGAGTGCGTAACCTCTTCATATTTTCCTTTTCTAATAGCTTTATCCATCCATTTTCTTCTGCTTATCCAATCCGGGTCAACGAATGTATTGTAGCTGTCATAAGGCAAAAGGTGGGGTACGTCTTGAGTGGACCACCGATCTACATCTTTGGGAGGGAGCTGGAATGCCTGTTGAGAATCTGTAAACGCCACACAGAAAAGCCCCAGGCAGGATTCAACATAGGATCTTCTTGCTGTGAGGTGACAGTACAAACCACTGCACTACGTCAACCCTAACAACAAAATCAGTTGCTCTGCCATCGACAGACCTGCCTATGTTTCTGATTGGTCAGACGCTACCAGTGCTACACCTTTATCACAAACCTGAAACCGCGGGTTGACTTCTTTTGTCTAATTCCTGACGTTAGGCCAAGTGAAGGCCCAGTCTTTGGTTTAGTGGTAGCTATGGCTCTGTTTACAAACACTGCTGTCTGAATATATATTTATTTTTTGGCTCCGAGTCCTCTAATGAAGTACAGCCCTCTTTAATATGTCTTTCTGTTTATGTTTGGATGGAATATCTGAGTGTCTTCTCCTGCTTTCCTCTCAAAATACTTTATATATACTGTCATCTGACACTCAAAGCATTTTTCCTCATTAGTACTGCCTGGCCTTCTTGGCTGCTGGGATTTTTCCCTCTGTGGCAACGTCACTGGAAATGTTGACACAACACAAGGCTTCTCCTGAAAACACTCTTCAACTTAAGGATCCAGGATTCCGGTCTGGCCTCCCTCACCCCACATCCTACTCGGCGAAGCCGCTGAGATGTCGTCACGGCCCCGGCTCGGTGTCGTGCGCCAGTTTGCAGGTTTGTTTCTGCAGCTGAATGGAAAGTCTGCCAGCGATTCACTGGCAGGGACTCAATAAAGGGCAACAAAATCCGAGAGAAGAAGAAGAAATATGTTGGCCGCACTTTAAAGACTGGCTTAAAAAACATTTGATGTTTTTTTCCTCTGGACTCATATGTGTCCAAGGGAACAGTGAAAAAGGAGAATTTATTTTTCCTAAGGGCTCTTTTTGCAGTTCTGTGGAGCCTAAAGAGGCCACAAATACAGCGCTTACCTCAGCTATATATTTTCCAAGGAGGGCTGTGTTTAACGCTGGCTAAGGTGATTTCTTTGTCAGCATGGATTAGAGCAGAGTGAACAATCTCTGTGACATCTTTCCACCGTCAACTCCACATGCTGTACAACGCTTAAAGTCAGCGTAAAAGGTGGCTTTTACTTGAGGTATTCCAGCTTTAACCAAGACGGTTTGCACAAACATTTAAATAGGTAGAGACGTCAGTTTCTGACCACAGTGCTCGATTACTCTGAGCTGTCTAGCTTTGAGACTCTTATCATGCAATCACTGCGCAGCTCAGCACACCATGATGGATGACATAGGTATACTGAGAAAGGTTCAACTAACATAAACTTAATTTTTAATGGTGAATATTTCTCCACAGAAGTCCAAAAAAACACATGTAGACTGCTTGGGCAAATTACCGTCAGCCTTCAGATATTCTCAAGAGGATAAAGAAACCGCATTGTTGCTCCTGCATCTGAGGTTCAACTAATCAATCAAGGTTCAACACCCTTAGAGTTAGGGTAAAGCGCTCAGTCATTCAAAGGCTACTCTTCCACACTGAAGGAGAGCCAGTTGTGGTGGCTCGGCTATTTGATGCATCCTGGGCGAGATGTTGTGGCGATGTTCTACTGGAACGAGTCCCCGGGATAGACCCAGGACACACTGGAGAGATTATATCTCTTGGCAGGGAACGCCTGGGTGTTTCCTCGGATAAACTGGAGGAAGTGGCTGGGGAGAGAGAGGTTTTGGCTTCTCTGTTTTTCATGCTGCCCCCGCAACATGGCCCCGGATAAGCAGAAGAAAATGGATGGATGATAAATATTTTTGGATCTGTGAATGAGACTTTTGGGAGAGTTCAATTAGAAATTGCCAAGAGATGTCTGCAAAAGCAAGACAATCCCAGGGTTAATTTCTGTTTCTGTGAGACAAATTACCTATTCCACACAGGACCAATCAGAATATTAGCCAAGGAGAACTAATTCTAACTTGATTTAATTATAAAAGATGAACGCAGCCACCACGCCATCCACCTCTGGTTCCTGTTATGAAGCCTGGAGCTGAGGGGTTTTACCATTTTGGCATTTTGAAAACCAGACGAGTGAGGGATGGATACTCATGTCCACCTTTTATATACAGGCTGTATATTGTGTTATTGTCCCTTGTAAGAAACCTAAAGTAGCTCGGTAACACTTCATATTGCAGCCTGTGACTTATTGTGTAAATTCCCAGCCTTTGTAATTCTTCTGCATTCGTGGTGCCATTTTCATTACAAAAAATTCCTGATGATGCTAAAGATGTAGGTTAGTGAGTGGGGAAAAAAGGAATAACAACTGGTGGCTTGAAAGGAAAGCAGAAACAAATCATGCTCCAAGTATCTGTTTGAGTAATGAGTACCTTTTGGGTTGTTGGTTTTTCTTTTTAAAGGGACAGAGGTGGGGGTTTGCTAATTGTATCATAAGAAAGAAAGTGATGGGTAGTTTTGGAACATTTTAAAAGGAAGGACACATGCCATCTTTTTAGTGTTGGGACTTGAGTAAAGGAGAAAAATGTACCTTAATTTTAAGATGTGTCCTCCAGCTGTTGGCAGCTGTGTGCCAAAGCCTACGATTTCGCAGATGTGGTCCTCTGAAAGTCTTTGGTATTACTATCGAACAGTCCACAGGCTCTAAACTTAAAGTTAATTAGATCAGTGTTACTGATTTTTATCCTCACGTACTCTCAGTATCAAAGTTGCTGAACAGATTGCTTCATGTCAGGTCTGGGGTGAATTATAGCCTCATATACTGCTGTGAGTAACAGGAAAAAATACAAATCATGGCATGTAATAACAAAATAAAACTTCCTTCCTGAGCCCGGTTCTGCCAGAGGTTTTTTTCCTATTAAAAGGGAGTTTTTCCTTCCCACTGTCACCAAAGTCATTGATCACACAGGGTCATCTGATTGTGGGGGTCTCTCTGTCTTCAACTTCAACTTTAATATGAGGCGCCTTGAGGCAACTGTTGTTGTGATTTAGAGCTACATAAATACAGTTAAATTCTTCTAAACACCAAAAGGCAGCACAAGCTGTGGATGTAAAATAATCCATATTGATTAATAGATCCGTTTGCTTACAGATATCATTTTCTTATCCTTACATGTCTTACATTTAGTAAGTCGTTTCCACAATTTTATTTTGCTTTCCTGATTTATAAATAGCTCTTTAGATTGCATTACATTTATTGTTTTTCATATACTTTTATGGTATTTTATTTAGATTTTTAGTTATTAAGAAGCTTTCTTTAATATAATTTTTATTACTGAGAATTTATTTTTTGCATTATTATTTGTATTTTTTGTTATAAGTTGTGTTTAATCTGTTTGGCCGCTGTGTCACAGGAATTTCCTCACTTTTCAGATAAAATATATCTTATCTTTGCTGTGTCGGGCTACATCCTGGACAGGTCATTAGATTATCGCACAGCTAAAACAGGGAGGAGGGAGAACCAGTTATGCTCACATCCACGCTTATGGCCATTTAACCAAACAGAACATCTGAAATGAGTATATCAGAGGGACCGGGAGGGACAGTCGATATAATGGACAAAAAACACACAAAGGACATGGAAGGAGTATATGCAGAGGGTCGGTGTGATCGAGGAGGAAGATGATCTGCTGTGGGAGTCCCCAAAAGGAGCAGCTGAAAGCAGAAGAAGAGGAAGACCATGATAGTGATTCTCAAACTGTGTGTGCTGGTGTGCAGACAGAGGACAACCTCCAGAGTTTAAAAGTGAAGCCAACACTGAAGTGACAAAAACTGCAGTTCCTTTTCTGGCCTTTTGAAAAAAAAGATTGAATTTCCATAGTCTAATGTTAAAAGTGCAACATCATACCATTAAAAAGCATGTTTACAGCCTAATAAAAACACTTCCGCCTCTATGGAAAGTTTTCCCTTTCAAAACAACTCAGAGTTGCTAATCGACTTATGGGTGTGCCTTGCTGTTTGACAGGTCTCCTGACTCACTGGCAAGTGAGCTGATCGGCCTCATTCACTGGATTGCTGCTGGAGCCTTTTGGAGCGTGTTAACGGATTATCTTGCTGGTGTTACGGCTCACTATGGGGAGCAGACCATCCCGGGAGATTGTACTTTACTTTTGGTGAGAGAAGTTCTGGGATTTTTTTTTTTTTTTTTAGTCTAAAACTTGCCAACTTATTAACAGATATGTGTGTGTCTGTGGGTTACACCAGTACAGTTTATGAATGGAGCTGGCAAATCTTAGCTGATATTTAAGAGCTCCACACTTTATTCCATATAAGGTAAAATCTACCTCCAAAAAAACAACATGCCGATGCTGAAGCTTCAAAATGCGAGTTCAAAACTGGTGGTTAATGTCACCATGGCTGTTTTTGAATACCCTCTCTTAAGGTTTTGAAGTCATATGATGGCTAATCACATGACCACTAACCATGTCATTGTTTAGACCCTCTGAAACCTTGTTTCTTCCACTGAAAAGAAAAATTCATCCACATCTCAACATTTTTAATTTATAAATTTTACATTTTAAAACAGTAATTCAAAGTTTCGAGTTACCTCTGCCAATCAGGAAGCTCTATGAAGATACATCATTTCCTTGTTTCCTGGAAGAAGTAGGCTGAAAGCCTCAACTGTCCAACAGTTTGATATGAAGACATTGATCCACACGTTTATGCTGTTATGATTTGTTAGAAGGTATTCAAAGCTGAGGAACCTGGCACCAAGTTGTTCATGTTTGCTATGCATTGGTAGCTCGCCAAGGATGATTCTTCTATAAGTGCCCCACTCTGCCTTCAAAGTAAAAGTTGCACATTTTGAAGAACACTGGTTACTGCACTGAGACACAACTTTTAGTTTAGAGTTGAACATGCTCCGTTTGGCTGGTATTTGGCGAGTGTTTACAGAAAGGTCGACGTCTTCCATGCAAACTACAGGCAAATGCAGCAATCCGCTTGCAACCACCAGAAACTATTTTTCAATAACCACTTTTCCCCAGCAACTGGTTATTATGCATAACAATTAATCGTGTTCACATTTCAGCTTCCAATGAAATGTTCACTGCATAATCTACTGTAAGCTTTAAGCTCTCATTGTTTGTATTGTCACTGCTGCAGTCCAACATCGTCTCTTATTTAAATAAGCAGGAAGGCGATAAAATTACCAAGCCAAATCTCTCTGGACAGACACATTACAAACAATTTTTAAAATATGTCAGATGTGATCAAAACTTTGAGAAGCCCGACTCCATGGGGAGCGGGATCATTGTAACTTGGAACAGAAGCCTTCTTGCTGAACTGTCAGACGTGAATGGCGCTTTGAGACAGTGCTGAGAGCTGAGAGAGTACTCAGTGCTGTACCTTTCAACACAAAGAGACAGCTCTTATGTGGGGAAGTCTGTTATTGTATGGCTCAGGAAGCCAGGAGTGCCTCCCTGACCTTGAATTCATCTGGCTGAGCTGATTGCTTACACACAGTAATGAAAGCTGACACACACGGTTGCCATTCACCCGCTGACAACACGCGCATTGTACGGGTTGAGAGCTTACATCACTTTTTCTTTTCTTTTTTTTTGTTCTGTTGGCTGTGCTCTGGTTAAAAGCCATAAATAACAGGACTGTTCCTGCGCAGGTAGTAAAATGTGGTGAATGTTTAATTTGTTTATCAAACAACACCGCGGTGAGCCATCATAGCGGAAAGATGTTTCTCCTCCGGGTGACTGTTAAATATCTCTTAGGAAGGAGGATTTCCAGCCACCAGAGAGAGGCCGTCTTGTTAGTAGCGTGGAATGCCATGGATGTTAAGTCGTGCGGTCCTGTTAGTCCAAAAAAGTGTGTGTATGTGTGCATGTACACATGTGTGTGTCCAAAGTCTGGTTGGGTAGGGAAGGGGTGGAGTCCTGGTGTTGCCGTCGCAACAGCCTCAGTTATGTAATATCATATGATGTGTTGTAAACAAAGCTTCCAGCAATGTGCACACCCCACCTTTTAGTAGTGCTGGGGAGGATACAAACCAGTGAGTTACATTTAAAACCACCCTGCTGTGCCCAAGGATCCTGCATGGACACAAATTAGTCTGAGAACAGGTGACATTACAGCCTTAAAGTTTGCCTTTTACAACCATGCATGGCACCTTTAATTGGAAAATCCTGAAATGTAGATGGAATCGTTTGCACTCGGCTTCCTGACTCTGTAATGGTGCTCAAGTGGAAAACCGGTCTGGGGTGATATGCGTGTGACGCACAGCTTGTCTCCACAGGACAGCCTGGGCGCCAAAACCATTGTACTGTAGTTGTATAGGGTGTTTATGTGGAAATGGGAAGTGTACTGAGAAATGAAGAGGGGGGGGATGAAAGGACAGCAACCTATAAATACTTCAGCGACATAAATCTTTATCCAAATGCCTCTCTGTGTGCCAAGAGAAATAGGACACTCAGGCATTCCCTTATGAATACACTCTTTCTTTGGAAGGTCGCATTCAGTAAATATCTATTTTTTAAACGAAGAGAAACAAAGAAAAACATCTCAAGAAACCCCATGAACATGGGTTACAGAAGGACACACACAGCAGTGCCTTCCCTTTACATAAGAGCCTATTGTTCAGGAGGACAGTTGTGGGCAGCTGTGCTTTTATTTATTTTTTTCTAGCCACTCCAGGATATTAATAGCCCTGCCGCCATTCACTAACACTGATACAGGAGCAATTGAAGCAGTCTTATTCTTTTAATATAAAGTGCAATCATCCTGCTAGCCTGTCAGAGGTTGATCTGACTTGGCAGAGTTTGGGAATGTCAGGGAACTCAAGCTACTTTGGGCTGCTCCCTCATTCACAAGGGGTCAGCACAGCAGTTGGCTCAGCATGTTTCATTTGGCAGGATTTTATGCTGCCAAATGAAACCCCACAGCGAATACGGGCAAAAATAAAAAAAACAAAAAAAACCTGTATTCAATAATTACATTCAGAGAGATGGAAATGAGACAGAAAGGGAGCCTGCTTGAGTCTTAGATCCTTCCTGAGTTGATTTGCATTATCTTTAAGGTATGTAGGGTCAAGTTTTCAAACTCTGTTTCCTTCTGACCTTCGATTTGGATAAGAAAGGACTATCTAGCCGGTAGTACAGAAGGGCAAGGAACTGACATTCAGAGTGAGTTTCTTGTTTACACCATGATTCAAAGATTTCTACAGCCAAATAGGGTTGTTAAAAAAAATCAATACTCAGTAATTTTTAGTATTGATTAGTGTCTATCAGACACTCATTTACAGCATTATCGATACCAACACTGCTGGCTATACTTCCTCCAGCAGAAGCACAACTTCCCTGGCCACACTACTCTCTAGCAGCTGAAAGTAACATTCACAACACTAAACAACACTTTATGAGAAATTTTGTAAAGTTCCTCTTTCAGCATCACTGAAGTATTTGTTTTCATTAAGGTGAGGCTGGCTGGCACACATGTTACTGTTAGCCATTTAACTGTTAGCAGATCTCCAATAACCACATTAGCCACCTGTTAAGTTGTCAGTAAGGTGGCGGCTAGTGATGTAGGAGTAAAACAGCCGGTAACAGCCCTGCCTTTTGGTACCATTATTAAATTAGGAAAGCATGTTTCTGCTAATTAAACATTTTTTGACAACCCAAGAGTCAAAATGTCAGTTTGGTATTTAGACATGTCAATTTAAAAATTACAAATTATTTCCAAATTCCAAGTTGTGTATCTTAAGAATTAGACTAAAAGCCATTACACACTGTGTGTCGTCGAAAAGCAACACAAAATTCAGAAATTTCCAGATCAGATCTTTCTGTCTAATGTAAACATAAACCAAATGCAACTAAAAAAAAAAAAAAAACCCACTGTGATAGAAATGAAGTCAACATCAGACCACGATGAGCTCATCCTGATTTATTTAAACAGGAAAAGCAAGAAACTGAGAATCTGGGTCCAATTCACAGGAGAAGGCCATTACTCATAAGTAGGTGCAAATTTGGAGTTACTTAGTCAGGAAGTTAAAATGTTGAGATAAGACTTAGTTAAACCCGGTTTGCTTTTTTAAACTGCGTATACAAGCTTCCATAATAGGTGTTATTTTACCATGATAACACAATTATTACCCTATTTGACTTGCAATGACAGTTACACAGCATTACCTGTTTATTTTCTTAAAATCGTAAAATATCTTAACATATTTGTCACATATATAAAGGTGAACAAAATACAGGATTGTGTTTATTATCTATAATAAACACAATCCTGTATTTTGTTCACCATATAAGGCAACATATGAAAACTGCTGTCATTGTTTGTGTTATTCTAGATTTTATAGAAGACTAGAACAATGCAGCCAATGTGTGGCATCACACATGGTATTGAGTATTTTCTTGGGTTATGCTATCAAGTTTGAAATGCTACTATAATGACAACCCTAGAGCCAAATATAATGTCACACAGCCCCCAGACGTCTTTTGGACATCTCTGTAGTTTAACTAACCCATGTGCGATCGGGTTAGATGGATAATTGATGCAGTTTTCACCTAAAGGAAGCATGTTTAACATAAAAAGAATCGGTCCCAACACAGAACCCTGTGGATGCCCATGATTAACTTTTGTTTAAGAGATGATTCTCTGCTAAACAATTGTATATAAATTGGAATCTATCAGCTAAATAAAAAGAATAGGAAACAAACAAAGCTGCCCATGTCATCATTTGCACATGCCTCAGTTTCTATCTGTCTAGAAAAGCTCAAACACAGATCTTGGCGTTTTCAAACAGGGTCAGCGGCGCTCACAAGCTTGCTTACAGTCCTGTAAAAACCCTTTTCCTCATGAGTGTAGGGCCTTTTTAAAGCGAATGAACCAAACAAGTCAATTCACACCTAATCAGATAGAACCTACGCTACAAGTAGATTTGCATGATGAATTTTAAGCTTTCGTGACAATACCTTGTAATTGTGAAACTGTGCCCCCTCAGAAAAACTGACTAAGAAACCCGGGGGGGACTTAGACAAACAGGCAATAAGAAGCAGTTTTTCACTATAGCCAGTGCAGTGCAAACCTCTGTCGGCACGATCAACTGTCTTTACAAGCAGATTACATACACTTCAGTATACTTAATCCAGCAGTCACAATTCATTCAGGTTTTTATTTGTTTGATAGGTCTGCAACAGCGATTTCTGCCTTCACCCGTTGTAATACTATAAATCTAAACAACCTTCCAGGCTAATAACACATTTCTGCTGATCTTTAGAGACACACGTGGATCGGCTCTAGCTACAACCACAAAATTATTATTCTTTTTATTGGATCCCTGCTTGCATTGACTTTGGCTAACACGGATGCATCTGAGGGCTCAGTTCATAAACAGTTGTTCTACTCTTGGCGTTTGGTTAGCTCAAACCAAACAAGCTATCTTCTCGGGAAAAATGTGGTTATGTAAACACACACACACCATACCCTCCTCGCTATATTCATCTTGAGCTGAAAACCCCAAAACATTTCAGTTTTAATGAGAGTGTACAGACAGCAGTCTCATAGAGAAGAATGAGAATCCTTTGCAACAGCAGCCGCTGCCATTTTAGCTGTTAATTGACAAAAAGCCTTGTTGTATTCAAGAGAGAGGAACCGAATCACCTTCACGACAGCCCTCGTTCATTCACAGAAGATGAACCACACAGAATCACTGCAGCAATTTTCAGATCTGACTGTGAAAAGACAACAATTTGTTCCTCTCCTTGCAGAAAAAAAAGTTCCACTATTCAAATGTGCCATTTTAAGTTGTTACAGTTGAAACAGGTGAGTCATAAAGCTGAACTGAGCCAGGAGTCCTACTCTGCAGACTGCAGGAAGCCTGTGATATGGTGGTGGGCGGCTGTCACAAAATAACTTATTAATGGGTAGATTTGCCTCACTGCAGCAAAGTTTCTTCGAGTGGTGGTGTGTTTCTCAGAGACTTTTTGCAGCATATGCAGCTACTGACATATTGAACAATGAGTTGAAGATGCATTTTATCTCATTGTCATCTTCTTTTTTTTAATACACTGTTGCAATAGGATGGAAATTATACCAGGAGGCTTCTTAGACATAAACTTGCTTTCCTAATGCACTTCAAACAACTGGTTACCGGGCGAAATTATTCATTTTATTTATGCATTTATCTGAGAGCTATTTTGGTGCATGGGGTAAAAAAATAAAAATAGCATGACCTTTTGCATTCAGTGATGTATCATTGCTGGGCTGGACCAACTCACACTCACCGTGACTGTGGAGCCAGGAATACAGACATGGGATAAAAATAACAACACCAGTGCACCCAGGCAACTGCTGCAGAGCGTTCTGCTGCGGATCACGTTAAAACACCCACAGCCTAAATAAATAATAATAAAATATATCATTAGAGTCGTTTTAACGGTTTGTGTTGCTCCACAGACCTCTGTGTGTGCCTGAGTGGGCTGTGAGAACATGTAGCATTATTGTTTCATGCTTATTAAAGGAAACTGAGCAAGAAGTAAAATTTCCCTCCATGCTTGCAGGTTTCTCGTCACCTAAATGGCTCGCAAAGATGAAGCTGCAGTGGAAAATGTGAGTTAAAAGCTGTGTGTAAAAGAGAGTGTGGAATCACAAAGGTCATGTAAGACATAGCACATTTGACACTGTAGAGAGAGATTTATACGTTTTGTATTATTTCTGTTAAACAAACACAAAGGCAGTAGTTTAACTTACCGTTCCTGTCAGGTTCGGTCTCATTAGGTCACATTAGCTGTTATTGTTCATTAACTGCATTTAGTGAGGAATTTAACTCAAAAATCAACAAAAAATATTTATGGTAAGAATATTTTTTTCATCTTCTTTTTAATAATGCAGTTTATTGCCAATGTATATGAATTTGTTTAAAAAAGGAGAGCTATTACTTAAATCTCTTGGTTGCCTTCATTAGCTGGTGGACTGATTTCTATGCGACGGACATGGGTTGAATTTTATGCAAGGAATGTGACGCCTAGTGAACAATTCCAAGTGAGGTCCAACGAGCTCATGTTGAGGACGAGAAAATAAAAAACAATATGTATTTGGGTAGTTCTTCCCCCGTGATAAGTTTAGCATGCTAGGGTTAAACAAAAGTTCAGCTTTAGAAGGAAATGGGTGGCCAAAAACACAGGATGTTGATGTGATGATGGGGTGTGCGCATTGACAACAGGCTGGCAGAACTGGAAGATACAAACAGCCTTTATACAACAGGTGGGTGAGCAGGCGCTATCTCCTGAGGAAGCTGAGATGTTTAAAAATATGCAACAAAATGCTGGAGATTTTCTGTCAGGCAGGTGTGGAAAAGTTTTGAAATATTTTAATTTGTTATAGTTTTTTAAATTTAAATGTACACTTCCAGTACTGTGCAAAAGTCAGATTTCTTTGTGTTATATTAGGCAGTAGCTTCATTTTACAGCATGACAGTGAGCCCAAACACAGTGCCAGTAGAGTAAAAGCATACCTGGATAGAAAAACATACAACGAAACACTATCAGTCGTGGATTGGCCAGCCCGCATCTCACCAGTACTGAAGCACTGTGGAGTCATTTTGACAGAAAACAGAACAAAAGGCAGACAAGATTCAGAGAAGAGCTTTGAATTAGCTTCAAGAAGCCTGGAGCACTTTTCCTGAAGACTACTTAAAGAAATGACAAGGAAGCTTAACTAAGAGGTTCAGGCTGTGTTGGAGAGTGAAGGAGGTCATACCAAATATGGACTTTCAAGCTCATTAGGATTATACAAACTCTGTTTTTGCCTTTTATAGTGCATTTCCATTGATGTTTGTACATTAAATTAAATAGCTAAACCTAGTTCTCATTTTCCTGGTGAAAATACAGTACTGTACATATACTGCTTAAGCCCTGTTCACATATACATCGATAATTTGGTAAATATTATTTGGTGACCAAAAATTATTCTTCTTAAAACTCCTTCGAGGGTGAAGATTATTAGAAACTTGATTTTGTGTGCACCTTTTTTGATTTATTATTATTTTGTTGTAGTGTGTGTCAGTATTATTTGTGGGCTTCTAATTGACCAACACTTCTATACAGTGTTGCTTTGGCATGTTCTTTACTGTGCTCAACATCATTTTTGAGTGTTTAATGTAATTAGCAATTAAACAAAAAAGGCAGAAAATCTGTTTAAAAAAACACATGTATGCATTATTTAAGCTATATGGTGTAATGGTTAACATATTCGGCTAACTTGCAAAAATTCCCAATTTAAGACTGAGAGATATAAACTCTCCTGGTTTACTCCTAATGCTTGTCTTAAAGCCTGGACAAATGGGAGGACTGTGTCAGGAGGGGCTTCCTGTGTAAAATCAGATATGTGAATCCATCAGCTATGGTGACCCCTTGCTAATAAAGTACATTTGCTTTGTTGAATTGAATTTTTAACTCCTGTAACAAAGGAATTTCCGACTTTGATATAGCTAAGCCATCCAGCCTAAATATTATCTACTCAATTAGTGGTGAAACGCCTTCACGAAATGTAAAAAAGTCCAGTGCTTTCCAAGCTTCTTATTAGAGAGAACTACATTCTACATCAGCGAGGGTTTAATGGAGGGAGTGTTTAGTTTTCAGGATCAAATCCAACCTTGTTTTTCTTTAAGCTAATGTTAGCTAATGCTAGCCCACCTGTTAGCTTTCCTGCTGACGAACTGCCGGCTAGCTCAAATTTCTAAATACAGTTTTGAGTGGATAATGTTGGGTAATTAATCCAAAAGAATTGCTTTATGAACTATAATCTGAAACTTTAGTGTCTGAACTGAATATATATCGTGTCTGTAGTACGCATGTTATCGAGACTTTCTAGAGGGAACGCATCAATCCAAAAAAGAAAAGCGGTGTCACAAATTGTGATACGTAGACATTACCGCATTAATTGGTTTGTTATGCTTGAAAACCCACAAGCAATCACATAAAAACAGCAAACAATCAATTAAACCCTGAATATTGAACAGATGAAAACCTCCCAGCAGAGATGAATTGTTTATCAAACTTTTCCCTGTCAGCTCAGGAGAACTGTGGTGCTTTTTTAGGTTACTGTGGAGGAAATCATAAGTCACATATAACAAGGGCCAGTAAAACTCTTACTGGCCCCTTCGATGCTACAGCTACAGACTTAGAGTACATATCTGGAGAGACATGTTCATATTTCAAACAGACATATGAACACTAACTGAAGGAAGGACACACCTGAAACCACTGATTCAAATCACATTTAACATTTTACTCACTCAAGTGCAGCAGCAGCATGCTTCCTGTTTTTACACAATGTTGTTTTAATTTTTGTACAGCAATGTCATTGTATTTGTGCTGCAGAAAAGGGGCCTTTAATGAAACCCTTTAATAGTTTTATAATAACAATATGAAATCAAAATCAGTCCTAAAAATAGATTTCTGCCCTGGAGTATTAGTATAGGACTATTTTCTTTATTATTTGTATTCGTCAGGAGATCAAGCACAAGAACTAACACTGAATACAAAATACAGATACATAAATATGTAAATATATAATATTTTTAGATGTTTTACATTATCGACACAAATAATTGAGACCCATCTGCAAAACAAATAAGAAAAATACTAAAAAAAAATTTAAAAAATATATATATTTTTTAAATTTAAAATTTTAAGCATCTGTAACTGATAAAAAATTGTACAGAGCATGCAATAACAAATAAAGCTTGCAGAAAACGAGTCACTATATATTTAAATTATACGTAGGAAAAGATTTTTCCAGATTTTCTATCTTTTTGAGGCTTGTGGAAAATATTTAATCAATTTTTTTTATGGTTTAAATTACATAACAGGCTGAAACCCGATCTCCCACAGTTTCAAATCTGATTTAGGTTTCAGATGGAGATTCCCAGTCTAGGAATTAAACCCATATGAGGTAACAAAATCACTTGGTTTGTAACTGGGAACCCAAAGGCACCTGAATATCCACACTTTCACTGGTGTTTGTGGCTTTATATGTTAGTGGAGGAAGAAATCCCATAAAATAGGCCTTCTCGGTGAGTCATTTTGAACTGTATGCATTTCAGAGGCTGTTCGGCACCCGTGCAGACCACGGTTTATCCCTCTCCTTTGTTTACCGCCACGGACAGCGGTCCTGGTGCACGAAGTCCTCCCACCCCCCTGTTCACGTCCGTGCAGCTGGATCCGTGCACGGGGAAGCCCGGCCGGTAGTGGCGGAGGGGCACAACGTGACCTGACAACAAGGAACCTCCGGGAAAACCGTCAGTCCTGAGCTATGTGCAGAGGAGAGGCTGAGTGGGGGTCCGGCAGGGGGGTTGCAACAAGCGACGCGGAATGCGGCGCCTCACCTGCAGACGTTGAGGGAGCGAGCACAGGGAGGAAGAGGAGGAGGTGCGGCTCACTGAAGGGGCATCGACGAGGAGGCGTCGGGGCCTGCGCTAACGTGGCGGCCGTCGGGAGCCCCCCGCTGGCCTGGGAGGACACCCCTCGTGGCTGGGAGGCGGAGACGGGACCCCCGCTGACGTCAGTAGGCCTGTCTGTTTCCTGCAATAGAAAGTGAGAGAGAAGGTGAAGGGAGAAAAAACAGCGGATCCCCTTCTTACTCTAAAAGGTGTACTGCGGCCCTGACACGAGCCAAACCCGCACCTGTGAGTATCACCGCGTCCCGCGCGCTCTCTTTGCTCCCCCGCGCGCGTTTGCGGCTGCTAAAGGTCGAGCTCGGCTGCTGCAGCCGGAGACAGTCCGACATGCTTTTATAGCTGTGTGTGTGTGTTGCCCGGTTTTAGCCCGTCGCTAACTTTGAGTGGGGGGAGAAGGAGGGGGAGGAGGAGCAGGAGGAAGGGGGGTCTGTTACTGAGAGAGGAGAGGTGTGAGTCTGTTTGTGCATTTATTTTATTATTTGTTTTTTGCGCAGTGTTGTTTTTGGACCCTGCAGCACAGAAAAAAAGAAAAAAAAAACTTGCGCTTGCCGGGGTCGCCTCTCTGCGCAGTGCCCGCTGTTGCACTTGGAGGTAAGCCAAGCAGCTACACCTGCTGCTCCTCAGTGTGTTTGTGTGTCCGCTGTTGCCGTGACAAACGTGTGTATTTGTGTGTGTGGCTGAACTGGAATCTGACTGCATTTTGTTGGATAAAGGGAAGCGTCCCATTCGAGCGCTGTTGCAGCGACAAGCGAGGGGTTTTCCCTGGCTCCGCCCTCCCTCACAGGGCGTTCACGTGTTGCAACAGGCACAAAATACGCTATTCCCACGCATTGTTTTTGCTGACTTCATTGCGCACAGTTAAATGCCAGTAATGCCCTTTTTTTCTTTTTAGCTCTGCTTCTAATGACTGCACTGCATGAACCCGGAGCACACATGCTCCTGCAGCCCGCTCTGCATCTAATGCTTAATATTTCTCAGTCTTGTGATTAACGCACTCAGAGCCAGTGGGGGCTGCTTTTGCATTTCGCCCCTCAGGTGTGAAATCATCACTCTTTGGTCACCTGAACGGGACGCAGCATTGTATGTTGTTCTCCCTCGCTCTCGTTCTCTCTCTCTCGTGTTAGTATCGGGGTGTTTCCTCGCATATCTGTGCGCGCACAAACACACAGGCAAGCAGTCAGGCTGGCTGGCAGACGGACTGACAGACAGACGAAACGTCTCTCTCCTCCTGCTCCCCTAGCTCGTCCGCGCCGTCGACCCCTGCGCTCAAACACCACCCGGCGAGGAGCCCCTCTTCATGCGTCTACTGAAGCCGAGCTTGCATGTGTTTTTGTGCGACCTGCTGCAGCGAGTGTGAGTACCGTGAGATGATGTCATTGCTCTAGCGCCACATGTACCAACTGTATGGAGACAAAATATCACCATCATCATCATCATCCAGTTGTAGTAAGTGTTATGTAACATTGGTGAGGAAGAGAGGAGGGGGGAAGAAACAAAAGACTTGATTCCTGAAGCACTGCTGCTCACTGCAACGTGCACGTCTCCTGCAGGGGTAAGGGGGGTGTTTTGGGGTGGAGATGATGCAAGGGCAAAGGAAGGCTAATGGTGCCATTAAATGAGAGGTTTTATTCATGATTTTTAGTGATTTCCTGTCTGCGCAGAGGGGGAGCGTTTGCTCTGCGGCTGCTTGTGCATGTCAGGTAGCACTGTGGGTTTGACATCTGGGTAACATTTAACTTGAACACCAACCTTTCTCTGTCAGCTGGAATTTGCATTGCAGCCATAATAAGCTTCTAATCTTCCATTTAGGGAAAGGTCATCGATTGATATCAGTGCGAAAACAATCGATGGAGGATGCAGACCTGCAAGACTGAACTTTGACAGAAAGATCTCTGACACTTCTTTGCCTGACGCTCAGAGGGGGGGGGGGTTGTATAGTTTGCATGATTTGAGATCCACGCTGACGTTCGTTAAAGTGATGAGCAGTAACTCTATCATTTCTGTGTCAGCCTCGAGATCAGAGCGGCAGATAGCAGCCGCTGCAGGGTTATGTTGATATCGACAGAATGTCTTCACACCTCCTCCCCTCTGACGGCAGAGAGCAGGCCGAGCCTCACCGCGCAGCGCTGCACGTAGTTTCAAGGCGGCCCTGAAATGGGGGAAAAACTCCGACCCGGGCACCTGTTTGAGGAGCACGCTCAATCAGCCGCTCTGTCCTGGACTCCCAGACAGCTGCCAAGTGGGAGCAGGAGAGGCTGCACAGTGCCTCATTGATCTGTGGAGCTCATGTTTGGCCTCTGCAGACTTGATGTATTCACAGTATATGTGTGTGTTTGTTTATTCCCCTCTAGATGTGCCAAGACTGCTCAGGAGTCGACTCACCTCAAGGTTAACAGCCACTCCCCCCCCCCACCCCTCAAGATGCACCTGTGAACTGAGGCGGAAAGATGCCGCGCACCAAGCAGAACAACCCCAAGAATTTAAAAGGTGAGTTAGCGACCGTCCTGCTTCGAGGTTTCCTGAGATACTTTCGGCTATAAGACGCGTTGGTTTGGATGGAATTTTTAAGGGGACGTGCTCTGTTGACTCGCCACCTGGTTGTATTTCTTCCTTCAAGATGTGTGATTCGATTGAAAATAGCGTCTTTATTTCCTGAAATGTCAGGCGTAGAAGAAGAAGAAGATGAAGAGAGGAGCAAGGCATGAGCTGAATAAGAGGAAGTACAGCCTTGCTGGTTGTTGCTGTGATAACATTATTTATGCTTATCTGAGAACTGAGTGTAGTGTTGGAATAGCTCTCCAGTGTTTGGGTTAAGTTGTGCTGTTTCTCCTTGAACTCCTCCAGGATTTTTTTTTTTTTTTCATGAGATGGTGAAGTAGTTTTGGTTCCTCCATTTGCTGTTATCGTCTTCATGCTGCGTACAGACGTCAGTGCGCTTTGTTGCTGTTTTTCGGGCTAATGCGGTCGCCTTGTGAGAGTATAATTTACAGTCTTTGTGCTCATTTGCAGCCTAAAATTTGAGATTTTCTGCAAAGTTGGCCTGCTGACAGCTCGTGTACCGGAAAAGTAACCCTGATGCTGGTTTTGTGCTCTGTGTTTCTAGACAAACAAAATAACCTGTGTAATTTACCAGTGCACAAGTGGTACATATACCTGCACTCACAGCGTGCACAGGTCAGCAGTTTGCCTTTACACCGATCTCCTGATTTTCTTAGTAATGTTGCTCTGCAACCATCAGTGCAGCTGAACAATTGCGTTGCTTTGATCTCAACATTGCAACTTGGCATTGGACGCGAGGGGACGTTAAACCCTTTAGAGCTCTTCTGAAGACGAGGCTTTGGTGGATAAAAGGCTCAAAAGCAGAACTTCCTCCCGCGTGAGACTGGGCATTGTGTCCCGTGTGAAACCAAAAGCAAATATTAAATAATAAATAATGCCGTCAGTAAAATTCATCTTTAATTTTAATTTTGTGCATTTTTGTAAATCACATTAAAAGTAAAAAAGAAAAGGGACTAATCTAACAATAAATATAATAGAATTTTAAAATATTGTATGGTTATCTTTATGTTCCAGTGACATGATGATTGTGTTTCTGACTATCCCGGTTACCCTTCATATTACGGATCGAGTTTAAGGTAGATGATACACGACTTTTCAGTAGTGGCTGCTTTATTGGCGTGCCCTCCCTCTGGTCACTGCAGCGAGACAAACAGAGAGGCTTATTTTATCGCCGGTCGGTTATCGGTTCACCTGAGACATCCTGGTGCTCCCTGCCACCAAACGCTTCGTGTAAAACTTGTATCCCCATTTTCATTTTTTTTATTTTAAGTTGTGATGTGATGCATTTTTGCTTTCACATCTTTGTGTCCCGAGTTCATTAATGTAAACAGAGAATTGTGGCTTTTGTTTGCCTTTCAAAGCGCAGTATTAACATAAAGCAAGCAGTGTTTTGCTTTTAATCTCCCTCAGTGGCACTCATGTCCTCCAGGGCCTGCCACCTCACACAACGGTGTGTTACAGGCGGTTTTTGGCGCTTGTGAATGTGCAGATATTTACTTGAATACATACATTTAACAAAGTTGAAGATTAAAGGCCTGATGGAGGCATGCTTAAGTCAAAGCATCCTCCCGCGGAGCACCAATTGGCTTGAAGGATTCCTTGTTATGTCGAGAATTGACAGATTTGTGTGTCAACAGACGTTTGCAGTTCACAGATCGACAAATGTGCAGCGTTACATGCTGGGTGTGAAAATGTGCATCACTGCCATTCCCCAGCAGTCAATCCTCACAGATTTGTCCACGAGCAGCCAGCCAGAGTCCCTCTGTTTATCTTATAAACACTTCCTCTGTGTGTGTGTGTTTTGTCTTTTTGCTCCTCGTGAAGCCTCTTTGGACAAACCACATAAATAATTGAGCTTTACAACAGTTCATTACTTTGCCCGACAGAGGACGATAGAAATGGCGGTCGAACGATGCTCGAGTCTGTTTAAATGGTGTTGGTGCAGACGGCGGTGCTGCAGCTGCTGCAGTGTTTGTGGAATTTGAATTTCAGAGTTTCAGAGGATGATTAGCAGAAATTTGATGAGCGCAGCTGATCGTTGTTTCAGGGGTGTGTTTAGAAGATCTTGAACGGCCAGAATTGTTTTTTTTTTTATTTTAAGGAGTAAAAATGTGCAAAGAATGAAATTCTTGTCTTCATAGTTGTGTTTTGGCTTCTTGAAGTTGTCCTTGAAGCAGAAAGTGACCTGAACCTGATGTTTTTTGCACACGTATGACTCAGATCTGTTCTATCATGACTATTTGAACACCACAAACCACACCGAATCTGATATTTTTCACTTCTGATTAGGGTTGCTTTCATATGTGCTTCTTATATTAGTTGTATACAGAACACGTGACCTTTCCATCGCTCACCTGAGTGTTTTGCCACGAGTCTTGTGGCGGAGATGCTGACATGTGTAGGTAAAAGTGACCTTTCACTTCATGAAATTTTGGTTTCAGTAAAGCCATTTGTGTCAGAGTGAAACCGCTCCCGGCTCCAGCTCCTCATCCACACGCAGCTCTATATGGGAGAAGCTCGTAAGTTTAAGTTGACTCTGTTTATCCTCTTTAATCTGAATCAGCTTACAAATGAAACCGTGAACGCTGGTTTTGCCTGTAATGCTCTATTATTGTGTCAGCTCAGGAATTTTTTTTAAAAAAAAGGAGAGAAAACCAGACCGGAGCAGCAGTGTGAGGGTAGCCTGCACATTTATTCTGTTTGTCTGGGTGATGTCTCCCTCAAGCCATTTTCTGTGTTTGAACTTTTTTTTTCTTGCCTTGTTAAAGTTGATTTGTGGTTCTTTGTGTGAAAGATGAACTGATTGTGGAAATCTGAGCCGATACAGGTGCTTTTAAAGAAGCTGGCTCACAGCTGATGCTGATATTGATGTTTTTAATTGATTTGTGTCTGTGTGTTTTATCAGCTCTTCATTTTTCAGCATTTATCCAGTACAAATGCTGATGTTGGTTTTATCATTACTGCCCAGCTTTGTGGGCATATTTTTTATATTTTCTTTTAGGTTTTCTGATCATCTTGACTCTTTGTGGGTTTGTTTGATGTATTCAGCCCACTTTAGTTGATTCCCAAAGTTCAATTTGCTTTTTTTTTTTTTTGTGTACAGCAAATGTATGAAATGTGAAGTTGTGTTGGCTGTGATATTACAGAGATAACATTTGGCAGTGGTGCAGCTTTTCATTGTTTGCTAGTAACCTAGGAGGAGTTTCCACAGATTTGGATTGTCCTTATAGCAGATAGTTGTTGGTGTTTTTGTGTATGTGTTGTAAGAAACACAAGTTTTCCTCTGCAAATATTTCAGTCTGAGCCCCAACTGCACAGTCTTGGGCTGCAGGTGGAGACAGGAGTCCCTGTTCTGCTCTGCAGCTTTGGTTAGCTCGGCGTAGCAGCGCTCTGAACCAGCCTCTCCACCTGCTGTAGGTTGTGGTCAGAGAGGCCTTCAAGCTCATAAGTTAATCACATACGGTGCTGGTCTGAGCCTGCCTAGGTGAAGTCTATGTGTAATTTCTGAATGAAAACTATAGCCCGAGACATTGTTTTATGGCAGTCTGCTCTAATAAACTGTACATTAGAAAAGGCTAAAAGGTTTTTACTTAAATGGAAATGTTAGTTGTTCGGTGGGTTTCTGTGGCTGCTCGGCTTATTGTTGTTCAGTAGGAGGAGAATTAACTGTTTTGACATTTTAATGTGGACGCAAGTGTAGAGACAACTGCACTGTGGGAGGATTTTTACATAAAAGTGTGTTCAAAATTTACGATTTGGCTCTTTATTTTTGGTCAGATGTTCTGTTGTGGTGGTAAAATCAAACCTTACAGTTTAAATGCAACTCTTTACTCAGTTTAAAGTAAAGGTCTCTCTGTGTTTCTCATCTTTTAAATGCAGTACAGTGTCAGCTAAGTGCTGACTTATTTCCATCCTCCATTCTTGTGACATTTCTGAACATCTTGTGGGGAGTACCCACTTCACTTCCTCATCGCTCGATGACTTGTTGGCGTCTCCTCGTGCCTTTTGACCCAGTTCATCACCTCTCCTCAGGGCTCTGCTCTCAAGGGGTTTTCTTTATCAGACAGGAAGTGCTAATTGCATGGCGTGCAATCACATGCTTAAACACTGCTGTGGAGAATTTCTTTTTCTGGAGACTCAAAGAAGCCTCTTCAGACTGCCCTGAAGCTGTCACATGATGATGCTCAACGCCTGCCTTTAACACAGAATTTCCTTTGCATATTAACACTGCAGTAATTCATCAAGCAAGGAGGTGCTGTTTAATTCTTTTCTCAGGTCCTCTCTGCCTTACAGGCTTGGCAGCATCTGCCTGGGATATAAAAAGAAGCACAGTAAAAAAATTTCCCTCCAGTCAACTAAAATCTGACTTGACAAACATTATACTGTTAGGAAACGAAGAACGAATGTTTTCAGAGTCTTGGTTACATTATTTCTGTTTTCTTAAAGTTAGTTTTTATTGTTTTAAGCCATATTTTACAGAAGTGTGAGCCCCGTGGTGAAGCTTTTAGTGGAAAAAGAAAAGCGAAGATGAGTTTTAAGCTTCATTAATTTATATACTTCAGAGAGGAGGAGTTTTTTGTTTTTGTTTTTTTAAGGCTAAGGCTCAGGTGGTACAACGTGCTTGCGACTAACCTCAGTTTAATGGTGGTTTTGTCCCCGCCTCTTCCACATGTCAAAACGTCCTTGTGCAAAACCCCAAACTGACTCCCAGGTCTGCTCTGTGTGTGAGAATAACTGAGAAATGTAAACTACTTTAAGCACCACGGAGGTAGAAGTGTTCTAAAAGTGGAAACCATTAATCATATCTGTTGCATTCATTTGCGTGTTATCTTAAGGTTAAAATCTAAAAAGACCAAAGCATGAGGATTTATTTGAAAAAGAAACAAGCACACCTGAGAACAGCATTCCTCCTCCAAGGCTGAAAATGTGCCCCCAGCTGTGCATGAATCCAGATTAGTTTGTGCCAATTTGTTGAAGTTATGATGGCAAATGTCCAATATAGCCTTTTCTCACAGTGGAGATGAGTCCACATCAAGATCCTGGTAGACTGGCCCAACTTAAAAGTGATTAACTTCAATCTCTGGTTAAATCCATCCATAACTTTTTGAGTAATCCAGCTAAGCAAGCAACCCACCCACACACACAACCTTCTTGGCGGAGGTAGTTATAGCCATGTACCAGTGATGTTTTTCTGTGAGTGAGACTTACCCGCCAGTCGAAAAAAGATGATGTTTTTTCATTTTAAATTGTCTGTCAACTCATCTTTTCAACCCACAAATGTCCAAATCTTCAAAGTCGCAGTTCCTCTAGTGGCCACTTGAGGCTTGCTACAAAAATGAGCTTTTTCCCACTGACTTCTGTTTTAAAATGTCAAATTTGTTTAGAGCAAACGTACAAAAAACAACCTGGTATTAACACGTAACGCCCTCTTAGAGTTTTTCATGCCCTCAACTCTCTGCTTATTGGAGTCACAGAGCTGGACTTTTTGACTGTGTTTGTGCCTTTTGTAGTGCTTTCAGTGAAAATATCTGACTAATAATACGGCTCGCTGTGTGGTACAGACATCCAAGAAGTCCGTGCTTTAGCGTTTGGCGATTGAAAGTTAAATATTTTATTGGTTTGTTACTTGGCGTGAATCAGCAGGTATCTATGTCTGTGCCGTGCCCATGCATAGATGTTCAAGCTAGCGAGCAATAACTCAGAGACAGTATGGGTGCAACTACCATGATGTCATCCGCTGGTTTCTGAATTTCTGTTATGACCCCTTTGAGTTGAAGGTTTCTGCTGTGGCCATCTTGATTATAAGAAACGGGACGTGACAATGAGGGGTGGGTCTGGGTTGGAAACTGCTTGCTCTTTGGCTGACAACTTGTGACTGACAAGTCGTCAGCCAATGAGCGAGTGGAAAATTTAACGGCTAATGCTCCTTAAAAAATAAAACTGAATAAAATGGGTTATTCAGTATGACCCCAAATCAGTGACTAAGCCTGCAAACTCAGCAGCAAAGTGTTTCCAGAGTTCAAGAAAGAGACATTTTATTTTTTTCAGAGGCCTTTTATAGGACCTGAAGTCTTTTTGCAACCACAGCTATTGCTGGTGACTTTCAGACAGAATGCAGGTTTAAGGGATTTCCACATTGGCTTAATTTTTCCGAGCAGGAAGCAACAACCATCTAACTTAGTGGTCTACCCTCTTGTGTGACATGACCACATGACCGCTCAAAAAAACCCCAGCATGCTAACTTTCGGTCCAGACACCAATGAGTGATGCCACAGTGGCTACGTCCTACTTTTATATGCAGTCTCTGGCTACCACAATCTATTTTAAACTTTAAACGACATAAAATGTCAGTTAATCATGATTTCTATTGGCTCATTGTTACTAGGATTTTTTTTGTTGTTGCTGTTGCCAGGAGTTCAACTCTGGTGTCAGACTGGACTTTCAGCATTAAACTGGATAAAGAATAACAACCAACTGATGTTCAAAGCAGGATCACTGATGCTTAATTTCTATAAAAGAAAGAAAGAGAAAAATCTTTCAACACTATAAGGAGAGGGTGTTCAGTTTAAGATGAATAAATACTTCCAGAAGCACTTGGAGGACCTGGAGTGACTGATAAACTGGTCTCTTGGTGTTTAACTGTGGGACTGAACGCGCAGATCCAAACAAACGGCCGAGAGGAAGGAACTGTGAGTTTGTTTTGTTTCTGTTGAATCTGTGGGCTGCTCTGGGAGAGCGTTCGCTGGCTATATTTTTGTCTCAGTCATAACAAACCATCGCACACAGAGCATTTTTCCTCCTGTGAGACACAAAGAAGGAAAACCCTGGTCCCAGGTGAGCAGTGAATCATTTACCCTCATGGGAAGGCTTTAAGATTGATTAAAGAAGCTGAACTTCCAAACTAAATTAACTTTTTAATTTTCTTTACTGCCAGGGTTGCATCAGGCTCCCTTCAGTATATAGATCATGTGTTTGTGTGCACAGTCAGGAATGATCTCGTGACGCAGGTTGTGGGTAACAGTGCAGGAAGTTAGGAACTCCTGTCCTCCCTCCTCTGAGTCTTTGTTTACTTTTGTCAAACAGCTGCTCTCTTAGCTCTGCTGCAGTGGTTTCCCCTTCAGAGGAACACACACGCACACACAGAAATGCAAGCAGCAATACAAATAACAGTTGGTGTGCTTAGTTTTGTTAACGTAAACAGTACAAGTGCATCAACCTCAATTTATCCACTGTGAATTTATCCTCAACGATTAAAAGTGACTTGCATACTGGATTCATGCCCTAAAGCTAACAAACTAAATGGAAGTAATGCTCGTGCACTTCTGCTGGGAGCTTTACTCACTTTTTTGTATCATGTGCACAATTTTCACATTCAAATTGGTCTGTGGTTCGCAGCTTAAATAGATGTTTTCAAACTGTGATACTTTCTGTTACATATCAGCTGTCACAGTGGGAATACTCATATTAAACATGGCCAAAACTTCAGCTAATCAAGTCGTGTATAAGTAATCACTGTTAGTCATTAGCTCAGGCTTTAAATGACGCTAAAGACTCAAGTTTTCTTCTCTCTTGACTCCGTGTGATGTAGGTGAAAGCAGATGTCCCCAGTATGGTTAACTTGGGCAGCTCTGGGTGTGAGCACAGAAGCCCCATGTTTAGGCTTTTTTTTCTGTGGGGCAGCTAATCAGGAGACAGATCTAAAGAGAGAGCAGATAAAGCAGCTTGTTTCAGACAAATATTACCTCAGAGGCTCCAGCAAGGCCTGATGTAAGAAAAATAAGGATTACTTTGAACTTTGAGTCATGCAAAGCTAGTCCAAACGAGAAATGAGCATGTATCATCTTTAAGCTTGTGTTTACAGTTGAGCGATGGCTGGTGAGGAGAAATATTAAAATTCAGAATATCCTTTGAGCCAAAAGAGTTCACACGTCTATAATAAAGCATGTAATACTAAAATGTTTAACATCAACCTACACTGACTGGCCTATCAGAGCTTATAGGATTGAATAGGACAAGCTTGGTAGCATCCAGTGTAAGGTTTCTGGTGCTTCAGACAAAAACAAATAAAAACAGCAAAAATGTCGTAACTGTAAGATACAGCTCGTCTCGCACTACGTTGAGGCGTCGGCCGCTTCACCCTTGGTGGTCTGTTTTGTTTAGTTTTTTTCCTTTTCCAGACCTGGTGAAGAATCACAGCCACAAATGTCCTTTTGATCCTCTACATTAGCAAGGAGGGAGGTCGACAACCTCAACAGCGTCACAGCGATGAGGAAAATCCTGCACCATCTTCATGATATTTTTGCACTCATGTAAACAGGCGGGGGCAGCGAGGCTTAAACGAGCAGAGCTACGACTCCAACCTCAGACCTTCAGTTAAATCTGGACACTTTAGTTTAATTGTGCACCTATGAGCCTTCACTTTAATAATATTCAGATTTAGAAGCACAATAAAATTCTTAGTTGGTCATTAAGTTATTGCATTCGACATTCCATCGTATGTTTCAAGACAACTGCCTTTTATTTTTAAAAGTTATAACTTTTAAGCACAAACAACTTTATCAGTTAGATTCAGGTCATAAAATGATCAATGACATTTAAAATACTAATTAATTAAATGTGATAGAGGTTTTGTTTTATAAATTTATACAATACAGTTGCCTTCAAACCCTTTATAATGTTGTTTCACACTGTACAGAGTGGGAACCAGGAAATGTGAATAGACAGAAATAGTTTGTGAATTTTAGCAGTTCAATTACAAAGTTAGGTCTCTGACTAAAATGTGATCTATACATAGCATCCCTTTCTCTAAAAGACGTGCTATATGAAAGTGTAGCACAAAAAAACAAAAGTGTAGAGAAATAACAAAAAACATAATACAAAAATGTTTGTTTGCTTTGGCGTTTGTTGTCAGCACAGTGTACCTAAACTTGATATTTAAAGTTCAAGGAGGTGGGTGAGATATCCTGTGCTCTATACTGGGAACTAGGGTGACCGTCTACATGTGAAAGTACTGTTTTAAATGGTGGTAAAATAAACACCTTCACCTGAGCGACAGCTGTGAATGTCAGCTGTGTTGTGCGTCTAAAATAGGATGTTTGACCTAGTTGCAGTGGAAAGTGTGGCCTTGAATTCAACTTGATTGAGAATTATTATTATTATTATTTTTTTAAATCTTTCTGACAGTGTGCACCGAGCTGCGTTCACTGTCTGTCTTTAAAGTATTTATGGGCCATTTTTAAAAAGTCTGAAAATATCTTAAATTCACAGTTACTAACAGAAACACCTCAGATTTTCTTACATTGCATTTGGAGTTATAAATGTTCTTAGTCACGTCACAATGCTGAAGGTCTTGCCCGGGTTGATTTTAGGCTCAGTGGGCTGATGCGCTTTCAGTTCACTGGTGGAAACCCTGAAGATGAGTTCAGCGACACATGGCTCAATAAAAATTCAAATCAAATTTTCAAATTTTTTTATTTGTCACACACACGCAACCATACACAGTATGACATGGGGGTGAAATGCTTGTAGCTGTACAATGCCTGACCATTAAATGACAGAAAAAAAGTTTTACAATATTTACAATTTACAGGTTACTACAAAATTTACAAATTAACTTAGGAATTTACAGTAAAGAATGTGCAAATAGCAGAAGAGATTATAAAGGTTATGAATTATAGGATTATAGGAAATGTGTGGTAATACTCTTTGTATTTAATTTGCACTGTGTGTGCATACTATGAAATATTTTCAATTTTAATTTTTTACTGAAATTCTCATGTTTCACTTTTTTTTTCTTCTTTTTTTTTTTCCCCAATTGCTGGTTTCAGTTCAAGTGGTTATAAATGTTTATGAAGTGCAGTATAGGAAGGGTTTGCTCTTTTCCCGATTTCTTGGGATATTTGTCACTCTTACACGTTTCGGATGTAGTCAGATTTAAATCACATTGAGATTATGAGGCTTATTTTTGTCTAACATATTTTTTTTTTTCAACCTTGGAAACAGTTGAGTGGGAGAAATTTGCAAAGAAAAAAAAAGAAATCAAGAAGAGGCCAAAATGTGGAGTACCTAACTGTAAAAGGAAGCTGAAGTTTTCATTCTGCGATAGTCTTCTTAGACAAAAGCTGCTGTTTTGTCTGATGATCATTTGTGTTTCCGTGGGGATGCCCTCATAATCGTCTTTGTTGGGCACAAGTTTCTGTCGCATTCAAATAAATGACAGAAACAGGAAAAACCTTCTGAGAGTAACTTTCCATCGGTTTCACCCAGTCACCAGAAGTTTCCCAGTCTGTATTTGTAGCTGTACATCCTTTTTGTTTGTGGTATTTTTCAGCGTAGTCCACAAACGTCTGTATGGTGGTTTGTGGTGTCTTCTAATTTCCCCTCTCGGGGGAAGCACATGTAGAACCAGACAGTGAGGTGTTGACCTGCAGGAGACCCTTTTTTATTTTTTTATTTTTTGCAACCATTTAATAAAAGGCAGACTTTAGAAGTGTGCTCATCTTACAGTGTTGGTGTTTGAAAACTAGAGCCAATCAAAACGTGTCTCAATATGAGGGAGAGGGGATTAAAAATGCTGTGTAGTCCCAAATAAAGAAGCACACCTGGTACCTGTAAGACCATCTTCCAGATGCTACCTTCCATGTGGTGTTTATTATCCGTCTGTGTGGTTTCTTGGGTTTTCACTCCCGTTCCTGGACAAGTCTGCCCCTGAAAATGCCCAGACTTCAGTGTTTATTGAACTGACTCTGCATTCCTCGTCTTATACAAAAAAAAAAAGATCCTTACACCGAAGCCCTACAGGTCTGGTTTTAGCTTTAGCGGGCATCACACTGTGTGATTAATGGTAAACAACCGCAGTGAATGCGGGTACATTTAACAAGGTGGAAAATGTTTACCCTGTGAAGCTGATGCAGGGAAAGGGAGACAGTGTTTCCCATCCCTCGGTGTGCTGACACAGATATAAATAAAGCTTCTGCATCTTATTACTTTAACCTGTTGGCTGATTAATGTGTAATGTGTGAGGATGGGGACTTAATTTTGCATCTGCTTAAAGAGTAATAATCTTTACAAGCCAAATTCTGGATTTGATTTGTCTTTAAGCTTGTGTTGTTTTTTTTTGTTGTTTTTTTTCTCTTTTCACTGCTGCAGTAATTTGCAACAAACTGCCATCAGTTTCCTGTTAATGATCAACCACTTCTCTGACCTCAGCACTGACTGTGGTTAAACATCCACATCCAGAATCGGCTACAGCAGCTACTTCCCTTAATCACAGTGGGCACGCTAACCAACCCAAGGCCGACACTGAACACAGGAACAGAGTTGTTTGTTGCTTGAAAGCTGCAACAAAAGTCGAGCTTCTCTGGTCTCGCCGCCTTTGTTTTTTAGCAGAACTGACCTTCTTCTAACCCTCGGGAGTGTTTTGCGATGCCTCTTTGTCAGCTTTCTGCACTGGCCTTGTGCTTTGGGAAGGAAATGCATAGCAGGTCAAAGCCAATCTCCCTTAATCACAGAGTCACACTAAGGTCAGGGTTTCTTGAAGATTTTCAACTGAATGTAAATCATTAGGCTTATCTAGTAGTTTCATTTTGCATTTAGACTCAAATTAAAAATAAATCTGATGTAAAATCTTAAAAAATGGTGTCTTGTATACCAATAGGAGGAAAAATAAGTTGGTATTAAATTATATTTTAATGTGAAATTGTGATAAAGAGCTTCATTTGCAGCTCAGATCATTATAGTAAAATTTCTCTCACACTTTCATAGATTTGCTTCATTTTAAAGGTTTAAAAAAACACCCCTACAGACCACCTGCTCAGCACCACACAGCCTTAAGACACAATGAGCTGTTGAACAGAGTGAAGCTGGAGGCAATCTCTGCCAACCATTCCACTTCCTGCTAATCAAAAATACAGAAATTTGGTTGCACAACAGGGAGCGCTCCTAAAATCGTATTCCTTAAATACGAGAGAATGGAGGAGTTGCTAAAATAATTATATAAACCTGCTTCTAGAGAAACAAGATGTTATTTCAGTTTTCAAAAATAAATTGTCAGTATGTCCAAGTAATTCAGATTTTGTCCTTTAATTTTTTTCCAGCTACATTTTAACCATAAAATATTATTCTCATAATACATATGGCAGCAGTACTGAACCACCTACACAATACAGCTGCAGGAGCTGCTTGTCCATGACACGAAGCTCCTGGCATACAGTTTTCTGTCCTGATGTTAATAACAGAGGAGGTCTGGAGTTGCTGTGGTTCCAAACACTTTGCAATAACACCAGTAATTGATGGTGGAACATCTAGGAGAGAAGAAACTGAATTATTGCTCTTAACTCATTCTGTGAAGCACTTTGTGATACCTGTGGTTTTTTAAATGTGCTATATAAATAAAATTGTATTGTATTGTACTTGTTTGTAACAGAAAGCTCTTCTGTGAAAGAATGAGGTTCTAATTTTTGTAAAGGCAGTCTGCACGGCTGGTTGTTTGTCTGTGGCACCTGTTTGTAGACAATAACTAGACTTTAGAAGCGTAGTTAAACTACAACAGAAACTTTGATTTCATGCCTGAAATCAAATTGGCAGATCCCGTAGAGTAGCCTACGGTGCTGTGGTGGCCTTTCTACTCAAAATTAAAATGTGAATTATCCAATGTTGTAACAGCTTTTATCAAAAATATTTTCAAAAATGAGGTTGACTTCACTCTGCACGAATGAATGTTCCCTATGAAACTGGAAATCCAAAGAGTGGAAAATTCTAAACTTAGAAGTTCTTTAGTGAAGTGTTTAGATACTAAAAGGTCACACATTTGACCCAGGAGTGGGCAGAAACCCCAAACAGAGTTAAGAGAAGAACAAACACAACTGCAGAAGAATGACGATATTGGTGTGTGTTTGCTGGATGTGTATAATAATAATAAGGTGGGTTGTTGAATTTAGAGTGTTGGCCCTTCTTTATCTCGACTGATCGATGTTGGGCCTTAAAGCAAACTGTGATTACTCTGCTGTTGAATCCTGGGCTCTGAATATCACTGCAGCAATATCAGGAGAAAGATGCATGAAGGGTAGGTTAAATGTTTGGCATGTAGAGTTTTTTTTTTTTTTTTTTTTTTTTTGTCACTACGCTTGTCTACTGAGTGTAGGGGATTTGTGAGCATGCACTTGGGTGCTTCAGACTGCAGGAGAGGATACTGGGACAGAGCCATGATTTAGGGCAAATACAGCAATGAGTGTGCAGGTGACTCAATATGAACACAGACTGATGTCTTGTGGGAACGTCTGAAGTTGCTAGCCCGACTAGCTTCTGTTTTCTTTGCAGAAAAGAGAATCTGGCTTCATCTTTGCAACCAATCAGGGCATTTATTGAGAAGCTCCTATCTAGAAAGCAAAACACAAACACTTAAAGTTTAAAAAGCATGTTTTTTCTTACTTCTACTACAAATGTGCTCACAATGAGCTTATCATAGCATAGATCATTCTCTTTTCTGACACATAATGACCAAAAATGTAAAAAATGAAGATGATATTTTATTTGGTAGGACTTGAAATGAGGGCTTGAACCCTAAAACTCATCAGAGAAGTGTTTACAGAGGTTAAGTGTGAGGGTTGTTTTTCCTTAGACTTCCTAGTGCCAGAAGTCGTTGTGCAACCACTGGTATCCCCTCCTTCCCCTCCCATTAAGAGTGTAGATTTTAAGCACTTCCGCATTGGCTTCACTTTTTAGACATGGAAGCTATGTCCATCTGTTATACTGTCTATGGTAGATATGCCTGGCATCACATGTCTGAAATGGTTGTCAGCATCAGAGCAAAACAAAAATTAAAAGTGTCCTATTTAGACTCTTGGCTGGCTGGGGTGGCAGGGGGTGAGTCAAGCGCCATCTTTGCTGTTATGAAACTCTCACGTTTTCATTCAGGGTTCGTGTCTCTCTTATGTCTTTAAATGGCACAGTGGCCTCTTCCAGCTGTGTGTCTCAGTGACACCTTAAGTTTCATAGTGTTCATACTAAGTGGTATTGTGGTGGTGGTGGTGGGAAACACTCTGATTGCACATTTGAGGGAAATACCAGATATATTAGAGGTTTTCTTTTCACTTCGCCTTATTTTCAGTTACTTAATAGAGCGGGTTTGCTCATTTCAGTTTAGGTTTATTAGTGTCAGGGTTATAGTTTTTTGTAAAAATACAAGGTGGGCAGAAGTTAAAAGTAGATGCTGCCAGATAAACATCACCGTGTGGTAAAGGGCACGACCTCCTGCCGCGTAAGGGTCGTGAACCTGGTGCAGTGCTGCAGGGAAAGGGTTAACATCCCGGCCTGAGAAAATGGATTTTTACGTGTTGTGTCACGCTTAGGCAGCCAAACCAGTGTTTCCGTACAGTCCCTTCAAATTACAGTGTGCGAGTGCAGCGAGCTTCACACAAAGGGAACTTCTCTCCCAGAGGCAGGAATAAACCGGGGTTTTAGCAACAGTAACTACAACAGACAGGCTGCGACTAGTTCAGGGATGCCTGTTTAACTCTGTGGCAACCTTGGAGAAGGTTTCACTTTGACACTGGCAGAGCTGGGCCGGGGAGGAACCCGCCGGGGAGGAATTTTTATGGCCATATATTGTGTGAAATTGAATATGGTGAGAAGAGGAAGGCAGCTGCTCCCTTTGCCATCCCGAAATGTGGGTTAATGTCTATTCCTTGTTTTTAACAAAGGAATAAAGGCTTATATTTTAGCCTCTCCTCACAGTGAGCGAGCTTTAATGGCAGACACACAGGCTCAGAGTTCAGACGCTGTGCAAAATGAATTTTTGATGATGGAAAGTGATGACTATTGGAGACCAGAGACTTTTGCCCTTTCTTCATTTGCTATGAACTCTTAATGTGAGATGAATCTCGCAGATGGCACGGTGGTTTTAATCACCAGGGGCTAAGTGGAGGGCGGTTTCTCCCTCGGGGTAATTACTCTGTGGCAAACCTCCTCAACACCTGGTAACATCTGTTTTTTGAGGTAGCCAATTTGTCAGTTAAGTTGTTAGGACTTGTTTATGTAATTTGTTGTTTTATAATTAGTTTTGCATGTTTTTCAGGGGTTTATGTCAACACAGTAATTCAGAAGAAAAACAAATTTACAAGTTAGTCAGTAAATGAAGACATATTTTATTTAATAGATAGACTCAAATCACTATCTTCGAACCTGTTACGCCTTTATTGTCCTGGTCTGATCATGTTTAACACCCAAAAGGCTAATGTGATTTGGCATAAAAGCCTTTGCTGGGAAATTTAAGGATGCCCTCTTATGGTCTGCCTTATTTTCTGTCATAAATATGCTGCTGCAATGGTGTAAGCTCATATTTTACATGGCCAGAGTTTCAGATGAGGTCATCTAATGGAGAAATAATCCATGAGAGGCAAAAGCTCAGCTTCAGACAGTTGTTTCTACTTTAGCCTGTATGATTTCAGCAAGGGGGATATGGCCAAGGGGGTCATGAGGGGCAACCAATGAGAAGTATTTTGCCTTAAAGGAGGAGGAGCTTAAACAGAGGGGCTGTTTAAGCTCCAAGGCCCCGAATAGACAAATAAGGATCATTTTGCACTGTGAATCCTGAAAAGCTGCTCTTGTAGAGAAAATATGGAGCTTAATAGAACCACAATCATAGATTTATCGTCATTTATTTAAGTATTTTCATCATTGTTTTACTGGAAATGACTGACATTTGCACATTGTATTTTGTGTGGATTAAATGCTATAAATGAGAGCTGTGATTAATTATCACTTTTGATCTAACAGTTTCATGCCTGACTTCATATTAGATTAAATGTCTTTGTTTTTCAGACCGTGAAATATGGAGTTTTAATAAAATTTGTGCCCATAGTTTGATCTTTTGTGGATCAGTTATTAGTCATCTGTTATTTGAGGAAATAATCAGGATTTATCAGCTACCACGTAATTATTTTTCAATTTTTTCTGACATGTCACAGTGCCCAAAGTCACTTTTATGCCCTGTAGATCTCTTGTTATGAGCTGATATTCACCTCCTTGATAACACCTCCTTGTTAGAACAGCAGACATAATATGGAAGAAATCTGTGAATCGTAATAGAGCTGATTAATTATTTAATTTACAATCACAGCTAGTTAAGCCCAGTCAATCCTGTTTTCAATATCGATTTGCCTGCTGAATATTTTTTTCTATAAAATGTATGTAAAATGCCACAGGTGATGCAGTCTAAACTCAAAATTGTTCAGTTTTCAATCATATAAGTGTAAAGAAATGTGCAAATTTGATAAGAAGAGCTGGATGGTGGTGTAACTCCTCATTGTGAGCTTTAACTTGCAGGTCTGTTTCTGAAGGGTGCTGTTACAGTTTCGTGGTTGTGCTTTGGTATGCTGATTTTTTTTTTTTCTGCTTCTCAGTCCTACTTCAGCTTTTCTTCCTCCCACCTCAGCTAAACCCATTCGCCGTCTGCACACTCTCAGTTTGAATGTCTGTCAAACTCCTGCCTGTTTACCAAACGTTGGTGACTAATACTGTAGCTAACACTGCCCGCCTCCCTGTGCAGAAAAGGTCTCGCATGTGTGTTTCTTCATTTGTTAAGTCGTGCACCTTTTTCATCTGCGCTGCGAGTGTTACTCTGCGGAGGCACACGTGTATTCTTCTCCCATGAGACAAAATGATCAAAGCGTCATTTATTAGCTGCCTGTCAAAGTCTTTTCTTTTACCTGTTGCAGCTAAGATCCTCAGATCTGCCACCACCCACTTTGGCATTTACGTAGGGGCCCCCTGAGGACGGCTGACCTGTGTGTGTGTGTGTGTGTGTGTGTGTGTGTGTGTGTGTGTAATGGGCTCCATTTTGGGTGTGTATCAGGAACTTCTGTCCAATCAGTCAAATTATTTGGCTTAAACTTTTCAAAGTGAAGCATTAGTGAAGGGCTCAGTTAAATTGGAGCTAACGAATGCTGACCTTCTCGGACTTGCTTGGTGCATGAGTGCACCCCCCTCCCCCCCGCCCCCTACATGCACCCTCCCACCTCCACAGGTAAGCTCTTGCAGCCTGCTGAGCGACTTCCTGGAAACTTGGTTGAGCAGCATTGATGTTGGCAACCCAGAAAGGTGAGCATTGGCGTCGGAGCGGGAATGATGAGGGGAAAAAACAGGGTGGGAGCCGGCGGGATTTGCCTCTGCTCACGTCAGCACAGGGGCCCAGAATAGTGGAAGAAATCCTCCCTGCGGTGGCGAAAAAGGACCGGTGCCGGGGCTGCGTGTCACATTATTTTGGAGATATGCTCATGACACAGAGAGGAGGCGGAGAGCTCCTATAGACTCTGAGGATGTATGTCATCTGCAGAGAAATGCCCCAACAAAACCTGCCTCTGTTAGACGGGGGCTGCTGCCTCCCAGGGGGTCCGTTTTTATGATGTGTGGGGAAAATGTGACGCAGGTCAGGCTGCTGGAGTTGAAGTAAAAAGAAAAAATAATAATAATAAAAGCTTTGGAAAAACTGCTCAAATTAAAAAAAGAAGTCTGCCAGCCGGAAAACCCTTAAAAGGGTGGCTGTGTGGGGGCGCTCTTCAGTGTGTGCGTGTGTGCAGCTGTGTGTGTGTATGCAGAGCTGGCATTGCTTAATGGTTTGCACAAGCAAAGCCCAATGTAGGGGTTGCCAGGGAAACAGAGCAGCATGAGTCTCGCTCTGCAGGTGCTGTTCTTGTGTCCGACTGCTGGAACCTCCTACGAATGAGGAGGGGAGGGGAAGGGGTCAGGGAAAACTGCTAAAAAACACGTCAAATTGTAAAAAACAGGGTAAGTAAACAATATTAGGACTGTAACGTGTGACGAGAGCAGGATAAAACGAGAGTCTGAAGCGAAAATAACACCTCCTTATAGCTGTTTTCACACATAAACTTCAGACAGTTCTGGGAGAAACATTTGCCAAAGTTGTCCTTACTCAGATTTAGCACAGCAGGAAATAGTCAGATTCAGACATGTTTGCACTGGGAATGCAACATTTATGGTAAATTGAGTGGAAGGGAAGAAATTGGAGAGAATGATCAAAAAAAGTAAAAATGCAACACAATGTTTGAGGTTTAATATCATCGTTTAAATGCATTTTTCTATAATCAGAGCTGGTTTAATGTGGCACTTTGCAGCACATAACACCGCGCGCACACAATGTTGGATTATTTTGGAGACTGACTCACATTACAACTGTAAGCTTTTTTTTTTTTTTTTTTTAATTTAACATAGACTGTAAATAAGGATGCACATTACCACTGTGATATCACCCACTGGTTTGTGAAGGCTCGCTACAAACATCCTCATTCCCAGAAATGTGATTGAACAGCCAATGCCCTGTCTATTCCAACACATCAATAAATATGACCTGAAACCAGTGACTGAGCCTCTAAAGTCATCACGAAAGTGTTTGCTGCGTGTGTAAACGTTAATTTGCTAAATACTAATAATACTACACTATTTATCTTAGTTTGTAGCTTGCTGGTTTTATAAAGAGGAGTGCTGCCCTGCGCCAACGCTGCAGTCGTAGCTAGAGGGAAATGACCCCATAACTTCTTGGAAAATATGAGTTCAGCAGACTAGTATTTCTGGTCTTAACCAGCAAAATTTGAATATTTATTTGGTTATTAAAAAAAATGTATAACAAAAATAATAACTAGCAATTGCTTACCTCACTTGCAACTGGCTCCAGGATAGCTTGCTAGCTCAGAAATTTAGACATTTAAATAGAAACTTCCATCCCCGAGCTTTTTTTTTTTTACGCTACTTAACATCTAAGGGATGACATTCGCTAGTCAGACATAATGAGGATCTCATGTGTCTCAATCTTAGCTCAGCTCAGCAAAAAAGGAGGTGGAGGAGAGATTCACCAGGAAGGAGGTATCCTTTGCAAGTTAATTTATCCCATCCCTCCTGTGTTTGAACCGTAATGGTTACATAAATCCAGCCTGTTGAAGGGCGTTACTCTGAGGACTGTGGCCATTTTGCAGAAACCAAAGTCAGTCGAGGGAGGTTGGAGGGGAAAAGAAGAAACGGCTCTTGTAGGAAAGAGTTTCCTGCCTGAGAGTGAAGTGGTGAGATTCTGCAGAGAAACGGGTAGAGTTCGTTTAGATGCACAACAATGGCTGATTCTGTGGGGAAAAGGCGCCGTTTCCCCTTCTGCCCTGACGGTGACAGGCACGCAGGTCCATTCAGATTCGTAGCTCAAAAACAAGCTCCTCACCTTGTCATCATTTTTCCAGGCAGGCTGCTATCAGATCATGCATTGATTCATGAGGCTGCTTGGAGAGCTGCTGACTCTCATTTGCCTTTTATATGTTTATGAACACTGCTAGACTGCTATTAGTATTAATGGAAGCAGTTTGCTGCAGCACTATAATACCTCACCGCGTAATTAATTAAATTCCAGTGTCTTTACATCCATCTGGGACATTCATTTTCCTCCCTGATTACACACATGCTGAATTTGCGCTCCATCGTTGTATTTAAGTTTGTCCTTGACTAGAAATGACAGGCCCTCTGCTGCTGTGCGAAGCAGATGTTGTGGTGGAGGAAGCGACAGGTGGGCAGATGGGTGAGAAGGCAGAGGTTGAGTGTGCGGTTTCCTTAAGGTCAGGCCGTGGGCTGTATTTATCAACACTGACACTTGCTGTTTCTCTGCTGCGTGGGTCGTCTGCCATCATCAGCATCGCTGCGGCACATCAGCCAATCAGAGCGCAGCTGTGGGCTTCTGCTTCTCGGGAGTCACATGCATCGGGCAGGGGAATGACTAACAAACAGGCCTCGTGGGAGCACAAGCCGTTGCTTTTCTTGCAGGCGACAAACTCTGAGGTGACCCCCCCCACACTCGCTTTACACAGCACGTTAAAACTTGTCACCTGACATGTCCGTACGCTTTCTGAAAAGCCTCCACGCGGCACGTCTCTGCTCTATTACAGATTATCCACCCCCTCGCCTCACTCGGCCTGCTTTCTGTCATCCAAGCCTGAACACTTTTGATCTGTGGAGAGTGAAGACGCCCATAAGAAGGCTGCATCACAACAAGCAATTCGAAATGATTAGAGAAAATTGCAGCAAGCTCTTTGTGACGTGCAGTGAAGGATTTTTCCACTGTTTGTTTGTTTGTTGATGCAGCACTGCAGAGACAATAGCGGCTTAATGGAACTGAAACTGGGTCTGCTTTTACTTAAAACCAATACATTTTGAGTAAATGGTCACAAAACAAAGAAACAAAAGCAAACATGATAATTTTACAAAATTAGAAACTTAAAAATGAGAAAATCAACATATTCAAGAAGCACTTGAATATGATGTGCTGACCAGTTTTGTAGGACCTTCTGAAAAATTCTTTTCTGTTGGTTAACTGCTTGATTTGTTACCTGTTGTATGGACATATGTCTATTAAGAGCTCATTTTTGATTGTGTGACTTTTTGCCCAATGATGTCACGTTAGTTTTCTGCACATGGCTAATGTTATCAGTGCAAGCAGCCTGCTTTCCTTGCAGGTTAACGTTCAGCTGTGCAGGGTGAGATTTGCTGCTGGGGATGCACGGGATCCCCCCCCCAACCCCCTCTGGTCTATATGTCCCTGCCTCTGCTAAATACATTTTCTTGCACGGTTGCGATAAAACTTTATTCCACACTCAGATTTTTATTGCTGCATCTTGAAACAATCTACAGCACAAATGTCAGCTTTGACTTTCAGCGCTCTTGATGCCATTACGGTGGAGATGACGGTGCGTAATGATCTGGATCGGTTCCGCTCCAACGTTTCAATAAGCCAGAAAGCATCAGTGTCTCAAAGTGAAGACTACGCAGACAAAATAAGAGCATGAAACGGATTCAGAGTGTCCGGAAACTCAAAACAAATTCTAGAGATACTGTGTGTCAATCACTTGCCTGATTTCTGACATCAGAATTCCCTACAAAGGCGAGTTGCAGCTGTTTTTTTTCTTTTTTTTCTTTTCTTTTTTTCTTCTCCAACTTGTTGAACTGTGTACCGTGCACACCGTGCACCGTACCGTACCACATAATGGAACACTTTGTCCAATAGTCAGAGGTGGAAGCATACACTGGATATCTTTCTGAGGACATTCATTGACAAGTCTGTGTCCTGAACCTTAACTTGGACAAAAGTTTAACTCTAAGCCTAAAACAAGTTAATGCTCACCCTGGTCTTTGAAGCAGGGTAGAAAAGGCTGACTAAAATGTCTTAACTTTTACAAAATCTCATCACTTTAAACGGCCAAATACACCCTTCACTGTTGCCCCCCGAACCGCTCCACATGCTAAACATGGCGTGACACATACTTAAATCACCATTTCAGCGGGTCGTGCATCTCTCAATAGTAGTGCACGATTGTGTTGGATTTAAACATTCCAACAATATCACTGCAGAAGCTCAAAGATTTCCAGATTACACAGATGCCTGAAAAGATGCAACTTTCTGGAGACATTTCTCTTCTTCCAGTTTTGACTTCTGCTCTTATTCCAGCGCCGATGTGTAGGATTTTAAGTAGTGACACCTATTGTTCAGGCAAATACTGCACTGAGTACCCATTCCCCTCAGTGAATAGTGATGTCATTGTTTGCATGCAATGAGACAACTGTAATGGGACCTTTCACTGAGGATGTGGTATATGTTCAGTGTCCTGTTCAAGGTAGTTGTAGAGGAAAGAGCAGAACAGGTTTCAACACTTCCACCAGGATGTCTGTGTTGACTTTATATCTTTTACTTGTACCTGAAGAGCATTAATAGACCTGTAGATCTGTTATGGAGGTCAAATGTCAGATAAGCTACCTACAAGTTAAGCAACTGTTTAAGAACTGTTTCACCAGATGTGTCAGCTTGGATGGAAAATTGTTTTCCAAAAGTGTTTTCCTCCTGTGGTCTCCATACAAAATTAAACAAATGTTATGTAATTCAGTTAATTATTAGCAATGGAATTCCACATCTGCTGCCACCCTTCATCAGATATTTGCATGTTGGTGTTGTTCATAAGGGTCAAAATAGCTACTGAACCTTTCTTCTGTAACAAATTTCAGGAGTTTTCTTTATTAATTTACATGATATAATAAATATATTATGAAGTTAGGTTTCCTGTTAGCCAAATTTAGGTTACTCGTGGTGGTTCGCATTAGCTAACTTCTACCAGAAGATCTACTGCAGTGATGTCATTGGTCCGTTGCTATGTTGATCTTTGGCTAGCACTGTTTTGATGATGCAGGAGGAACACCAACACAGTGATATCAGTGCAGTATCATGCAGGCAGTCAGTGTGGGGCAATGTCAAAGCGCAGGGCGTGCTGCGTTCACTGCAAACAAACTCAAACTGATCTTCAGAAAGCTAGCTGGACATGTTGCATTTCATTTAGTTTTGCCTTTGGTTTCCTGTGACAAGTGACATCACTCACTCACTCACTGTTTCGAGCCATTTTCAAGAAAGCTGCACTCCATAATGAGCACACTTTGCATGCTTTCAGCAGGAATACACTCTCTCACACACACACACACACACACACACACACATTCAGTGAGTGTGACCCTTTTCAAAACAGTGACTTAATGATTGCCCGCCTTTGACATGTTTACCTGTTTTATGCTCTCCCAGAACAACCTCGGCACTAATTTATCAAAATAGTCGCCATTGCTCGACACTAGCAGGCATAGAAAAACTCCCTAACCCTGCTCCGGTTCACCACTGAGCCACACTGCAGGTCTAAAAGTTACTCATGAATCCTTGTGACTGTTACTTTAGAAACGCGCACAGGCCTCAGCAGACAGTCAGCAGAAAGCAGGATGCTGAATAATGGAGCTGAAAGCTGTACAACTCCAGACTGTGGGCGTTTTATACGAATCGCTGGACCCTTCGCATGTCAGCAAACAAGTTCCCTCCGTAGGGCCTCTTAAAAAAAAAACAGGAGCCCTGCCTCATATCACGGAGCGCTGCTTGTTCATTCATAAACTCTGCTCTTTGTTTTGATTGTTTCCGTGCTGCTTGTGCAGGCCACTTGCCATCAGCAGGAAATATGTTGTTTCATCTGTGTGGTTTGTGTTTGTTCAACATCGACGGAGCCAGGAGGCGGAGGAGGCGTGGGAGGAAGTGAGTGCTGTGTGCCCTGTCAGAATCAGGGGAGCAGGATAAGTGAAGGAGGAGGTCTGTCCTTGGGTGTCCGGACCCAGTGGACTGCAGCGGGTCGATGGTGAAAGATTGAAACCCCCTAAACAGTCACAAGGGTCAGCAAGGTCGGGTCGATATTTTAATGACATGCGTGCAGATATTTGACCGTTACTGTGTACGCATACACGCTTTCAGAGAGGAGGCGGAGCTTACCATGCATGATCGGTACAAGAGAAAGGGTGTGAGAACTTATCTGTAGGTATTTACACACACTGAGCAACTTTGAAAGGCCCAAACTTCAAACAGCTTGTAAAACTGTTTTTGTTTTCACCATTATCCTGTAGTTTGTTCTCCTTTCTTTTAGATTCATACATAGAATTGTTCTTAACAACACAGATGAACTAGCTGGCTTTTTAAAAGTAGCCCAGATTCAGAGCTACGGGGATTATGGCTTTGATTTTTTAGCTTGATACAAAGATTGTCAGTAAACTGCTGTTTATATACACATGCAGCCGTTATCGAGCAGTTCTAAAATATATTTGGACTCTGTTCCTCACCAACCTTTTGCTTTGTTTTTGTTGTGTGCCAACTCCTGAGTGAAATATTCGGCTGAATACTCAACATTTTAGTTGTTTAATGCTCCATTATGGTTACCAGGTAGTTGTGTCAGAAAGCCAGGAACTTACAGGAAATTACAACCTGACCGGACCTGCTGAGCTACCTGATGAGCCGCTCTCCTGGGCTTGGCTCATGGGTGGAGCCCTGGTAACCCTTTGCCGGACAATGTCACAGGGTCCAAAGATATTACAGCATTCAATGCCTTGAAATCATCAGTGCTGATAACACATGCTCTTCCTATTGTTTGAAAATTTTTTGTGGACCTTTCTTTTTGCACGTAGACAGCAACATTTGAGGAAGAGAGTAGAGAGTTTGCACACCTTTGGGCAGTTGTGTGTAATGCACTCCATTTTTAATAGAGAAATTTAGTTTGCAGACATATCTTGTTAAAATCATCATTATTATTTTACTGCAGAAAATCATTTTAGGCCTAGTTCATTTCTGATGTTACTCATATGCTTTTAATATCATGCATGCACAAACCACGATGCAGACGTACACCACAAAGATGAAATATAAAAAGTTTAGATTTTAACATCATATTTTATTTACTTACTTTTTAAATGGTGGTTTACTGGTAAAATATCTGTCTATGTGGGAACAATAACTTTAGAGAAACCGTTCTGCAAAAAAAGGATCTGCTAGGAAAATAGTTATTTAATATAACTCTATTTCTATGAGTGTGTGTGTAACTGTCCAATGGAATTTACTACTTCCTCCACCCCCGCTTCACATAAGTACACTTTTGAATTTGTGACAATAATCAAGTGGAACGATGAACCATAACGGCAAAGTTTTAAGCAGTGAAAAGTGTGCCATGAAGCTGTGAACAACCACGCTTCTGTGGTTGTGGTTTGGAGAAGTCCTCAGCGAAGATCACCAAAGAAGACATCCTCCAGAAGCAGCAGTGACTGAGCATTTAGAATATCTTGAAGATTGTTGTGGTTATGCAACTGATAGGCTTGTAGTGACCAGTGGCCCATGAGCTTAACTGTGTGTACTGGGATCCCTTTGTATGAAGTGGAACTAGCTGCTCAGATATGGAAGAATGGCTGGAGAAAAGATCAGGAGAAATTCTGGACAATGAGAGAACTTGGTGATTCTGGTACCGACACGGCCGGACTCGGTGATGACAGAGAGTCTGAAGGTGAAGTGTGCTGGGCTTAAGGTAATGGGCTAATGGCTTGTAAGGGCTCCGGGGTGAGTACGTCTTAAACAGAACATGGATGGGGGGGTGCTGCCTAGTTGGTAAATGAGAACAAGCACCCTGTAGTGTGAGAAGGCATAGTCAGATATGTAGTCAGAATTGGTAGGGGAGTACTGGGGTGTGATCTACCTTCTAAGATAAATGATCTCCAATTAATACGTTATTATAACAATGTTAAAGTCTTAAACTAATTGCTGGCTGTAACTACTGCCAACTACTTTCTAACTCTGGGTGTCAATTTTAGCAAAAACTTCACACCATCTTCTATTTTCTGCCTCTGGTGTACTTTTGGTTTCAGGGATTATTGGTGTACATAACGAGGCACTGAAAAAGTGTTATGCAATAACAGATCAGTCTTGTCTCTGCTTGTTTTCCATGCCATTGTTATATTCTAGTCAGTGTGACACACAAACATGTATTAAAGTTAATTGTGTGTGGGTTTTAAAAAAGGTCTTTAGCTTATCGTGGTGAACCCTGCAGAAACTTGGGTCAAGCGGTCACGCTGAGCCTCTGAGCAATTGTCGTACGAGCTATCAGGTCATTTGACTGTAGCACCAGCTTATTTTTTTTTAAATCGAAAGCCGCTCAGGCGTGGAGCACCAGCAGCGGCGTTTCTGCAGCTTTGGACGAAGATGAATGCCACCCACAGGGGAGTGAAAGGGAGAAAGAAAAGGGGGCAAAGCAGCGGTTGATAATAGGGAAGGGAACGGCGTGGATGGCAGCGTGCCAGAGTTCAGCGTGTGAAAGTGCGAGGGAGAAAGATGTCTGGTTAGGAGAGCAATGGGGATAAATGTAAAAACGGTTAATAAGGAGGCTGTGAAAATATGTGTAGGAGGGTGAGGAGGAGGAGGAAGGGATTCTGCCTACTGGAAAAGCTTCTTCCTCTTGCGTAACACGGGCCATCTCTTCCTTTAGCTGCTGTTGCCATGGGGAGAGATGTTGGCAGTGGAGGGGAGATTTCGGAGCTCCCGATGCCTCTCGGGTTCAAGAGTCTCTCGGGAATTCTAAACCACGATGATCCCCGACTTCCCTCCTCCTCGTTAGGGCGCTCACTGAGGAAAAGCTGGAGGAAAAGCTTGATTGGTTGTATTTTTAGACCTTGCTTTCAGGATGATTTAAGCAAATCTGCTCCCACCCCCAAACCCCTTTTTAGCTGGTGCCATGTGAAACTCTGAGAGGGATGAGAAGTTGTGTGCGGTGCTGGAGGGCCTCGATGTGTGACTCAGGCTTTAGTTCAGGTGTGCCTCGTGAAATGAAATGCAGGTATTGTTTATTACTGTACCAAGGCTTTATTTTCCATGTGCACAGAATGACTAACTATGAGTCTCAGGCAGCGAGTACAGGTGTTCAGAGGAGAGAAGCTTATTCCCGGGGGTGAGTGATGAAAGAAAGCTTCTGTGGTGCTGAAATGATTAGTTAAAAAAATCCTTCCAAAACATTAACCCTCAATTTGGTTCATAGCTGCTTCTAATCTAACTTTTTGTAGAAGTTGCAGTACCATTGACTTCAATCACTGCATTTTCTACTGCTCATCTAGATATCCTATGTGGGGTTTTTGTTAAACTTGACTGAAACGAGACATGAGACTTAATTTGTCCAGCGTGTTCTGGGTCTACCCAGCCTCCAGGAGGCTTAGTCAAATACCAAAAATATTATATGGCTTGTTTCTACTGTTAGCCCCATCTAAGGTGGTTTGGTACGCTAAGCTAACATATCAACTGCCACATGAACTACAAAGCACCTGCCCCTTATCTAATCTGTTCTAATGATAGAGAGTGGAATTCTCGAGCAGTCTTTGTATGTAGAGACATGACAAGTGGGGTTAACTGCTAGCTAGTCTCTTTTAAAGTTTATAAAAAGATTTATATCCTTGTAATTGTAGAACACGAAACTTTGTGGAGTCTCCATGTGAATGGTCCTCTCTGTGTTATCCCTGCAATAAACTGGTGGCTCCAGTTTAGGCGGGTACCCCACCTCTCGCCCTGTGAGAGCTGGAGGCTCCAGTCCCTCCAGCGACCCTGGAGGAGGTAGGATGGATGGATGATCAAAAAAGTAACACTCAGAAAACACATTTTAATGGCAGAGGTTAAAGTCAGTCTATAGGAGTATTGCATATATGTTTTTAGTATTTGAAACTGACTACTTTGGATTTTTAGATGCCTTTGAAATGTGTGAAAAGTGGATGTGTTCTGTGGTTTCTGGCCATTGGCATTGGATCGGTCAGGTCTGGAGACGCAGTGGCTCGCTCCCAATCATGTTGGGACGTATTGGTTTTGGTGGCCAGTTTAATGACTCGGGCTCTTTAGAATATTCTTCAAGCTTTTTTTAGAGCAGTTTGCGCATTTTTCTTCCTTTGGGGACCGTTGCCAAGTCCACGGAGGGTGTGCTCTGTCGGAAACGATGTTTAGATGGGCATGCGTGTTTCAACGTAACAACCACAGAGATGCCAGGCATTGTAATGAAAGCTCAGTGTTGTTCACGTGTCTGCAATTTTGATGTTGTAACTGATCGATGCATTTCACAAAATTCTATCCCTCTGAAAAGACATCTCGCAATGTTTACATGGTGGCAGAGCTGCGCACGGTTCAGACTGAAAATGTTCATCACACATCCCGCAGACATTTGTGTTTCAGCGTCTTCATTAGTCCCTACAGTCGTCTGCACAGATCAGATCAATGCACAGAGCAGATAGACGGGTATTTATAGCCTCTACGGGGGTGTGGGAGGTTGAATGCCCAATGTAGGTTAGCGGATAATCTGATGTGGACTGTGTGTGTATATGTGAGCCTAGGGGAATTAGGGACCTGTGGTGTTTATAGAGCTCCCATCCTGCTTTGTTTTTTTTTGTTTGTTTTGGGGGGGGTTTTCTTGCAGGAAGAGAGCACTGATACACAGCTCGGGGAAGTCAGTTCTCAGGCAGTGAGGGCTTTCCCAGATTTAGAGTAGGGATTAGAAAAAAAAAAAAGAAAGGAAGGAGAGCGAAGAGGGAGGAGAGGATAGGGGGGAGGAACACGAAGCCAGGCAGGGAGGAGAAAGAAGCGTGGTTGCTACACTGACAGTAGAGAAACCAGGCAGAAGTGAGAAGTGAAAGCACAGAGACACAGCTGTGCGTTAGTGTGTGAGGACAGACGGCAGCCAGACGCTCGGCTTTCCGCTCTGCAGTGCCGATTCAGTCTTGTGCTTTTCTTTTCTCTTCTTCTCTCTGGGAGACGGAGAGAGCACAGAGGAATGTCAGCGGGTTTTGGTTGGGAAAGTGTCTGCCGTCTGGGTCGGAAATGTCAGGTGTTTCCCCGTAAGCGTGTCTGACTCCAGGAGGGAAAACCAAGCGGGAGCAGCCAGCTGCTCTCTGAGAAAGTCTCGACTTTCTTTGGTACTCTTCTTCCCTCCTATCAGGTATTGTGCAGCCGCTGCAAGAGCTTGTCTTTGTGCTGATCAGTTTGTATTTTATTCCTCGCTGCAGGCTTTTGTTTCAGTGTGGGCTGCTTCATTGTCTGCTTGTTTCTGTCTGTACCTTCCTACTCATTTGCTCATCTAACCACAGGTTTTTGTAGAAGTTTGTAATTATTCCTTAGTTTGTCTCCCTTTTGTTCTAGCATTGTTTCATCCTGATGTGTTGGGAAAACGAGTTTAACATTTATTAAGATTCACCTGTTTTCTTGTGTTTTCAAAAATTCTGCCAGTAGCTCATAATCTGCTCATTATTTTCTTGACATAATGCCAGAAAATAGCAGAAGATATTCTCCATAACCTCCCCAGAGCTCAAGATTAGCTGTTGCCTTCACAAGTGCAACAAGTGCTGCATGGAAATGATGCATAAAAATGCTGAATTAAATCAGAAAGTCATCACATTTGAGGAGCTCAAATTTTCAAATGCTCTGAAGCGGCAAATAATTTCAGCTCTCTCTCTCTCTGTCTTTTTTTTCCTTCGATGGTTAAATTAAAAGAAACTGAGTGTCTGATAGTTTCAAAACTTTATCAGCATTGACTGAAATATGATCTAAGTTACGACGACTTCGGTTAAGGGGTTTAACTCACTAAAATCCCCACCAGCAACCCAGCTCAGACACTCCAGCGCTCGTCTGGGGCAACGAGTTCGGCCTCGGTGGCCGGACAGCAGCAGCTGACGCACAACATGAGCTAGAGGAGAGCGTAAGCTTGTGAGCTGCAGTCGGAGATGAGCTTGGAGGCGTTACGCAACAGCTCGTCCAGAGATAGAGTGAAGCTGAACTTAGACACTTTTGGCTTCTTCTTCTTCTTCTTCCACACAGTATGACATCATCACAGAGCTCCTCTCCTTCCCCCGCTGAGCAGCTTCATGCAAGAATAGAAATACCTGTTATGCTACCAGAGTGTTTAAGAGTTACTTGGAGATCTGTTTATTTGCAAGGTTTCCCCCCTTTTGCCTTTTTCTGCAGTAATTTTATTACGTGCATCATCTCGTTAGCTCTCCCTGAAGCACACGGGTCAATACTCCGGTGCCGGACGGTTTCCTGTTTACCACACTCGCTCGCTATGTGTGTCCGCCAATATGGAAATAATCAAAATAAATGATGATTTACTTGACGCTGTGTCTTAAAGGTCCACTTAGTACATTAGGTTTGTTTCACCTGTGGTGTTTTGAAGCTACCATCTTGTTGCGTGATCTTTTTCTTCGGTGGTTTGATGGCAAAGACTGTTTTACAGCAGTGGATATAAACTGGCATAAACTTTTCTTGTGTATTTGATTTGATTTTTTTGCTTCACGCTCAATGGATGCTTGGAGAAATACAATGCTGATAGTTGGCTCACCTTTTGAAATAGTTGGGTTGCGGTCACGTGGTTCTGATGACGTGCGGAGGCAGCGCGATTTTTGAGTGGAGGGCGGAAGTAAACATGGAGGACACTGTGGAGAGTCAGGAGAGCAGCTATTGTGCAACTTTAGACCCCGTTTCTCGGGAGAGATATAAACAGATAGTTAAAAAATATATCGGACGTGATCCGTATTCTTTGAAAATGTCCGAATACACCACAGAAGTAAAGGATTTGCCTACTATCGAGGCTGTGGATATCACCAACTACTTGGTCCTCCAGACTTCTTACTACACTAGGCAGCAAATGAAAGCTTTCAAGAGTCTGGAGGCGTACAATTTTTTTGTCAGCGGGTGGGTCCACAACCTTGGAACAAAACGTCTCCGTGATGGATACAGTTTGGTGTTTGCAAGGGTGAGTGTTTGTTCTTATATTGCTTTATCTTAAACACGCTAACAGTTAGCGGTAGCGGCTTTAACGTCAACAAACATGCCACATCCTTAGGACTTCGTTAGAGTGACAGTTGTTTGTTTCAAGGTAAACCATTCTCAGAGGTCTAACGAGACACCTCTGAAGACTTGGGTAATTGCAAAGGAGGATGGAGAAGTGATTGCAGCTCATTGCAATTGTATGGCAGGGTTAGTAGCCTAATTAAGTAGGCTCAAATCCGGGCTCTCAGCCGTCTGTTGCATATCCAAAATCGCCTCTGCACATCGATGCTGTTCTGCCTTAAGCTTCATTCTTTTCTCTCGTTTGAGAACTGATTCCGATCTGGGTTTTCGTTCGTAGCCGAGATTGACCGTCGGAGCCCAGTCCTCCGACTCTTCGTCATCCAAAGCACTTGGGCAGCCTATAGTCCCAATCAAGTCAATATTAGACTGCTAACTTAAAAGCACTAAGTAAACGAGAATGTAACGACAACCTAATGCTAATAAGTTCGTTTGCAAACATAACATTACCTCTGACGAAGTGGTCGCTGCAGACACGGGCATTGGCAGACTCTGCTCCTCCCGACTGTAAACGTAAATTTAAAATCCATTTTTTCCTACGTTTTTCGGTTAGAATTTTCCATTTTTCTCCTCTTCGTTGGGCTATTTTTGGTACCCTAAAATACCGTTTATCAGTTTCTCGGGTCGACCTACTGGAGCATCCGTAAACACAACAGGACATAGGCATTTTGCGTACTGTCTGTCTGTGATTTTACGCTTATCTTTTTCACTTCCGACCGCCAGTCAAATTTCGCGCTTTACGTCGACGTCACGTCTACGTCAAATGAAACCTAGCTATTAATTGAATATTATCATCAATGTTGTCAATAAAACCTAATTATTGGTTGTATACCACACATATATGCAAAGAAATCATTCTTATTTAGCTACTATTATACCACAATATCATAAATAAACAGAAAGTAACCTAGGTCATGTAGACAACCTGGAAATACCAGGTAGGTCTTATGACCGAGATGTTATGACCTTTAATTTGAGTACACGCTCAAACCTCAAATCAAAACTACTGATCATTCTTTCGCTTGAGTCAAATGACTTCCTATTCATGTATAAAGTGAAAAGCAAAAAATACAAATAAAGAAATGAAAATGAACAAAAAGGAAGTGGATACACATCGGGGACTCCAAGCCCAAAACGTGAAAAAAAGCACTACTCTTTCTAGAAATAAAGAAAGAGTAGTGCCACTACAGGAGCTGCAGGATCAAACATAAACTCGTGCTCCCTGGTTGGACACAAAACAGGAGAAAAAAAGCTTAGAAATGTATGGCAGATAATTCCTGCTGAGCTCCCACTGCCTTTTTCTGTGGGGATTTAAACAACACGAGAGAACAGGAGCTAAGTTTACACATTTGCAACAAGTTACTTTCACAAACACACAATTTGAGTTCAGCCACATAAACCTAAACCCAATAACCACCAAGGAGGAGCTTTTCTAGTGAACAGATGCTGCAGAGCTGTGGCATTTGGGCAAATGTGAAAGACAGAGTAGGGGCAGCACTCTTCTAGCAAGAGGCCAAAAGGTCAGTGTGCGAAGTCTGTTGGCTGAAATTTACTGGATTCAGGCTACTGGCTGCTGGAGTCTACTTACTGGGGATGTCTATGTGAGTATGGGAGTGATGACCACTGATAAAAGGCTGTTAAATGTCCATTAATGCTGGAAATAAGAGGTTTACTGATATTATTGGTCACAATAACTCTGAACTTTTCTGAAGATTAGCTGTTGGAGGTGTGTGTGTGTGTGTGTGTGTGTGTGTGTGTGTGTGTGTGTGTGTGTGTGTGTGTGTGAGATTGTCAGCTGTATGGCAGCTAACAGTCTGGTGAAATTAACCTTCTTGAGCAGCACCATCGCCTACACCAAGCAGAGTTGGTTTAGGCTGAAGCAAACTGCATCCTAACTCGGTTTTTACGGCACTATCTGGACTTTTTTTTTTTTTTTTTTTTTTTGAAGACTTCTTTAGTGAGAAACTCGCTTGCTGCCAATCGTATTTGGACTCAATCTCAATAAAGAAACTCTCCAGAAGCTTCTTTACTTTATGAATTAAACTTCTATTGCAAACCCAAATTGAGGTATAGCTGACTGGATTGGTTCATTAATCAATTCGACGACTGAACTGTGATTTCGAGCTGTTCTGGTAATTGCTGATGGTTCCTAAATGTGAGAATTTGCTGCTTTTTCTTACTTGCCTTACATCGGAGCAAAGTGGATGTGTTGTAGGTTGGAATTGTAGGTTCAGGAGTTTTTCTGCAGCTTTCTCACAAATATCATTCAATTTACTTGGATTGATTGTGAAAGAATTATTATATTTGAAGTCGATGGCAATAAAAGACAGAGGAGTGGGCAAGAAGCGGAGAAGATGATGCCGGTGGTGGTAGTGATACAAACAGGGAGGAGGATGGGAGGACAAGGTGGTAAATTTGAGGACTGAGAATGAGACGAGGAGGAGGAAGATAAAAAGACAGTGAGGGAACGCCATGTCTCTTTCGCTTGGATTATGTAACATTACCTCCTGCCTACTGCCAATGGCAGAGGAAACGCTCAGAAAACAGTGAAAGGGGCGGAGGTGGAGGTGGGCAGCGATATCAACATCAGAGAGGGAGAAGCAGCAGCAGTGGTGTCAGTCAGACAACCACAGCTTACCTAAAATAATGCTGGCGATCATTCAGTTAGCTGATTAACAGACATTGTCCTAGTTTAATGTGCCTTAATGTGGCATTTTTATCTCTGAAAATCTTTCAGACTTGTTTGACAAATCATTGAAAATATCTTATGGAGCCCTGTTTTTGCTTGTTTGTTTGTTTTTAAAACATATATATCAACATGTTGAGCAAAAACTACCAACTGATTGAAGATTTGATGATACCAAGATGATATCATCTCACACAGACGTTTTTGGGCCTTTCAGACCTTCATTTAGTTTCTGTGAAAAAATCACCAGCCACATTGTGAGGTACACTTGCTCAAATGCTTGTTAAAGCAAACATCTAATCGCATGGACGCGACCCAATGCATTTATGCACGTAGATGTGGTTGAGACAACCTGCTGAAGTTGAAACCAAGCATTATGTATGCAGGAGATATGTATTGTATTGTACATATACAATATATTGTATATGTACAATATTCTTGGCACACCTTGGGCCCTCTGTCGGAGTATTGTTGTTGACCATGTCACACCCCTTGTCATGAAGCTCAAACTGGTTTCTTGAACATGACAATGAGCTCACTGTACTCAAATGTCCTCCACAGTCACCAGATCTTAATCCAGTACAGCACCTTTGGAGTGTGGTGCAATGGGAGATTGACATCATGTGCAGCCATCCAATCTGCCGCATCTGTGCGATGCTATTGTGTCAATATGGCCTCAAATCTCTGAGCATTGTTTCCAGCACCTTGCTGAATCGGTGCCGTGAGGAAATACGACAGTTCTGAAAGTACAGTGAACTCATTGTCATGTTCAAGAAAACTGGTTTGAGCCGACTCGATAAAGTGTCCGGCGAGTGTTTGTTCGTTTGTTTTTTTAGATTTTTAAATGGTTAAATAGTTTTGATTTGATTTGTTTCGCTGGTTGACATACACAGGGCTGTTTGTTGTGGCCTCTGTTGAGACATGTCCCTCTGTGTTTACATTCAGCACCAACCCCGTATATGCAAGAACGTGTATGTGCTAAATGAGCTATAAAAGCAGATGGTTGTCTGGCGGCATCTGCAGATAGAGAAACCAGAGAGAGCCGCAGAGCAGCTGCAGGAAAGCCCTGTGGGAGTCTACAGCGCCGGTCACCGGTCTCTCCGAGCGAGCCGATGGCACTCTGTAAGGAACAAGCACACTTCTCGGTATGTAAAAAGACTGCAGCTGTGGTGTCGTCACTGAATATGTTTTCAAAAAGCTTTGGCTCGAGAAAGCCTTCGTAGTCTTTATCAAGTGGCTTCTTGTTAAATGGTTTTGTGCTGCTTTCTCTAGAAGTCGCGAGTCAGTCAAAGATCACAGAAACTTGCTGTGACATGTTGGTTTCATGTACGATTATGAAACGTGTGCCATAAACTGAGAGTAAGGCTTTTGAAATGGGTTATGGGAAAGCTCAGCTTCTTCAGCCTCTGGTTTTTCAAAATTATTTTCTTGCAGTGGATTTATTTTGAATAATGAAAATATCTCAAACCACCATGTTTATGCCAAAAATCTGAATGAACATATTTATGTATAAATGTTTGCTCCACATGGCTTTCCTGCATTTCTTTCAAATTTAAAACTATCAAAATATTAGAAAAAAGTCCTGAAAGGACCTCAGAAGAATTGATTTATTGTAAATATGCAGATATTTACATATGATATATGCAGCATTTTAGACTTGAAGATTTGTTGGTTTCAGGAGGATTAAGCAACATAATCCACCAAATAATTTGTGTACACAGCAGCAAATATAAAAAATTAGTTGGGCTACAACTAATATTTAACCTGACAGTTGTTATCACTTCATAAAATGTCAAAATAATAATAGTAACAAAGTGAAAGTTCCCACAGCTCTACACGATGTCTGTAAATCTCCAAACGCCAATAATGTAAAAGAGAAAACGACAAGCAAAGTAAATGTCTGGCATTTCCACTCAGCCTAAACAATCACAGATCGACTAATTGATTAAACCTTTCAGCCGCACACCGGGTTCAAACTGAAACAACAGCAGCCTTCATCCTACAGTCGAGAGGAGATTTGTTTAAATTAAATCATAATGGATTTTCATGCCATTAACATGCCCCGTGTTTCCACATCACAACAGCCCTCATTAACATCTCAGCTCCTCCCCTGAGGGCAGCAGTGGGAGGCAGCGGGTGGAGGAGGGTGTGATGGTTGAGAGACGAGGCTTGTTTTTCAGTATGCGCAGCAGGAAGGAGGGGGGGAGACAAAAAGAGGCGAATAGGTGAGAAGAAGCCTGGATTCAGAAGCCGAGCCTGAGCAGGATCCTGCTGCTGTTCTGTAACATGATCAATGACCTTGCATACTGTCAGATCCCGGTTTCCTGCACGCGCTCGCTGGCTTTTGTTGCTCTCTCTGCCTCTCACTGTACTCAGCCCCATAAGCTCCAGATCTAATTAAGACTTGTCTCTTTTCCTAGAAGGCTTGGCGGCTGTAATAGTCTCTCCTCCTGTAGCGAAGATGGCACTGTGATTAGATTCAGAGATACGAGAGCAACAGCTGCCAGCTGGATGAAACTTATTGGCCTGAATCGCGTTAGATTCCTCTGATTGGGACCGCGATTGCGTCAAAGCCTCTGAGTTATAAATGTGTGTTCAGAAGTTTTTCTACATTTCCTCAAAGATCAGCCTCAGCAGAGGGGTGGAAGATGTACTCAATCAGCCGAATCATGTTTTTGTAGTATTTTCAGCAAATATACTTAGTTTCAAAGCAGTCAAATTAATCGTTGCAAAGCCAAGAGGATCTATTATGGGCATTTCCACCCTCTGCATTTATAGTCTTGGATGCTACTAGAGCAGCTTTGCATGATGTGCAGTTCAGTTTTTCCTCATGCAGTCCCTTACTTTATCTACTGTATGAAAAATAACTATTTGTAAAACAGAAGGTTTGAATAGCAAGTGGGCGGGGCCAAAAGCCTCATTATTTTGGCTATATGAACGTCCTCCACAGTCCTTGATCAGTCAGTTTCAGGAATGTTTTCAAATCTTTTACGAGGTTTGTTAGCACGTGTCTGTGTTGCTCATTTCTGTAACTTCCGGAAACCACTTAGGTCTCTAGTTTTAAATTTATTCCTTGACGTTTTTGGCATTTTTCCGAACACATTGTAACACAGCTTCATACACTATACACTAATACGGTCATCTCAGGCACACAGGACTGACTGTGAGCACAGAGGCCACACCCACCTGCAGTTCAAACCCCCTTGTTTACGAGGGGCAGCCAATCGTGAGAAAGTAGACTTGTTTCAGACAGTGGATGAACTGAGCAGTAGGTGTAATGGAGGTCGCTGTTTTGGATTTTACATTTTACTGTTTACTCTGAAATATCTGAAAATATGAATCATGAAAAAGAAAAGACAAATATCCGTTTAGTGGAAATAAAAACCACTAATCTGACATCTCAACCAAGATAAGTTCACTGGTATTGGTAGTATAATCTTAATGTTATCTATGTTTTTCTTTGAGAGCAAAACACAATATTTGGCTGCATAGTGTGGTGTGGTGAAATGAAAGTAGCATAAAATATAAGTATATACAGCGGATTTTGACCCTTTTGCCAAAAATCTGCTCGTTTCCGATGAGAGTGTGTGAACGTGGTTTTTGTGCTCGGCTGAAAAGATTTCTGATCGCGACGGTATGCATTTAAAATTCGAAGATGAAGCCAAGAGAAGAAATTTTCAACGTGAATTCCCCAAACAGAAAAAGCCAGAGAGAAGAAAAGCCTCCCAGCTCTGTGACTGCCCTGCTCACGTGGTTTTTGATTGGTTTCAGTTTGGTATTTGGAGTATGAAGGGTCAGCGTGGGTGACTGCTTGTATGCAGCATGGATTGGAGACTTTTTGGCAGTTGAATTCGTGGCTGTATTGAGCTGAATGGCTGTGGTAACCCTGATTGTGCGAGTGTTTGTAGATATCTTAAAGCTAATGGACAGCCAGCACACACACACACAGGGACAGTATTAGAGGTTAGTAGCTGGATTACTTCATTCAGGCTGTGCTGCATTATCACCAGCTCGGCTGTCATTAACTCAGATGTTCCCACAGAGATGAGGCGCAGTGTCCTCCACTGCTCCACTCACACACAAAAACACACAGTGATCCCTCTTTAGGTCAGTTTTAAAGACAGAGGAGTTTGGGCGCTTGGCCGTCAAAAGTGAGTCACTGCTTATTTTTGCTTTTAACATGCCAACACCAACTTTTTATGCTGCAGCTTTGGCCGGCCTAATTACAGTGTGCCGTGTTGATCCTGGAGTTTTTGCCTGTGAACTGTTTATCTTCTTTACCCCGGCAATGACACTGCAAAAAGTGCTTGGTCACGCTGCATGTTGTCCCTGGCCTGGATAAATATTTATCTGATTTTCTGAACCTCTTTTGCGGCCAAACTGTAAAACCCTGAGAATTCCCCATAATGACTAATACAAAAATAAAGCAGAGGGAGCTTCCTCTTTTTTCCCAACCAGACCACAGTACAGTGAGGTTAAATGTGCAGGCTGCCGTCACTTAGGGAGACACTTTTGTCATTTAACTGCCCGGCTCATCGCGTTTATGTAACGCAGGAGGCCAAGCTCTTGTTGGAAGTCTGCCTGCTGTGAGCGGGGTGAATCCCCTCCTTTTAACTATTGACTCTGGTCACTTTAAAAGCTCGGAGTGAGCCCTCCCACAGCGACCTGCAGGCTGTTTCTCACTGCGACCTTGCAGCTTTATCTCACCCCCTCAGTGTCCGTCAAGTCAGCTTTGCTCCGCCTTTGGGGAGCTTCAACTGAGCAACACAATTTGTTGTTGACTTAAAAAATCCTCACAAGATTCTGCAGTTTTCACGGCCATTTCCAGAATCTTGTTTTTTGTTTTTCGCCCACACTCAGCCTTGAATGTCTCTTTTTTTTAAAATTTTGGAGTTGAAAAGAAAAACAAAATTGCCGCTGGGTGCCTCTGAGAGCGGCAGCGGTTTGCTGTTGTTTAAGGAAAAGTAGAGGAGGCTGTATTTATAGCTGGGACACTTCAGGCAAATGAAAGAAAATCGCATTTGACTCTGCTCTCCAAAGAGGGAAACTGACCATCAATCATTTCAAAATCACATTAGGAAAAAAAAAAGTCTAACCCATATCCCTTCAAAAACCATCACTTGACTTCAATAACTCATGATGGCAGAAGAAGGAAAGTTTCTCTGTGCTCATACGTGAACATACCAGCATGAATTTCAGAGGCCAGTCGACTATTTGAGCTGATTAGTTTAGATTTAGTTTCGTATTTACAAAATTGGTGTATCTGTCATAACATTTGAGAAGCTGAAACCAGAAGTTGCTTAAAAATGCACACATTGTTGATTCATTTCCTTTTAATTCGATTGTTTACTTTGGCTTATCCTGGAAACCTTGAAACAATATAAAGTCCTGTATCCAAAACACAAAAATATTGGCATATGTAATGTTAAAAACACACATTAGACAGCTTGTTTTTTTTTTTTTTATGTCTGAAGAGAATAATGTATTAGGATCTTTGTTAAATATCATCAAATGCATACACACTAAGTATTTCCTGAATAACGTGTGCGTAAAAGCAGAAGCAGTCTCTGCACAAAAAATCAAAACCATGGTGTCCTCAGATGGGAAAAAAGCTCAATTTAAGACTCATGTAATACTGCTTCAAATGAAATTTAGGATTAAACACTTCAAAAGTTTCCCTCAGTGTGTTGATGTCGGTATGAAAATGAACAGTGGTGTGTGAATGATATGCTTTTTAATGTGAAAAGGAAAAAAAAAACACCTCAGACTAACGTGCAGCCTCATTGTCAAAAAGGAACTGAAAGACTAAGGCTGTGATGTTTAAAAAACAAAAAAAGGGGGGGGGGGATAAAAGCAAAGTCCTCTGGTAAACACCTCAGTCTTCTTTAGCCCGTGAGTGAGCTGTTAGGCAACCAGCAGTTGGCAGGACGCTTTAAATTCCTCCGAGACAAACAGAGAGAGGGAGGGAGGCCGAGAGAAGGATCCCCTGGAGGGTGCCAAAGCCGGTTTTAGTGACGTCAGCCGGCCTGCACTGTTGCTCTGTTTGGCCGGGCCCTCCCTTCCTCCTCCCCCCCTCTCCCTGGGCCTTACAGGAATTCCCCTCCTCGTCACATTATTCTGAGGAAACCGCAGGCAACGCCCCGTGCTGCTGCGCAGCCACAGCTGATAGGGCGGAAACGCAGGCTTGTGACTGCTTGTGTTGACACAGACTTAAGTATGCACTTGTTGTTCTCTGCAGAGTCTCCTTCTGTCTCCTGAACAAAAGGAGTTCACATCAGCAGCGTCCAGCAAAGAAGTGAGTTTTTGTCCCGTGAAAGAACCCACTCGTCACGCTCTCGGGGATTCTCGGCAGCGTTTCCTGTTTACCCTCTGAGGTCAGAGGTGTGAAGTTTAGCTTTTGTGGGGGGGGGGGTCGGCGAAGGCTTGTGGGACACCTTTTCCTCAAGTCTGAGTCGTCAAAGCGAACGGCATAGACAGGAAGCAGTCAGTGAGCTGTCACTCATTCACGGCGCCTCAGTAATCAGCCAAAGTTGGGCATCGGGGCAGTCGAGCCTGAGGGATCCAGAGTGTGTTTGAAAGTTGTTTTTATCTTTGGATGTTGCTGTGACGGGAAGCAGCGCTGCCATCTGGTTTGATGTGCCACACTCTGTGCAGGATTGCAGGAAACACAGCAACAGATTGATGTGTAAGTCTGTGATGAAGTTTCACTTTTTCTTAACTTTGAAATGTAAATATGTCATTTCTAATCTGCGCTTAACTGTTTTGCATTTATGCCGAATGAAACCAAGTATTTATCTGACACGTTTGCTATTATTTTGGCTTTTCTCCCCCTCCTCATCATTGTTTTGCCTTTAGTCAAAAAATAGTGAAAACCCTGCACCACAGATTCTGCAAACTGGAGGTGACGTCTTTTTAAAGTGGTTAAAAAATATTCTGTGGATTTCTTGTCATCTGTTAAGTAAATGTTGACCGCACACTGTGATGGCTATAACGTGCTTGCACCTTTGTGCATTTAGTTTGGTTATTCATAAGCCTCATTTAGCTTCCTGTTGCCGCTTGGAGGTATAGTTGGCGAATATGCTTATTTACTTTATTTCTGACAGGTGTGCGTGCGTAGTAAGCATATACACCTCGAACCGGCAGATGCTTGGCTTAGCATAAAGAGCGAAAACAGAAGGAAACGAAGTGAATCCGCATTATCGCACCACATTATCACACATTATCCACCGTAAAAACAAGCCATCGCAAAACAAAGAAAAACAGACTGCTGCTCATTCTTCCTCTGCAGGACCAGTAACGTCCTAGAGCCTCTGCTGGCTGCAAATACAATATAGCTTTAGTGAGGATAAGAGGCGGTTCAACCCCAGTACACTGAACCCAAGTTTTCCTCATTGCATTCATCACAGTAATGTTTGTGTTTGTAAGAATGGCTGAATTGTAGTTAAAAAGTGCTCAGTGAGAGTAGAAAAGCACTTTATAAGTACCAGTCCATTTATTATTTACTGCTGACTGTACCAGCATGATTTGGAGAGGACGATACTGGTCCTGTGTGGAACTAACAATTATTTCCAGCTTGTTTTTCCCACTATAATTAGAATTAACCTCATACTAAGATAACTACCTGCTCGCTTCAGCTTCAGATTTACTGTCCAGATGTGTGAGAGGTATTCATTTTCTTACTGTCACAACATCATCAAAATATTCTTTCATTTTATTCCTCCTGTTGATGAAATGCTCCCCTGCTCTGAACATTTGCCTGCTAATATTTTGTCCAAAAGTAAATAAATATATAATGCTCGGCATTAGTTATACTAAGTGAGTGTTTATGTCAAATATAAGTCCATAAACAGATGGGAAATCTGCAGTAATAATGACAAAGTAGCTCAAGAACAGCTGCTAAACTAACTAATATTCAGTTTTAATTCATTTCAAGACAAATTTAAGGAAGGATCATATTTGAAAAGCTTAAATTTGAGGTAGCGTGGTCTGCTCTGAGCAAAAAAAATCATAATGAGAATTGAATTAGGTGGGTTGATTGCATTAATCTGAATATTAAATGCCTTAAAGGTCTTTCAAAACCTCAAATTATGGTCCCCCCCGCCTCCTACCTTCTCTCCTCCTCCTTGTTGCTTGTGTGACGCACGGAGCTCACCGTACGTGTGCAAAATTTATTTTCACGCTGAAGTGACTGAAATGTGCTTCCTGTCCCACACGGCCCATCGAAGCGTCGCTTGACGCCACATCGGCCGTCCGTCGCCAAGCTCAGTAAAGCGGAACCGCCGCAGCGTTGTTCTGTGTCACAGCCCCTCAGCAGCCAGGGGGAACTCGAGACGCTGACTGGATGCAGTTTGACATGCAGCTTGTTTTTACTTCCAGTTTCTTCTTTTTTTAGACTCCTCAAAGAAAGAAGTGGGTGTTTGTGTACAGTTGAGAGCTCGCTGCTAAATTTCAGTGACTGTTTCACGTCTTATGTGAAACTGTCGGGCTCAAACGGTGACATCAAATCCAAACTGAAAAGTTGCTCACAGTTCAGTTAAGGGTTTTTAAGGGTTTTTTTCCTCACAGAACAGGAAATGTGTGCTAGAGCTGAAACAATCAGGAATTGACTGATAACAGTTTGATTTGATTTTAGTGGTTTGAATGATTGAATAAGCATTTTAATATCTTTTCAAATGAATAGTTCAAACTTTACTTCCATATTTAAGAGTTTACATGGTGTCGAACATGAGAAGAGTTGTGTTGTTAGTTGGGGTTTGAGTGCTCTTATTGTGGTAGATCACCGTAGCTGCAGGGGGAAGCTGTTCCAGCTGAGAGAGCTCGGTCGGCGGCGAGAGCCAGACGGGAACTGGGAATACTAAAAGCTTCTGGTCGATGGATCGATGGATAAATAACCCGGGGCGAGCCCGTGCATGTGTTTTTATGTGACGAATAATATTTTAATACTAATTTAATGCTGATTAACCAAATCACTGATGGTCCTAACGCTTTCTACGGCTGATTAAATATTTCTTGATTTCAGCTTCTCACATGTTAAATGTTTCCCTCGGTGTATTAAATCACTGTAAGCACGGTGTAAAGTATTAATCTCTGGATGGCTCTAATGGAAATTTCTCACTAGTTTCCGATGCTTTCAACCCAACAATTAAGTGACGGATTTAAAACCCAAATGAATCTTTAATAGAAACAAAATGAAATAATTAGTCGCAGTCGTGTGTAAAGTAGTTGTTTCATTGAAATTAAATAGTGGTGTTATATTGAGAGTATGTTATATATAAACAGATTCAGCATATGAACAACAAAGTGGAATTTGAAGGCATAAGACGTGATTTTTGGTACTGGAAGTCTTCTGAATAGGACCGACCAATCAGCTTTGACTGAATGCAGGTGAATAATTTCTACAAACAGACATTGGCTGAAATAATGTCTTTAATCATTGGGCTTATTCTGATGTTGATTTATCTTTTTCAATTTTATCTGCTTTCATGGTTGGACTGCAAACGGTAACAGGAAGTCTTGACCAGAAACTTCAGCTGTTACACCCAAACCTGATTCCACTTTTACTTTAGTGCTAGTACGTCTACGGCTCTGCTGGTTTTTTTTGTTTGTTTTAAAACTCTGTAAGTTGAATATATTTTGTTTTTTGGTCTGGTTTTGTTTTAGTTCTGACACCTGGTTAAATTTGTGTTTCAATGCAATTTTGACTTCGCATTTTGGTTCAAGGGTTAAGGAACAACTTTTCAAGCTTTGACCAACAGTGAAACAAATCTGCAGAGATCCAGAGAAATCACAACTCTGCACGACTCAAATTTTTTTTTAAGATTATTTTTGAGCTTTTTATCTTTTTTGACAGTTTGGCAGCAAAGAGGGAGCGAGTGCATGGTAAGAAATGCAGCAAAGGGCTGCAGGCCGGACTCGACCCCTGGCTGCTGCCCCACAGCCATAAGTCATACAGGCATCTGCTCAACCAGTGAGCTAAACTGGTGCCTGTATCTGTCAATTCTTTCTATTCGTTTTAAGGAAAACCATAAACCGTAGAAACTACCTTGATTTTTTTTTTTCTAAAGTAAAGATTAGAGGAAATTATTGGAATAAATTAGAAACAAATAATAAATCTGGGATATTAACTGCAGCAGCATCTTAATTTTCTTGGGTAGCTTGTTAATAATTTTTCTACAAAACGAGCTTGACACCTTCCGTGATTTGCAGCTGCGGGATGGAACGCATCATTTATCGTGTCTTGGCTTTGCGTTTGGAAGTCTGGTTCTCTCTCGTCTATTTTGGTGCATACAGCTTTTTGGGGGAGAAGGTTTTTAATGCGTGCGTGGACCGAAAAAGATAGAAGAGGATAATATTCACGTTCACGTTCATCTCCGCCCGCACCATTAAAAACCCCTACACATGAACACAAACACGCACTCTTCTACCCACCCGGTAGGTTTCTCGTTATATCAATTTTTCACAAGGGTGCCCACGCGGTCCCAATAATCAGTGGCCTCCAGTCTGCTGCTTCTTCCACCTACAGTTTCCTGCGGAGGCAGCAGTACTGTACCGATAGCGCACCAAACCTCTGTCTTTGTCTGTGTGCAGGAGGGAGGGTGTGATCTATTTTTCATTTGTTGACTGGGTGTTTGCAGCTTCATCACTGTGAGGATGCAGTAGCTTTAGCTCTTATTAGCATTATTTTTAGAGGTAACTAAGACAAGTGCACCTCTGTCACGGCATTGTTCAGCTTGTGTGTGTGTTTGCTGCCCTGTGTATAAGATCCTCATCTCTCCTCTCTTGATGGTGATACATTATTAAAAGCTGCCCGCCTGAAGCTCCAGTTGATGCCGGGGTTTTTAAAATATTTTTTTTAACTCTTACCTGCCCTGCTGCTGTCACTTCCACTCAACACGCTGCTCATAAACAACACGGTAAACAGCTCTACTCCTGCCTCCCTTCATCCACATCCCTTCCACCTTGTCGCCCCCACTTCGTGGGATGTTTAGCAGACAGCAGCTGATCTCCAGGCTGCGGGGGGGGAAGGATAGGATGAGGATCAGCAACCCTGAACCACTTTTCCAAAAAACTGATGGCGCACTGCGTAAAATGAAAACATGAAGAGAAAATAATGATTTTAAAATATTTATTTTTAGGTTAAAAAAACGTATTTGTTCAGATATAAATGGGGTTTGCAGAAGTAAAAACTGGGAAGGAGTCTCTGCTTTGACTCTTGAGGGCAAACAGTCCCAGCAATTAAAACATAGCATTTCTCCAAGTAATATGCAAATAACAGCCACGTATCTGTGGTACGCAATATAACTGAAGGAGTCAGAAAATCAGAAGGAATCTCTGTAAGGGACAAGTCTGTGCAAGCACTGGGACGGCTTTACGTTTGTAACCTGATTCTGCGGCTCACTCAAAAACCAGTAACACAGTCTGTTTCTGGATCTTTTCCTTGTTATTCGTTTTATTTGCATAGTAAACTTTTACTTTGCATGTGTGGATGCAGCAGCACAGTTGACCTCCCTGTGCCCCGGTGCAGCCACCGTTAATGCTAAAGGGTTCTCTGCTATTCAGATGAGGTTTGGTTTGGGTTTTTTTTCCCATAAAATGACTTACTTATTACAGCAAGACATTTTACATACATCACAGCATCTGTATTAAGAGTTTATGTCCAGCCCGTAGCCCAGACCCACTGAAAACATTTATTAGGGAAAAAAAAATAGATCAAAGGAGGCAGTGAGATATTAAATAGTCAACATTTTGCATCTAGATGACTAAAAGCATTTACCTTTATGAACTACATTCATCTCGTCAACTTCTAAATGCGTACAGAGACTGCTTTTAAAGAAAACAATCGAGTCCAGTCTTTACAATTTTGTAAAATTCGTTTGTTATGAAATATTTCTACTTCATCATAAAAATAGGCTTATTTTATGTTAGTGTTCACCTGAGGCAGATCATTTTTAAAATGTATATACATAAATAAAATTATATACATTTACATAATATATATGTAAATTTATAATACATTTATAACACATGCATTCAGTACATTACTTTCTTTTAAATTTCCTAATTTAAAAAAAAGATATATATCTCGTAGCCTTGCACTCAACGATCCTAGTGGTCTATCACACTTGGGGCTTGCTACCCAATCTCAGGTGGGAGTGATGATATCTCCCCCCTGACCTGTCGTCCTGGCTCCCCCTTGCCATAGCATGTGTGTGCAGTAGGCTCGCATGGGGGGGTCTAGCCTTAGGACCCTTACTGGATACAGATGCCCCAGGCGGGAATCAATTTTGTGACGCTCTAGAGGCGTGTAGTCTTACCACTATGCTATCTATCTATCTATCTATCGATCTATCGATCTATAGATCTATAGATATAAATAAATTTATATATATATAGTCCAATGATTAAAGACTGAAATTTGCTTAAATTTTTGGAAACCTCAAATATTTAACTGGTGTATCAATATTAACGTGCCAATAACCATAATTAAAATAATCAGTCCTAAAAAGAATGAAACGTGTTGCACACGCAGTATCACGCTATGCAGTTGAAAGGTTTATTTTCAAAGACCTGACTTAACGGCAACAGAGGAAACTGAACCTTCTTCAAGTATAAACTAAGAATCCGTCCAGAAATTTGATCTCAGAAATCAAGCAGAAAAACACTTTAAAGAAATTTTAACCCGCATTAGATTTTAGATTCGATTTTTGTCCCGAGTCTTTATGCTCTCTCCCTCTTCATCGGTGTTAGGTGTTCCCATCATTCTCTCTGTGTCTGTGCTTTTGTGTTGATTAGATTTGATAAAGTGAGAGGGAGCTAATGCGAGGAAGGGAGCGGGAGTGGCAGTCGCCTCGCGCTGAGCTGACTGGTGATGATGATTGACTGCAGGGTAATGGGACACTCAGTGCGATTGGGGATTCCTCTGCGCTTCCTCATCTTTTGTTCGGTCACTCAGGAAGCACAAGCTGTACTTCCTTCGAGTCGTTTCAGTCTCAGTTCTGCATTCAGATTGGCTCACCCTGCTCGAGACCGCCGGCAGGCTGTTTTCACGGGTGTGTCCGCGATGATAAAGAATGTGTCACGCACTGATGACAACCCTTATGGACACTTATTGCACCGGTCAGCTGCTGAGGACAGCAAAAACTCAGTTTCTCCTCTGGAGGAGACAAAGATGAGATCGACAGACTGCCTTTAAAGGTGACGGCGAGTTCTGCACAGCTCATGCATCTGCCAGCTGTTGTTATGAGTATTGTACGAGGGGATGCCCATGTTTAATAATAGCGTCATTGTCAAATGAAGCCATTCAGGGAGCGATCAGGATTCTGTAGAAGAGAAAATATTGTTGCCTGTACATCTGTCATTTAAACTATAATTACATAAAAGAACAAACCGGGCGTTTATCAGAGTTGAAATGGTTCCCTATTTGGCTGCAGACGGCTTTATTTCCTACAGCTGGTGCAACTGGCATGATTTCAGCCTTTCTGTCTATTAATCCTGCTCTAATCAGAGGGAACCAAATTAAAAGACTGTAAGGAGAAGCTACGTACAGCACAGCTGAAATACTAATTTCATTAATCTGCTAAGTACTTTGTTGATTAATCTTTTTTTGCAAGTAAAGTAATAGTAATTAAAAAAGATGTTTATGTTGTCAATTTTTCCTTAAAAACAGTTCAGGAACCCATATTGTTGGAATTGGTATCAAATGAGACACAACTGAGAGCAGATTTCTAAATATTTTATGAGGAAATAAAGTAAATTGTGGATTTTGTCTGTTATCTAATCAATTAAAGGACAGATAAGCTTTGATTTCTACCGTATATGCCTGTTTTATCTCTCACTTAATGCTGACAATCCTTTCTTAATAATTTTTGCCAATAAATTGATTTCTTGGCCCCCTGAGCCAAATGTGAAACTGCCAGATTTCTTTTAAAAGCTGCACAAGACAAACAAAAGCAGGAACATTATCTAAACAGCAAATGTCTTACCCACAGTTACCTGAATAGGTTCAATGCTTTAGTGCTGTTTCGAAGCAGGACTGCAATAAATTGTTTTTAATCTCAGTCAATCTACTGTTTCTTTTAAATTGTTATTAATTCATGAATTCATTTACCTTTTTTAATATTATTTAGTTAATGATCTGTAAACAAAGCAGAGAAAACCAGCTGGAGGAAGGGAATGTGGAGTACCATATATTCCTTAATAAATGACTTAATTATGCATAAATGATCAGTGTGCTTTATTTGCTAATTAGCGTATGGTTGCTCAACTAATTATCACCATCGATTGCCCATTTTTACGGAGTTGGAAAATGTCCTCGTCTGTGAGTGAGCGCATGCATCAGTTAGTGTGAGGGTGTCTTTGATGGGTGTTTGATGGTAGCGTGTGAGTGAGTGGGTACAGCAGGCTGGTGGAGGTGCTCGAGTTACATAATCCCAAACTCCCTCCCGCGCAGTGACAGCGAAGAGGGGGGCAGCTGCCGAATCCCATCTTGTCATCTCCGCTCTCCTTCTCCTCTTCCTCTCCTCTTTCCCGTTTGATCCAGCAATAAGCGCCCGCTGTCCTCCTGCTTCCTGCTATCATCCACACATCAGCTTCAGGCACTTCAGTCCACCTATCTGGATCGAACTATCACGGACACGACACCAACCTTTTCCACAGAATTTGTTTTAATTTAGTACCTCAGACGTGATTAAAAAGACGGCTCAAACTATGGTCCAGCAGCAGTTTTCGGGCTTCTCGTTGGTGTGCTGGTGTAGTGTCGCGCATACTGATGACACCTCAAACCCCTCGCAGATGCTGTTTTTGTGAAAAACAATTATCCCCCTCCCCACACGCACACATCTTTGATGCTATAACAGGGGAAGCTGAAGCCAAACTGTTGGGGCCATCTGAAACACGTGAATTTTGTGCATATGGCTGCCATGAAACGCTGCCACAGTGCTGTCGATGGCCGCCATTTGGCTCGGCGAGGCCCAGCAGGGAAGGCTGTTGAGTAAAATATGAATTTTTACAAGCTGGCAGTGACGGGAGGAGGGTGTATGAGCCTGGTGGTTATTTGTTGGCCAACAGGCAGAGGGACTCTCAGCGGGGATCCAGTGCCAGGGAGATGCAGTTGTGATGCTGCTCGATGTAGGGTGAAATGTAATATTATTATTATCCATTAGGAGGGTGGGGATCTAGTTTGACATAGGTTGTTTTTTTTAGAAGTTTAGATCATGTTTAGATCTGCAGCTCATCTGTTTGGATGGGCTTCCCCTCCTACCCAACACTCCTCCCCCCCCACCATAAGTGCAAGGTTGTAAACTCACATCAGGTGGGCGCTGGTATCGAAAGGTGTGAACGTTTTCTTTGCCGTTACGTCATCTTTGCCCTGGGGGTAACGGTAATCATATTTCCTAGTCATCGTAGACAGCACAGAGAGAGGAGTGGGCTGGAAGATGTCGAGCGGGGGGGGGGCATTAAAGATTTGTGGTTGTCATGACAGCAACCAGAGAGGAGACTGACTCCCTCGCCCACTAACCTCAGCCTAATTGACATGCACCCGCCCACTCAGGCCTCTCCCAGCCTGATCATATCCTGAGATATCACGTTTTATAGATCAAAGATCAGGAGTCGGCACCCTCGAGACTGAGGGCGAACTTCCATCTGCGTTTCGCTGCTGTCCTGTTGTTTCATTTGTAGGAGAACAGAACAACCTGTACATCTCTTTACAGTCATCAGCTGCACATCAGACTCCTTTGTGATTTAAGTAAGACAAAGTACCACTGCATGTTTAAGTTGCATATCGATCCATGGTCCACTAAATTATTAAAGCCTCTTGCTTACAGTACAGTCTACTTAAGCGCACCAAACTCCCAGGGCAGCAGCCCAATGTGCTTTGTAAGGGCGATGATCTTTTTTTTTTTGTGTTTAATGGTTAGAAGGAGCCAAAAGAATTGGAGTATGTACAGCACAGTGTTTTTAAAAAGCAGTTCAAGGATCCTACAAATAGTTTTTCTTCCCTTCTATGCTCTGTTTAAAACCACACTTGTAAGCAGTTGCCCTATAAGTGGCTCTGTCTGACTTTAATGTCCTCAAACTGTGTTGTTTTTTTGTTTTTCTCGCTTCCTTCAAATTTTGTGGTCATGTTACACAATGCAGCGCTCTGCTTTTCATCACCACTAACATTTTGTATGGATTCCTTTGTGCTGTTTTTGCTGAGGTTATGGTACAATTACACCAATTTTTTCTTTTAGATGGCACTGGGATGGTCGCAAAGCCCACATGTAGCCCTCACCCACACTACCTCAGCAACCCCAGCAGCCATAATGAGGCAAATATGAGCAACCCCATAATAATTCCCTGCTTGTTTAATAATTCGGGCGCTCTGAGTAGAATATTTTTCTCGTCCTTATTGAGGGTAGTGCTGCCTCGCCCCTTTCCATTCACCCACGCTGGGGTTTCCTGATCTTTTCCATGCTCCAGAGCTCGACTTCATGGGTGTCATTCAGCGCGAGGGGGTCGTGTTTGCAGCTTGTTATGTAAGAAGAAGAATATGCTCTATGATAGCTTACACTCCGCTCTCCTAACATACACAACCACTAATAAGATTTTTGGTGGGCAGTAATCACTTACGCCCTTGTTTGCCAGCACGCTCTAATATGAGACATATGTATATCACGCTGTGTAGACTATGAAGCATATGCTCTCTGAAGTCTACCTCGGAACCTCCCGACCACTAAAATAAGCATTTATTATCTCAAATTGGTTTGCAGCAGCACAGATATTTACACAAGGAAGCCGTGAGGGTGAGCCGTGGTAGCCATGACTCTGAGGGAAGCTTCGGGATCCTCTCTGTTTGGAGAAATACCGTGCCGCCTTTGGATGCCAAGGGCGTTCACGTGGTCATTTATATGTAAACAAATGCGTACCTCTGTCTTTGCTCTCTTTCTATCTACCATTTTGTTAAAGATGTGCAGATAAACAAACGCTCTACCCTCTCCTCGTGTGCCTCGGTTGCTGTGTTTCTGCTGGCAGGGTGCCTTTGTTTTGCTCTACAGCAGCGCAGGGGTGGGGACGCATTATGTAATTCGCGGCGTGTGCCTGGGATATAGAGAGGGAGAGAGACTGAGAAGGGTGTGACTATAGTAACACAAACACACAGAGATGATGACATAATCCCTGACCTCCTCTGTGGCCTGCTTGTGTCCTCCCCTCTGAGTATTCCCGGCATTGGACTGTAAATTTGGGAACCACAGAGGAACATCCTCTTTCACTCTCCATTAACATTTGTGCAAAATTACTCCCACCGGTCCTCAAGGACTCCGCTTGCACTCTAATGTCAGAAGCAGGGCATAGAAGTCTTTGTGGGTTTGTTTTTCCATCCAGTTTCCATGGATGGTTTGGGAAGGCACGGACATGCTACAGTAGTGGCCAGGCTCTGGTATTGTGTGTTGCATGCAGAATTTTACATTTTGCTTATAGAAGCCTGCAAAAAAAAAGTCAAATTACTGCAGTATCCAGGAAACAAAGCTGTCAAAACAGCTCAGAATATGTTTTGCATAATAGAAAGTGAGGAAAAGAAGAAAGAGCTGCTAATGGTCCATCAGATTTCCTGAAAGTAATGAGTTTGCACTTTCATTTTTCATATGAATTTTTTTATTGTTATGGTTTTAATGAATAAATATGTCTGCCTGTTGCTTGAACTTGGAGAAGAAGTCAGAGTTTTGAACATAAATTAGAAATAATGAGTGCTGGACACGTACTTTCATATTCTGTATCCTTCCTCACTCCCACAGCCAGTGGCAGTGACCCTGCAGGAGCAGGAAACCAGAGGATTTAACTCATCTCTTTGCCTCTATTCCACTGTGTATAACCCACTCACGCCACAACGAGCCAGTCTATATAATTAATATTGATTACAGTACTGCGTCACCTCCCACACATCCATATGGGTCATACAAAAACAGGTTCTTAACCTGCTGGATGTGGGTGATATGCTGTGACATATAGAAGAGCTGAATTGAATACTCTTGTGCCCCCCGAGGGGCGTAAACTGCAGTTAAATATGCAAATTGATCTGTGGGTTAGAGCGCACACTGTGATAATGACAACGAACCCACCTTATAGACTTGTTTGCAAACTTAATCTGTGTATCAAACACCCTCGTACTGCTCTTTTCTGTAAGTGGGTGTGCCTGCGTGATTGTGTTTTTGTGTGCGCCCCCCTTCATATGATTACAGTAGTTTCCATAATGGAATAGTGCACTCTCTCTGCTATGGAAGAATGTCTGTTTTTCATTTGAAAGACCTTCATCCTGCTGCAGCTGTGTGGGAAGCATCCCCAGAATCATTAGTTCATTCTGCACTGCCTCGACTGTCGAGCGCGCTGCTCTGTGCTGAAAATGGTTTCTGTTCTTGTGTTGCAGATAAAATCGAGGAGGCACAGAAAGAGCTTAAAGACCCCAAAGGCTCACAGAAAGGTAAGAGATCTCTTATCAAAACTTGCAATTTCCAGAGAACTGCGAGGAAAGCTCTCTCTTTCATTTTTAATGTAGAATATCTTCTCTTTCACCACCTCAGGGTTTAAAGTGAATTAAATAAGTAATTTAACCTAAAATAAAGCACAAGCAAAAAGCGCAAAATAAATGCAAAATCACTGATGTGGAAAGGAAAGATTATTACATCGGTCACATCAGTGAGGCACGGCAAGCACATTTCACCCAGAGGAAACCCAAAGTGCTTCAGGGTACGCGGGCAAAAACACTGAAAAAAATTATAATAAAAAAGTAAAAACAACAGTGATTTACTGTTATTAATATGAATAAATCCTGCATTTAAACAGGCAGACTCATTAAGGTTTTTATGGTAATAAAGTGCTTGAACTCGTGTTTATTGTAAGAGGTACAGCTAATGTTAGAAAGGCTTGCAAACCTGATATAAGTACTGTATTTAAAGGTAAAAAGAGAGCAGAGGTAACTGCCCTTATAAACATCATGTGTGGGGTTTTTTTTATTTTTATTTTAGTGAAGACTGATGCATTTATCATGTCTTCTGAGCATGAAAGCAGATATTAGTGGCAGATGTTTATGTGGTTGCACAAAAATGTCCCATTTAAATTTTAAGGTTTTCTTTAAAAGCAATTAGATATTTAACTACCAAGTACTGTAGAGCTGTTGATGCTTCCAGGTTGGTGTGAACTTGTAATTTCTACCTGGTCTCCAGTGAAATGTGTGATTTATACTTCTGCAGTGAATCTATGTAGAGCCTACGACATAGCCTTTCACAGGTGTGTGACGCTGTTGCCAAATTCAGCCCCTAAACCACGATGGGCTGCCAGCGATCTGGTGGATGGAGTTTATTTATTTTTTTGTTCACGATCCATTCATAATCATGTGATAATGCTGCAGTTAAATTGAAATTAAAAAAAATATATAAATTATTATTATCCGTCTCTTCTAAAGATGAACCCGGCAATTAAATTGGAGAATTGCGTCATCTACTAATCAGAAGATCAGGGTTTGATCCACAGCTCCTGTAGCCCTCTGTGTTGATTTTCTTTGGGCAAGATGGTGTTAGAGCGTGTACGTAAAGGGTAAAAAGGGCTCAACGGCAAAGAAGAGTGCGCTGTGTGCGCTTAAGAGGACTTTAAGTGCTCAGTAAGAGTAGAAAAGCGCTATATAAGGACCAGTGTATTTACCATAAAATGTTTCCTTTGTTTTGATCTGTGTGCATAAATTCTCAGTAATCTTTCCATTGTGCCCCGACTGAACACACGAACAGTTTCTTTGATAAGTGGACTGTTGTGTAACTACATTGAAATAGAAAAGCCAGTTTGACTAAGCTGTGCCTGAGAATCAGCCTGCTGTGCATTTTCCTTTTAATGACACTCAACCTTTGATTGAATCATCCACTGTAAATGGGATTGGGTGGTGATTCTAAACAGGGTATAAATATCTCAGTCCACCTCTTAAAGTACAGCAGGTAGTTTTATCACTGCCAGTAAGTCAAAGGGTAATCTCTTTGGCAACCTGCCTTATGAAGAAGTATGTCAATTGCCCTTGGTCTAGATAACTAAAGGATCGCCTTTATTTTACATTAAATATATTATTTTAATGCAGTTACAGGAACATAAGAGTGTTTAGAAATGAGGAGAAGGTTAACAAAAAGGGCTTCTTTTATCTCAGTGACTGTTAATGATGGAAAACTTGTGGTGAAGTCACGTCCCTTTTTTGAGAACTGGTTTGTGTAGTTTGGATGAATAAATATTGCCTTTCCCATGTCTTTTAGCTACAGTTTGTACAAAGATTGTTTTTAAGCATCAATTAGAAAAGGTTATTTTAAAAAACAGGGTTTGTTCAGAAGACCTTGTTATATTGATTGCATGGCAGTTTTAAAGCCTCTCTAGTTGCATGGTTGCATGGAGAATGGATTTACTTATGTAAAGGGAAGCCCTTGAAAGAACCCTGAAGTCATCTTGGGAAATACCTACACAGGCCAGGAAACTGTGACAGGCTGTGACACTGCTACTCTTGTGCAACATGCCCATGAAAACACTTGCCTCAGTCATTATTATGGGACACCATTGCATGGGTGTGCCCTTTTTAAAACAGTGCACCTATTATTATAAGAATGCAGCTCAGTAAGCACGCAGATGTACTTTGTTATACGCTAGTTATTTGCACCATTTTCTGATCAGCCGAGCCTTCATAGGTCAACATTTCTTATCAACAAGGGCAAGAAGTGACTGTTACTTGCATAATAAAGCGTGGGTCTCTGTGGTATTAGTCACACAGCTAACGAGTGCGAGGGCGAAGTATCTTCACTGTAGTATACGTCTATCATTATCTAAATAAAACAAATTATCGATAAGCTGATGGAAAACAAAGTAGGCTGCAGAGAAAGCTTTCACAACTGGAATGTTGAAGCTCTCAAAAAGCTGTTTAAGACATATTTTTATATATAACAACCACAAATGTTATGTATTCGTTTTACAGTTGGATTAAAATGATAACACATGTACATGTAAATGTGCAGTATGATCCAGAATAGTGTCACTATTTGTCACTGGAGATAACACAGCTTATATAGTACAGAATTAATAGTAAAAGTAGTTAATTTATTTAAATAGTGGGAAATAAAGCAAAAACAGAACAGTCAGTAATTTTAATAGACTGCAGTCTACTTGTTTTATTGTTTCCAGTTGGAAGATGGTGCTGGTATTGAGATTAAAGTGTGTTTCAAACATTCTTCATGCGCTATAAAGGGGTAAAACAGAAGCACTGTAGTGTGTGAGCTGTTGATCTTTTTCTTTTCCTGTGTGCATTTTTGTTTTAGTTTCATGGAACAAGAAGAGTTAGTTATACGAAAAATATGATTTTCAAAATGGCATTAGAGTTATTTCCTGTGTCCAATAGAGATTACATTTAAACTCATTTTATAAGCCAAGGTTGTCAGCAGTAGAAGTTAATTTTTTCAATAATGTCATTTGTGCTAACTCTTTGTGGTAGCACTGGAAGAGAGGAGATGAAGGAAATGGTTATTATACCACCTTAATTATTGTCTCTGTCTCCACAGGGCTATCTGACAGCAGTCGAAGAAATGCGGACAGCATAAAGGGTCTTAAGAGGAAGAAGGTTGTTGCAGAGAATCAGCTAAAGAAAATTCCAAAATCTCCAGTGAAGAAGCCCCTGCAGTCAAAAACATCTGCTGAATCTGCTCTCCGAGGATCTTCGTCCAAGGAAACTCCGCATTCTTGCTCCTCCTCCTCCAACAGTCCTTCCCACAATCTTTCAACATCGCCCAGTGGAGAAAGTGACCAAAAGTATGCTCAACCAGTTGCAGCGTCCCCTGACAAGGGGTCATTTTCTGCTGAGGCTGAAAGGCTGAAGCAGGAAAAATCATCTTCTAGGCCACCATCGCTTGAGCTCACAGCTGGTGAGGAGGACACTCTGATTACTGCTAAAGGAACTCTAAAGCCTAAAGAAAGCAAAAGCCAAGACTCCAGCTTTGACGGAGATCCTTACGCCAACAGCGCTCCACTTGATGTTCTACTTAAGGCCATGGAGCCTGATTTTAGCACACTGGCTGAGAGGAAAGCCTCGATGCAGGTCACAGCAATGCCAGGTGTCAATGTTGGTCTCCAGACCCAACCTTCCCATATGCAGACCTATTATATTGACAAACAGGGCAATGTCATTGGCATTGCAGCGCCAATACAGGGAAATCTACAAACAGGTCCACAGGGTACCGCTCCCCTTGCTACACCGCATTTTATGCCCGTTGCTTCCAATCCAGAAAATCCTAGCTTGCACATAAACTTTAATGCAGGACCATCTACTATAACTCATGCTCCTGTTCCCTCTGGCTCAAGTGCTTTGCCACAAAGCCAACCACCAGTTGTGCACACATGCCAGTCCCTCTCAGCCAGTGTTCCCAGCAGTATTCAGGTCCCAGTTACACCAGGCAGCAACCAAGTTCAGATGACCACTGTTATGACCTTTGGTGCTGAACAGGTTTCCAAAGACCAAAAGCCTAAAAAACCAGGAAAGTACGTTTGTGAATACTGCAACCGGGCATGTGCAAAACCCAGTGTGCTGCTCAAACACATCAGGTCTCACACAGGAGAAAGGCCATATCCCTGTGTTACTTGTGGCTTCTCATTCAAAACCAAGAGCAACTTGTACAAACACAAGAAATCACATGCTCATGCCATAAAACTGGGTCTCATTGCACGCTCCGAATCAGGAGGTGGATCGCTATCTCAAGAGTCTGACAAAACCACAGGAACACATTCAGAGGCAGAGGAGAGTGGAGACAGCGATGAGGAAGGTAGCACTGCCGACTTAGACCCCGACTCGTCACAAAGCAGCGTGGCTGCTTTGTCTGAAAACAGTTTACTGAGTGCAGGTGGAACACAAGCCAACCATGGGGAAGTGGACTTATCCGGTGTTTCTGACTCAGTCAAATCATCCCCAGCTCAGAGAGCTCACGAGCCTAAAGTAACAGCTGCACTCCCAAAAGTTGTTGTGTACCCAGTTAATGTCTCCCCTCTGAGGGCGGATAGTCCGAGAGTTACAGGAGCAGCACCTGAGCAAGCTGCTGCACAACGACAACGAGACTTCCAGACTGCCAGTCTGAGATCGAATATCACAGTCTTGTCATCTCTGAAAGGGGTGGATGGTGCAAATCCCTTACTAGAAACCGTCAGTGAAGATGAAGACCAACACTGCAAGTCTCCACTGTTAAGTGGGCACGCTCAGCTTCAGCGGCAACAAGCAACAGACTTTTCTCAGCAGCAACAGCCTAAGTGTCTACTTAGTCCACGTAGTTTGGGAAGCACTGATTCAGGTTACTTCTCACGTTCTGAAAGTGCTGATCAGGCCATGAGTCCACCCAGTCCATTTGTAAAGATAACTCCACCAGTAGATGTTGATATTGCCAAGAACACTCTTCCTAATGTCCCTCCTGTGGTTGCCTCAGTCATGCATGTAGCACATGAGCAGAGACCAAGGGCGATAGACGGACAAATGCGTCCACGATTAGAAGCCAGTGCACGCTCTTTAGAAGAACGAATTACAAAGTTGATATCTGATAATGAGATAGTAGTTGACAACAAGCAGCTGGACAGTGTAAAGCCAAGGAGGACCTCTCTTTCAAGGAGAGGTAGCATAGACTCCCCGAAGTCATACATATTTAAAGACTCTTTTCAGTTTGATCTTAAACCAATGGGAAGAAGGTCAAGTTCCAGCTCAGACATCCCCAAATCTCCATTCACTCCCACAGATAAATCAAAGCCAGTATTTCTTCTTTCTGTACCCCCCCAATACCCACCGATGGATTGTTTGCCAATAACAAGGAGCAACTCTATGCCTACTACACCAGGACACACTGCTCTTCCCCTTAATGTTGCTGCTGTCCCCCATCCTTTGCGCAGCAGCCAGTCATGTGATGACAAAATTAGTGCACTAAATGACGATGTATTTTCATCAGCTCCATCAACCCCAAATCCTGCAATGCATTCTCGTACCTTGGTCAGACAAATAGCAGTAGAGGACTTTTCCCACAATGAGAGACATGGTCTCCCCTCTGTTCGCTCCATGGATGAGGGCTATATCGGACAAAGCAATTCTGCAGAGCACATGCAAAGAAGCAGGTCTTTTGAACACAGTCAGGAAAGAAACAGAAAACCTCAGCAGACTAAAGGCACGATGTATGAGTGTGAAACGTGTCGTAACCGGTACAGAAAGTTAGAGAACTTTGAAACTCACAAGAAATTCTACTGCTCTGAACTTCATGGTCCAAAAAACAAACCAATGGCTGCCAAAGAAACTGACCAAGATGTTTTTCATGTTAATTTACAGCAGCCCATAGCAGGAGCAACCACAACTGGGCCAGGGGTACTTGATCAACAGACATCATTCAGGAAGAGGAGGAAAATGAAAAGTGTTGGTGATGAGGATGATCAGTCTCCAACTGATACTAGTGCACCTTGCTCTGTTAGTTTTGAGCTACCAGCAGTTCTGGCAAACAGGAATTTTCCTCACCATGCTGTAATAGTAGATATACAACCCAAAATCAACCAGCCAAAGCTACCTCAGATACAGCTTGTAGCAAGAGGCATTAATTCTCCAGATTCCAGACTTTCGCCAATACGAGAGACCCAGATCAGTACCCCTGCTAAAGGAGACTTGCAAAGGCAAGGCAGCGGCACTTCAGTCATCAGACACACCAACTCTCTCAGCAGACCCAATTCCTTTGAGACAGAGTCTATTGACAGGATCTCTCCTGTTGATAGCATGGAGAAGGATCCCCTGAACAAACCCAAATCAGATGTGGCATCTGGTGTCTTAACTGATGGTTACCATGAAACCATATCAAAACCTAAGAGCACAGATTATGGAAAACAAAGAAAGGAGCAGTGCACTGATAGGACAGTGGCACCAGTTGGTGAACACTCTACTCCTATCCATCAGTCTCGCCTTGTTCGTCAGAATAACATTCAAGTTCCTGAGATTTTAGTCACAGTGGAACCGGACAGAGAACATGAAACACAGACTGCTGAACCAGCAGATAAACCTGCAGATCAGTTCAGCTGGCCTCAGAGAAGTGAGAGTTTGTCAAAGCTCCCAGCAGAGAAACTTCCCCCTAAGAAGAAGAGAATTCGTCTGGCTCAAATGGATCATTCATCGGGCGAATCCAGTTTTGAATCGAGCCTCTCACGAAGCCTCAGCAGAGACAGCAGTCTTTCTCGTGGCTCCAGCATCTCAGCCTCTTTTGACAGAGATGAGCCATCTAGATCGGAGAGTCCTTCTCGAGGAGAGTGCGTTGGTAAAATTCCAGAGACTCAGTGTTTGCCAACAGCTTTCAACACCCTTGGTGTGCCTGGAATGATGAGGCGTGCCGCATCTGAACAGATCACATGTACTCAACCCTCTGTGGAGATTTCATGTGACTACCGCAGCAAATCCTTTGACTCTGGCAATGTATCTCCAAGTAGATCTCTGTCACCTGCTGGACAGCCAAAAAGTGGACAACTCTCCCAACTTTCCCAGGTGCCACTAATTGAAAGGAGACGGGGGCCATTAGTTCGGCAGATGTCTTTAAAAATTGGACCTGAAAGTCAGCAACCTGTTAGGAAAGCTGCCGCTCCTTTAGATAAACCTCTCATTGGAAATGTTAGCTCTTTCACTCAGAACAGACCTCAGCAGATTCACATTACTAGCAGGCGCGCAGTGCCTCAGCCCTTTGTCCTGCACACAGAAGAACCACCACTGCAAAAGAATGAGCAAATGGTGCAGAGCATTAATTTGGGTAGCCCAACTCAGCAGCCTCAAGTCCATGGCCTTCCACATCCTTGGCACCAAACATCAAGGGTTCAGATTTGCCAAAAGATACAACAACCACTAAACCAGATCTTGGTTTGTCGAGAGAACATCCAAAACAAACCAGCTGACACAGAAGAAAAAAAACATTTTGTGCCCAAATACCAACTACAGTGTCCAGCTCTGAGAACAGGCCAAACCTTTTCCTTCTCTGGCACACAGGGAGCTCAGATAGCCCTGCCAGTTTTAACAATACCAATTGCCAATCCGATTTTGAGCATTTCAAAATCATCTGATGTAATCCAAAATTTGTATGTAGCTCAACCCAGTCAACAGGCTGCAGACAGTAAAACACAGACGGTTGTTTTGTCGGGTGAACAGCGAAGAGAATCATTTGATCAAACCCAAGGAAGTGCTGTACCACTGCCACAGATCTTGATAACTCACGAGCAGATCCACCCTGCTCACTCTGTGCCCAATAAAAATAGTCTGTCGTCGACTCCCAGTGTGGAAAGTGATTTTCGTGTTGTAACAACTGCAAAGAAAGATAGGACTCAAGCTCAGACAGGAGGCCCTCATAACCGCACTGTAGAACAAACTCCTCTTGGGTCTTTACATTGCACGCAGAAACTGGCATCAGTAACACTATGCCCGCAGCAGGAACCCACTGCGTCAAGCAAACGAATGTTGTCACCTGCAAACAGCTTGGACATCTACATGGAAAAGCACCAAAAACGAGCTAAAGATGAGCATGGTGTGGCCTGCCTCACCGATGGACGATCAGTCAATTATCTTAATTCCAAGATGTCGGAGGTGACCCGACAACGGAAGCTGACACTCGTTAGGCAGGTGTGCACAACTGAACCAGTGGACAGTCCCATTGAGACGGAGGCCCCACCTCTGCCCCAGGTTAAGTCAGATGGGGAGAAGGACTCAGAGGCTACTGATGATGTTAAACCTATGTCACCTGATGGTGCTGGGATAGAAAAAGATACAATAACTGTTATTCATGAAGAGACAGGCCCTATCCTGAATACTACACTTGGTAGCCAGGGAACCTCCATGCCAGCCAACAACAATCTGAAGCCTCAAGAAAAAGCTGAGGAACAGAGGTGGACTCCAGCCAAATCCCCAATTAGGCCCTCCAGTTTCCACGGTGGTCAAGTGAAATTGACCACATCTGTGTCTGTGGTTAACACAAAAGACAGCCACCGCCTGTCTTTCCCCAGCCTGAAGACCACCACCACTTTCACATGGTGTTTTTTGATGAAAAGGAAACCTCTCCATGTTCAACAGACCGACCTGAAGACTTCAGCATACGCTACCTGGACAGCCAAACCCAACAACCCTAACCCACTGGGGTTGCCTACCAAGGTGGTCATGTCTTTGTTTGACTCCAAGCAGAGCTCCAAGAAAATACACTACACATCAGCCATAAAAACAAGTGGGAAATCGGACATCTTGTCTTACTCAGGCAAGCTGAAGGATGTCATGCCCAGGGTAAGACTAACTTTCTGCAAAGTCTGAAATATCATAATGTTGTAATGATGACTTGTTTCTTGAGTCACATCCAAAAACATCATCTTTTTCCTGCAGTTGCCAGTAACCCAAAAGTCTGTATCAGTTGAAACCAAAAGTAAAGTGCAGCCAGAGACTCAAGCCAGCAACGATTCAGAAAAGGACTTGGTCACTACAACAGAACCGAGGCGAATCAAAATATTTGATGGCGGGTATGAAACGGAACAATCTGATTATATTCAAAATGTTAGCAACATTATGTTAGATTTTGTGCTCATGGTTACATTTCAAACCCACAGGTACAAATCTAACGAGGAGTATGTTTATGTACGTGGCCGTGGGCGAGGTAAATACATCTGTGAGGAATGTGGGATTCGCTGCAAGAAGCCGAGCATGCTGCGCAAACACATCCGTACTCACTCTGATGTCCGGCCGTACCATTGTGTCCACTGCAATTTCTCCTTTAAGACGAAAGGTGAGTGTTAAAGCCATGTGATTATAGTTCGTACAATGCAGCTGTATAAGTCCCTTTTAAATGCAGTACATGCATGTATGATTTTTCATTTGCCTTGTCTTTTGATAATTAGTGCAGCCTCGTATAAACAGGAACAAATGTAGTTCTGTTAATGTCTTTAAAAGTTATAGCTCTTTCTCACGCCTGATTTTGCAATATCAAACTCTGTATCTGTAACACACAGGAACTGAAAGAATTTACTCTTTCCTTTTACAAGCTGTGAAATTAAAAATGTTATTCCACCATCTCTTAAACCAAGACAGTATGATTCACCATTCTTTATCGAACTTGCCTACCCACGCGACACTGCAGAACAGTACTTGGTGTCAGCAACCCACGTTCATTTAAAAATGTCTTTATCAGTTACTCACCCTTTACATAGAGCTTTCCCAAAGACCGCATACTCTTACATAAACTCCTTCTGTGCTATTGTTCAAGCTCTACCCACCCGTAAGACCTCATTGCCTCCCTTTTTGTTATAGGCAATCTGACCAAGCACATGAAATCCAAGGCCCACAGTAAGAAGTGCATGGAGATGGGGGTGCCTGACGGTCTAATTGACGATCAGGATGCTGAGGACTCTGGTACGGTGCTTTGCTCCTCGGGGTTTTCCTTGAGGGAATTGCACAAAAGCCATAACTTCTATAAGATGAACAGTTTGTCTGTAAAATATGAGTTTTGTATTACTACAGTTGCATATATAATATTGACTTAATTCAGATTTACTTATACAGTCAGCTTTGATTTCTAACAGCAGGATTGCCCTTCTTTTAATAGTTTAATGGCATGAAATATAAAACATGGAGTGTCCCTGCTTGTGCTCTGTTGCTATGTCGATCAATGGCTTTGCCACTGTCTAATTAGAAATTCTAAATGCAGCTTCTTCCTCTTAACTCAAAGCGCATGTGGGCGACATGCACAGCGTTTAGAAAGAGGAAATTGCTGCATCTAATTTTAGAAAAAAAGAGAGGGAGAGAGAGGCTGCCTGAAAACATTCTGTGGTCCAAGTCTCTAACAGCTTATTTGTTTTTCCTCCTCTGCCTGTGATGGAGCTCAGGGGCGTATGGTGGTGTAGGGTGTGAAACACTGCAGCAGCAGTACAAAACATCCACGAGTAGCGGGATTTTCAGTGCTGTTTTTTCTCACTTTAAGAAAGAAATCTTGGATGATAATCAAAGTTATTTAGTGAATGAGTTTTTTTTCTAGCTGTGATGACGTGTAAGTACAGCAGATTTCAGAGACAAGAATTCAATTTTTCTTCTCACGTATTTCCTCGGCAGGAGACCGCAGTCAGGTGAGCAGTGCTGACCGCCAAGATTCAGATGGAGATGACTCCGATGGTCCTGATGATGAGGAGAATGATGACAACGAGGAGGAAGAGGAGGACAGCCAGGCAGAGTCGGGACTCTCTACCAATCCTTCTGTGTCTGCAAGCCCGCAGCACATCTCTTCCAAAGAGGCTGACGTCCCTCCTAGCGCACTCCTAGCCCAGATGTCGATCAGCTCCATCTCCCTCCCTCTGTCCCAGCCTCCAGTTCCCGAATCCCACACAACATACTCCGAATCTGTCCCCATGATGAGCCCCGTGTTCCTGAGCAAGCATTCGGGGTCCTGCTGCAGTCAAATGGCTTTCCTTCACTCTCCTCCACCTGTTGCCACCACATCAGAGTCCTACACCTCAGACACAGAGTCGGTGCACATGATGAGCCCAGTGTCACCCTGCAGGCAGATGTCCATCGACTACCCAGACTTTGATGTGCCCCCTAGTCCCCCAGTGCAAGGCAAGGGCTCCAAAATAGGCCAGGTGAGACCCTTATTTTCTCACTGTGTCCCCCCCCCCATCCCTCCCTGTCTGCTTCCCTTCTTTCCTATCCATACCCTTACTTTGACTCCTGCATGCAAGGCACTTCCACAAAACTCCTCTGAATTCTCTGAGCAAAGGTGAATAATCCTATAGGTCTACTGGACTCATCCAGATATCTTCTAAACTTGGGTTTTGCCAAAATAATGTCAAGAAGTGACGATATTTTTTTTCCTTTCACAGGACACCTCTGCGTCTCCTGCTGTGGCAACCAGTGAGTCAAGTATACCAGTGGACCGGGGCACACAGACTTCCTCCTTTGGTTCTCAAGTTCCTTCACACTTCCCCCTACAGGGTGTATCACAAACACCGGGAGCAGAGACCCAGACTCACCTGTTCAGTCACCTGCCCCTGCACTCTCAGCAGCCATCTCGCTCCTCTTACAGTATGGTTCCAGTTGGGGGGATCCAGCTGGTCCCTGCTGGCCTGGCGGCTTATTCTACCTTTGTGCCAATCCAGGCGGGCCCCGTCCAGCTCACCATCCCAGCTTTGAGCGTCATTCATCGAAACACGAGCCCGTTGCCAGCTCCCAACACTCCACCCCAAACGGAGAGCTTGCCAACTCAGCCACTTGTGGTCCAGGAACCAATCAGCAGTGTTGTACCCTGCTTCCCTCTAGGGCAGGTTACTGGCCTGCAGGCTCAAACGATCCAGCCAGTGGGTCTGGAAACACTTAACCTCATGGGACTGACCAATACAGGCCTGGCATCCACACAGCTGCTGCCCCAGCAAGGCCTCACCCTCAATGCTGCCCTCGGAGTGCAGGTTTTAGCTGCCAACCCCACCTCCCAAAGCGGCACTGGGCCGCAGACACACGTCCCAGGCCTGCAAATAGTAAATATTGCCCTGCCTGCCATCATTCCTTCGCTCAGCCCTCTGTCCACCCTCAGTCCCCTCCCCGGGTCCTCTGAGAGGCAGGGAAGCCCTGAAGCTCTGGGAACACAGCCACCTCATGGTGAACACAGGCTTGGTTCACCACCCACCCCTTTTAAGGTCAGCTCCTCTCCAGAACTGACCTCAGGCAGCAGGGCTAGCCCCGGAGGTAACAGTGGAGCAGAGCTCACACAGACTGTGGCGAGGGATGAACGAGAAAAATCCCTCCAGCAGAATCCATCACCAGCTCCTGAGAGTCAAGCAAGAAGCCCCAAACAGCCTGCAGCTGAAGGAGCTGGTGATCCTGCACCTCTACGACCGCCACCAGTGACCAGCTGGCAGAAGGTAGTTGAAGACTATAATGAGGCCTCCAGTGACGATGAAGACCGACTGGTCATTGCCACCTGAAACCCTCAAGTGGAAACACTTCTTCTCCTTTTGTAATTCTTGTCACTTTGTAAGACTGAAAACACTTTTCAGGGGTTTGTTTCTCAGCAAATCACCTTTCAAAGCACAGATGCTGACATTCATATTGTACGTGCAATCATATGACAGTTATGATGATGATGATGATGATGATGACCAATCATTTAATTTTTTTTCCAAATTGTCAGCTCCAGACAGTTTTTTTTCTTTTTTTTTTTGTACATGTTGTATAGACAATTGTGCCTTTATGGAGTTTCTTGTTTAGGAATCTGTACATAATTCCTTATAAATTCAGTCAATGCTTGTGTTTAATTCAAAAAAATAAAAAAGAACCATAATACTGGATGATATCAATTTTATTCTGGAGGATTCGTCATTCGTAAATTTATGGAATTATAAATGTTGTACTTGTATATGTACATTTCTATGGATTATCGGGCAATGTTTCTGTGTACAGATGTTGTGTTCAACTATTTATTATAATCCATCTAGTGCCCATTATGACCCATAAGTCCATAGGTATGTGCATTATGGTAGCTTTACATTGCTGTATCAATATTCTTATTAACTGTATCAGTAAAAAAAATTGTTTATAAACCTTTAAACTGTCTTATACTTGATTGATTAAACACTTACTGCATTAAAAAGGAGGCTATTCGTCCCTCTGATCACCTGCAAACCTCACTCATTTCCAACAGTAAACAGTTTACAGGCTGTGCTTTTATATACTGGAAATTGATGGAAATGAGCCAGAAAAACACACTCCTGTCATTAAATGTAGACTTTAGTTTGCTTCTTTAATAAAAGCTACTTTCATCACAGCAGGTAGCTCCACATGTTTGATTTGGCAGATTTATTTATTTATTTAACACCTGATCCCACCCCAGAGGAATTTGGAGCCTTCACGTGTTAGGCAAATGTGTAAACCACTACACTATGGATGTATAGTTAATGAAGCCACATCAGAAATGCTCCAGTTAGTGAAAAATGGATCTTAACGTACACTTTACACTTCATGTTATCCTCATCTTACGGGTGACTCAGTTACATGAATTATTATTGGTCTTCTCAGACTTGTAGCCATTACTAGAGCAAGATTGTCATTAGACAATTTTTGTGTCAGACTTGTGAATCGGTTACAGGTGACAGGTGGAGTGTTTCAGTCTAACAATAAATAAATCAATTACATTTCCTGGAAATACTTTAAAGCTTATGTTTTAAAACAGAACTGGATTTGCAATGATAAGCTTGGTTTTTAGGGTTTTTTGACTTTATTTTAAAACTCGGAAAGTTTTGCAGACCAAACAGGAAAAGATCTGAAAGATGAATTAATGAGCAGCAAACTGTTTGTTACAACTGCAAATAAAATAACCCACTTGCCCAAAGGGATTTCATTACGAAATGAACACATTAAATGCGTGTCATTAATATCTGGTGCCCCAAAGCAATTACATCAAACTGCCATGTGAAGCACACATATTAATCTTAATAGTTTAAACCATGAAAATATGCTCTGCAGAGCCAAAAATGGAGCTTCTTAAATTACAAGTAGGTGGTTATGTTTGTTTTCAGTGTTCAGACTTTAGTTTCTTACCTCTCAGAAAGATGATGTTGCACACGTTTGCTTCAGCACTGTTCTGTGTTCTAACCTTTGCATAGACCTGAGCAGAATGAAAATCAGCATGCTCACTGGGCTGTGTTAAATGATGAAAAAATACTGCAACAATCTTGAACCATAGTTCAATCTTTTTTTTCTTTCCTTTTTTTTTTTTTTAAATGTATCACTTACTACCACTCTTTAATGATAAACATTCCCTAAATATTGCAATTTGTTGATTTTAACGAGTAGAATTCGATCTAAACTTCGAATTGATTTATTTTATACAAATAAAAAAGTGACGATATGGAGAGCTCAAACATGGCAATCTGGCCTCAGTGAGGAAAACTTCCCTGTCGTCTTAAGAGGTTTTCAGTGATAACCTTGTTCTTCACCATTCAGAAAGGTGACTCATCCATCCACACTGAAGACTAATCCTCCCACCCCTCCTCCCTCAGGGCTGGCTGCTGTGGGTGAAGCTATAGCAAAGCAAACAGAGACCCCTAGAGGTCAAGATCTGCAACACTGATGAAGCGAAGAGCCAAAACAGAAGAAAACCTGGGCTGTTTCTAAAGGCTTAAGCACACCATGCATGATTTAAACTTGAGTGCCAAAATTTTTAATCCAAACCTTACAAATCTGCTCGTGGTGCAGCTCCCCTGCTTTGTTTCTTTCCTGGACAAACTTGTTTTCCCAGCCAGTGGAAACTCTCGAGGCCAGTTTCTGAGTAGGGGCATCAGAGCACGACAGGATACTTTACCTAAGACTTTTCCACTATGGGCATGCACACACATGCAAACAAGACCAATTTTCCACTGCTGCCCACAGCAAAGTGTGTCTGAAAATGAAGTACCCCTCGGTTTCCACGGTTTATTACAACTGGTGATGGAGGGAAACCATCAGATTAAGTAGTCTGCTCCAACTTGTGATCGCAAGGGGTGACGCAAGACAACAGACAATCACAAAATACCCTACACGCTACAAACATGTCATATGTGGAATTCGACTACAATTAATCTGTAAATAGGACACTCCATTTGGGCCATACTTATCAGCTGAGATGTTTAATCTCCGGCAAAAATCATGACCAAAGGGACCCCAGAAAAAGCTGTTTGCTTCGGTTATGTAATGTATTGTTTCAGGCAAACAATGCTGTGAAGAACAGAGAGAATGACTCACATTAAACTCACTTCTTTTTTCCAGCTCATGAACAAGCAGACCAACATTTTGATCTGCAGCCGTGCAGATTATACAGAGAGTGGACGACACGAGTCCCAATACGAACACATGCTGGCTTCTTAAGAAAATGCTGGAATATCTTATTAGAAGCTGTGATTAAGTGGATGCAGCGGACAATACTTTGTACTGTTTCACAGTCTTAGATATTGATATGTGTATTAAAGTAGGAAATGAAGGAAGAAACAAATTGCATTGTGCTGTAGAGGTCTAATCGGGTTCATACTCCATTTAAGCTTGCTTTGAGTTTATTTTCCCGTCATGAAACAATACGTGAGAAAGTTTTTCCACTAAAAATGATCATGCTGCTCTCTGTTTTTCACAGGTTTAGTCAGTGAGTGGGTGTATTCATGGTTAGAGTTTTACAATGAGTGTATATATTCACTCATTGTAAGGTCATTTTAAAAAAGGTACACTTACATTTTTAGACTAATTTTTACACTAATAAAAATAAAGTCAAATTTTTTGGGTCTTTTCTTGCGCTTTGATTTTGGTTTTTTTCCCCCCAATGTGTAGATCACAGGTCAGATTTAAGACACTACAATTCTAAAGAAAAGTTGAGATCATTATCTAAGTTAAGGGGAGGTGCAGTAAAAAGAGTGCTGGAGACTAAACCAACTGCTTTAAAGCCTTTGTGCCAGTATGGATGGCACTGCTTTTTTCAAATTGTGTCTTTAAGCTGTTATGCTGCTGTAGTTTGAAAGAATTATTTCACTTGACTGCAGACACAATACGGTGCATTCGTTATCAATAGAATGTAAAATTATTATGCCTGTTATACTTTTACTTGACAGCGTTTTTGCCAGCTGTTATTTTTAAAGCTCCAAAACCATATAGTTTCTCTCCATCACCTGAATCTCTGATCCTGCTGAAGGCACATACCTTACATACCTACACGTACCTTTCATGATGGTTTCTAATTAGTCTCTACCTCCCTTTGGGTCATGGGTACTCTGCAGGTACCTGTTGTCTGCTTCACACAAGAAAATGAACCACTCCTTTTCCCCTTCACAAAGTTTGCCTCCTAGTCACCATCAGTTGCGACCGTTGTTGCCTACAAATAAGATAAAGCTAAAGAAAATTAATTCATCCTCTCATTAAAAAAGGGCATAAGGCACTTTTAAATTCCACTCATCACTTTTTGTGCAGATAATGCACAAAATGGTATATTTAGTACTAAATACCAAGTCACGTGTATGGGAACCAAGGCCTTACTTATTGTTGTTTATCAAAACTTCCATTATGTATTTAATTGTTGAGAATATTAAGCCTGGCTGTTAACATGTTTTTATTATAATCCTGGGGACATTTTTTAATTTTTCAGAAAAGGCTAAGGCATCTTTATTGAGGTTTATTTTTTTTATGCAGGAAAAACTGAGTAATTTTCAGAAAGAACTCATGCTGATACACTTTAAGTGAAGCATCAACATTTTTTGTAGTTCTGTGTGCTTCAGCTATATTTCTGCTAAATAGCCCCAAGTCCCCTCTGACGCTGATGTATTAAACGTCTACAGTGAATTTGAATTTGCAAAAGCAGAAATGCTGTCACTAGACTGCCACCTGCTGTCTAATCAGAGCACCACTAGATGAGTACGGCTCAGGTCGCATTTACTCGTCTGGAGTCTCCCCCCACACTCCCCACACCCCCAAACTTGGAACCAAAGCATCTCAAACTCCTCAACTTGGCCTGCACGGCCCCTTATCAGGGACCGACTGCTAACAAACATTATTGTCTGGGTACAAGCCAAAGGACAAAACTGTACAGCGCTGCAGGGGGAGGAGGGGAGGTGGGAAGCACTTGTACTATAAAGTCAAAGGGCTGCACATGTGGGCCCACACTGACAACAGAGACTGTAGACCGACTCTTCTGCGCTCCTGCGCGAATCTCCGAGGACTCTCGCTGAAACGCTCTGAGGGATACACGCTCGTTTTCTCACCTCTGAGGGATTATTCATTTTCTTCAGCACTACTTTACTGCAAACTATGGATATATACGTTTGGATTTCCGTGTTATCAGTGATGTACTCCTGGATTTCCTCCACAGGTAACTTTTGCGAGATTTTTTCCAACCACTTATAAACTTAATTTTACGTAAATGTATATAAACACCGAGCAAACCACTCACCATGCTGAGTGAAAGCAAATCAAATCAAAAACATCCCCAGCCTGCAGTTATGCAGATTAGTCTCAACTTCTCTTTAGTTTAATAGCTTGTAGATTGTGTTTTGATAACGACGCTGTAATTACAGTCCTGTCGGCCCCCGCCGGAGACGCGCTCACTGCCTCCACCGTCAAAGAGGGGCGCCATGTGCGGACCAAACGCTGTTCCTGCGCATCGTTCCAGGACAAGGAGTGCGTCTATTTCTGCCACCTGGACATCATATGGGTCAACACACCTGAGTAAGTATTTTTAAGTGTGGTTAGTGGTCTCCAGCAGCGTGTAAACATGTGTAAAGAGAAAGTAAATCGCTTAGATTGATGTTTGACGAAGTTTTGCGATAAATTATGCGTTTTTACTCTCTTTAAGCAATCTCCGATTATTTGTATTTTTGCACGTGAAAGCGAAACAACAAAATTGAATCGCATTCAACAGTCTTCTGATATGTTTTTAAGCATGTTTAGTTTTCAGTTTTTGACTCTTTTAGTTTTATGATTCTAACTGTGTCTCTGTCGCATCCAGGCGCGTGGTCTCGTACGGACTCGGCAACGCTCCGCGGACGCGGCGCGCGCTCGCGGACTCCAGCGCACCCAGGAGCGTACCTCGCTGCCAGTGTGTCCGGGAAAACGACAACACCTGCCTGAACTTCTGCCGGCCTGAAAACCGCCTCAGGTGCGCTTCACACAGCCAAAGCATATTTACTGACAGTAACACCAAAAGACGCTCCCAGTCTATCGTTCTGCATTGTCTCCATCACATGTGGCGACAGGTTTTGTGTAGAAAATGAATAACTGAAATGTGATCCTGTTCTCATCGCGTGTTTCTGCTCCCGCTCTCAGGTATGAGACAACGGCCGACGTGGTGATTCGCTCCCCCGGGGGCGACGACGGTGCTGGGGCGCAGCGCAAACACAAGCTGGCAGCAGACACGGACAGGATTAAGAGGTAAAACAACACGCTTGCACTAAAGAGGGATAAACACCGCAGTATTTGCAAAATAAAGTGGCAATTACAACCAGGGACATTAAAAGGATTTTTTTTTTAAATAGGGAGGGACTGGAAGGACAAAGAACAAGAAGAAAGAAATCAAAATATTTGATTTGAAATCTATAGAGGGCATTGTTCTCATGCTCCCATGTGGCCCTGTGCAATAACACAGGACAAAGTGGCACAGTGGAAACAAGCATTTGATCTCTTTACTTAAGAAAAGTCACAATCTTACTTAACATTCTCAAGGTTTTAGCATCAAAATATACTCAAAGTAAAGTACTTCCTACACAGAATCATATATATGATACTGTGGGTAATAATTCTTGTTTTTTACTTTCATCCTGCAGCTGGTGATGATTTTAAATAATTTAAATACTTCTGGGTATATTAATTTATAATAACAGCAACATTTCTTAGTTGATTCATATTTAAAAATCACCATTAGTTAAATTAAAGCTTTGAAAAAAATGACTAAATAGAGTAAATAGTACTATATTTGTATTAAAATGTAGTGGAGTAGAAGTAAAAAGCTGTAGATACATAATTAAAAGTGCTTTAACACTCTTGTCCAATTCTAGTCCAATAGCACTTTTGATGCTGGTGGGGCAGCAGGGGGCCGTGCACCACCCCATGGCCACCCTCTATACTCGCCCCTGTACAACCTCACAGCAACACGAGGCCCCTTTGTAGCGTGAAATATGTCAGCTCTTGTGAGCGTAACACCCGTGAGCCTGCAGGATAAAAACAGCCAGCACATGTTCAGAAGCAGAAATTTAGAGATTAACCCCCAAGCGAGGAATTCCTTGAAACTTATGATGACTGAGCTGCGTTATAAATTCCATAAAACTCCTAGGATCGTGTGGAATTCACCTCGAGTAAGCTCTGCCACTTTACGTCGCTTAACTGTGGGAGCCGTGTGGGTAAAGGAGCCGCGTTCATGTGCTGTCATGTCTCAAAGTTTGCGGCGCCACATGTCTGTACTTTCTCACTTATTAATAACTGGAATCATAAAACTCCAAACATCCATCTTCTCGAACCACTCAGGAGTAACAACTTTGTTTTGAATGTGTTTGACTGACTGCTCCAATTCACACACCTGCTTTTTTCATAATCTGCAAAGTCACTGGTTTGCATGTCTAATGGCTTTATGCCTTTATCTACAGGTTGAAGAACAACAGTGATAAACGGGCACCGCCTCCAGCGCTCAGGGCTGCGCTGAAAACCCGCCTGTTCCTGGAGAAGTGGAGGGTGAGACAGCACCACAGGGCGAGAGCATGGGAGGGCGAGAGCGTGGCCTCCTAAAGAAGACTGCTTTCCTCTGCACTGTCATACAGAGGCAGGAAGGGGCTTTAAACCTTCTCTAAAGCCAGCGGGGACTTCTGTGCAGCAGCGCCCCTCAGGAAGGAAGCGGGTAGCCCGCATAAGGCCGGCTATAACCGACTCCATGTCGGTTTCACGAGTGCAGCAGAGCAGAGAGCACAGACAGCTCGACCGGGCTGCACTTCTTCAGACGCCAGAATGACGTTAGAGACATTACAAGGAGTTCGGGTGAAAGGAGACAAGCTGAAAAAGAGAACTTGGCCACAATCTGCAAAAATCAAGGACACTCATTGATCTTTTCAGATGTCACGGTCAGAGACTCACGCTTATTGACTTTACAAACAAACAAACAAACAAACAAAGCAAAAAAAAAAAACCAGACACCAAATAACATTTCATGAACCTGATATTACAGAGAGGAATGTACTCAAATCTTTCTAACAGAATAAAAAAAAATCTCTGCTGTATATTCTGAAAATGCCATAGTTTCTTTTTCCTAGCACACAACTGCAATAACAGATCATCTGTCAGTAAAAGGGATTATGTGCCTTGTATCATGGCTTTGCTCGAGACATGTTTTCACTGACTGAAACTGTATTTACCTAACAGGGTGTCTCCTGTGTGTCAGCTGCTGGGAGCCTTTTTTTTGTATTCCAGATGTTATCACTGATTTCTTGCCATTCACTCATCATAATTTATGTTTTCAGTAACTTTGTTGCTTACATGTGCTGCTCTCTATTTATTTATCATTTTTACACATTGTAATTAGATGGCCATATTGGTCGATCCTTTGTTTGTTTGGTTTGTCATTTCTGCGAAATGATTGGTCGCCAACGTGCCGAATTCTGGGCAAACTTTAATAAATTTGATACGTTTATTTAAAAGCGACGGATCGGCTCCTTCATTTTTTGTCACGTCAAAGGTTCATTTTCCGCTGAAGAAAGAATGAATGTGGGATTAAAGTTTCTGAACTGGGACGAAAGCTGCATGTGTTCAGTATGCAGGGTTTTAAGTTGGTAAATAAAAAAAGGGAAAGTCAGAAAGCAAAGTGTGAGCAACAAGATAAAGACAGACAAACTGAGAGGTAACAAGAAAGTGCAGGCAAAGAGCAGTCAAACGCAGCTAAACATGGCCTTTCATCTCAGCAACAAACCTGTGTGTACAGTGCAATTTCTAAACGAGCTGAAAGTGGACGTCGGGTTTCTTCCAGCAGCTCGCACATCCAGCACGCGGTTTATGTTCAACCCTGTAAGATGTGTCTTTTATGTATCCACCTCAAAGTTTCCACATTTTACCACCAAGTGACTCAGCAAAGTACAGCGCGTGTCACTCTTATGTAGTTCTCATTCCAACCTGCCACGACCTCTGGCTCACCTTTAATGATCATTACACATACAGGTCATTACGTACGCTTGCTGTCTCCTCGTCGACCTTTACCACTCCTCCTCCTCCAGGGGCAGCTGTTCTCCTCTCAGGAGCTTCCGTGCATATCTTTTAATTTAATCTTGGCTCGCGAGTCAACTTCGTTTTATTTCAGTAAATCATTCATCCAGCTATTATCACTGCTGCAAAAAGAAACCCTAGAGCCATGGAAATGTCAGCTTTGAAGGAATTAAGAGAAATTAGTGTATGAACTTCTGGGCTAGTACTGATACTGACATGAGACTGATATTTGACATTTTAAAGTTTCAGAGTTCTTCAGCTCTTCGTTACAGTATTTTTAAACATTTAGCATGACCAAAATTGACTTGACACAAATAATAAGTATCGGCCACTGAGAGTGGGGATGCAGATATTCAGCAATGTGCTGGTGCATCGTTTAAAATTAAAATCGGTCTCAAATGCTTAGAAGACAGATGTGGACTGTGGACTGTAACCTTCATCATCAGCTGGGATTCTCCCACAGACAAGCAGGTTGGAAGAGCACAAGCCAACTGCAGCTGCATGGTTCAACTAAGTGTTTAAATAGAGGTCATAAAGAAAGCTGACTGAAAACCAAAGTGTTGAAAATATGTTACTCTAGGATCCATCCATTTTCTTAAGTGCTTATCCAATTTAGCATTGGATGGGCACTGGGCTCTCTCCCAGCTGTCATAGGGTAAAAAGAAGGGTACACCCCTGCGCAGGTTGCTAGTCTATAGCAGGGCTAACACAGGAATGAACCCAACATCCATGTCTTCAGACTGTGGCAGGAAAAATTCAACTGAAAAAGACCTGTTACCACAGATTTTTAAGCCCAGCTCCTGTATAATTTGGAATACTTTAGCTGTTTATCCCCATTTCCTTTCATCAAAAATGGGTTCATGACAGCCACCTTTACCCCTCAGTGAACATCTGAAGGGCCGGACACATCGCTCAGGTCCTCTGCCTGGTCTTTTCGCGATTTGCATGATTCGATCTTTATTTGATGTAAATATTTTTTTTAGGTCTGTCCTGTTTTCGATCTCTACTAATCCAGTTTCCTCAAATTTTTTAAAGACACACTACACACCATGCAGATATATGCATATAAGTGTTTGAAATCACGTTTTTGGTACAAAACAACAGGTTGCTAGTAAACAAAGCACTTAAAGATACAGTTTAAAATTGGTTCTTTCTTTGTTGTCTGTTACGTTTAGACACAACGCTGCTTCACCCCTTGACTTAGGTCTGCAGACTCCTTGGAAGGAAAGTATAAAGAAATGATGGCGAGCTCAAGACTTTTGAACAGCATTGTATAAAGTCATTCGGGCTAAAAACATCCAGGAAAATTAATGCTAATTGACAAAAAGCAACATTTCAGCCCATCTTTACTCACTTTCACGACATGTCAAAGTGACATGATGATAAAATGTAGCTTCATTAACATCCTAAACTTATAGTTTAAAAAAACGTACCTGATTTTTTTCCACATTTTGTCGATTACCTCTGGAATGACCCTGTAACCTGACGCCACATATGCATATGCATGCATTAAACTCAGTAACGAAGCAAAGTGGTGTAACGAAGCAAAACTTTGCTTCGTTACACCATAAGCTTCACAGTAATACTGGACAGGACTCACAAAAACAGCTAAACCTACAGTTATATCATACATTAAAGATCTCCAAGCACTTATTCTTGCAAAGCAGAGATTAAAACGGCGTGAATCTGCTGGATTAATCTGTCAGACACGTCCCTGCTCTTTAATGAACGTGATACAAGTTGTTCTTGGTTCGGCTCAAACACTGGCATGCCCAGATTGTTCCGCCATCACTCATCGGAGAGCTGCTTGAACTAGCAGCTAAAAAACAATCCAATGCAAATTGGGTGAAAAGTCTTATCTATCCAGCCCATTTAGCAAACAAATCCGCGGTGGTTTCTGTGCCTCGGGCGTGCTGTAAGAAACACTGCTGTGTCCTCCCGCGCTCTGAGTCCAATCATAACAATGCTGAAGTCACATTTTCCACACAGACCTACTGTTTGTTTGCAAAACAATTTGGAGGCATGTCTGCTGCAGGAGACAGTCAGGACCAAAGATTCAGACAATAATGAGAAAGTTTAGATGACACGCAAAAAAGCTGGACTTAATCCCAGGTGCAGTGGTCAGCGCAGCCAAACAAAAACCCTGTTAATGGAAGCAGAAGCATGGATATGTCTCTGTGAAATAGAAGTACTAATGTGCAGACAAAATAGGCTTACATCTCTGACGCTACAGGCCCTGGTTAGCAGGAAGCAACAATATATGCAAAAAAACAACAAATGAAAGAGCACAGCAGCACAGCTTAGGTTTAAAAAGCTCAATTTGAACAAACCACAAGACTTCTGGAACAATGTTTTAGACAGACGAGACAAAAGCCAAGATCTTTGGCCATAATGCAGTGCAGCATCACAGTTGGAGAAAACCAAACACAGCAAATCAGCAAGCACAACATAAATTAAGCACGGTGGTGGAGGTGTGATGATTTGGGCTCATTTTGCAGCCACGAAGAACTCGTCTGTATACCAAAGCACTCTCAAGTCCCAGCAACAAATCTACAACAAAATGTTTGAAAAAGAAGGTGTTGCAATCGCCCTGCCAAAGTCCAGACATCGCCTCGACTGAAATACTGTGGGAGGACCTGACGAGAGCTGTGGATATGTGATTACCTGAAACAAAGATAACAATGTAAAGAAGACTGGGCCAAAATTCCTCCACAATAATGTGACAAACTGATAAAGTCATAAAGAAAACAATTTGTTCAAGTCATTGCTGCTAAAAGTGGTTCCACTAGCTACTGAATCCTGGGGTGTACTTAGTTTTTCACACACCGCATTCTTGCTTAGCTTTGGGTAAATAAATACTGACACACTGTCATATTTCCTGTATTGTTGTTCATCTGAGGCAGTATTTACCTAATCTTAAGACCTGCTAAGGACTAGATCATTTTTACCTACCTTTGAGCTAAAAATTAATTTTGAAAGACAGACGTGGCCAAACCAGCAGCTGTACAAACTCTCAGCATATTAAAAATGGAACAAATACAATGAAACTCAGCATATATGCAGACAGCTACAACAAAAAACACACGCTGTAACAACCGCAGGCCTCTTTTACCACAGTCTTTAAATTCAACAATAAGCGTGTTTAACTTTAGATTAAGTTAAGATCTCATGCGGTGAGGTGAGCAATATCTGAATGCTTCTTCCACAGGTGAAAATGAACAATAACAGCAATCCATTAAGGCATTCTTCTACATGCTCAGTCAGGTTAACGAATGTAATCCATGACATAAAGGTGATGCACAACATCAGTGTTGGGTGGTGGCAGAAGGATTTGGATTTTGTAGTTGTGTAAAAGTGGCTACATCACAGCTCAGAAGGAAATTAACTGGAATTAAAATGTATTTAATCGTCTTTAAGTATTGGTATGTATGTGGCCGTCGTTAAAACATAAACTTAAATTATTATTACATTAATGCTGCGGTTGGTAAAAATGGAGTAAGGTAAAGTAGTAAAGTAGTAAGCTCACCGTATGTTTTGATGGTAAGATAACGCTATGGAAAAATCAAGTGCTAAAGTATTGACAACATATTAACAGACTTCTGCTGAAAAAAATGTTATATCACTTTGGCTCTTTTACAACAGTGACTGTACAGTTTGTTGTCAGATTACTTTTATCAGCGTGATTGTTGCATGTTTACTTTTATGACTCTGTTCTTATCTCCTCAGCCTTTAAATGCCCTCGATTTTACACCATGAGTCAGGTGTAGCTTTATTAAGTTTTCAGGTCTGCAGGATAATTGCTAAAAGGAGATGCCTCACTGTACCTGCACACTGATCAGGTTAACAGCATGCCAACGGACAGGGGGGTCTGAACACAATGGCACTGAGTCTGTGCTACGCAGCTCTGTGCAGAGAACTCCCCTGAGACATTAGCTTTTGGCATAACTCATTAGTCTATTCAATAGAGCGAGCACAACATAATAGCCCATTACACGTGAAGGAATCTCCTCGACTCGACAGGAATTCTCGAGCGCGGGAGCCGAACAATAGGAACCTGTGCGAGGAACGTCTGGGCAGGGCATGGTGGCCTCTGCTTCTGACGTGTGCCCAACGCTTGGCTCTCCCTCCACACGCCCTGTTTTTCCAACCAACACTCCCAGGTGTGCGAAAGCATCACGAAACTCGGCTGCGGCCCCACCAGAGCGGATTAATTACCCTGGCTGCATGAGCCAAACTCAGTGTTTGGCTGAGAAGGTTATCAGGAGTGGGCTGCTGGATGATGGAGCAAATGAAACCAGTGTGGGAGGTTGAGGCTGAGGATTCAGGGTTGGGTTTGTAGTGGAAGATGTTGGCCTGTGAGGGTGAGACTGGAAACTGGCACGCTGAAGTGAGTCTCGATTTGTCATCACATCTTGGCGAGGAGGCCTGAAACACTTGGGCTGATTATTGGTATCTCTCAGCACTCCTGTAATCCCACTCTTAGTCCTGCCTGACCCTCCCTGCCTGGCAGGAGCACGACAAACACTGAGGAGCATTTTCAGAATATCCCTGAGATATTCTGAAAATGCTCTGCTGCTGACAAGTATGTTTGTGGGGATGAGATGAGTCTGCACTTATACCTCTGCGTTTCCATCACGGCTTTATTTAACCGTGCTGCGCCTGTCTCACAGTGTCACACACATTTGAGGAGGAATGCTCAGAACGCAAAGAATTATACACAAACTTTCAGAAACCAGCCTCGGTGTGAACTCCAGTGTATAAAATTAAATCAGTCAAAGTCAGCAGGCGGTGAAAAACAGATTCGCCATCAAAGTCTAAATATATACAGATGACATAACATGTACGCCCATCCGCCACAACATTAAAACCAGTCACAGCTGTTGGGGTAAAGCAGGAGAGCTGAGACAGCGATGAAGAGCCAGGTGAATATTTTTGTGATAAAACGATGAAGCAAACTAAAAACATTGCTGATCACAGGAGTTGTGGGAATCTTACCTATAGTAATACTGCACATACTACACATACTACTACTACAGAGTCCAGGTATAATCGGACACCAAACCCTCTCCCAACCCACTTTCACTGTGTTTGTCTCACTTGTTGTGGACCGAGTACGACACATCTAATATTTAATCTGTGCCAATGGGAGCTTTTGATGTCTCGGCCACGGGAAGCACCAGCACGACGCTGGAGATGCACTGTTTGCTTGCCAACACACAAGGCTTTATTGTATTATTGTACACAGTTTGACTGATCACTGTTGTACTGGACAGCTCCAGCACTCATTGTGACTGTTGGGGTTTCGTTTCTTTACTCTGCAGTAGAAAAGGCTTTAAAGTGACTGTTGCTATATTAAAAATAATGTAATTCAACTGAATTAATAACAAAACCATTAAAGAGTGACTTCACACATGAGCTACACTCATGTGAAGAGGGAGGGTGTAACAGCTGGACTGAATCAAGGCCAAATGTAATAAACCCAGTTAGTTATTTAAAATCATTAAATAATTATCTAATCATTCAAATATTTTCTATTGGCGCAACCAAACCTGTAAAACTGATCGGTGCCAACGGAAAAAATATGATCGATCAATAAAATAGTTCTTTCACCCTTACAGGAAGTCTCCCTGTGAGTAATGACAACGACCTTTAACCCATTAGATAAAGTGAATAACATTAATCATCTTCTTATAATTCAGTGTTCTGCTAAATGGCTTTGAGCCTGAAGCTAAACTTGACAGATTTTTTTAAATAGATGTTTTCATTTGAATGTGCTTTTAAATGTTTGTTTTTTAGTTCATTTTTGCCTGTTTCGGTTTAGTTTCAGTATGAAGCTTTATTGTTATGGATTATAGATGGATGTGTTTGTCAGAAGGGTGAATTTTTAAATCTCGGTTGGGTTTTTTGCCATTTTTATAAAATACTGTTTAACGTTGTCTTCACTTTTCTACTCTGTCCACAACAGTTTCAGTTAACTAAAATGTTTTTCATAAGCAGTTTCAGTTTCAGGGAAACAACACAAAACCTGCTCAGGAACGGCTCGAGCAAAACAAAGAAAACTCCTCAGTGCCCAATCTGAGCCCCACCCGTTGACCAACGGGCCCAAACGATACGGCGCAAAACACTACAAAACATCCTCAGCAGAGCAGTTTCCACGCAGAGGTGCTTCTAATGCTGCATCTGATTGTATGCATGAAGCGACCAAAGTTAAAAACATCATGAAACTTCATGCATACAAAGTTAAAAACATAATAAAATATTTATTTATGTGGGAGTTGAAGTAACTGTTTGCATTTTTCTGTTTGCGTGGCTAACAGCTGTTAGTCTGAGAGCATTCCTGATCCAGTAATTCACCCACCCAACATTCATCATCCTGGCTGACAAGACTCCGCCTGAGGGCGAGCTACTGTAGAAGAATGGCTTAACGTCAATTAAAGCTTAAATACAGAAACATTTTCAGTTATTTTTAGTTTAGCAGCACCATCGCTTTAGGCATGGCAGTGTCAGTCGCTAAGACCACCACTTTCATGACTCAGGCATGTCGACAACAACAAGACAGATTGGCATGAATGTTTTTACTTCACTACCCAATAGGACAAATTCCAGTGACTGCTGTGTTCCTCTCGAGTTTTCCGAGTCAAGGTTTTTACCAGTGAAATTAAGAATTTTACCATCTTCTCAATGAAATGTTGGTGCATTCATGGTATCCAGAAGATACATCCCACCGACCCGTGGGATCTCTTGGGTTTACATCAGCACCACCAGATAACAGACTCTGTTTAGAACTCTTAAAGATGTTGAAGAAGCAAGCTCCTTTAAGCAAGTACTTTGGTGTTCCTCCACCTCCAAAGAAATGTCAGAAGGAGTCCGAACCACAAAAGAAGCGCGCATTCTCGGGAAAGTGGTTGCAGGAGGTGAGCTGGCATTTGTTTGAAGCCAGCGTTAAGAGTTCTAAACAAATGTCTGTCCTCCTCCAGGAAATCTTATGTACGCAAACGCGCGTTGCAACTTCTTATCTGGTCCGCGTCTTTTATTTTGACAGCGCATGCGCACCTGCGGACCACTTATGTGCACCCCTGGCTATGATAACACGAAACCATGGGAAGTCTATGGGAGAGTTTGACCGTGATGGAAGCTTTTAAAACCTTTATTTTGGGGAAAAGTCATTACACTGTTATTATCATACTTGAGTGGTGAGTCTAAAACAAGCACTTTTATGTCCGTGTGACATCTGAAATTAAAGTTAATCTGGATAATGCGTCTAAATAACTGCCCAAACAAGTTTCTGAAGGTGTTTTCAAGAGCCTTTGCTTCTAGAAGGGCTTGGATTGAATATCGAGTTTATCACTGGACTAATGACACTCTCCTCAGCCTTACTTGCACTTTACTTTCTGCCAAATGTTAGCATGCTATACTAATAGACAGTGTTAAGGATGGACTGATGTCGGATTCCTTTAGTCATCATCAGTCTGAGGTGTGTTTAAAAACACAGAATGTAACATATTCGCCAACAGAGGCTGGTCAGTGCTCTACGTATGGCTTGATTGGCTACTCATAAATACACAACAGTGGCATCTCAATAGTTTTACAGTGTTACTAATGTTTATGTGTACTGCCGTGATCAGAGATAGTTATGTGGGGGGTTTATGGCTGTTCCAACCTTCAAAGAGAGTTGCAGTTGAAAATTCTCACTGGGAACTCAGTAATTTCAGCTCCACCACACCATAACATTATCCACTGGCTAGTGAGGTCCTGTTAAAAAGCTTCAGGATGAGCATGTTTGTCACTGGGATCTGGCTGTTTTGAATCAAGATGTGAAGAGGGAGTAATACTGCATGCTCATTGGCTAACTCGCTAATTGACAAGTCGATAGCCACTGAGCATGCCCTAGCAAATCTACCTTTTTTGACTCGAATAAAGATAATTTATAAGATTAATTTCATTTCTTTTTCAGTACTGCTGAATAAGTAGTGTTGGAGTCCATTTTACCCCTACTGGTTTAAAACTATGCAAATTTCTACACTGCTTTCACTTGTCACACAGCTGGAGCATCTATTGCATAAATTAAGTATTTTTCCTGCAAAACATCAGCAGCTCTTAGTCAAACAAGCTGATGTAAAAATATCCTTTTCATTCATTGCATTTAGAATTAAACTGATTCAGGTTTATCTTATACTACAAAAAAAAAAAAAGTGCCGCTGACTGACTCGAGAATTTTAACCCATATTCCTCTCACTGCTATAAATGCCAGCAGCAAAGTGCTGACACACTGGCCCCTGGATAAACCTCACATTATCAGCAAAAAACACTCCCCTGAGCTGACTCTGCAAACAGACAGATTAAGATTTGATTTCAGTTACGAGGGATAACCTGAAAGAGAAACGCATGAAGAAACGAGGACATTCACTTACAGTATCAGTCCTGGTAACATGTTATTAATAGCATCTGCTGTTTGTTTTGCTCTCTTTTGTCGGCGTGTTTGCTTACATTGCTAGGCAGGTGGAGATGAAACTCTTATTGTGCCTCGTGAAGGACGCACAAGGTAAACGTTGATAGATGGGAACGGTGTGTACAAAGCAGCGAAGACTAGGCTTTTGTGTGTAAACCACCTTGAGAGAGACATTTCATCAACAATTAATGCCATTACCTCTGTTTTCATTTGTTAATACATTTAAAGTATCAAAGCCTTCAACATACTTCAGAATAAAAGCCTTTAAAACACAAACTGCCTTTTTTCATGTAAAAAGATTTTCATTTGGATTTACTGCATGAACACTTTTCTAACACATTATGACAGCAATCAAACATTACCGTAAATTCTGCAAAGCACCGTGCAGAAAATACCTGCAGAATAAAACACATCCGGGGCTAAAACTTGAGCAGAAATGCAATCGAAACAAGTAGCTTCTAGTTGTGAGTATGTGCTATAAATAGCTTTTTTTCAGCCATTATTAACGCCCTGGGACTGGTGTTTGAACTTGGCTTTGGCTATACATTTAAAGTCTACATCGAGCATGGCCTCTGCATAAAACCTTTCCAGTACTTCAAAATGCCAGTAACTTGGTTTGATGTTTAAATGCCTTAAAAGCACAACAGCAGGTGAAAGCGAAACTGAAAGGACAACTTTAGAAATCTTTAGAAGCTGCACATCATGTTTTGTTATTTGGACTATTCTCTGGACAATAATACAGGTTATATCGGGAACCTTAAGGAGTGTAGGGGGGCTGGGGGTCGAGGTGCTGCACGAGCCATATGTGTGAATGTAATGATCGAGTGATCAAATTGTTAATTGCATAAAAATGACACAAAATGAAGTCAGTGTGTGAAGAAGTAATTCCTTTGAACCAAAAGCTCAAGATTCAGACTGCTATTAAAGTTGTTTCAAGTAGTGTTTTTCTGACTCTTTGCCCCAAGTGAGGATATCCCACAGTGTGTAAACACAGAAGCTCCACCCACCCGCTGATCAAACCCTCTGTTTGTGAGAAGCAGCCAGTCAGAAAACAGCTGGTTTTAAACAAGTGTTAAAGGTAGAAGAATTAATACTGCTTGTTTCAGAAGGTGGAGCTACTAAGGGTTTGCACCAGGGGCCAGTTTAAAGATTATTTTGACCTGTGCATCATGCAAAGCTACTCTAGTAGGGTCCAGCAATATATATGGAGTTGGAAATAAGGATGGTCCCATTTAAAAGCACTGCAAAGCTAAAGCTTGGCGACAGTGAACTGAGGGTGGCATCTTGAAACCACAACTTTTTGTTTTCACACTCTGAATGCAACAGATCAGACACAATGTGTTAATTAGTGAGCTTCAGAGATGCTGGTAGGCGAGTGCTGTTACCACTGGACAGGAGCAGACTAGATGTTTCCCTCCGTTTACATTCTCCAGCCCAAGAAAAAGTCAGCGTTTCCTGGCTTCAGCATGCATTTCTAGTAGGAGTTCTAAAATAATAATAATACATCCTAATTTTAGCTTCACGTGTAAAGCATAGACACAACATTGATAATTATCTTTTCATCTCAGCTTAGGTAAATAAGTAAACGGCTCAAAATATTCTGCTTTCGCCCCCACCTTTTTTTTAACTTTAAACAGAGCCAGACCACCTTTTTTCCTTTTGTTTACAGTCTCCATGCAAAACGTGGACCAACGAGTCCTGACCATAAACACTCCAAGCCCACTCATTTGAGGTGAGTGACCTGAGCGAGGGCTGAGCGCCTCGCTGCCATCCAGCTGCCAGCGTCGGCTAACCTGCGCTGGGACGAGAGCACCAAGAGTCTGGGTTGCTGTTTTGGCAGGATGGGTGCCAAGTAATAAACATCTGGGTTGGACTCATTGTGTCCGGTCTTTTTATATACTCCATCATCATCCTCCTTAGCTTAGCTTTTCATTGTATAAGTGATGCCAAGATGATTGTTCATGTTGGAACTTGTCAACAAAAAAGTTTGTGGCTGAATCTGACAGAAATCTCAGCCATAACAATAACACATGCTGCTGCCCATTATCTTTCAACTCTGCACTTGAATTAGTAATATCTAGGCATGCAGATTTACAACCTCATAAATTATGATGAATATCTGTGCAATGCATTGGCTCCTAAAATTATTTTAAAAAGCAAGCAATCACAATCTAATCGTGTGCCAGGGAGTGACAGGTAATTTCAAGACAATCAGATTAGATAACAAGCTCGTGGTTTCGCTTTTGTTATTCCATCCGAAGTTTGCTGCAATGTTTGAAGTGGAATTAATAAAACAAATCAGCAGATTGCTGCGCCCTTCATCAGAAACCTGTCTCTCTGATGCGTTGGATCGATACAGTTCAGCTGAAGTTCAGAGATTTAATCCCATCGTGAGGCGGCAAATAAGGGACTTACAACAATACGGGAAGAGCCCCAGAATGCGCTTTCTAAATACGGGATCTTGCAGGAATGAGGAGACTACTGACATGTGTGCACTGGTACAACATGGATGCAACCCAGGACGTAAACATCCAAGTTCTTTGAAGTGAACAGGCCAACAGGTCGGTGCAAAGTGCATTCACAAGTGTCGGTCGAGGCAGCCAGCGGTGATGAGGGAACTGCTGTCTTTCACCGTTTTGAATCTGATTGCGCTCAGTGCAATCAGCAAGATATCGTCAATCCTACGATGAGCAAAACATATGATATGAGAATTCATCCACTTAAATGTAAGTATTGTCACAAAAAGATCTCTCCCCATGAAGCGTTCTGCTCCTGATAAAATACAACAGGAACCGCGAGCTAATTTAGAAGAGGATGTTTGACGATACATAGTAAAAGTTTATCATGTCAACCTTTTTTTAGGTAAAACAGTCGAAACATCAACACTTACATGTCCCGAAAAATAACTGGCAGATACTAATCACATCAATTTGCAGGCAAAAAAAATATTTTGTAGCATATTAAATTGGATTTGTGTTGACTGTATTTTGTATTCACTTTCACAAAACCTTCCCACAAAACAGTTCAGTTCAGATATTTAATTCAAAATGTTTGATTTTCTCTATTCTTTAATATAAGTCCATTTTCTTCAGGTTCGTGGAAGGCTGTGGCTTATCACAGCTGGAAGATGGTGCAGGGTGGGGTAGTCAGGATATCAGTTTATCGCAGAGCTAGCACAGAGAGGCAGACAACCTTTCGCACTCACATTCACGCCTACGGTCAATTTACAATCTCCAGTTCATCTCACACCATGCCTGTCTTTGTACTGTGGGAAGGAGCTGGAGTATACAGAGAAAACCTACGCAGAAACGAGAACATGCAAACTCAACATAGAGCGGGCTCAGCGAGCTCTTCTTGCTGTGAGGTGACTGTGCTGCTTTGTTGCTCTGGGGCGGCAACTTCCCAACTTGTGTAAATCTACAGTTCTCCTTAGATCTTCACTGAGTTCCTGGGACTTTTCCTTTGGTCAATCCAATGAGTCCCAGGAACTCAAATCCTCTTTTTGCTGCCATGATCACTAATGAGAAGTTAACAGTCGAGTGAAAGGATGTTGTGGAACCTTCAAATCCACTTATTAAACGATTCAAGTCAGTACGTATATATAGATATTTAACCTCCTAGGACCTGCCGTCCACATATGTGGACATCACATTTGGGCCGTCTAGACCAAAATGCTTAATTTTTCTCTACAAAGACCTGATATCCACTTACGAGGACATTGTACTGACACTGTTCTATCAAAATTTGAAATGAATGTCCTTATATGTGGATCTCATTTTTCTCAAAAACAAAAATTAGGTAAAAAAAACCAAATAATCTGGTAATTCTTTGTTTTTACATTCTTTAGGTCCCAATCAACCCAAATAGCAAAGAAAAATTAAAATGCATGCCATGAAAGAGCTCTTAGGAGGATAAATATAAATCAAGAAACAGTAAAGCTCAGAATTACCATGACATTCATGCCCCTGATGAGTGCATGCAAAAGTCTGACCACAACTGTAGCTGGCTAACTTAAGTTGCTGAGCCTTGCTCACTGGTAAAATCATTTATTTAACTGGTATGTACACAATCTCCCCTCTGCAATCCAAAATGAATTACTGATCTTAAAGGCTGCACATAATGTAATTATGGATGCTTAGTTAATATTAAAGGAAATTATCTGCTGGGCTCTGGTGTTCTAAACAACATCAAGATTACTGTAACCTTTAACCATCCTTTTGGCTCGGTTATGAAAGTGTGTCCTGTCTTTTTTTTCTCTCCACTACATTCCAGACATATTTTCTCTAAGACTTTGTCCCATTTCCCAAACGGCCGTCAGTCTGCAGCGAGGCCCTGCATGTCCCCACTCAACGCTGAATACCACAATCACAGCGCTGCAGCTGCACTAGAGTCTGAAGTCTGAAGATCCAGAAGTCCCGTGACGTGAAAAGGTGCGACATGAAGTGAGGCCAAAGTAGATAGTCGAGCAAACACAGGAAAGCAAAATGTATGAAAACCAATTTCAAGCTGCAAACACTTTGGTGATGTGAAATAAGAGAATTGCTGCAGACCGTGTGTAAATTCAAAGCTTACTGAAAGCTGACAGAGTTCTTTAAAGGGCATGTTTTAGATTTGCAGAGATAGATTTTAATAGGTGAAAAGCCCTGGACAAACAAAGGGCTCATTTTGTGCTATAGTGCAAAAGCCTGCACCTTTTACAGCTTCAGGTCTGAAGTGCTGAGCTGGTTTTCTGTTACTCAACTATGAATAGGCTAAATTTCTATAAACATCCATTATAGTCAGATAATTTGACAATGTGACTGTCTGTCTGCAGTGGTCCATGTTTCCAAAGTGTTGCCATAATCCAGCAGATTGCCTAAAAAAAACCTGCTTTTTAGGGCATTTACTCGTTTCTATGTCTGAGCATGTGCCTGTTAGGGTGAAAACTGCCCAATAAAGACGACTCACAGCTACTGACTTACAGACACACTCACAGCTGAAAGTGAACAACACAAAAACTGAAAGTGTTTACGCACTCGCTATCACTCTATCACCCCGGCTCTCAGTTAAAGTCAAGCTGTCTTATGTGGAGCTCTGATAATGTCGCTTTGCCCTGTAGCTGAATAACACATCCTCTCCTTCTCTGCTTTTGGTGTTATCTTTCTGAAACTAAACACGATTGTGTGCACCTGCAGCACTTTGAGAGAGCCGTTCCCAAACAAAACGAAAACTGTCAACAACCTCAGATGGCATCTTCAGAAACCTCTAACCCAAACAACATGGAAGATTACAGCCGTCCAAAGAAATGCTGCCTGCATCCTTAAAAAAAGGTGTCATTTAGATTGACAGTAGAAAGGATTATTGAATAACGTGCTTACAATGAAAAGCGGATGTGCTAAGCAACTTCATTCTCAGGCTGGACGATTAACTACATATTCATTTCTATAACAAATTTATGAAATCAAGCTAACTGGGACAAATCAGAAGCTCTTGTTTTGCCCTGCGCTATAAAGCACACGTTCTTCCCCCCAAATCTACTCATAATTTAGTTAATTTACTCAAAATGACAACAATAATCAGTATGTACAAGTAAGATGCAAGATTTCTGTAGATGAATGACCAAGAACAAGGCAGCAGGGATCCACAGGAAATCAGAAAACTAGCACAAAATTAGCCCAGTCAGGTTGTTTACAAGTTATTTAGCACCAGGTTCTCCACAAATATGAGTGTGCGATCGAAGAGGGGCGACCGCCGTCGGGCCGTCCCCCAGCCCAGTCACGAATGCCTCTCTTCACCGTCGGGCCGGCTATCCGAGACCGACTGAAGATCCACAGCACTACAGTATCACTGCATCTTGGCAGGATTCTGAAGCAGATGGTAGCTTTGCACCATTGGCTCCTCAGCCAAGCATCTACACCAAATGTCTGAACCTTCTCTCGTACTGAGCAGGATTTACTATTGCAACAATACATCATAAGTAGGGTTAAACTAACCTGTCTCACGATGGTCTAAACCCAGCTCACGTTCCCTATTAGTGGGTGAATTCTGCTTCACAATTTTGTGAGCCAACATCAAAGGATCAAAAAGCGGCGTCGCTATGAACATTTGGCCGCCACAAGCCAGTTATCCCTGTGGTAACTTTTCTGACACCTCCTGCTTAAAACCCAAAAGGTATGAGAATCGGGAGGCCCCGCTTTCACGGTCTGTATTCATACTGAAAATCAAGATCAAGTGAGCTTTTGCCCGTCTGCTCCAAGTGAAGTTTCTGTCCTCCCTGAGCTCGCCTTAGGATACCTGCGTTACAGTTTGACAGGTGTAACACCCAAGTCAACTCCCCACCTGCCACTGTCCACGGAGCGGATCATGCCCGGCACCAGAAGCGAGAGCCTGCTCGGGGCTCGCCTCCCCGCCGCACCGGGTAAGTGGAAAAAACAGAGTAGATTTGGATTAGGGATGTAGTATTTAAAAAGAGCTAGAACATTATTTTGTTGTGATTAAAAACAAATATTTAAACCATTTATTTATGTAAAAGTCATGATCCTATGTAGGTTTAGGCTTTAAGATTATTTACGTAGCTAAAGTCATGATTGGATCCTATGATTGATGAAGTAAGATGTTTATATAACCTTAATGTTGCACCTGGAGATAATTTTATTGCTTACTGCTGGGTCATTTTATCTAGAACAACAGATAACAAACGCTTTAAAACAACTAAGTATTGGTGCACAAAGTACAGTGTTTGCATCCAAGATGCAGCGGAGCAGAAGCAGTCAGCATAAAAGAAATACTTAAAATACAAAAAATAAAAAAGTACAAGGTCTTTAGACCTGTACTGATATACTTAGTACTGCAGTAACTATACTAGATCTGGACAAACCCCTGCCTGCAGCTGCGAAGTGAAGGACGTGTTGGTTGTTCTTGGAGCGGTGTCTTCTATCTACTGTACATATTTCACATACAAGGACCAGCACTACACGCAGATTCATGGGTTCCCAGTTCTCAGTGGCTTATTTGTATATGGAGGAAGTGGAAAAGAGGGCTATGATATCCTATCCTGGAACAACACCGATCCATTGGCATGTGAATGACAGAAGGAAGTGAAAGCCAAATCTCAGGCCGTACCACAATTCACTGATCTCATTAACTTGATGGGCAAACAGATCAGATTCACCAGGAAGGATAAGAAATATTACAGTCTAGTGTTCTTTGACTGTGAGATTTCACAGTAATGGGGGACATCTGAAAGCTTACGTGCACCGCACACCAATCCATACACATCAGTATTCATGGTTTAATTCTCATCATCCACTGCAGCACAAACTGGGTGTCATCAGGATGGAGAGCCAACACCATCCCCACAGACACAGCGGCCAGGGAAGCAGAAGAGTAATATACTCCAGAGTAACGGAGTAATATAGTACATACGTTTTTAAGTTTTAGTATGTTTGCTGTGAATTATACATCGAGGAAAGCATACAACTTCTAAGTAGATGCCACAGCACAGAAGAGCTGCCTCATCAGTCCAGGACACCAGAGTCACCTACACCTACATGCCAGTGGCCACTCGTTCAGTGATGGGAATGTACACATACTGTACAGGGAGGAACACTGGTTTTGAGTGAGGAGTCAAGAAGGCTATTTATGTGAAATGGGAACAATCATCATTGGCCAACTCTCTGTGAATGGTACTCATCATTACTGAGCCACAGTCACCACAATTTGCATATTAAAAAAAAAACAAAACCTGAGCTTATGGTTCATAGATACACCACCGTGCTGGGTTCAGTCATTATGCAAAATAAGGTTTATGGGGCCGGGGATACCTGGATGAGTTCTGAAACGTTTCTCCCACTGAATCCATATGAATAGAATTAATATTGGTTGACTGTTATTTTCAGCTCTTAGTCTTTCTCTTGAATGTTAGGGAAGGAATCTTTTCAATTTAACATTTGTCTTAAAAAATAACCATGTTTAATACTTGATTGCATTTATAAACCAGTCCTACTCTCCAAGCTTCTTCAGCTTTTTAATATCTTAGTCTGATAAAGCTGTTCGCGGCCACAGGAGATCTTATTATAATTATTTTTTTTGTTTTACACAATCATGAAAATGAGTTCATTTTAAACAAAAAAGGTTAGTTACATACTAATGGAACGGTGGGCTTAGGCTGATTTTCAATCTTCTTCTTTAATCATTTCTTTTTCGACCTCATGTTTCCTAATTAGTGTGACTGCTGGAGGGTCAGGTCTCTCAAATCTCACCCTCTTAAAGCACCAATCTTTGATGTGCTAAGCCCAGCTTCATGTCAGGGACCCTTGTGTCCTACCTGATCCCCACAGGGGTCCTGGATGGACTGCCTCCTTTATGATGGCTGTCTGGCTCGCCATTCAGGTCCTGATGACCTTTCCTGCATTGACACTGCCTCAGGACAGAGAGGGAGGTTCAGGGAAACAAAGGGTGAACAGCTTCCACTAGAATAATCTTTACACATTGAGGAGAAAGCGAGTTTGAGGCACTTAAACTAACATTAAATTACACATTACATAAAAATGCCTTTGTTGCAACCATCTTTAAAAATAGGAACACCTTGGTATGCTTGTACACAGATCAAGTCAGGATCAGTATAATGAATGTAGATTGATATTTCCACCTTAGATAATTAATACTGGTTGATATGACTTTTATGGGAGTTTTATGGGAGTGCCACGTTGATACAAGGGAAGGAAAAGGCAGCAGAGCCCAGAACAGTGACAAGAGTTACGACACTCAATAAGTCCCAGCATGGCACGAGGAGGGTTGCAAAGTAGCTTGCAGATGCACAGCAACTCTGGGTAGGCTAAAGATGAAAAAATAAAAACAGCTAGGCTTATTTTTTCCAGTCTTTGCAAGCAGTTTGTTAGTGGCTCCATATATGTTGATATGTGGTATATATGTTTCCATAAAGTGCTGTGTAGGTCATTCCCTCATTCTTTATGAGTTTGTGATGATTTTTTAAAAAGACTCCAGGCTTTCTGAAGGTCTTCCAAGGTTTTCGTTGGTTATCAGCTGGTATAGGTAGTACGTCCTCTGACAAGACTGCACATTCACAAAAATTCACAATTCACAAAACACTAGAAATTATGTGATAACTGCAGATAACATCTGATGGTCTCTAACAGACATCAGATGTTGACAGCTGAAATAACAGTTTTATAGTATATATCCTCTCAACACTCCGCATACACGGCTTTATAGTTTTACACTCCATCGGTACCATATTTCTGTTTACATCTTTATTAGGGCCACTAAAGTTACATAGTTAGTCAGTGAGTCAAAGAAGGAGGCTGAGGGTGGAGCTAGTTGATATACAGGTGCTATCAAAGTGGATCAAACCATGTGACTGACAGCATTGGGGGGGGGGGGGGGGGAGATTGGTTTTTCTCCACCAAGTTTACTTTTTGTTCTTTTTCTTTCTGTCTTATTTGGGCACTTTTTGTATTACAGCTCAATTTGACCCTTTTGTATTTTTTTAAATGTTATTTTTGATATTTTAACATAAAATACAAAAAAAGTTTCCTGAACCAGAAACGTGTCCCTGTGTGTCATTTCACTTCTTGCAGATGGAACAGCATCAAATCAAAGTAACTGCTGGTCCTGTAACCTTCAGATGTAATATTATCTGTGACTTTGATATGAAACCAACCATTGATTAGTGCTAATTATAAAATCAGTTTATTAAAACAAACAAACAAACAAACAAACAAACAAACAAACAAAGGGCAGAATACATTGTATGAAACCCAATATCAGGAATATATGCAAAATAATCAAAAATATATTGAGACCACCGACTCAACTTCTACGTCACTGAGCTAATAGGGCATAGCTCCAAAATTATTTGCAAAGGAAATGAGCTGATGACATTTTAGCCTTTATTTCCATAATAAACGTCAACTTTTTGAACTGGGGCATGGCAGAAAAAAGAACTGCTGCTCTGAACTTAAAGCAGTTGTTCTGGACACTTGTGGCTGAGCTGGAGCAAAAAAATTATAAATCTAACTTTGAAATCAATTATAAATTTGACAGAGAGCCAGTGAAGAGAAATTAGTGCCGTTTCAGTCATCAGTGGTTGGAACGGAGACCAGACTGATGGACATCCGGCTACAGTGCGTCGCTGAGAGCGAGAGTGTGGAGTTAAAGTTCACTGCTCATGTTTAAGCTTTGGTCTGGTGTAAAGTGAAGATGTACACAGCTCTTGTTTGGGTGCTGTACTAAAAGTAAAATATTTAAAATGCACACCGTCTTGTAGCGATTGTCTGACGTTGCACACTGTACCATAATAAGCCTCCTTCGGATTAAACCGAAACACAAATCACTCTGCGAACAATGAGCAGCATGTTCCAAAATATTTGTCTCTACGAGTGCATATAGTACATGCAGTACATAGAGACTGTCTACATCAAGTGAGCTCTGAAAGAAAAACTGCAAACCAATTACAGTATTAAAAAAAAAAAAAAACAGTCTCTGCTTAGCATCTGAAAGCTAAAATATTCAAAGAAACTAACTCTGCAAACTACCAGCTGGTCCAGTAATACTCAGCACGTGCAACAGCATTTGACTCTTGACATGAAACTGACTATAGATTACAACATTAGAGCTACTTATCTCTGTTCGAGGTTAATGTTTTTTGGTGTGGAATAAAGCAAAGATGCAGACGGCTCTTGTTTGGGTGCTGTACTAAAGTTAAATATTGACAAAAAAAAAAGAAAAAAGAAATAACGCTTTGCTTAAAAAGTCTGACATCACACACTGTACCAAAATACATTTCACTTTGACCTAATAACTCACTACTTCTCTCTTTGTGACACTGGGCAGCATGTTCCATAATATTTGAGTTGTTTCTGTGAATATAGTACACACAGTGCTCCATAGACTGTCTGCATCATGAGATGGCACAGCAAGTACATTATGCAGCTATGAAAGAGCTCAGTCTAAATAAGAAATGGGATTTCTTAGAGATGTGACAGCAGCCCCGTGAGGCTGAGGTTCATTTTAATCCATATTACAAAGACAGGTTGAGTAAATTATCAATGGTGCTTTCAGCAGGATTTGAGGTTTTCCATTTTCCCCCAACAAAACATGCAGTAACAGAAGCCAACACACATTAGGAATGGTGGTTTATTCCCACAAAGACAAGGACTCTTTTATTTTTAAATGATTAAATGTTTTTGTTTATCTTTTTTAACCTTTTGGTTCCCTTTAAAATTCTAGCTTTGGAAGCTTATCAGTAGATTTTTAAAGCACTTTGTGGCTCTTCAGTGATAATCAAAATAAATATTTTGGTTGGGTTTTCTCTTGTTTGTTTGCTCTCCTGTTGTTTTATTTGAAGAAAGAAAAAAAATCAATACCAAAGGTGTTCTGCCAGTTAAATACAGACGCATCATTTAAACAGTTTATCTAAAAATCCTTCCTCATGGTCATCAAATTCATTATGAACGGCCCTCTGTGGACCGTGATCCACTGTATCAGTTTATGAGGCCATCTAATCTCTGTGAAAGTATTTCATTGAGCACAATAACTAAGCGCTGATGTATTTTCTGTGGCCAAACAGACACCGAGCTGTTTGTTTGGCTGTGTCGGACAGTTTATTTAGCGATAACAGCAAAGACAGCTGGCTCTGCTCTTTGTCTCGCTTTCAGTCGCTGTACTTGTGTGACAGAGATCAACAGCATTTACCTTTCAATATGACCACCATGAAACTGATACCAAAAACAACAGGCCAAAACAGAATAACCTGCTATTTTAGGCATAGAAGTCCTATGTATGTGCACAACTATTCCACTCGAAGTTTAAACAATGCTTCATTTACTAATCAATGCCTTACATAGTAGTCGGTAAACAAGGTTTTTTTATTTTATTACCTTAGAACAGTAGGTAATGCTTGCTACGATTGGGGCTGCAGCACTGACCTGATGATGCCAAGTCAGGTTTACATTGCTGTGGATTCAGAAAATCAAACACAAGTATCAAAATAATTTAGGTTTTCCAGCATTTATGACAGTGAATACCGATCCGATAGAATAAGTCACTTTATTTGGCTAAAACCAGATTTGCAACATCTTCAGTTTCATACGCTGCCAGGCTAAAGATCCATCGTAAGGAGCATGTGCAGCTGTGACATAAGCACCGCCTCTCTCCTGTTATTAGCACACGATTTGGGTTTTGTCGTAAAAGTTTTGGAAAAAAAAAAATCCATCAATCCGATCCTACAGATTGAAATACGCAGAAGAAGCGTCAAAGCATGCACATTCAGTCAGAGAGCTGATAACCACCATCATGATGGCCTCTATCTCTCACTAGGATTTGAGATTTTAATCAAGCCAGCTAACAAAGAATTAAGCCTGGATATGTTGAGCTTGCTCTGTAGTACAATCGTCTTGCCAGGTTTATCCTGACAGAAGACAGTGGTAAGTAATCTCAGTAGGACTTTTCTGGTTAAATAAAGTTTAAATAATTGGTCTAGACAGAAGATCCATGTGCCTTACCCTCCATCGAGGCGATTAAAGCACAATGCTCGCTCACATCCAATAAAAAATAAATTACCAAGCCGGTTTAACTGGTTATAAATTACACATCGACTGACGTGCATCGTATCACCTACTCCTTTTAGCTGACGTAGGGTCACCACCACTGCCTCTAGTTTTGTTGTAGTCTGCTTTAAGACGCCAGGTTCAGGCTTTACTCTCCTAGCCTTAGTTTCTCTCCTGAACACTTAGCTGGGTTGTGTAAATCCTCAGGACTTTATGGTGTCCCCCAAAACCCTGCCATCCACTTTCAGACCACACAGACTGCATCCAGCGGCAGTAAAAGAGTCAGGAACATAATGAGTAAAAGCCGCACAATCTCACGGCGGGTCAAGCAGCTCCTCAGTAGTTCCATAAATACAGGTGCGACCTTATTAAGACGCTTTCTCATAGTTTTCTTTTACAACCACTGCCTTCAATTTCCAAATGGGAAATAAACAGGATTAATGTAATGGAAGTAGTTAATATACCAAAGACTTTAATCAAATTTAAGGATGAAAACTGGCAGGAACAAGAACATGTCATCCTGCACTCATTCACATCATAATTATTATTCTGATGAAAAGAAAACAAAGTAACTGCACATTAACTCCACCCAGTTTATTGTCTAAGTTTTCTAACACAAGCCTTTGTACACATTACATGAGTTACATTATGCAAAAAGTTCCAAAAATAATTCAACAAACGCATTTAAAATTGGCTCCATTGGGGCTGCTGGCAGAAACTACATTCTTACAGTTGCACGGCTGCAGCTTTTCCCCCCTCTTGGCTCACCAGTTCTTTTATATAACACGTTATAGCCCAAAGGTACGTGTGTTCAGCGTGAATGTGAAAGCACATTTCTGCTCACAAGCAGGAAAACATACTTTGGTTCTGGATTCCAGCTGGCATCAGCTTTTATTTAAAAAAAATAAAGGAGTGAAGCCAAAATGCACGCTAAACTTCGATGACTCCAACAAATCTTTGTTGGAAAAAGGTTTTTGGATTATGTTGAATTTAAGACACCACAAAATACATTTGACATTTAATGTCAAAGCCTAAAGTACAGCAGCATTCCCATCTGACATGTGACAAGTGATTTATGTGATGTGTTCACAATCGCTGCTGCCAGGTTGAAACTGAAAGCATTCGCACCGACGGTGAAACGCAGATATTTGAGTTCACGGTGGTCAGCTGTGCCTCATCTGATAGATGAAGAGCATCTGTGTGAACGTGTGAGTAAACCCAGTTTGTCATTTAAATAATCAAACTCCACAATGTCTCGCACTGTAATCCTTTCATGTGTTGAATTTAGGTCAGTAAACGTGGTGGCTCGTGCCATCGAGGGAAGAAAATTTACTAAAGTCAAACAAACTGTGACTGAATGGGGGTTTGGACTTTTAGCAGCAGCACTTGTTTAAAGTGGGCTATAAAGCCTATTTTCAGCTTCTTTTTTTTTTTTAATTTGGGACTCTAATAGAGTTTATCTTACATTAGGCTTTGTTGTAGCCTTTTAGTTAATCCTCTATCTGAATCAAGCCCCTTAAGCCCGTTTCCCTTTAATAAGCCAAGTTTTTCTGATTGTGAATCTCTCACACATAGTCAGTTGAACAGTATGGTTGGAGCTTATGTGCTCACAGTCTGAGCTGTGTGTCTGATGTGACCATATTAAGGATTATGACATACAGAGCCAAGAGTAAGCAAATCAAAAGTCTACTCCACTATTTATGGTGGCGCTCCAATTTCAGGACACTTGACTGGCACTGTGAGCAAGTTGACATTCAACGTCTTTAATAGAGGATATTTTGGGAAGTTAATGAACCAATCATCACCTGCCTACAGTTTCTAATCACATCACACACAGATATTTCCAACATGGATTTGCATGTGGCTTCACGGCTCAGAGCAATGGTGATGGAGTTCTTCCTCCATCTCAAAATAGGCCTCTGTGGGGGCACACCAAGGTTTTCCCATGACCCATGAGAGATGTAATCTCTCTAGGGTCTCCATCCTGTAGGACGTGCCCAAAACAATAATTGTGCTAAAATGCTGGCGACTTTTCTTTGCCCCTGGCCAAAGTCTCATTGGGGTGGCGAGAGTTTCTTATTTACAGGAAAAACCATGACATCTATTCTGTTATTAAACCTGCTGACTAATTCAGCAGTCTGGATCCATCCATCCATCCTTTTACCCCTTTTCCAACTGGAATTTTGCAAACATGTCCGTCTTACTGTCTGGATACTGAATATCTCTGGGCCCTACGCCACCAATAAAACTCACAACAATGATCTTTTTAAAGGTGGAATGTGTATTATTAGAAAACAGCATGTAAAAACATGCGCTCGGCCCTTTAAGACAGAAAAAAACATTCAGGTTTGGCATTCCAAGATTAGAAAAGGGGAAAGCACTGTGCCGTCTGTCAGAGTGATAATGGCACCGTTGCATGTTTATCAATGCACCGGTCATATCTGTTTAGCCGAGCGCGTCCTGTTCATTCAGCGTTGCCATGCTCTTCAGACTGGTCTGGATCTTTTATCTACTTAGTAAAACACCTCATATCAATGTTCCTGCTGCTGTAATGCAGACATCCGCACAAGTCAGTGTAAATTTCCCCATCACGCTCACTGCACTGCGAACTGGCTGTGTTTTTGCGTGCTGCGAATGAGGGTGCAGGACAGATCGCTTTCTACACTCCCTTAGTCTGTTGACCTGTTATCTGCCTCAGGAAGTACAATGTGAGGACGGCAGCAGCATGACGAAACGGCAGCCTTTGTAAGTGGAAGTGAAAAACATGAGATGATTTATCTTGGCAGCTTGTTTGTTTTTCTTAATAAGGCATTTAAGGGACACAGAGGAGGAAAAAAAATTAAATGTCCCTTTTGTAGGATTGAAGCATTTTTAATAAAAGAATCAAAAGCGACTGCTGGGAGGAATGCCGCAGGACACCAGCGTCTCGCCTCACCTGAGTGACTTGTGTTGTTTTTAGAGTGGTTGGAAAGGAAAGGTGAGTGATGGTGCGACAGTTTGGGATGCAGAAGCAGGCTGGTGCTAAAGTGGAGGAGATAATCCCCTCGGTGTCACCGTAACTCTTTGTATCTGTCAGCGTTTTGGCTGTTTGCCAAACAGACGGTTTAACATCAGTCTATATCAGCCCGATAACCAGACAAATTCCTTTTCGTTTATGCAAGTTCATTTAGCTTCTGATCTTTCTTCGTGCTATCCAGTCTCTTTTGTTGTGCTTTCTCCTAACCAAGTGGCTATGAGTGACGTAGCTAGTCTACTGCCATCAGTTTCAGCTGCAGTTTTTACTCTGTGCAGTCCTGTGAAAAATCAAGTACACCCTTATTTCTTTCATAAGAATTAAGAGGGTAGGAAGCAGCCAATCAAATACATCCCATTATAAGATAATCAGCAAGTGGGACCACCTTGGAAAAAAGAAAAAAAAGTTTGGCGCAAAAAGCTAAATTTATCTTGGCGTCTTGTCTGGTGCAACATTCTTTCCAAGTATGAACATTCCAGCAAATTTACCAAAAGATCTGATCGTGCAATGCTCAGAGAAACTGGAAAACAAAGAACAAAGGCTACATCTCAGACCTCAGTTAATATGTTGAAGTGAATGACAGTACCAAGTATGGCAAACTGAACGATAAACAAAACATTGCAGCGCAGCTTAGATTTGCAAAGTTGCATTTGAACAAACCACAAGACGGTGGTGGAGGAGTCAAGATTTGGGCTCCACATGACGTGGAAATCGTGCAGTCACTGAGTTGACCATGAATTCTTTTCTTATAACAAAGTCTTACAGAGTCAAACTTGAGGCCATCTGCGTGATAGATGACATTTGGCTAAAACTGGGTCATGCAACAGGACAATAATCTCAAGCACATCAGCAAATCTACAGCAGAATGGCATAGAAAGAAAGAAATCAAGGCGTTGCAAAGTCCAGCCCTCAACCCGACTGATATGCTGCTGTGGGACCTTAACAGAGTTGTGCATAAACTTCAATGAACTGGAGCAACATTGTAAAGAAGAGTGGGCCAAAATTCTTCCACTGTGACGTAAGAGACTGATAAAGTCATCCAGAAAATGATTACTTAAAGTTATTGCTGCTAAAGGTGGTGCTACAAGCTGCTGAATCACGGGATGTACTTAGCTTTTATAAGACTGCTGAGAGCTGTGTGAAATGTTTCACTTTCACCTAGTACTTAGAAGTGGATATTATGTGATTCTGTAGTGCTGAAATAACAGAATTATCACCGCCACCAACTCTCTGGCTTAATGGAGGTCTACTGTTAAGCTGCCAGCTTTACTTTTGCTTTGGTTTATTCTTATCTTGCAGCATTGCTCTGCAGCACAAAGCCACTTGGAGACGTAAACAGTAAACTGCTCAGTACCAAACAGGAGGCAGCACAGTTTTAAATGACCTGGTGTACCAATATTGGCCTTTAGGCTGCAACGGGAAACCAGAGTGCCTGGCAAAGGGAGGCACGTTTAAAAATAATGCAACATAAACACACTTTGGGTATATTTAATTGTAATATTTACTCTTCTTTTAGCTCTGAGAAGTAGCCAGCCCTTTAGCTCAACATGCTCCATTGTGATCGTCAATCAGTCTCCAGCTTTGTGCCTTAGCCATTTGTGCAGGTAGCTTAATGAGCAGCTGTCTGCCACTGGAAGAAAAAGCAGTGAAATTCCTGGGCCATAAAACAAAAACAAAGAGATGTAAGGAGTTAAATGCTCTGCAGAACCAAGAGGACCTAAATAGTCAAAAGCTAATTCCATCAAGGTTCATTTCACATTATGCATAGTAAATGATTTATCATTTACATATAAAATATTGGTTAGAGAAGCCTTACAAGGATTTTTTTTACACATTACACATTAACCCGTGTCATGTTTGCAACACGTGTGCCCCGCTGATGTGTTCTTATAGTGGCAGTCATTGCAATAAAGTAACTAAGTGTATCAGGCTTTACTTTGCATAGACCACACCCATGAGTGGGATACATTTTTTATTTATGACATCTATGAAGAAGAGGATACTAAAGTCAGATTAGAAAACCTTGTTGGGAAAACAATTCTTCTCATTTCTGTTATTTACAAGCTGGAAAGAGTTGGATTTCCTACACACAGGAAGCAAGCTGAGCCCATTTCTCAGACTCAAACCATTGTGCTGGATGATTGTTGGTCACTGAACCTGAAATGAGTAAGCTGTCCTGAAAAGCCAGAGGAAGACAAGAGTCAGGGACAAAAGGCTGAAAGAAACAGAGGAATGAGGAGAAGATGACAAAAAAAAAAAAAGACGTGCAGAAAGGTTAAAGTGCAAAGCCCCAGCATGGGGTGAAGCAGAGCTGCAGCAGGCTGTTACATTACCAAACGTTTCCTCTTAACATCGCACAACATCTGCACCTAACAATGATCGAACTTACACTGAGTGCGCTGTTCCTGTGTGGTGTCACACTCCCTAATTTGCCGGATTACTTTCTACCCGGATGCGGTAGATCATGGACTCGAATCCAATTATCATTTCAACACATTTTACTCTGCTGATGTTATCAGCAGAGTTACTTCCTTACCGTAAACCAGGATGAGGGACCGCCTCCTCTGATGAATGCCAAAAATACCTGGAAACCACCAGTCACTGCCGCTGTCTGCCTCTCGGATGGTGAGAAGATAGCGACAATGAATACCGTCAGTATCAGATGAAGCTGTTACTCCGAATTATGCCTCAATCCAAACATGTCTGCAGAAAGCAAAACTTAAAATAGACAGAAGCAACAAACTGTCATTTCTGTGACACAGTCATCGCAGCAAACTGCACCTCTTATGATGTGATCAGAGTTATTACAGTGTTATATTTTCTAATTATGTTTTAATTTTTATTTGCTTTGATTTTTTTTACTTTTTATATTAGTTTCGTTTCAAGTTTGCTAAATTCAGTTTAGTTTTTATTGCTTGAAGATATTTTTAGCTTTAGCTATTATTAGTTTCAGCATTTTGTTCTGCAGACGCACGTTAAGAGTCAACTTTAGGGAAAATCACAGTAGATATCTTTTGAAAGCAGCTGACTCACATAAACATGCCCATGAACGCCTCATCAGCTATATTCCAATACCAGACTGACAACTACCACATTTTTAACCTATTAAAATTTCCCTCTATATAAGTTGTATTTTAGTTAAGTAATTAACTTTTCTTAAAACTCTAGTTTGTATATTTATTTTAATTAATTAAAATGTTTTTTCCCCACATGTACTTTTTATTTTGTAGTTTAGACCCAGACTCAGATCCAGCTTTATTGTCATTCAACCATTGACATGATATGAAAGGCCTCAGTATTGCAGCGTGCTACCAAACAACAGGTAAAACAGCAGAAATAACTGTAATCAATACAAAAATAAATATAAAAACTAAGTACTAGAATATAAATAACGGACCTTAATAAATGTACAGTTACCCATAATCATCTTAAATCTAACATTTACCATATTTACTATATATATTTCTGAAATTTGGAACTAATCCAGTCATTGCACATATCTGTATTCACCGAGCGCCATCTCTTCCAGCTCATTTAATTCGGTGAATAGAAGCTGATGCATCCCTCTATTCAAAGTAGTTCACCTGTAGATAGTGAAAAGATCTCTGTTGGCACTGTTCACATGTTTATTAGTTACCAGAATCCTGTATGGAAGTTCTACAGAAGTCCTGATTTAATTTGCCCTTTTCATGTGGGAAAACTGTGATGAAACATCATATTCCTTCTGCATATTAGTCTCTTTTGTAAAAGAGATTAGGTTTTGCATGTACGTGAGAGTATACTACTCTACATTTTCCTTGCACTACTAATGCTGCCTGCATCTTTCCAGAGTTTACAGAAGTAGATTGTCTACCAGCTAAATCACATTAAACGCTTTCTTTTTCTCTTTTTTTAATGTTTTTTTTAATGTTTTTTTGCACTGAAATTAATCATAAGAAATTGAGCAATGTCTAGTAACCAGATAAATAAGTGCAAAGATGTGTGGTAGTGCCAACCCCTCTACAGAAGCCAAAGCCTCACCACACGGTGAGTTAAAGTATGAAAACAGCCAATCAAAACTAAACTTATTGAAGATCACAAACATGACTCAAACCAGAAAGAGAACCTCAGTGATCAGATGATTGTCTATGAGCACTTGGAGACAGTGGGGAGAAAGAACTCCTTCTTAACAGATGGAGACTTGGTTAATTGGACTCTATGTTAATTCAGTCCTGACTCAAATAAGCTAAACTGACTCTCAGTGATAACAGACAGAACCTTTAAACTGGACGTCGCCACCTGCAGCAGCGGTGCACCTGTTGCCAGCCAGAGAGCTTTGCTTTATACTGAAAAGTTTTCTGGCACAAGAAAAACGGTCTGAAAAGCTCGGCCAGCTTTGATGATGTTTTCCCTGACAGCTTCTCTCTTTTACTCTCACTCTAGCCACATAACACAAATATGTTGTGAAGCCTTTATTGGACGTAACCGCAACAAAATGTGTTGATGTCAGCACGATGAATGTGAGAGGCTGAGCTCACTTTGAGAGCACAAAAAGGAGAAACAAGTATAAATGACAGCAGTATGTCGAAAAGAAACTCACATTTAAATTAAGTTTAGTCCTGTTTTGTACTGAAAACAGTACTGAAGCCAAAGTTCTGTATCATCTCAGAACTGGGGGAAATTGAATCAGTGCATGCCGAGGAGGGAGATCGGGCTGAACCAGGTTCAGGAAGGGGCTGGTATGACTGGTTAGTGGGCAAAGTAAAAGAAAAGGCATGAAAGAGGAGTGTAGAGAGATCATAGACAACAAGCAACAGAGATATGATTGTTTAGTCAGAGTTGGATAAAAACCTGCATTTTAAAAAAACAGATCCTTGTCTGATTCTTCATGGGTTCACGTTATAATAATACACAAACAGGAAGACATACAGGCTTAAAAGATATTTTCGCCCAGCCAGCGTCATTAAGTCTGTGTGGTGTTATTGTTGGAGGACAGAAAACATCAGCACGTCCCTGTTCACACCTGCTAACAGAGTTTCTAGCTCAAAATGACTCAATTTTTTAATTTCTATGCAGGCAGATCCACAAAAACAGCGTTATCCACATTCTTGATCTGATGCTGGTGTCAGCGGCAGCTCCCCCTCCTCCGCCTTCCTCATTGCTCTCACTTGGGTAACACGTTTTGAGAAAGCCTGGTTAAGCATGAAATATTTTGGCAAAGCGCTGGTGGCACCACCTGTTTGTAACTCTAATTCCTGACCCGTCCCTCTGTGGTCCCCGGCAACAACAGCCCGGATCGGGCTCTGTGATCCCCCCAGGGTCACAGAGTTCAGGTCCCTGGTGGGCTGATTAAAGCCCTCAAAGATGCAGCGGAAACAACAGCTACACAAACACATGCTATAAACTTTATAGTTTTTCCCTCCCTGGCTACACTATGAAATATTTTCTCGTGTTGCTATGGCTAAACAGAAAAGCTGATGGCATGCAGCGCGTCTGAGGTCACCCAGTCATCTTAAATAAGAGGAAACAGCCCTCTCCTGTCACGCTAATCCCAAAGCCATGAGCCTGCAGCACCCTGCGCTGCCTGACAGTTACACACCTCAAAACAGTCCTTACTGCTCCATTACCTCGCTGCCACGGGTGTCGATAGACAGCTTCTTACTGGTTAATCCTGAGGCTCTGAGTGGGTTTGGCGTGATGAGGGAGAAAAAGAGTGGAGGACAGAGTGGGGGAGGTTCAGGGTGAAAGATGTTTGAGGCACCAGTGATGCCCACGGGGAGAAAGGATGACACCTCTAATCTCGTAACATGTTTTACCCGTGTACATGACTCCTACAATAATAATTACGCAATAATATCCTTAATTTGTTAATCACATTGAAGAACAGATGCACAATCTGTGATCCAGGAAGGACTTTCGTGACATTTTATCACTATCCCGCAGCACCAAATGCACATTAATCCACAGCTGAAAATAGTCCTGCTTAAGTAACAGTGCCCAGCTGTTTCAAGAGAATCGTGAACCGATAATAATTCTATGTTTATGATTAAATAATAATAAAAATTAAAAACTTTTATTGGTGAGAATGTGGACACATTTTAGTCATAGCTGAAAAGCATTATGGATAGCAAGGATAATATCTAATCAGACTGATAAGAAGAGCTGCTAATGTCTGTGACCCTTTGTTTTAGTCTTCAGAAGGAACCAATGAGCTTCAGGCTGAGTGAGACTAATTTGAAGTCTTTTTGTGAGATTTGCTGAGAAAACAAACAAACAAAAAATATATAAGTAACCTGGGTGCTAGTATAGCTCAACAGGATAGGCAAGCAACACATTTTGTGCAAAGGTAATGCTTCACTACGCGTCATCCCCCACACTCTTCCTGTCTTCTCTCTGCTGTCTTATCCCACAATAATATCAACAGCTGTTCAGCTTCTGGTCCAAAATTAAGTCTTCAGTAAGAGCTTCCAAAGGATGGATACGCCTTGAGCCAACTAGAAAGAATGGTTCAGGACAGAAATCTCTGGAGATCTAGCTTTAGCGGCCCATACCCTGGAAGGGGTGACGGGCAGTGGTAGTAGTAGTAGTATTAGTCGTATTAGGAAACTCTAACATTTAACTGTAGGATTCCCCAACAAACATACGACTCGCTATGAGTGAGCACTTTTGTGACAGTGGGAAGAAAAACTCCCTTCTAACAGGAAGAAACCTCCAGCAGAACCAGGCTCAGGGAGGGGCGGGGCCATCTGCCGTGAGCAGTTGGGGGTGAGGGGATAAAGACAGGACAAAGACCATGTCCACACCAATATGTTTTCGTTTGAAAACGCATCCTTTTCTCTGCGTTTTGGCCTTTCGTCCACACTGAGACGGCGTTTTCGGTCAAGGGAAACAGAGCTTTTTGAAAACGCTCTCCAAATTGGATAAATTTGAAAATGCAGTTTTTGCGTCGCAGTGTGGACTACGAAAACGAAGACACATTTTAGTCATATGATGCAGTCATGTGACCAATTCAACTAAGACGGCGGACAGCATTTTACAGCAGTTGTTTTGTTTGCTCTCAATATCGACAGCCGTATTAAAGATTAATATCAGTTTGTAGATCCTCCAGATAGTTCCAGATGAAACTCGGTGCTTTTCCTCGACATTTTGTTTCAAAGAGCCGGAAAGTAAATAAACAGCAGATGGAAATGACGCAGGTCGAATCGTCTTACGTTTTACGCAAGTACAGAAACATAAGCGCTTTCAGTGTGGATGAAAACGATTGAAAACGTGTGTGGAAGCAGAGCGCCGTTTTCAAATTTATCCGGATTAGTGTAGACGTAGCCAAAGATATGTTCGGGGTGAACATGGGTAATTACACTGCTTTTTTTTTTTTTTTAAATTACACAGTTTCGTTTCTTATGGTAACAGCTGATTACTGAAAGTTTTAAGAATAAGATATTCCTGAACGTGAGAAACGCTTTGTTATCAGATGATCAAAATTATGATTAAGCTCTCTCGCATAAAAAGCCACCTATTCATTTGATACCCAGTCTCGGTGACAGGAAATCCCCAAACAAGTCCAAGCCAAACACAGACTTTTGATCAGAGCAGAAATAAAGAACTAAAGTCAACCTTTGCAAAGTCTACCTCCCATTTCTCAGCCGGGAAATGTTGACAGAACAAGAGGAAGAGAAAAGGGAGGAGGAGAGAGATGGCATTGAACTACAGGAACTTTGACTGAAATGCCCGACAATGCCTGGCCTACTGACTGGAACTTAAGCAGTCACACAAGCAGACCGGCTGTGAGGACGGAAAGGTCGATAAACAACTCATGACTCCACTTCATGCAGCTTGTGCGGTCTGTCCACTGCAGGTGGCACTTGGTGTCATTCATTCACCACCAAACTGTGTACAGCACCCCCTTCAGCAGCCTGCCACCTCTCTCAGCATCATCCCGACGCACCCAGGGTTTGTTTGTTCACTGGTGTGTTGCAGACCTTCCCACAGGTCTGGAAAATCTCCACGAACTGCAGAGTTCAGGTCGAGTGAAATCAGCTTAAAAACTTGAATGGAGTCGCTTGATGACTCTCGTACGCTTCAGGAAGATTTTTCACATAGCGGCTCAACATAATGAGCAATCTGTTTTCCATATTTTAAAGAATCCACTTCACTTCAAATGGCATCTGGGGCTGCTGAACATAACACAGTGCTGAACAAGTCAGCCTGATTACAACTGTGCTTTTTCAGACATGCTAGGAGAGCACAGGTACGGCAGATGGGGACTGAAATTACCAAGAAGTCGAGACTTGCGTGATATCAGGGCACCATAGTCTCCTTAGGGAAGCTTACATGTACAGTTAGCATGTTTGAAGGCACCTGCTAAAGATTTTAGCAAACAAAATTCCTCACATTCATGTCCTGTGTGCTCAGCAGTGACCCCTCAGTTCAGACACCAGCATTCCCAAGGTGCTGGGAGAAGGAATGATAATTTCTTTCCAGCTTCACTAATGCAACAAGCCACAGCTTTCGTCCTGCACACATTCCTCTCACACATGGAGCAGATTAACGAAGGCATGACAGCTGATCTGAGCGCTGTGAACATCTCCGGCTGCAAGCGGCAGATTCTGTGATGGAAAGACATTCAATCAACCAAATAATTGCACACAACTGACTTTGATCAGCACCACGGAGAGACAAATGATCTGGTAGATGGTACAGTTACTTCAGAACAGACAGAGCGTGAGTCTGAACACGACACAGCTGGCTGCAACTTTATTGTGTGGTGTTTGTTCTCGCTGTGACCACAAGTTTTCCCTCAAAAAGAACAAAGAATGGAAAGTGAAAATGTCAGATTTCTTTTAGGTTCAGCTGACAACAAGAACTAAGATTTTTTTTAGTAAATTGCTCCTCAGAAACAAACTACTAAAAGAAAAGATAAATCACACAAGTCAACAATTCTAAAAGTCACTAAAAGTTCTGAAAGTTTAGTCTATTCACTGCCTACATATTACAGTATATAAAATCCACCGTTTATGTAAAAATGATTGGCTCAGACAGAAGCAGTGCTTATACCTGATTTACATTCTTGTCATTGAAGCCACCCCCCAATTAAAATGACTGTGGCTAGCATTAGCGGCTACAGTGTACTTGCAAGTTAACGTCCACACAAATGTGCAAATGTGGCTTTCCACTACTGAAACCCAGGTTAATCATGTATGGTGCACTTTTAGCAACCTTTTAGGTTCAACAGTTACCTGCTGTTACACATTATTATATAACTACTAGCTAGCGTTTCAGATGCTAAATAGCAAGAGCGGCATTTAAACACATGGCCTAGAATTCCTGTACTTCTTTGTTGAGAGCAGGCAGCAAATGCGATAGAGGCAACAAGAGATAGAGGCAATAAGAGATAGAGGCAACATGTCAAACAGCAAAACAAAACAGGATTACAGGATTACCGGCTGAGAAAGTTGCATAGTGATGTAGGTTGCAGAAATGCTCATTCCTTATATTAAACCTGGATCGGTTTGAAAACAACAACAACAACATTGCGTGTGAGCACAGGCCCTAATGGACAGAACTAACATCACCTAAAGTTGTTATCATACATCACTTCACAACCCACTCCTTGCGCTGATTTCAACGAGATATTTTCAAGCACGAACATTTTACATAAGATAGCTTCAAACATAGACAACATGAGGAAAAAGGCAAACTGAAATGAGTTCAATGCTTATTTTTAGAATTTCTTCCACCAATAAGGGACCTGTCACAAAGGTCAGAGCATTTTAATGTAGCGCCTGTAGGCATCAGAATATAGAGCTGGTCATAAATAATATTCAGAACTATGAGAAATAAATTCATATCAGTTTGTTTTATCAGTGGATGCGTTTCTGAAACAGTGACGTCTGTGTGGACTATTTTCTGTAAAGATTGCGTGAATTCACCTGATCTACAAACAGAAACAATAATTCCACTGATATCATTGAGATTACATTAATATTAAATCATGCATTTAAGCAGTCTCACTGAGATCACGTGACAGCTGTATATAGAAACATATGGAAGATATACTGTATCCTACCAAAGACATGCCACCAAACATCAGGTTCATCATTTTTGCCGTAATAATAAGTCCATGTATTTTCTACCACTACGGAGAGAAAAAAATCAAGGGACACAATTTTTCCTGCTTAAAGGAACTTCATGAGGCTTTAGCCACATGCAATGGAAAGTTCCCCGTTGCAATGCCATAAAAAAATAAATATTTTTGAGAGTACTGTCAATTTAGGCTGCAGTAACCAAAGAATAAAGCTCTATTGCTTTACACATCCACAGAACTAACCAGAAGATGCATCCATTTCTTTTAAATAAAGTCCCATTGTCTTTAGCGTATGCATGAACCAGTCATTCTTGCTTCTGTGGCTAGTCATCCCCCAAAGGGTGATTCTTAGCCAAAAAACCCACTGCCATACATTTTGTGACTATAAAGATTCGCCTTCAGGAGAGAGCGTAATTATGGTCTTCAGCAGAGTAACATTAGGGAGTGCTTGTGAGGTGTTTGTAGTCTTGATGTTGCTAGGCTAGCAGGTGTGTTTATAGTAGTAATAAGCACTAAAAGTGTTTGGCTTGCTCCGGTTAATTTGCAGGAGTAACATGTTGTGCTTCCACAAAGGAAATAAATTCATGACAAGTGAAAACAAGTTTTGAGCTTCTCACAACATCTTTGCAGCAGAAATGAACCGGGGAGAAAATCCAAATTAATCAAATCAAACAGCCGCGAACTGCAGCTGTCACAGATGATGAGCTCAAAGTCGGTTTAAGTCAGAGGAATGAGAGGAGCTCCTGCAGATGGCTGGTGGCTAAAAAACACTGAGAAAGTGACCTGCGGGTGTTCATCAAGCAGTCATTTCAGTAAGTAGTTAAATTCTGATTAACCGTCAAAGAGAACAACATCAAATTTACACCCAAGAGTCACCACAGCACCCGAGACTTTCAGACAGATAACCCAGATTCATATCTATCACAATTTAATAACTCTGTGGTTTAGCAGTGATGAGTGTGGTGAAAGAAAGTTGATGAACTTGATTGGCATGACATCAGTGTCTTATTTTGTTTGTTTAAAAGGAGACCTGTTATGCAGCAGATTTGCAATCACTGATTCATAGTTCAAGATAAACCTTATCTTAGTGCGCCTCCGCAGAGCCCCACAAATCATTCAGCGGTGGGACACGGAGCAGCTTGGAGCGTTTTTATTGTTAACAACAAAAAACTGGTATGTGAGACCTTCTGAATGTTAGAACGCTAAAAACTACTATTTTAAGACAAATGTTTTCTGATTGGCTGCCCCTCACAAAAAGGCTGTTTGTAGAACAGGTAGTGTAGCATCTTTGTTTACATCCATGTGGCAGGGATGTCACATCTCATTTTACATCGAGGGCCACATACAGTAACACACTGATCTTAACTGGGCTGGACGAGTGAAACTTCACTTTCTGTCAGCATAAGCACATTTAATAACACATTTAATCCTCGAGATATCTCCACGCAAGATAAAGAAGTGCAATTTCAACATCGCATCTCAGTTTTTCTGCATCATAAATGTTTAAATTACAGAAAAAGGCCTGGTAGCTCACTGCCCAGACTGTCCTACGTTTATAAAAATAACGTTTTTGTTGATTGATGAAAACTTTCTTCTAACCAAAATGTCCTTAGTAGACAGTGAAAAACAGTAACTTGTCATTTAACTGTTTATCTATTACTTAACCACTTTGGTGAAGGTCTTTATCAGCAGGAAAAGCTATAAAACTTACAGTTAAGTTAAAAAAATGCATGCCCTCCTTCATATTTAGTTATCCTGTGGGCCGGATTGGAGTCTTTGCCAGGCCGATTCTGGCCCGTGGACTTTATGTTTAAAAAAGTCACAAAAAGTGGCTGCATTTCCTGATAATGGATTGCTACTTATACAGTGCTTTTCTACTTCCTGAGTCACAGCCACCAAAAAATAAAGGAAAAGTGCTTCTGTGTTGATGTTTGAACCTGTTCTGAAACCTGTGGAGGTAAGTCACTGTCTTTTAGGGCACTATGTTTACATAAATATGTCTATATAGACATTTTAACTAATTATAGACAATTACAGCACATTATTCAAGCCTCTGAACTCCAATTGTTTAAATTCGATTTTTGAAAATTAGCCTGGTAATGCTGTCACTGTGTCTAAAATGCTGTTTTTTACAGACTTTGTCGTAAACTTCACAAAATATTATGATTTTAGGAAATGTTGCTGAGCGTTTGGTTCACCTATTTGTTTAGGGTTGGCGTATCTGTGTGTAGCTGCAGGAGGTCTCTGCTCAGCGTCGCGGCGAGAACAGAGAGGCCCCACCTGGAAGTACTTCACTGGGGTCAAAGGTCAATACTATTGAACCTGAGTGACAACATCTATGAGTAAACAGAAAACACTGAGTGAAATGAGAGAAAGGTTCACAGGAACAAAGGAAAATGTCTTCTCGTGTCACATGAGACTGTCACTGTTTCTAAAATGCTGTTTTTACACACTTTGTCGTAAACTTCACAAAATATTATGATTTTAGGAAAAGTTGCTTTAATTAAGTTTTCCTGAAAAAAGGGAAGAAATGCATATTTTTATTTAATTTGATCTTTTAAAGGTCAACTGTTCATATCTGAAAGGGGAATGGGCACAGCTCTAATTACAAAAATAAACTGGTTTATCAAAAGTAGTCAAATATAACAATTTTCCATTACTTGATTAAAGCAAAAATAAAAGATTTGCTTCTTTGATGGTCTTAAATGTGACACATATAAAGTGACCGTAGCACTGCATCACTAAAGCGGAAACCGTTCAGTGAGCTGCATTTTTCAGACACAGCTGTGAGACGTCTTTTAGAGCGGTGGCCCGCAGGTTGTGGAATGCTCTCCCTCCATCATTACGTTAGATTTGTGCTGAACGTTTGACTGTGCTGGGTTTTTTTTTTTTAATGTATATCTGTTTTTATATTACTGTGAAGCACTTTGTGGTTTTTATCCTGTGAAGACTGCTATGTATATATTTTTGCAGGCAGTTAGTAAAGATGGCAGACACTGCCAACACTGATTGGCTGTTTGTGCAAAGTCCGTGTCTTTAACTGTCGTTTCCAGTGTTGCGTCACAAATGTCTTTTATATTTCCCACTATGTTCACTCATAGACACTCAGCAGTATTTACTTCCTCTTAGCGTAAGCATCACATTTCCTATATGAATATCCTCCTTAAATTGCGTGAACCAGTTGCCATTCACTCCCCTAACACCGGTTTTGAGTTATATAAATTCGGGAACTGCATATCCCATAGTAATAGCTTCCTAGGCTAACACTGGGATCATTTAACTTTCCCATTTAAAGAATGTCACACACAAAGGCCGATTGATGCATCTTTCTTTGTGTGTGTTAACTTGTAACAATCGAGAAATCAATTATAAGCCAAACGTCTTTTTTCGTCTTTGTAGCTTTTCCCTTTGTGTTACCGAATTGTTTCACACAATGATGGGAAGCATTAAAGGCTTTAATATCAGGAGGGGCATCTCTCCTGACATTGTTTATCATGTGCGCACGGAGCAGAAAACTGACAGCTACAGGAAGGCCTCCGCCAGCAGAGAAGAATAGGTGTCATTTTGTTTAGCAGCTCTGCTGGAGGATGCCCCTAACCCAATATTAGAAAGTCCCCGATTAACCCACAACAATGCCAGCTATGCCAAACTAATATGAAGCCTGATTAAGCTCAGGAAAGCCCCGTCGGGCTGGAAACAACAATATCAACAACAGCGCTTGTTCCCGCAGACCGAGTCCTTCGTTCTCATTGTCTGCTGGTGGTGATAAGACACATTTCAAGAAGCCGCACTCCGCTGTGTTTTTATTCTCTCCAAAGAAAGACAACGCGACAGATAAAACAGCTTTTTACTGTGCACGAAGGAGGTCATGAGACTTTTTCAACTAGTTGGGGAAAAAAAACCTTGAAAACACGAGCACGAGGAGCACTTTGACCCACAAAGAACAAGAGTCCATATTCGACCAAGGTCACCGAATCATCTCGGAGAGTATTTAGTCTATTCAGCGATGGCTCCTCATAACATCCACAGGGGGTTCAAGTCTTCGTGTCTCTGCTTATCGAAGCATGCCAGACATTCCCTGCGCTGTGTGTGAACGTACGCTTGGATGTGTTTGTGTGTGCATGCTCTGACCTGAGCACAGACATGAACATAACATGTGAATTCACCTCCTCAAAATTCCAAACACTTGTAGCTACCACGAGCCAAAACAAGGGGATGGTTTCCTGTTTTGTTCTCGGCCCTTTTGAAAGGAGAGACTCCCACCTTTCCACCGCTCACCCAAAAAAAAAAAAAAAAAAAAAAATATCCTCCCTCGAACACACAAAGCACATGCACACACTTCACTCCTTGGTCTCATAAGCAAAGGATGGAAAGTCTGGAAAGGAAAGCTGAAAAGCTTTCAAAGTCTCCATCAGTAAGTAGTTTTCCATTTCAGATGGTGCTCATGTGGAGCGATTTCATTTGCAGCTTTTGTGTCTTATCTCGCTCACAAAAAAAAGCTACGTAACCATCTGTGAACTACCTGTTCCACAAATACGCAGCACAGCTTCCTGTTGTTCACTCCAAGATCAAGTGCTACTACCCACAATGAGTGTGTTTACATGAACATGAATGCGCTGTTTCTGAGGCTTATCCAATTTTTGATCATATTCAGGATATTACACCTCCATGGGGCACAGAAAATGCCTGTGTACACACTAAACATTAGTCTCCGTGTTACTGATTAGTGCATTTTGTTTGTGCGTGCAGCCATAACTATACAAACACAAACTGTGAATTTTAGAATGGGGAATGTGACATTCCTGGAAAAGTCACTGGCTTCAGCCCTGGCTAGTAGTAAATAATTTCCCCCAGGGATCAATAAAGTATTCTGATTCTGATTCTGATTCTTTAAACAGGAGAAAAAAAAAACCTAACTGGTGGACTGGACGATACTAAATGTTCTCCAAACCAGTTATTACTGCACTCAAGAGCCCTCTGAAACCATTAATCACATCCTTTGTGATCAAGTCATATTTTAATTCCTGCTAAAATGTGCAGGACTTTGAGCTATATGCGTGTTGGATACACACGATGTCAGGTTAATTTGCAGAGTATTAATAATGTTATCAGTGCAGGTAAACGTCCACACCCCTGTGCAGAATGTGATTACCCATTGCTCCAGTACAGCTTACTCTGACCGCGCCTTCATGCGCTCACTTTCTTCAGAACCAGTCTGATTCATGTGGTATCAGTAATACTTTCACCTTCCATGTTACAACTTCCTGATAGATAAAAAGGGAAGGAAAGAGAGAGAGGGCGCAAGGGGCGCTGAGGGTGTGGCTTCATAGACCGAACCATTTGAGTCTAAGAGGTATTTTTTGTTGTGGCAGATGGATGATCTCCCTGAGCCTTCTTCCTTTCAAAATGGAGTTTTTCCTCTCCACTGTTGCCAAGTGCTTGCCGATCGCATCATTGGGGTTTTCTCTGTATTATTGTAGGGTCTTTATCTTATAACATAAAGCACCTTGAGGTGACTGTTATTGGGATTTTCCCCTTCATAAATAAAACAACTGAAATAACTGATTCTGTGTATTAGTAACCAGGAAACTGGTCTTCTACTGTTTTTTAATTACACATATTCTAGCTGGGATCTGGTCTTCTATCTATGTGGCGTGAGACTACAGTGAATCTGGATTGGTCCAGACAAACAGTGTAAAAGATGGATGCAGCCATTGTGACATCACCCATTGGACTTTCATTCTAAAGTCTCTGTGTTAACATTTCTGTGAGAATGTGGAGTTAGCAGGCAATCAAGCAGCAACCATTAGCAGCGCGACTGCAATCCTCAGAAACACTTACCTGCTAAATAATGCTAACAGGCTAATAAAATATTACAATTTCACACAGCAAAACTAAAACACAGACATCTTGGGCTGTTATTAGTAAGATAACTTCGACTTAAAATGCTTCAAAAGGCACCAAGAGCACAAACCTGCCAGAAAGATCTAATTAGCAGAGTTGAGGCCTAGAACTCTGCTGATCAGCTTCGGATTCAGGACAGCCCCAACTCTAGTAACCTGGCGGATCAGTTATAAAAAAGTACTCTGGGAGGGAATGTAAGAAATTTGGCTTTTGGATCGAACCTCAAGTGGACATTAGAGAAACTTCTATTTTAAGGTTGTTTTCAAGCTTTTCGTGTGAAAGCATCACTTCTAAATCTGCAGAGTACTTCAACCTGTAAGAAGAACCTGCCTTTTAAATTATGTTCACTATTTACTCCACATGAACACTTCCAAAAGAAATATAATGTTTTGTCATTTGTTAGTCATTTGATATTCAACATAAAATGCTAAGTAGGACAAAAATGACAATAAGAAATCTTGCATAAAGGCAGTTCAGATACCCGTATCATTTGCAGGTATAATCAATGGCAGGCTCGATTAACTGACTCTGCTGACTAATTTTAGATCTTCCCATGTGAGAGGGGTTAGATATGTCAAGTTCAGGATGAGGCAGGGCTGGGACTTTGCTCCCCTGGATGACAAACAATATCCTCTGACTGAAGAGTGGATGACCGCATCCACATAAAGAAAAATCACCTCTGTCTAGGAGACAGATGACAGTGAGTGCACTAATTGTTGGCTGGCTGAAAACATGTCTGCAGAAAGTTTAACTTTTGTTTTTTTCCCTAAACATAACCTTCATGAAGTTGGGATTTATGCAGGACTAGACTACATTAGCTTTAACCTTAGACTGTATATAAAAGATGGACAACACAATGTCACCCACTTGTTTATGAACTCCCAAAGTGAGGCTTATATTTACCGAAGAAACAAACACAAAAACATCCCGGTGAAATAATCTAAAACACAATTTTAGTTCGGTTAGCCCTGTGGTAACGGTTCAGACACCTTAAAACCGTCTTAAAACCCAAAAAAATCAGAAGAACCTTGAGGCCCCACTTTTACAGTCAAGATCATGTAAACATTTGCACTACTGCTCCACGTGAGGCTTCTGTCCTCTTTGACTTCACCTTAGGACACCTGGATTACAGTATGACAGGCGTGTCACTTTCCCAGACTGAGTTACCCAGGGGTGCTGCTTACAGCTCACCTCCTCAGATAAGGGATAAGCTCCAGACCTCCTCCTACGTGACCCTGATTTGAATAAAGATCGGTGGATGCTTTACTAAGATTTTTTGGCTCTGTGAAACAGGTGGATGCTGTTTGATCTTGGATCCGTTTCAGGTCCATCAGTGTATCGACACGCCCGGCTAACCAAGCTTGTTAGTGTCGTCTTTTTTAAAAAAAAAAAAAAAAATAGTTTTTGACTTTATTAACTGGAGTCACCAAACTGGATCCTCTACACCATGTTTGTGCTTTTTGGAGATATCTTAAATAAACCCCATTCCATTATTTTATCACCTTGTTTTGTACCATGAATTGAGAGGTTACTTTTTAAACACAATACTAAAATGCGAGTTTAATTTGGGAATCCAGCAGCACTGTTATTATAGACAAAGCTCTGCCTGGCAAGCACTACAAAGGAGGTGGGACTTAGCCAGTTAGATTAGTTACAGAGGATTCAAGTGAGTACACTTCAGTGCAGTAAATGCACAGAACCATAAAGGCACTATGGATGTGCTGAGAGTGCAATTTGCTGTAAAAACTTTGAACATAATCATCTTACTTTAGTAACCAACACACCTTTACTGCAGTTTTAAGATGCCCTCATTCCAGTTTTACATAACACTTTACATAAAGTTTTAATTATTGATTAACTCGGATGTGCTGCTGACAGCTGTCAACACCGCAGGAAATTCCTACTTCGTTTCACATCATAAAATGGAAAAGCTAGAGGAGGTTTATCTACCCCAGTAAAAGTAAGACTGAGGATCTGAGAGTTACATCTTTAGAGGATTCCTTGCTGTAAATAAACAGAAGAGAAGGGGGTTAAAGGGAGGGGGTGAGTTGTGCAGGGAGGGAGGGAGAAAGGGAGGCTCTTTTATTGCCACAGTTGATTGTTCTCAGAGTCAAAACAACGCACGCTCAAGCTACTGTGGACTGGCATTGTAATAACAAACAGTCTTTATTTTCTGCCATTGAGGTTTATACAATCTGAATTTTCTTGCAGAGGAAAAAGAGCCCGGCCGCAGCCAAAGTGGGTGCAAGTATCTGCCTGCAGGCCGGGGGATCGCAATAACAGGAACACACACAGCGACTCCTGCAGCGCTGCAGATAAGAGCCATGCTGAATGAGGACCTCGGGCCACATGAAAAGTTCCAGTAATGAATAATGCTGATAATATTCAGCTATTTCAGACAACATAGTACCTGGAATCTAAGGGACAAAGCCAAAATGGAAATGACACACTCATCGCCATGGTCCCGCGTGCATCAGACAATGTCACAGCTCACGATGACGTGAAGTCGACGAGATGCATTTGTCTCCCTAATTGTTAGTTATTTTCTTCTATTTATGTCTTTTACATTGTGCTGGCGTAATGGAACACATAAATGACAGCAACTTCTGGAATGCAGCTCTCTTTAACTGCTTTTCACGCCCCTCCGCCTTCTCAAACCATAACACTCAACAGGAAGTGGTTATGAATGTAAAGGTGGAATAATTGTATACAACACACTGCTTTGCTGTACACTGTTTTGGACAAGAATCCAGGACCACTTCCAGTTAATGTCAAACATCTTCGCTGTCGGTCTCTGTGAATGAAAATATTATGAAACTACTAACCAGTATTTGAAAAACAAATAGGCTTATCAGCTTTTATCATCAGCAAACAGAAGAGGCCTGAGGAAAAGAGCTTCCACTGTGTTATGCAATTCAAATAAAGAGGCATTCGTGGTGCTAAAATGAGGTCAGGAGTTCCCTTTATTTTACATCTTGTTTACCATTTAATACAAGTTTGCATGCCCTGGGTGTGCTCCTCCCGACAAACTGCAGGAGTGAATGTAGACGCTCCACTCTGTGATTATGAAAAGCAAAATGAATCTGTTCCTTCGAAGGGTATACTTGTCATAAACAAACCCGTAGTTTGCGCAGAGTTGCGTTTCGAGGCCTCGTAATCATCACAACTTAGATTAATCACTTTAAATATAGATACAGGCTATTGCGTACAACTTTTCTCATGGTGGAGGTGCACAAAAATAACATCACAGAAAAGGAGGATATAAAAGGCGTATCTGTCAATTGCTGAAATTGGAGGGTAAACAGTAATTAGAACAGAAATTCAGTTCAATCTGAGATTTGTGACTAAAACTGTGGAGGGACACGCTAAAAAAACCCCGTCTGCAATAAATTACATTTATACGCTGCTAAACTGTTTTTCCAAATACATTTAAATGGAAACATAATTACTGCCTGGAACACCAGGAATTCAGTTTAGGTATCATTATGTTCCTGAACTGTGTGTGGTTTTGTGTACGCAACAAACCTTTGGCTCAATTAATACAGAATAAACTTTTGTGAGACAGTTACATGTAGTTACACACTTTCGCTTGATCACAAAGACTGTATATAAACATGGACACAAAGATCTCAATTGCCTGATCTCGAGCCCCTGGTGGCTTGTTACGGTATAAGCTCCACCCCCTACCACCTTAGCAGAGTTCAATTTACACAGCCAACTCGCATACAGGTAAACATTCAATGTGTAAAGGGCAAATGAGTCGTATGAAAACTTTATTTAAATTATTTTGCCTTTCTAACGAAGCCCTGGCCTCATCTGGTTACAATGGAAACCCCCAGATACTACATCAGAGTAGAAGTTGGGTTCCCAGATTGGTTGATGAAATAAACGACACTAAAAAAAGAAAAACATAAAGTGCATTTAAAAAAAATAAAAAAAAATAAAAAATAAATCACCAAATATGGTCATTATAATAAACACTTCATATGAATGGGTATTGAAACAAGCTAATGATCTTCTATTTAGTGTTATATCTGTCCTTAGTTCTGTCAAATCATAACTATGTTTTAAAAAATTAATGTATAAAACAATTCCAAATATATGTATTTTTCTAAATATGCCGAAGACAAATGCAAAGACTGAATACATATGAAAATCTATGGCTGAATTAATACAATTTGAATGTGGATTCCTTAGTGAGAACAGCAAAGTGATGTCTCCCAAATTTTTCTATGCATTTGTGAAGCTTTGCCAAAAATGTCCAGTTTTGCTCTGTATTGCATTCCTGGATCCAGATTCAAATCCCGATTGCTTTCAAAACTTAGTCATATGCTAAACCTGCCATTAAGTAAAATTTCATGCAAATTTGTCCATAAAACTTTGAATAATCCTGCTAACAAACACATAAACAAAGAAAAACAATAACCCTCTATGCCATCTTCCAGTATTTGTTAAAAATAGGGCTACTGGGACCAGGAACCAGTCATGAAAATCAGAAATGACAACCACACCAGAGAACATGAAACTGTGTTAAAAATTCAGCAAGTGTCACTCCAGGTCCCCATTTAGCCACCACTTTGTGTCTTTTAAGTGCTAATCAAAGAAACCATGTATAACAACTAGTACTTTCGTGGCTACGTGACTCTTACAGTTTCAGACTACAACAACTAATAAATCAACAAACAAAGAGCACATTAAAAAACTTTAAAAAAAAAAAAAAATCACTGACATGCTTGAGGATTTAGAATGAATTAGGTGCCATTTCCCCAGCTACAATTCAAAGGTAAAATACCCAGCAAACACGGTGAATAACTGTTTGCTCGTTGTCCCTTCAAAATGTTTAGTTTTGGTTCAAAAATAGCTCCAAAACCAAAGTTGTGCTAATGTTGAAGACATAACTTTCCTGAACAGCACCTAGATGGCCTTCTTGGGCTTTCTAGCAAGTACAGTAACCATTTTACCTTTATTGATGAGAACAAACCATAAACATTCTCGGTTGTAAAAAAAGAATTTAAAAAAATGAAAAAGAAACTGCTGCACAAATGAAAGTCAAGCTGTTGATGTCTACCTTTACTGACATATCAGAACAGATACAAATTCATACCGCATAACACATTTATGTTTAAAATACACTCTCCCAGTAATAGTGGTTTGTGCACTTGAAGTGAACATTGTCTATTCTATTGATTTATTTAATGTCTTTAAACTTGCTTTTTTCACTGCAAAAAAATGTGAACAATATTTCTTCTTTTTATGAGACAGGCTGACTGAATTACTATTGTCCTTAGAAACAATGTCAGCCTCTCCATCGGCGGTGCTGTTTCTGTTCTCATACTGTGACCAGTTTTGACAGGAGTTATAACATAAAGGGACGGGTTCAGTTGCTCAATGTAATTTTAACAAAGAATCTCAGATTAACTTCCCGTTTCAGGCTAGTAGCTATCATTATGTGTTGTGTAATAAAAGGACACAAACGTATGAAAGCAGTCATTTTGACCGTCTGCCATTAAACTCTAAAGAAGCACCTTTTTAATACTGCCAGTCAGCCATTAAGCTGCTGAGAACTCAATCTCTCTGAACTATGGATGCCCTGAGGACACTGGCATGTGAGCCAGAATCACATTCTTGCCACTCCTTACGAAGTATTCCCAACCAATCAAAACAATTAATGTGCAAAGAGGAAGTCGAGACGAAAGACTGCTTCAAATCGATGGCCTTCGAAGAATTTTTGTTGAAAAAAGATAAAGACAGGTCCCCAAAGCAGAAGCGAGAAACGCGAGTGAAACATTGTCCCTTCAAACACTTCAAAACAAATTTGCCACCACTGTCCTGCACCCTACCTCTGCTAATGTTTGCTGGTTATTCAGGTTAAACAGGAACAATCACACATTCATCCTCACTGGGGACAAGGAACAGTGCTAGGTAATTCTGATAGGCGTAAAGGTTGTGTTGTGCTCGGCGTTTGCTGCTTTCTGACTTTGATCTATTAAGTGCTACTGTATTTCTAATTAGTTGTGAGAAAAAATGTTGCTATGGGCGAAAATGTTTCTACAACAAACCACTCCCTGTAAGTGCTGCAGTTGAGTCACTTAAGCTTCAGTGCATGTTCTTCCAAGTCTTCAGTGTTTTGAACTAATGTAGCCCAACTCCTTTATGCCAAGTATACAATTCACAGCCCACAAGATCAGATTTATCATAAATGCTTTGGCAGTTCTTCCATATGTAATTGCAATACCACAAAACAGGTAACAGTGGACACCCTTACACCTGTCCCACTATGTTTCTCACTACGTTCGGTAGAAAACATTTAGGAAAGACTCTGAAAGAGTAAAAAAAAGATTTCATATCTCTGTGTTTAAAAGGAGAGAAATATGAAGGAGAAAAGCTAAAACATAACCCATAATCATCAAAATGCATCTGCACATTAGTAAAATCCATAGGCTTCTTTAGATGTCTTAGCACACATGGTTAAGCTTGTGACCCATGACGTTTTTGCCAAAAGGCTGCAGGAGCCTGGGTTCAAATTGGCACTGGACCATTTCCTGAACGTCATTCCTCTTGATACTTGTTTTACAGTTCCACATTTGTGGCTGCGTAGGTATTTGTTAGGGGTGCAACAATACTCGTATCGATATTGAGCCGTTCGTTACAGTGCTTTCAGTTCGGTACGCATGTGTATCGAACAATAAAATTTTTTACATTTATTTTATTAACTTTTCTTCTGACGATGCTGTCTGTGTTGAGCGCTCAGTGGATCTGTGTTCGACTTATCCGCCTAGGCTGCACTGTCGAGTGCAGATCCACTGAGCACAGCGCAAGCTAGCGAGACAGACGCTAAGCTCATTGCAACATGGCAACTGCCTCAACGCTACCCGAAATTGAACCTACCCCCACCCTCATTCAGATCTGGCGTTTGGAACTATTTTGGTCTTCATGTGAAGTATGACTCTGATGGTAAGCACGTCATTTCAACGAGATTAACGCTGACAGCACTAGTGGGAACACAACGAATATGACTGCACATTTACGCCGGCATCATCCTAGTGCAAAGACAAGTGGAAGCAGACAAAAACAACAAGCGCCATGCTACAAACTTTACCCGAGTCATTTAGACAACCGTTAGCACATGATTCTCCTTATGGGGACCTGATATGTTTAATATGCTGCTGAGAATATAGCCCAGAAGAAGTGTATAGTATAGCTTTTATTTTGGAAAGAGCCATTTCTCTGTAATAAACTCTTTTTCCAAAGATGAGTGATTTCTCGATCAGATAGATTTCTTTTTTTATTACTTTGTTGTTTCAGCAACATTAAATTTAAAAACTGTACTTTTGAGTTAAAATATAAATGTATAATTTTAATAAATGACAAATTAAAAAGGCATGAACATTTTTTTGTATCGAAAAAATATCGAACCGTGACACCAAAGTATCAAACCGAACTGTGAATTTTGTGTATCGTTGCACCCCTAGTATTTGTGTACATTAAACCTAAGCAAACTAGGTGAAGATCTGCAAAGCTGTCCATACATACGACCACTGCAAAAAACACATTCAACCCATCACCTACCTACTTCCCTGTCTGTTCTCTACTATCCTGTCAAATAAAATATTAAGCTGATCAAAAATGTCAATTCAATTATTAAAAGAAAGTTTTAAGAGTAATCTTAAAAGCAGAGAGATTATCTCTATCCAAACTGGGAGTTGGTCCCACAGACAAGGGGTTTGAAAGCTGAAGGCTCTGTCTCCCCTCCTACTTCTACATACAAAGTACAAGTAAGCCAGTAGTCTGAAGGTGGAGCGCACTCATTGGACGACATGGTACTAGGAGGTCTTTAAGATGGAGGCTGATTATTCAAGACCTTGTATGTGAGAAGAATTTTCAATTTTAAACTGGATTTAACAGGGAGCCAATACGGGAGAAATATGCTCTCTCGCTGCAGCATTTTGGATCAACTCAAGGCTTTTCACTGACTTTTTAGGACATCCTGATAATAATGAATTAGAATAGCCCAGACTAGAAGTCATAAATGTATGAACTCATATTTCATCATCACTCTGAGACAGGATGCTTCTAATTTTTTAGATATTGCGCAAATGGAAGAAAGCAGTCCCACATATTTGTTTAATACACGCATTGAAGAAAAAACATGACTTTAAGATTCCTCACTGTGTTACTGGAGGCCAGGGTAATGCCATCCGGAGTAAGCATCTGGTTAGACTAAGGAATTTAGGAGCAGGAAATTAGAGGTCATCATATGTGTTTAAGACACGACTGCAGTCAAACTGATTTATGGATAAAGCTGGGTATCATCTGCATAGTAATGAAGATGTATGCTATGCCTATTAATAATTCTGCCTGAGGGAAGCATGTATAATGTAAAGAGAAGTGGTCCCAGCACAGAACCCTGTGGAACTCCATAATGAACTTTAGTGTGTCATTATGGCAAATTGGAGTCTAGATAAAATTAAAACCACTGCATGGCAGTGTCTTTATTGCCTATGGCATGCTCTAATCTTGATAATAAAATATTGTGGTCGACAGCATTGGGCACCGCATATAGGTCTAGCAGGACAAACATAAGAATGAGTCCAAATTATTAAGTCAATTCAATTGTATGTATATATGAACAAATCACAACACAGCTGATTCAAGTAGCAATAATACAGAGAAAAGAGAAATATGGTGTAAAAATTTTCATCTTTGCTTCTGTTGTTTTTTGCTTTAATCACTTACCAGAAAGTTAAGAAAAGTTTAACTCAAGACCCACCCTCTCAGTGATGCAAACAGTTATTTTACTGTTATCCAGTTATTAAACTTCACAGACATTTATTAAGGTAAATGTAAGGTAAAAAAAATAATTTAAAAAAATCCAAATCCTTTGTTCTTTCTTTTGATACATATTAATTGGAGGTCTTAATAAATTAGTGAATAGGATTTAAAGAAAAAAAAAAAAAAAAGGGGTTTGACTTTGTCTGGTCATTTCAAATTAACATAATTTCAAGATGATTATTTTGCACAAAAGCATCACACACACGCGCACACACCTTTTGTTTCTTTCATTTCAGCAGCTTTCCAAAACTATGTGTGGAATTTACAGTCATGAATCAGAATGACACGAAAAAAATCTCACCATTCAGTAATCCCCTGTGTGTCACAGCCAAGTTTTTGTTGGTGTCATGTTTCTTTGTTTTGGTTTGTTTGGACCGTTTCTGTGACACTGGTGGCGTCTGACCAAACCGAAACACTCGACGCCTTGGGAGTGAGAATGGGCTGAATGTATACGATACAATGCAAACAATAACGGCAACACAAGTTGTGAATAGAAAGTTTCACTGTCCATTCTGTGTACAGATTCAGTTGTAAACTTTACGTGTTTTCTCCTTTCATTTGAAAAGCTCTGTGGCACTGTTTGCATAATGGCTTTTGGTCTTTTGTGAATTAACATGAAAGCCGATTTGTGAGCTTACGGAGCTCTGAGTGCCACGACTGCTGAGAAAAGAGAAAAGTATTACACGTGACTCGTTTTTTGGGGTTTCTTTTTTAACAAATAACATTATATTAGTTAATATTGTTAAGTTAATTACCCTCTGGACAAAGTAATTAATTTCACTACTCGTTACATTACTTTTGTATTACCCTGGAACATGCGTCACATAATTACTAGGTAATAGGGGTGCAACGATACTCGTATCGATATTGAACCGTTCGATACAGTGCTTTCGGTTCGGTACGCATTTGTATCGAACAATACAATTTTTTAAATTTATTTTATCAACTTTTCTTCTGACGATGCTGTCTGTGTTGAGCGCTCAGTGGATCTGCGTTCGACTTATCCACCTAGGCTGCACTGTCGAGTGCAGATCCACTGAGTGCAGCGCAAGCTAGCAAGACAGAAGCTAAGCTCGTTGCAACATGGCAACTGCCTCAACGCTACCCGAAATTGAACCTCCCCACCTTCATTCAGATCTGGCATTTGGAACTATTTTAGTTTTCATGTGAAGTATGACCCTGATGGTAAGCGCGTCATGGACAAAAGTAAAACAGTATGTCGGATGTGCCACGCAATGCTCAATTGGTGGGAACTAGTGCGTCAGCGCAGTTAGCTTGTTAACGTGTTGGCCGTCCAGCCCCATGCACGGGGCGATCCGCGGTAGCTCGTTAACGGAGATTTGCCGCGTTATGGCGTTAATGTCATTTTAACGAGATTAACGCTGACAGCACTAGTGGGAACACAACAAATATGACTGCACATTTACTCCGACATCATCCTAGTGCAAAGACAAGTGGAAGCAGACAAAAACAACAAGCACGCATGCTACAAACTTTACCCGAGTCATTTAGACAGCCGTTGGCACATGATTCTCCTTATGGGGACCTGATATGTTTAATATGCTGCTGAGAATATAGCCCAGAAGAAGCGTATAATATAGCTTTTATTTTGGAAAGAGACATTTCTCTGTAATAAACTCTCTTTTTCCAAAGATGAGTGATTTCTAAATCAGATATTTATTTATTTTTATTATTTTGTTGTTTCAGCAACATTAAATTTAAAAACTGTACTTTTGAGTTAAAATATATATTTATACTTTTAATAAATGATAAATTAAAAAGGCATGAACATTTTTTTTGTATCGAAAAAATATCGAACCGTGACACCAAAGTATCGAACCAAACCGAGCCGTGAATTTTGTGTATCGTTGCACCCCTACTAGGTAACAATACAAAAACTAGGCAATCTGATTTAATGACATAAATTCTTCTAATGAGGATGAAGATCCTTCTTTTAACGTATTAACACAAATTGGACGGCAAATTTCACAACCAGAGCAAAGAGTTTACGGAGATTCTGCTGTAGAGACAGGAACAGGCTACCATCCTGCTTATTGATGCTGTTCTTACTCATCAAAGATCAGACTGTGATTGCTTATCTGGGCTCAACATACAATCACTTAATAGGCCACTAACATTACTCTGGGTTCTTTGCTAGCTCTTGGTGTAAATGCTTGCAAACAGCCAGTGCCCTGTTAGTGGTATAATGCAGTAATTGAAGTAAATTGCAGATGACTCTATGACTTTCTGCCTTCTTGCACATGAGCTGAAGGCGCAGGGGGAAAAAAAAAAACAACGTTTTTATTACTTTTTCCTTTGTTTGATGCAGATATTGGCAGAACATTTGCAATGCAAGTAATGACAACTGTAACTGCAATGTGATTACTGAATTTATTACAGTAATGACTTACTTACTGCATTACAGAAAAATGTAATTCGTTAAAGAAAAATGTAATGTGATGACAGCAACAGGTTATGCCTAAGGCGTAACGTGTTACACCCAGCGCTGCCCATTGCTTACTGGCAAAAGTAACTTGTTTGCCTTTAATACCCAGTGCATCCATGTGTCTTATACTGGGATTCTCCTCCCTACTGATGCCCAACATTCAGTTATATTCTGCTTTGTGACATCAAAATACCAGAACTATGCAGCGCTCAGCTCGTAATGTTAGAGGTGAGGACTCGGTGCAGAGCTACAGGACACAGTCAAAACTCTGGCACTTTTCAAAATCTCTAACTGTAATTGATGCCCTTAGTGGCAACTACTGTCTAAAATCAACACGATGTGAAGAAAAGACGTGCTTTTTTTGCTAACCTATAAATTATTTGCAGGATTAGGTTAAATACTCTTCTCTCAATGTTTTGTCTCTGAAAAGGAAAGAAAAAATAGAAAAACAATAAAGTAAGAAACACCAGTTGTAAAATTAACAACAAGCTTCTTCAGTGGATCCTAATAATAGAGCATAAACTTTTTTTTTTTTTTTTTAAGGACCCCAATAGACCAAGTGTTTTATCTGCACTTACTATCACCATCCCATATGTTGTTGTCCAGTATCTCCAGTTTGGTACCAAAGAAAAGTGCTAGCTAAGAATTCTGGCATCAACTTGGTGTGAAGTATCAGTTCTTGGAATTTCATTGTGACTGGAACAGACACTAAAATGGACTTCAGGGTCGGCTTATTCTATCAACACTTTTCCAAAGTCAAGAATTAACATTGAGGTTTAATTTGATCTTAGTTCAAGACAATTTAAAGACAACCCATCGTTATTGCTCTCTGAAGAGAAGTGCAGTGCAGTTCCATACATGACAGTTAAACTACATTGCTCTCTACACACACCCACACTCTTATTTAATACCTCTGAGGGCTCTGATTAGGCAAACGTATTGCATGTACACAAACACACAGGCACATGCACACACTTCACTCTAATAATACCATAGCGTGCCGGCTGTGCTTCTGCTTCCCTACTCTCTCACCGTGACATCACAGGGTTAACATATTCGTGTGTTACCGAGCGGCTCGTCTAAAGTCAGACTGACAGCCGGTGACATTAAGCAGCATTCTTTACGTGCTGCCCTGCTGGGGAAAGCAGTTAGAAGATCATAACATATTTGAGTGAAGTGTGATGAGCATGCAGAGCTGAGGGGGAGAGGCTTAGAGAGGATTTCACTGATCGCGTTAGAGCCAATAAATGGTGTTGCTCAGTTCAGCTCAGAGTGGAGCATATTAAACAGGAAAATCACTGTGACATCGAAAACATTCAGACATTTAATCTGTTTCAACAGGTCTAATGTCGAGACACAAAAACTGCAAATAGGCCGGTGTGTTCCAGCTGTTTGCCTCAAGTGCTTTAAAGCCATTTAAAGGTAATGATTCTTCTAATGTAACTAAAGTAGCCTTTCACTTATAAGTCCAAAAGGCTTCTTTAAAATCTCTTAAGATATCAAGTGTGATGAAAAGTATTTACTGAGGTGATTCACACGCACACAGCCGCACCAAATCCTCAAGTCTTTGATCAGCCAGAAGAAGGCCTCTAAAGGCAATGATGTCCCAGAGCACAATTGTGTCAATGGCTCCATGATCTGAAACAAGAAAGTGGGCAAAAAACAAACAAACAAACAAACAAACAAACAAACAAACAAACAAACAAAAACCTGTTTTTTTCTGGTACAGACCATCCAAGTAGTTTATTCTCCCATTTTAGTAATTGAAAATCTTTTATTACAGCTTGCTGATAACTTAGCTCTCACTTCTGGCATCAGAACAACTAACATGTGGGAGCCAAAGCGCTAACACAGAGGCAACAACTGCAGAGTGAGTTGGTGATGCCACTGAGGCAACTTCTATCTGTTAAACTGTCTGTGATACATCTACATTAATTCCGGCGCATTATTATTTGGCGTTATTATAAATTTTACTTTATATTTTTTGCACACACCGTTTCAGTAAAATGCATTTAGAACTCTACATACAAAGAGCAGAAAACTTACAATTAAAACAGACTATGAAGTGAAGACATAAGTCTGCAGTCTTTCTAATGGCCAGCAGGGGGCGACTGTGTGGCTTGTGGTTGTTTATAGAGCAAACACTCACTGTTTACTCTCCTGCTTGCAGAAACACGGGAAAAAGTGCTGCACAAACCAGATATGAAGAATTTTCCACCTTTTAAGTAAAAGTTGTATCCAATTGCTGGAACATAATTCTCTTAATACTCTCAAGACAGTCGATGTTTACAGTTTGTGTTGCACTTTTCAAAACTCATAGGCCGCATCCTCCTGAGGACCCAGTCTTCGCGGTCTACGTGGGCGGGATCCTCCGAAAACGGGGTAGGCCGGAAGTGAGCGGCTGTGAAATTGGACAGTCTAGTCTTCAGTTTTGCATCAACAGCTGTCTCGGTGGAGTTTAATAACCTCAGCTGTCTGCTCCCTGCTATGTAAAATATAACAGGACACTACCGTAAATTCTCGACCAACTCACACTTCTGTTTAATCCGTTTAACGTTTAATTAGCTGTAATCTAACCAAACCGATTTACTCAGAACAAATAAAACACAGAAAAAAGCCAAACAATAACATTTTTAAGTTAAGTGACTTATATATCATGTTTAACCTGAGTAGCGAAAGATCGCAAGGGGTTTGAAAACAATGCAAGTCCGCTGTTCTCGCCCCAGTTAGCTATCGAGCTGTTGGGTAACAGACGTCTCCGAAAACGTCGGAGCACTTTTACAAATATGTGCCGTCTTGATAAACCGAGCAGATATTTGAAGTTTACACAGCTACATTCTCGCCTGAAAAAATCTTAAAAGTTTATTTTGTGACCCAGAAAGAGTAATAAGAGTAATATTAACACTTAGTAGCTGCCGCCATTTTTGGAAACTGGAATTGGCTGGGCCGCGTTATGAATTTTGGAACATGTTGTGCCGCGAAGGATACACCCGACCCATCCTTCAAATTCAGGGAAAAGAAGGAATCATTTGTCGGCTGCATTTGGAGGAGTGTAGGAATTTGGACAGTCTTCTTCGTGTCGCTGTGACGTAACTGGCCTACAAATGCAGCCTCAGGAGGATGTGGCCTAACCTGCAGTCAACTGAGACTGAAGAAGTCGCCTGGATGACTGACGAAACGTTTCTCCCACAAAACGCTACGTTGAACAGAATCAACTTTTGGAGATTTACTTACCTGGATGATTGAGAATGCATCAAGATGCGGCCTATGAATTTGGAGACCCCCAGGATGTGGTTTACAACATAGCTACACTGTTAATAACAGTTGGCAGCATGGGTGTGCACTGTTCTTCTCTTGGTTTCTCAGTCACATCCATCCAACACTTATGACATCATCAATAAAAACAAAGAAACAAGGTGGCGTCTTGGCGAAAATGAAGAATAAACAGACAAAGGAGTTACATTAGACATGTAATGTACAGCACTGAAGTCATGGTGGGTGAAGTTATGACATATATGTAAATAATATTTATAGAAAGCACATAGTGTTGATAATAAACAGCATGATTAACAGAAAAATGTTAGCTTTCTTATCCTATAGTCTGAAAAACATACATTATCACAGTGAAAAAAAATTGGAAGATACTTCATCACCATCTAAGATAAGAGATTATAACCGATGATTGTCTACCTCCATAACTGCAAATGAAACGAGCTGAAAATTTGATACCGATGCATCATGATGACGGGCTGAAAAAGGACGTTTACACAATCATCTGCTAGCACAAACCCCAAAAACGTCACATGGAACAAACGTAAAACGTATTCACATTCCTAATACCGCGTTACAATTATGTTTTTGTATGTTTTGCCATTGGTCGTGTAGGGGTTCGTCAGATAACAACCCAATCTCAAGAATATCCGCGGATAACTATGCCCTGGCTGAGACAAAAGCATCCGGTATGCCATCTGATACGCCTCGCCCAAACGGTGTGAAAATTCCTCCGCGTGAAAAGATATGGGGTGAATCATAAGAGAAGAAAAATGTATACAGTCACGAATGCCCTCATTGCCATTTTAAGCTCTAATTAATGCATTTTAAAATGTAATAAACGGTTCTGTCGGCAACATCATGACAAAATTTTATTATTAACCACATAATTCAAGAAAAATTAGGGGAACAAAAAAATAAATTCTGAGGTTTTCCCATCTTTGTCCAAAACAGGGGTGGCGTGCAGCCTGCAGTCATGCCAGAGCAGAGTGGAGGTGGTATCACATTCCTGACACATGATGTCATGGACGCCACTACTGTCTGCTATCTTTGTCCATCCATACCAAACGACTGCTCATCCCTATCAAATCAGGGTATGAGGGTTTGTAACATCCCTGCTCTGTTTTCACAGGCAAACATCATCTAATCGCTGAAGGAAAAATAAATCTTACATAAAGAAATCAAAGACGGCAAAGTGAAGAAACACTTTGACCTGCTAAACATCTCTTTAAAATGGGTCCGTTGCCAGCCTTGTTTCCTCCGGCTTGTAAACTCTTGGAAAGACACAGCAGTGCAGGAAGCAGAATTGAATGCATCCCTCCAGGGTTAGCATGATCCCAGGAGAGCCTGCTCGCTTTGCTCCTTTCTCTGTTTGACTAAGCAGGATGAAAGTTTGGCTGGAGCTGCCATGCTGGAAGCTGACAAATGAACATTGTGCTGGCAAGCGAGAGAGTAGTTATGAAAGAGAGCAACTCTGATGCAGTGTTCACCCACAAACGAAACAGTAAACAGAGTGAAGCGAGTGCACGGTCTAGGAAAGTGAGCACTGATTTGCTGATTAAAGCCGTTTGGGTCTTTCCACAAGTGAAAGACCCAATTCATCCAGACCTACTTTAGTGTTTTTACTCACACAACCACACACATGCAAAGCCACCTTTACCTAACTTTATCCTAAGTACTTTATATATTGGCAAAATTGAAAGGGGCACTTCATTCACTCACAAATAATTCATCATCTGCACCCAAACACACTCTAATGAACAAAAATCGAATGATCTTATGATAGGCAGAATTGATTGAAAAGAAATAAACACAGTTTTACCTCAGTTACTATTAACTATTCTGTCTGCACAATCCTTTAAAATACAGCCAGTGTCTAATACTAGTCATGTTACTCTCAGTAATAGGGAAACTAATTCAAATGAACAAATATGTACAATTAGAATGAAACTAAGGAAAGCATTAAAGGTCATGATCCAGTGGATTTGTGCTTGTATTTTTAGGCTTTTACACTGTGCATATATGTTATTTAGCTAATGTTTACCACAACTCTGCCATCTTTGATTGCTTTTGCATTTTTTGTGCATTTTTGCACATGCACGTTAAAATTCTCCACCCAGTAACTACATACGAAAATGATCTTTTTGCTACACCTGGCACAATACATCTATTGTCCAATGTTCCTGCTGAAGAAACTAAATATGCAGCCATAGCCCGCTGTACCACAATGAACTCAGACTACAAATGCACTACTGTAGTATCAAATCTTGTACTTCGCCTGTTGTCAGCAATTAAACATAATATAACAGAGAAAAATTGAAATCTGTCTTGTGGTTTTTTTCAGAAGCAACTGTTCAAACCTAGACTGAAGAAGCTTTGTCTCCTGGCACCTCTAACAAACAAGCCGCACTTGTTCAGTCTTTTTCTAATTTTACTCTCATGAACTTCAACATTTAACATGCTAGCTGAGGCCTGTAGAGTCTGAGATGTAGCGCTTGGGTTTTTTAAAATTCTGCTAAGAATTGCACTGTCTGACCTTGGGATGAACTCTCTGGGATTTCCACTCAGACTGAGAATTGCCTTGAATGTTTTCTACCTAATAATCTTTCTCACAATAGAATGATAGACTTTAAATTGGTTGACTTTATAACCCTTCCCAGACTGCTACGCAACAACCGTTGCTTCTCTAAGATCATTACTGATGTCTTTCCTCCTTAACGCTCTGTTAACACCTGAATGCTTCCTAGCAAACTGCCAAAATGTCTGTTTTTACTAAGGTGTTCATACTTGCTGACGATCAATTAATCAAGTGCATTTGACTAGCAGCAACTGGCTGCTACTTACACTCTTAATTCCTATGGAAGCAGTAAGAATTTGCTTTTCAAGCGACAGCAAGAAGTCCTGTGAAAACTTTCTTTTACAAACGAATGAATATATTTACACTGAGTATACATCGCTGTAACTCAGATATGTTGGAGAAGATGGGTACAAAATAATGCACAAAAACAACATTTGTATTTGATAGAAGGGTGCAGACATAAAAGCATAAAGTCTTAATGACTCATATAAAGTCTTTCTCAGTTTTAACATCACAAGGAATGAATGAAGAGAAGCAACAAGCCAGTCCAGAAATTAAATGATATGCAGTCAGACTCTCGAATAAAGTTATTCTAATAGCAGTAAAGCTTGAAAAGTGGATGTTAGAGGTTTGAAAAAAAAATATCTGCCAGATCTTTGATCCATAATCATCCGAGCGTTACGTGTTTGGGTGCCTATTAAGCATGACTACACTGTTTTCCAGTGGCCATGGCAACAAAGGAGCCTGATTGAGCTGCATGAGCAGGAAGTGCTGCAAGGACAACAGGATGTGCCCTGGCTCCGCCGCCGGGGGTCGAAGAATTCAAGGAAGTTATTGTACTTTGTGGAATGAGCTCAGGAATGCAAGATGTCTGCCATTTCTTTTTTTTTCCATTTTTTATTTTGAGCTCTGAGTCGTATCACATGTTGAAGGCGACAGGCTTTGAAGATAATGCGACCCCGTTGGATGCATGTGTGGCACGGTGCTGGCACACGGATGTTTGCGGTCACCCACCTCCACATTCCCCGACGACGGCCTGAAGGATTCACAGACAGGAACAAAACCCTCCCTCAGCAGTTATTCGGCTGGGGTACGCAGGCGTCCAGTCAAGCAACCGAGGTGGATGGAAAACTTGTCACCTGAAAAAACAGATCGAAATATGCACCTTGTAACCTCACTTGAAGGCAGCTTACAACAAAAACAGTGATAAAATTCAGTGCGGTGTCACCGTCTGATAGATGCAGAGTTTCAGAGAAGATAAAGAGCAGGAACACTGACCAGATCGCTTCAATGTCCCATTTAAGTTTGGCTTTCATTAGCTGGAGCTAAAAATTCTTTCCACGGAGGAAAACAATGTACTGTATACAGTGCATTGACTGTGTGGAGAAAAAAAAGGAAAAAAGCTTTAGGCCTGCATCACATGTGGGTGAAATGTCTTGAATTAAAACCACGTTTTAAATGCAACAAATGAGAACATTAAATGTGCATGATTTTACACCTGACCCACCCGAATATATTTAACACTGCTTCGAAAACGGGGATATGATCTTACTGTAAAAGAGTTGATAGATAATCATGTTTTTAAATCAAGACAAAAAAAAATGTCACATGCAACATCAGTGCAAGCTGAAATTTTTCCACTTAGACCGCATATAACCTGCGGCTGGAGGATACATCGCTGGGAGTTTTCCACTTTCCACTCCTTTGACGTGTTACCCAATACAGCAACGTGAATGATTTGTTTTATTCACACTTTTATATACGATCGCCTATCATTGGTCTCATAATAATGTTATTTTCTATTAATCATTTACCAGTGAGGAACACCAAACGCTAGCCAGTTAAATGTGACGATTCCTTCTGCCTGTCCCCAAAAAGCTCACACTGAATTTGGAAAACGAGCACTCAGATTTGTAGCTCCTTCCTCCTGGAACCAACTGCAAAATCAACTAAAACTTGATTGATTACTTCATGCAGGAATTTGTGATGAATATTTTTGGAGATAAAATTTATCAAATAATTCAGAAGGCAGCACAGATCAAATTGATTGGTGATTATTTAACATTTCCCTGATCTTATTGACCACTTAAAGCTTTTACACAGGGAGCCATATTAATTAATCACTTTATCACACTCACTAATCAATGTATGCAAAGTGTAAAATTGGCCTCTCAGTTAGTGAGAAACACACTCTACCTCCTAAGCCAAAGCTATTCCACAAAGGCAGAAACAATTAATTAATTGTAAAAATGTGTATACGCGTCTTCTAAACTCTTAAAATGAGACTAAATGGATATTAAAAGTAGAAAACATCCATCCACTTCCATTTCCCCAGCTACTTTCTCTTGCTGTTCCAGTAGTGGGCACCGACGAGTTCCCAAGCCAGCTGAGGGATGTAACCTCTCCTGCATTTCCTGGGTCGACCCTGGGGACTCCTCCCAGAAAGACATGCCTGAAATCTCATCGAGAGGCATCCTGATCAAACATCTGAACCTAAGAAAGAGGAGCAGCTCTACTCTGAGTCTGAGCTGCTCACCCAGTCGCTAACAATGAGCCCAAATGCTTTATGGAAGAAACTCATTTTGGCTGCGTGCATCAAATATTTCATTTTTTCCTCTCACTATCCACAGCTTGTGGTCATAGTGAGGGTACCAGTCACTAAGCACCAGTCATAGGCAGAGGCCTTTTACATTTAATAAAACATTAATATTTTGTGGATGTGTAAGTCTGATAATCCAACAAGCTAAGCCCATGTGATCAAGCTATTTTAGCAGCTAAAGCGTTTTTTAGTGTGGTTACTTATGACTAATAAAATTGATACCTAAAAAAAACAGGCAGCCATTCACACCTGTGGCCAAATTCTAAATTAATCTAACGAGTACATCTTCTGGCTGAGGAAGAAAACTACAGTACCCAGAAGCTCTGTACTCACAGGCACAGAGACAACATATAACTTCAAACCAGGAACCTTCTCCCTGCAACAGGTTAACAATTTCAAACTAGAAAATAGTTTTATAACTAGACATATCACAGTGGTGCATATAAATATACAGCTAGGATCATAAATGAGCCACTTGAATTGAATTCAGCTGAGGTTTATTTAAATAGCACCAAATCACAACAGCCACATCAAGGTGCTTCAGTACCAATGATGAAAACGACGCCCTGTGAGCAAGCACTTTGTGATGGTGGGAAGGAAAAACTCCCTTTTAACAGGAAGAAACTTCTGGCAGAACCAGGCTCGGGGAGGGGGGAGGGGGGCGGCCATCTGCTGTGACAGGTCGTTTGGTGATTGGAAAGAGAGAGGGGGAAAAAAAGAGAGCTGGGATGTCATGACAAAATATAGACTAAAGCAAAGACTAAAGTTTACTGACGTGCTGCAGAGGTGTATAAATATGTGGGGAGTGAAAAGAAGACTCGGTCGGAGCCTGTAGCAGCTTAATGATGGGGTGGTATGGAGTCACCTGAACTAGCCCTAACTTTAAGCTTTACTTTTCCATAAACGTTTGAGTCCAATCGTAGAAGCAGAGAGGGTGTCCGTTTCTCAAATCCAAACTGGGAGCCAGTTCTGAAGGAAAGGCTCTGCCTCCCATTTTAATCAGTCGTTTAATCCACTCACTTGCTCCACAGAAACCTCCAAACTGCTTGTGGCATCTATTCGCATATTTCCTGCAGTCAGATTATTAGCTGTCCTCTTGTGCGGTGTTTTTGATCCTGACTCTAATTGACCTCCCTCCCTGCGAGACTTGCCCGTGTTCTGGATGTTTCCGCTGTGAAAGCCCTTCTCCCTGACGCGTGGATAGAGCTGTTGTGCTGGGGGTCAGAGGGCAGCGGGGTCGTGGGTTAACACCACAAGCTGCTCTACAACAACAAACAAGTTGTCCCAAAATCCCCAAAAGGGAGCTTAAAGACTTCACTTTCAGGTCCCATAAATCCCATCACACCCCAAATAAACAGCTAATTTTCACGCTCAAGGCGCCACCGTGAATGTCTCTTTCAAAGCCGCTGATGAGTTTGCGAGCATGTGGATCTCGTCTTTCACAAGACAAATCTATTTTCCACGCTGCCGTCAGCTCTACTGCATCTCCTCGCTCTGTATCTACAGCATTAAAAACGAGTAATGGAGTGAAACACGTCGAGCTAATGGGGGATGAGGGTGAGAGGCCTGATCCGCTGACGGAAGAAATGTTTGCTTGGCGATGAAAGCTACGTTCTGCCTGTGGGATCAGGGTGTCTCTGTTTGTGCCCCTGGAGGTGTAGTGAACTGCACCAAAATCCCCGCTGATGATGCGATCTTCAATGGAGAGGTTAACAAGTTTGACCCCAAAGGCCTCATGGTCAAAGACAGACAGACAGGCAGACAGACACACAAACATACAGGACGCCAGCAGAGAGGATGTGTAGAAACTTTAGCTGTGGTTAAACAGCGTACAGGAACATGTAGCACAAAAATGTTAAGCTATCTGAGCTGTTTTGTTTCTTTAGAAGTACTTTGTAAGAGAAAACGAAAGTCAGAAAAACCACTGAACATCCTACTTAAAGAAAATAATAACTTGGGCACTAATAAAATATACCATAAATTGATATGTCTGGTTTTATTTCCTCTGTCTTTATTTATTTACAAATTAATTAATGATTTAGGCAGTTTTGATCCTGATGCCTTGAAATAATGGATCTGTGGTCTCATCTCTTGTAGAGCACCTTCAATAATAGAAGTGGTGATATCTGATGGATGGAACAATGACTGTGCACACAAACACAGTCACCTCAAGCTGCAAAAAGCAGATCACTGTGCAAAATGCTTGATAATGAGAGATGTGGCAAATATTAAGTGTGTAGCAGTCAATACGTTTGACTTGACTGATGCACTACTGCCCGGTCACTATAATTATTATTTGTGTGGTGGATCAGACACAACAGCAGATCAGCATATGTACAAGAAGAGGATGGAAGCAAAGATTTAACCTTGTTTATAGAATTCATTGTATACAATGAATTATTTTACCTGCAAATATTATTGGACATGAGCGGGTGAGGAAAATGAACAGGTAAAATGGATTTCTGTCATAACATCTGTTCATTTAACCATTTTTTACTTCTTTGAGTTCATTTCCAGTTTGTTTGTTTTTTTAAATAACATTGTAGCAGGCTGAAGCTGGGCAATTAATCAAATCTCAATTTCAGGCAGGATTTTGGCCTTCAGTGAGTCTAAAAACAACATTAAAGAAATAAAACTATGACTTATTTGCAGTAACTTTCCTTATGAAGCTCTCACTTTGTCCTGTGTTATAAATTCAGCATTTCCTTTTCTTTTACAGCGTTTCTAAAAGCTCCAAATCTCTTACTGTTTATTTCAAATCAAGCCAAGATGACTAAAAGACTGTTTTTGGTCCAACTAGAGGAAATAAAAGTCATAAACGGTTTCAGTCTGTAATTTTTTTGGGATGGACTGTTAAGAACTGAATCGCTCTTTGTCTCTGGACGTTCAAGGTGTGAGACCAAAGTTGTCTGTTTGCCCCCCAATTTTCTCTCTGTGGCAACAGTGCAGGCCCCTCGAGCCGGCCAAGTCGCTTGCCACATGGGCCTCCTGTTTCCTCTGTCTGCCACGGTAAAGTCCTCAGGCTGGTAGAAAATATCAAGCAGAATCACAAGGTCACACTTATGATGAAGAACAGCTGCTAGTCAAGACCTAAGTTAACTCCAGTTAAGTCCTAAGTTGGACCAAATACACTGAAATATTCAGCTACTATTCACAGTAGAGCTGGGCGATAGAACGATAACGATATGTATCGCGATATAACTTTTACTCGATAGAGAAATTAAGCTATCGCGATAGACCTCGCTGCTCTTGTCCTCTTAAAAAAAAAAAAAAAAAAGGTCAGCCAATCCAAATTCAGTAGCGCAGAGCCGAACCAATCACAGCCGCAGCGTCACGTCGCGTGACTTGTTACATACAGCACAAGTGCCAAGCCGCACGTGTGTTTGTTTGGGAAGCAGCCAGCGGGTAATGGAGGAAATGAGTGTGCCGACTAGAAAAATCAACCGAGCGTGACCGAAGAGAAAACAGATGATGGTTCCAATGCCGGAGAGATTGTCGAACGGAAGAGCCATAGAAGTTCCGTAGGGTGAAGGTATTTCGGCTATTTCAAGTCTGACAAAAAACAGAGTAGCGTGCACTGTAAATTGTGCCGAAAGCAAGTCTGGAAATACAATAAACTGGTGCATGCGTCACACTGTGCGCCACGTTATTGTTTCAGTGAAATGAATTTCTACAATACTGTTACTGTTAATTCTACTCTCTGCAGTGTTTAAATGCTTACATATACACACAGTTACTGTCCGTCCACACATACGACTCGGTTCTGCTTCTATGCCCCAGCTTTGTTTACTTTTTCCCACCGAGGCTTCTAGACTTCTGATTGGCCAACATTTCTGCACGGTTAGGAATCTAGCGCCACCTGCTGCTTTGGCATGTTCATAGCAGCGTTTTCCTTCATTTCTGCCTTTATTGTGTGGACGGGATTATTTTTTAAAACGGAAACGGAAAATCTCCGTTTTCAAAAATACCCGTGTACGTGTGGACGTAGCCTCAGTCTCTGACTGGAAGCGCTGATTCGTCATTCGGCTTTTGTCAGACTAAAGTAACTGTTAAAACTGTTTGAAAAGCTCAGCTATACAACAAGGAGAGATTGAGAATTTCCTTTTAGTTCTCAGTTTATTTGATATTGACAAAAGTTAGTCAGTTTTGTCTGTTCTTCTGTAAAACAAACTAAGATTTATTTTTAGAATTAATATTTTGTTTCTAAGTGGAATTGACAATTTAGTCTGTTTCGTTTGTTCTATTTTGAAACTTAAACGCTTTAGCGGCTGCCTTTTGTGTAGTTTGCAATATTTGCCTTTATTTATCTGAAAAAGTCTCATGTTCCTTAAGTACATCTACCCTGTTGAACTTATTATGGGAAATAAATATTTAAATAAAAACAAGCTGCTGATTATTTCACATTTTACTTGTGAGCAACGGCACATTTAAATCTTACAAATATAGTTATTTGGCTTATATCGTGATAGATATCATTATCGCCTGAAATGAAAAAAACATATCGTGATATGAAAAAATCTCATATCGCCCAGCTCTAATTCACAGGCAACAAAATACTTCAGTTTAATATCAGAGGCTGCTAAGAAAAAGAGCAAATAATCACAGCGACAAGCATGAAGTCACAGAATGTAAAGTATTTCTCTATAAAAAAAACTTCACAGCTTGACTGTCTTCTTAATCCAGTGATAAATTCACTAATTGTTTCGGCTTTTGTCTCTTTATCTGATACTGGTTCATTTATCAGGAAATTATTAAACAATATACATGACAGGCTGGAAGAAAAAACTACACAACAATGATAGATGACTGAAATAAATGTGTTTGTTTTTTACTGTAGTGCATTTGTTTGGACAGGCGGATATGAAACAGCCAAGGCCTCCAACCCTGCCTCGGGCTTCGCTCCAACATGGAGACCTAGTATCTCTGATCTTGACAAGTTTGGTGTTCCTAGTTATTATCTTCCTTGCGGGTGTTAGTATGATTCCACATCCAGGACCAGGGGCTGCCCAACTACACTGGGATCACATGCTCACAGAGCCCCTCCACCATGATTCATGAAGTAGCTCCTCAACATCAAACTGAGCCATTTGAGATGGTCTCGGCATCTGATCAGGGATTCCCCTGGTCACCTGTGAGGTGTTTTGGACACGTCAAACTGTGAGCAGACCTCAGAGCAGACTCGGGACACACTGGAGAAATTTTGTCTTTCAGCTGGATCGGGGAGGCCTCTCTATCCCCTCAGAAGAGCTGGTTTAGATGGCTGAAATTCCAGGCATCTCTTCCTTAATTGCTACCCTATGCAACCTGAATAAACAGAAAATGGATGGATGGATGGATCTACCCTCTGTAAAACCCTGAAACCTCTTTTTGCTCCGGGATCCCAACAGCAATGCATGAAGCAGCTCCGCCAGTGTTGAAAAAGGCAGCGCAGTCAGTAAAAGCCAGCCCACACTTCATTTGCAACAGTCACACTGATGGAGCGTCACTACTGTTGTATTCTGCCTAAACAGGTTAGGTCTAGACTAAACTGGCAGTCAGTGATTTAAAATCACAAACAATACACTGAGAAGTTAAGGCTGGCGTGCAAGGGAATAATCATCATCATCATCCATGCACATGGATCTACTGCCCTCTACTGGGAAAGAATATTTGAAACAACCGCAGAAGCAAAAACATTTCAGCTCCCTGCACGATTTAAAGCCGCTTGTGCAGTGCTCTCGTTACACAAAGATCACAGGAAATAAAATATACTCAGCACAAAGTGAGCAAAGGAAAGTCGTTAGGCTGTGGGACAGTGACATTTGATTTTTACGTGCAGCCATCACCTTAGAAATTAACAGCACCGACTGGAAATTCAACAATAAAATAATTAACATGAATTCAAATGTTTATTTTACATCTTTATCTGCAACAATGATGGATGTTACTGCTGTATTTGTGTCTCCTGTACACATTTATAATCACGTTTTTAGCATCATCTGATAACGCCGCTGATTGGAGCAGCAGCACTTTCGCGATCCTTTAAGCGCAGAAGAGTCACATGACCCGTCTAATCCAATCCTTTATGACAGATTCAAAATATTTTTGGTTCAAAATGTCTTGATATAATTCATAAGACACATATTTGACATATTACACTGTAGGTCAACAAGTAACAACAGTTTAAACCGATAATTACTTTCCGACACGAAATGTTTATGAGAGAAAGTTGATGCCCATCATCTCCAAATTGGTTTTAAGTTTTCTCGAGTTAAGGCTAATAAAGACTGGCTATGTTTAGCACACCCATCGGGTCACTTAAAATCATGCTTAATATTCAATATAAGTCAAACACAAACAGGTTTCAGCGCAGCAGAAATAACCTGCTGATAATAAAAATGGTGAACACACAAATAGTGACTGACTCCAACTGCTGTAAACACCAGCAAACACTCAAAGATGTTTCACCTGTGCGTTTCACTGTCCTCTCTTCATCCCGCTGAACAGGTGGTTGAAATCTTTAGAGAGCAGGTCTTCGACTTCTTCCATCATTTTTATTTTGTTTCACTTGAGAGATGAAAGTTTTCCGAATATCTGTTGTTGGTCTGTTAGCTTGTCAGCAGGCTAGCAGGCCACGCCCACCAGCTTAAAGTTCAAAGAACTTGTGGAACCGGTTCCCAGTTTGAGTTCAGGAGACAGACACCTTCTCTAGTTTTGATATTGCCATGAACCTTTTCCTTTCCTAAAACTTCAGGTTCAGACCTTTATCTCCCCTCTATTGCATGTCATTAAATGTCATCTCTCTCCCTTGGCTTGTGCTTTGGCCTTTTTCTCCTCTCTTTTGCCTGAGCCTGAGTCTTTCTGTTTAAAAGGGGTTCTTCTTTCCCACCTTCGCCAAGTGTTCCCACAGGAGGTCGTTCGATTGTTGGGGTCTTTCTCTCTAACATTTTAGGGCCTTTACCTAAAAACACCCTGAGGTAACAGTTGTGTTGTTGTTATACAAATGAAACCTGTATAGGACTATATATACATGAGTATTATTTATATACAGTCTGACTGGTTTACATGAAAGCTATATAAGATATTCAGATTTTACCATCTACATGTTGAACTTTTTTATTTTATTGTTTCGTGATCACATTATAAATTCTGTAACTTTCATGAGCTTAAGAAGACAAATAACTAATGATGAAGAAGTCTCAAAAACCCTCAAAAACTCATCAACAATGACACTCTTGGCTTTAAAGGGTTGAAGTGGAAAAGTAAACCAGCTTTCGTGCTACAGCGTTGCACAACCATTTTTACCCACTAGATGGCAGCATCACCACATGGATCCACAGTATGGTTAGTCTGTATAAAGGCTGTAAAAGCCTTTTTATTCATTCAAACAGAAGCAGGAAGCCTTGAACTCCTTTACATATGTGTTGACACAGAATTTTGAGGCTCTGTGAGGCACACACACATACCTTTGAAGGCTAAAACAACGTATATTTTCCATTCGGTGAAGTTTCAAATGTGATGTAATTTCCTTCGGGATTAATAAAGTATTTCTGATTGTGAATGTTCAAACTGAATTTCTGCCCCATTGTGACAGGGAAGTCATTGAAACACGATTTGCATCAGTGTGGCATGCAATGTAAAACACACACACACACACACACACACACACACACACACACACACACACACACACACACACACACACACACACAAATGTAAAACACTTAATTTAAAGTGTTTTCTAATTATTAAATGCAGAAGAAAAATACTGCATCCATTATTGCTACTCCTGCTGAAAGGTGTATCCATCATATTAATTACATAATTGGTCAAAGCGGGGCTAATTTGAACATTTTCTTAATATATTTGCTTTAATCAGAGCCCCTGCATATTTTATAAGTCTGTGTTTTTATGTAATTTCTTAGCTCTTTCCAATCTGCAGGTTGTTCTTCCAGAGTCACCTTGTCTGACTGTTATTTAAACAGGATGCCACATTTTTGTGCTTCCTTTCTGTTGCATGAAATGTGGTTAGAGGTGCACTTAAGAGCTTTCAGAAAAGCCTCAGTGTGAGAAACTCCTTATTTTATTGCTGTTATTTAACCTCCTGTTTAAAGTTTTGAATCATTGCAGCCTGGAGATAAGGATAAGGAGAGTTATTTTGTTAGAGAATTCACTCAGGAATCTCTGATCTTCAGATAATCGACTTATCTGTTTGACCTTTGACTGAATTTGAGCATTTCAGCTTTGAGTTAAAAGAGTTCAAATCACAAACAAAAACCTATTTTATTGTTTTTCCTTCACGACAACACAAATGGATATCTGCTGTTTAATATAGGCCTGAAAACTGGCCTGAAACATCATGTAATCCATCTGCGGTGTGTGTTGTGTTTTCCCAGTGTGTTGTCTGCTGCTTCCTGCAGGTCTCTAAGAGAGAGATTACAGAGTCTGGGTGAGTCAGACCGACAGATGTGTCATCAGGTGAACCAGTCTGACTTCGGCAGCAGCCACAGCTGAGCTTACCGTCCCTCTCTGACCGTCTGTGCCCTCGTTCTGCAGCCCCCGTTATTGTCTCCTCTCACTCTCGCCCTCCTTTATCCTCTCCATCCATCTCTCTCCTGCCGCTGTTCCCTTCTGTCTGTGTCCTCCTTTTTACGCCTTTTACCCACTCCCTTTCTGTGAAGTCCCTGCCCTCATTTCCCTCATGTCTGCATCCCTTTACTTGCTCTCATTTTGATTTGTTTTGTTTTGATGCGGCTGGCTTTGTTTTTATCCCTTAAAGAGCGCAGGGTGGGATCCTTTCCAACCTGAAGTGCCCCTGCCCCTGCTGGTGCTGCTGCTGCTGCTGCTGCACAAACTGACTGAACTCAAATGGCCTGAAAGAATGCCAGTTGGGTCTGTAGCACGCAGACAAGCCATTACGTTATAAAGTATTCAACGCAAATGAATGACAAAAAGCACCAGCGAGTCATAATTATACCAAGAAACACTTAGATGAAACAACTCAGGGAGCTCTGCTGCTACAAAAAAGGAAAAGAAATCAGGAAGGCTTCATTTCACAGCCTTCCTGTAAGTCTTTTAAAGAAATTAAATAAATAAAATAAGATCAGTGGGTGTGTGACAGACAGACGAGATGGATCCACTGTGTGTTTTGATGTGAGCAGAACAAAATACAGCTTGTGGGCTTCTTTGTAACTGAAGCCTTGCTGCAGAAAAAAAAAAGAAAAAGAGAGAGAGCGAGAGAGAAAACTGACAGGAAACGATTTGTTGACTGCACCCGCCTTCCTCTCCTGCTGCAAAATGTGGGACATGACAGTACAAATCACAATTGCATAATGGATCTAGGTCAAACAACAAAAAATGACAGACCTGTGGAAAAGCAGCTCAAAACAAGGGAACTTTGGGAACAGTTCAAAGATTTTTAGGCAAAAGCTAAGATGCAGCTACGAGCCTTTCATCCACCTTTAATCTGAGGGTTCAACAAAGTAAAACGCCATAAATGGGGATTAGGATGACACCACAAGTCTGTGCTTGTGATTCCTGCTGCTGTAAAGTGATGTTGTGCACGTGTGCTTGTGTGTGTATGTCTGTTTGTGTAGGGATACAAAAGAGGGAGCGGGTGGGGAGGAGTCACCAGTGGACAACAACAGCTCTTTTCATTGCTGTCAGTAGATCCGGGTCAGCTGTGCAGGAGATGCTGAGAGTCCTGCAGCTGTTGGAGGGAAGAACAGCAGAGCAAATGAGGATGGAGAAGGAATAGCAGTGTGTGTGTGTGTGTGTAAGTGTGTGCGTGCTAATCATGTTGTGGGTACAAAAATCAGTTTTACACAGTCACATTGTGGGAACCTGCCTCCTTTTTTGGGGGACCAAAAAAGTTCACATAATCATAACCAGAGTATGAAGACCTGGTCTGAGGTGAGAGTGAACCTCCGGGAAATTAAACAAAGATATAGACAATGTTTGTGTGTGTGCGTGTGTGTGTGTGTGTGTGAGAGAGAGAGAGAGAGAGAGAGAGACAGAGAGAGTGCATGTGTGTCTGTTGAATGAGGAGATCTCCCCTATACAGCTCGAGCAGCCAATCAGCTGGCTCACTCTGACATAAAACCTAAACAGAGGCGAAAACAAAGATGGCTTTATGCCAGAAGACGACAGCTTCTGCTTACTCAAACTATTCCCTCCGTCTGTTATTTGGGTTTTAAGCATGTGATATGACACCATTTGAATAATCCACACACACATAACCTCGAATATGAAAAACTGTGCAGAGCATCTTCCCCTCTCATACACTCTGAATTCTGGCATGGAGCTACATCAGAGAGCCACGCTGTATGAAATTTGTTGAAATATGTGTGAATCTTGGTGCGTGTAGTTGCTTTTTCCTCCATTTCTGTATTTTTCTTCTTCTTCTTTTTTCATTTCCCATCAGCGCTCTCCTTTTGTGGTGTCACAGAGTCTTGCTGCTGTTGTGACAATAGTGGTGAGTCATGCTCTCAAACAATGTGCCAAATTTGTCCATGATTAAATTCAGATTTATTATGCACGGGGACTCAACTCGACACTTTGATCTTCAATCTTTATCCTCTGTATCTGGGCAGAAGGCTTCACTAAGACAGACGGTAATCAGGAAAGGCTTTTCAGAGACAACAATAAGGAAAACTCATATTTTAAACTGTATTGAATTTTCCAGGAAACTAGTCCTGTAAGAGCTAATGTCTTTAGAACAGCGTATACTCAGGGAGGCCACGAGACTGTTGGGTAAAAGGTTTAATTCACAGAAAATGATCACAATGTTGGTTTAAATATTCAAAATGCCATTGCGTGTTGAAAAATGATGCTTAACTTTACATGTACATGTTCACATGTTTCCAGTCTTTAAGCTGAGCTAACTAGTTTTGATATGAGAGTGGGCTCAGAAATCAGAGTGAGCTCCCAGGAATATCAAATTAAGCTTCTTCCCAAAATGTTGCACTATTCCTTTAATACGTGTATGTAGTTGATTTAGTTTGGTTCTTATAAAGCATTTGTTCTTTATTTGATGGGCCGAGTGGGTCAGGATTTTGTTTTTAAATCTTGTTTTCAAACACAAAATCCTTCATGAGTCAGTGAACATTTGCTGTACCCATGAAGAGATGCTGCGAGTGCACAGTCGGGGAGTTTTATCTTATTAAGCCTTCACTCTTCTGGAGGATGAGTCAGTAATAAATACAGTGGAGGGCTGTTTTTGTGACAGCTTGTTAGAGAAGCTGCCAAACAAGCTTTTAGACACACTCTGCAAGGTTCAAAAGTGATTCATGATCAATCAGGTGAGTGGTTTCAACCAAAAGAACTTTTGAGAGGTCCTTTGTTGTGGTTATCCCTTTCACCATTATTCAGTTCTTTTATATTCATTCTTTGGAAAAAGATCTAATTAACCTCTTAGAAATTTAACTACCATGTGTCTTATCTTCTAGTTGGGGCACCTAAACACTGGAACTTAAAACACTAGTGGAGGAAAAGCTGAGATCTGCTTTCATTAAATGAAGCGATGTGCTGTTGACCTGACTGTCTCTGGGGGATTTTTGTCCTTCAGAGATGCTGAGCTGGGGGATTTTACCACCGGAGGGAAGGAATGAAGAGTCTGTTTGACAGATTTGAAGACATCAAGGTGATCTAATTTTGCCGCTTTACTCTCCTCTCTGAGAAGCTGATGTAGCCATCCTTGAAAAGATTGAACTCCTCATATGTTAAAACTCCCCATCTGTGCACTCATGACGTCCTTTTCCATTCACTGCGATTATGGACAGTGGATGATACAGGCCGTATTTGGTGTACAAACATATGATTTGATTTTATTCTCATCGCCAAGCAAACATTCACTGGCCTTATAACAAGATAAATTATTGAATGTATTAAAAGATTCAATATTTCAGTTCAATATTTGTTTGAACTTGGTGAGAGTTACAAACCTCTGTGTCAGGGCTAAATCTTTTTACCGTGCGCAGGATTGTAGCTATTCACAGCTTTAATTGGATGATAGAGTGGTCGGCAGCTAAATTTATCTGATGTGTTTATTTGTGGACCTAAGCAGAGAGCATTTTACACTCTGATTAACTTTCTTCATGGAAGCAGGTTAGTCAGAATATAAAAGGAACCTGATGTTACTCTGCTTGTTCATCTGCAGTTTTTATCCTGTGTTTTCTTGTTCAGTGAGATAAGACTAGTCTGCTGTGAGTTTGAACACGTGAATTAAAGTCAGCTTCAGTGTCTGAGGTGGATTTGTGAAGGACAGTTACATTATTAACAACAAATGAAAGCCCTCCGTTCTGCATCTGAGATGTCGAATGTCTTTCCCCTTTTTTCTTATGAAGCTCTCAGATTTTTGCTCTCAGGTCCCAAACTCTTTTAGCACTTTGCCCAGGCGGAGCCACCTGACAGCTGTGTGGTAGCCTATGTCACCATGCTCCTCTAAAACTTCAAACTGTGATTCAGCGATCTTTTCCTGATGAAGTTAACTATTTTAGTTACAACAAGAGCAACATGGTTAATTTTTGGCACTGACTCACACAGCACCTGCCTGTGAAAATACGAAATATGAAAATACCACTTTTGGGTTCATTCCACTTAATAGCAACATTTCTTCCTGACAGATTTGAACAGCCATCTTTTGTAACACCTGCCAGTTTGCCCATTTCAGCCAAAGCGTTTCCAAGCATGCACTTACTTCTGTGAACGAATCACTCCTTGATGTAGGGCCTTTCATTGAGCACATTGCTGCCAGCTCCTACTTCGTTTCAAACTTTCATTATCCCGTGCGCAAAGATAAGTAAGTGGGATGTGCCGTAGTAAAGCCAAAGAAGTCAGAATTGTCCATTTTGTTTTCCAGTTGAAGCTCCAGATTTCCTCCATTGTCACTGATCTGTTTTATTACGCTTCACCATGGAAGGTGAAGAGTAATAAAATCAAAGTCCACCAAAGGCTATTTGATAAACTCCCCCATTAGAAAATGGTTTACTGTATTTTGTGTGATTGTGAAAATCACAAAGCTGGTAGAGGTAAAGCGCACTTTCTTCTTTTTCATATGAGCTGACATCTTCCGGGAATTGCAATCTCACATCCTTTTCATAAACATCAGGTCCAAGACATTTACAGTGAAGCTTACACACACATGTTATATAAATCTTTAAAAAATATCAGTCAAACAAAAGCAACAACTGAATTGTGATTTCCCACAACTGCCAAAAAACAGTTTTCTGATGGGGAGTTTATCAAAGAGTGTTTGTTGGTTTGATGTATACCCATTTATGTTTGAATCCTAATTTCACACACAGGTCAGTGTGGGGGACACACAGACGTGGCTCGCAAGAAATAGAATTTAATCTAAGGGGACAAAAAACCTAAACCACACCAGGAAAAGAATCACCTCTCTGCAAATATGCGGTCACATTCTAACAGTAACATCTACCAGTGTTTCTAAACTTCAAAGACTTCACCTCTGTCTTGTCTTCACTCATCAACTGCTTGTTTATCTTCTGCCTGCTTCCCGTCCTCTGCACCCTCCTTATCTCTTTGGCCTATTATTACTTGTTTAAAACTCTGGTTTCCTGCAATCCTTCATCTCTGAGGAATCCTTGAGATACAGTCTAAATTTATCCTGTTTTCCCAGAAAGTCCTGAGCTCTCCATTGATGCCAAAGTGCCAGGGAAAGCCTCTGAGTCCCTGGCATGGAAAATTAAAGAGTGAGGTAAACAAATGCGTGGAAGCACTTTGCAACAGGAAATCTTTTTAAAGACAAAATTAAACACATTTTCAGGTTGCAGGTATATTTTGTTGTATTCAGTGGTCAATGCATTATGAATGCTAAGTTTTTATAGAACTGTTATTTTATTTAAAGATACAAAGTTATAAAAGGAAGCAGTAAAACAAGTTAATAAGGCATTAGTTCTGCAGTTGTAACTATTAGGAAGTTGGTAATAAGACTCAATGGGATTTTACAAAATCTAAAAACAATACTTATTCAAGATTTCTAAAGCTTTAGTAAATTATATCTTTGTTCTAGTTTAATACTCGCAAGCACTAAAAAAAAAACCATTTGGTTTCACTGCACGTGGCTTCATGACAAAGATAGACAAAAACTGTACAAGTTATTCTGCACGTGACTTCGTTTCCTCACACATAGATCCAAACAGTAGAAGAACAGAAGATATTTTATCATCCTTCCTTCCAAACAATATATCTGATCCTCTTATGAGCAACAGCTCAGGCTGACAAATGACCCGCAATACAGGATGGACACATGAAGACGGTTGCATAATACCAGCAGACCTGCCTCCACGTGAGGGAGGCTTACTCACTGTAACCCACAGTAAACCCTCGCAGGTATAGGTTACTCACTGTCATTTCATCATCATCGTCTGATATTTCATTTTCTCTGTGATTTGATTTGTGTCCAAAGGGTTATTCATCTGAGGAATGTCACGAAAAAGATGATCATGACCAGCAGGAATCGCACTGCAGCAGAAACAAGGCAGAAAAATACAATAAAAATAGTAAACAGGAGCAAAGGCTTCAGGGATGTGCTTCGTGTGCAGTTTCATATATCTGTGAGGAGGACATTTAATCTAACGATTTTGCCTTAATGTTCCTATAAATCAACACCAACCGATAATTTTAGGCCCCCTCTTCCTCCTGTACTTGACACTTTTCTCCAGGCTTCTGGGAGACTATTATACAACTTCATTCAAGTCATTACACCTTTATTGGCCCGAATGCATTCTGCACCATTTGCGGTTTATGTAGCTGAGAGCGTTTATTAGACAATCCCATCATTCAGCAGGTGAAGTGCTGCTTTGCGCAGAGTTGGCAACAACATTTGTGCAAATGTTGCTTTACAAACAAATAATACTACAGCTGCTCCTGCACTGCCACATAGACCAATAAAGTAGCACTTGCCTTACTGTGCTGCTGTTTCTCTGCAATTTAGCTTCATCACAAATTTCAGATATCTTGAACACACAAATTCAACCTGAGAAAGAAGGTTTAAGCTTGTGTCAAAGCGCAGCATCACTGATAAAAATCAGGACATATAATTAAAGCCTCCAGATGAGCTACTTAATGTGTTGAATATGTTATCTCAAAAAGTTTTAAATATTTTTAGTTTACAGCGGCCTAAATGTTAATACCCATAATTTTTTAATTAAGTATTTTATCCGTATAGTTTAAAAAAATATTATTTATTGTACTTATTTAATTTCTGCATCATTTCGTAAATTGCACAGTAGGTTATTTTATGTTTCTTGAATTGTTATATTTTAACGTCACTTGTATTTATTTTAATAATTATAACTTATATGACTTATACTATAGCCTGTTTTCTGATATAAACATGTATTTTTTGCGCAGATACTATAAAAAAACACATATTTAAGCAATCGGATGCATTGTGCTGCTGATGAATCTTGATTGTGTGTGTGTGTGTGTGTGTGTGTGTGTGTGTGTGTGTGTGTGTGTGTGTGTGTGTGTGCGCGCGCGCGGCCGTCGAGCGCTGTTAGGAGGAGTCTGTGTCGGAGGGGGGCGGTGTGTGCCGAGCCGCTCCGTGAGCTCACTGGCTGCTCTGTCTCTAATGTGTGAGAGTCCTCTTAGAGGTCTGGCCACCGCGACCGACGTTTGGTCATTAGGTGACTGAAGCTCGCAGTGTGCGGACACTCCAGCACCGCCTTCAGTCCGACCCCGGGACCGGGAGAAGTCAGACAGAGGAGACTTTACGCACAGCTCTGCTGAGGAGATGGAATGCATTGAAAGGACTCCGACTCTGTGAAAGTTTGGGTTTTTCTCGTGGAAAAGCAAATTACAGACAATTAATCGGAATGCAGTCACGCTTCACATTCGCCTTCTTTTGAGGTGCAGCAGAGGATGACACCTGCACCACACTTGGCATCTTTGAATAGTAGGTCAAAGCTTCTGCGAGAGTGACTTTCTGCCTCTCATTCTGCACTCAGATCACAGTCCCGCTCGCTCTGGTCCTTGGTTATTTTCTGCAGCTGCAGAATCAGTGCATGTGTTGCGCTCCTATAGCCTATGTCTTCATCTTTGCACCGTCGCGGACTGCGGCAGGAACGCACAAGCGGGCAATCATCTCGTACCTGGACTGCGCGTAAACGCAGGTGAGCTGCTCTGAGGACAGTCATGTACATTTCTGGTTCTGCTGTCACATTTTTCATCTCTTTGAACCAAAGAGAAGGTTTAAAGCAAGGAATAGCCAGATGTAGCTCTGTAAACAGCCTGAAGTGCATTCTGTGCTCACTGTGCTATATATTCACCATGTTGGTTCAAGCATTTGCTGATTAAGAGAGGAATCCCTTTAATAGTTTAAAATCCAGGAATCTGGAGGGAGATTAAATTAGACTGGTGGTTAACCCCTTATAGACCAGTTTATCCTGTGAGCTTTTTGCCCTTAAGGGTTGAAACAAATGGTGTTAATCCACATTGACTAAATATGTTAAACGTTAAATAAGCGTTGCACCAGCAGTTTCAATTAGCTCCCCAGAGATGTTTAGTCTCAGTGAATTTTTATCCCAAAATGGTTTAATTACTGCAAAAATTCATGATGTTTACCCAACATTTCCAGGATGTTGGAGGCGCTTTTGGGATCTCCTCTGAAATTCAATGCACAGTTGAGTCCTTTTTTGGCTGCACAAGATGAGTTTAAAGAGGTTACAGTCAGCCACCGGGTCATTTGGCAGTAGATGATGTGTTTGTGGGATTAGTTGGCTTTGTTTACGTTCGTTCTACTTTGCATTAGATTAAACTCTTTCCTTTTTTTGTCTCTGTCATTCAGCACTCTCTGACATGCCTGCACTACTCACCTCTTCATGAGATCACACCTCCTGGATATTTAGAATAAAAGAAAAGGAAAAACTTCCTCCTCATCACCAGTGAGGCAGTATAATCTGTGAAGCACTGACTGACTCACCATGGGCACTGTACTATCATTATCACCCAGCTCTCGCAAATCAGGCTATTATGACAACCGTCCCGGCTCTCTCAGCCACTACCCGAGCCTCAGCAGCCGCTCCCTCAACAGCCAAAAAGACCGCGGGCTAAAGAGGGGCCAGTCCATCTTCCTCCCAGCACTCACATGGAAGAGACTTGTGGCCTCTACAAAGAAGAAGGGCAACTCGAAGAAAGGCTCTGGTGGCCCGGTGGCCCTCGGGGATCCTCTGAATAACAACAACAACATTAACATCTACCAGAAGGATCCCGTGCTGCACCTCAACCGTGAGAATGTGAAGAAGTCGCTGTCATGTGCCAACCTGTCCAGCTACGAGGGAACAGCCGGTCTGGGTCTGGGGCTCGGCTACGGACTGGGGATGGGTCAGGGACATGGATATGGCTACACCAAATCCCAGCAACTTTCCTCTGTGAAAAAAGTCCCCCAGGGCACGGTGACCTCGTCTCCGAAGCGCGTCATCGTCCAGGCCTCCACCAGCGAGCTCCTCCGCTGTTTGGGGGAGTTCCTGTGCTGTCGCTGCTACCGCCTGAAGCACCTGTCTCCGGCCGATCCGGTGCTCTGGCTGCGGGCTGTGGACCGCTCGCTGCTGCTGCAGGGCTGGCAGGACCAGGCCTTCGTTACTCCGGCCAACGTGGTCTTCGTCTACATGCTGTGCCGAGACGTAGTGGATGGTGATCTAGTGGCGTCGGAGCACGAGCTGCAGGCCATCCTGCTCACCTGCCTCTACCTGTCCTACTCCTACATGGGCAATGAGATCTCATACCCTCTTAAGCCCTTCCTGGTAGAGGCGGGCAAGGAGGCCTTCTGGGACCGCTGCCTCGCCATCATCGACGCCACAAGCTCCAAGATGCTGCGCATCAATGCAGACCCGCACTTTTTCACACAAGTATTTGCTGAACTCAAGAGCGAAGGAGGCTGCGGCCCTCAGGATTATAGCCGGGTGCTTGATCGGTGAGCACCCATCCTCGCTGACCACATGCCTTTGTGTACACTCATGCACTCGTACACACACACACACACACATAATTGTCATGCAGATTGCTCCACCCCTTTTTCTTCTATGAAGGCCTATCTTAAAAGAATTACACAGAAGTATTGAATCATTGCATTTGTGCTTGTTGCCATTGTCCCATCCGTCCACAGATAACTGGTTGAGTGGGGCTTACAGCTGTTTGTGAGTTTACTTTAACCATTTGGTCCACCTGCTCCCTTCCGTGTCTGGTCCCAGTCGTCCCAGCTACTCCTCTGTATCTGCACAGCCTCACCTTAACATTATCAATCTGTATGCACAAGGCAAGGAGATGCCATCACCTTACGCAAAGCACGTTTTTTTTCCCAATAGTGACAGAAGAGAAAATAGGGCTCAGACAACATAGTCCACATGAAAATTTCATGGATAATACAAAGCAACATCTTGACATCCTCCGCCGTCTTAAGTGCCCGCGGTTCAGACTGATGGGAACAGCTGAGACGTCCATGTTTGCTCAGTAAAACAAAACGAACAGGCAGTGTGTTTTTGTGGAGCCTTTTGAGGGAACACTTGCTGTTTGTTTTTCCCTTCACTCACTCAAACCTGCCAGCGGCTCTTCCGTGTGTTAAAGTCTCATTTAACCCTGAGGAGGAAGCCGAACATGCGTTTACCGTGGGCATGTTTGGTGCGAGCGCATGCATGGCTGTGCGCGCAGGCATCGTGCGCTGGACGGCAGCCAAGGTCATCAGCTGTTTACCCCATCCTTTGTTCCCTGCATCTTGTTGACAGGGCACCCACAGCCGTGGTATTAATGAGATTAGCCGATTACTGCTGCCCCTCCCCTACGTCAACCTCTCCCCCTTCTTGTCCGGTCGGCAGCCCTGCAGACCTTCAGTGGCTAATCCAGCCCAGGCAGGACTGGGCAGGACTATAGACACACACACATTAAAATACTTTGCTGTGTGTGCTTTATTCTCCGTGCTGCGTGAATGTGTGGCACACGTGTGCAGCTTGGGGTCCGAGGTGGAGGCAGCAAATCTTTCCAGAGGCCATCCAGGCAGAAATAACAGACGAAAGGCGTTTGTTATTGCTGCTTCTGAATTTGTCCCACTTTCTCATCCCTCACCTGCGCATCCTCATCTGCCATCAACAGGCTCTCAGGAACTGGGAGTTCATTTCTCTCATGTTCCTCCCTCCGCTCGACTATTCCCTTGAATGAAGCCATTGGCATTTGTGCTTCAGTGGCTTTAATCCCTGGTCCTCGTGTGTTTTACTGTGCATGTCAGTGATGGGTCACAGATGAGCTCCGAGTTCATTGTTTTTAGATTTTAAGGGCTTATCAACTGCATTTGAACCACTGTAGTCATAAGAAGATTTGGTTCTACAGTAATTTATATTTGGTGGCTTTTTATTTTTTTTCTGGGAGCTCTCTCTTCTTTCACATGCATGCAGGGGAAGCCAGAGGAAGGGAGAGCAGCTGCAAGACCCAGCTGAGAACAGAGCAGGCATCAGCGGCAGCAGACGTGATATTTATTAAGTCAGACACAGCATGGAAGGACGAGCTGGGGTGGAAGTGGGTTGCAAAGTGACTTGCCCTATATGAGATAGAAAGTTGGCTCTGTAGAAGGGTAACGGCTGAGCAATCAGCTGATCTGGGCTTGCGTTAAAATCAGCCAATCTGCCAAGATTGCGGCTGAGCTTGACTTCATGGCCGCCGTGAACTAGAGCTACGTCTTGTAATGCTGACAGCACAATAAAAGCTCGATTAAAGCCCAAATGTTCAAATTTTCAGAAAAACGCTAGACGTATGGATTCTTTTAGATTTTTTAATCAAGGTTGATAAACTCACATATTTAAAGGGTTTGGGGGAGAAAAATGAAGAGGCTTCCCAACTTATTTTGGGCTTATGCTCCTTTAAAAATTATATGTGTGTCTGTGACTCATCGCTGATGCGTATGTCTAATTGTAAAACGTGTTTTTAAAAGAAAAATGTAAGTCATTTACATAAAGAAGGTAAATGTTTGTGGAAAAAAAGATATCTTTTTGTTCTCCTCCTCTTTTAATCACTTCAAGATCCTTCAGAGTCTTTCCTGTGACCCTTATTTTGGGTTCTTGAGGGGGTTTATGATGAATTTGAACCAAGAAGCTGTTTAAAACATAAAAATTTCTTATTGTGTGAAGTGGAAATGCCTTAATCTTATTGTAGCAGGGCATCTGGAGGTTTTGGTGCTCCACCTCCCTTCTCCACGTGGCAATCACTTTGGTGTGATGCTTCGCTATATTCTCGGCCACAAGGTCGTACGATACACGAGCATCTTCTAATCCTGCAGCCCAATCAAACAGATAGAGGGAACCCAGGATGAAAACATGGAGAAATAAGCAAACAATTCCCCTCGAGTGAAGCCTTCAAGCCCAGCTCTGACAAAGTGAAGGCTGCCCCACCGCCTACTCCAGCTCATCCAAGCTTACTGGAGTTGAGCCTCCCTGCTCTCCTGAGGGGTCTCGCATGAGCTCACGCCAGCCTGAGAGGAGCGACTGTGGTGAGTCACGCTCGGAGAGTCGAGTAGTGAAACATCGCTTTCTCTACAGCGTTGACCAGCAGCCATTTTGGACTTGTAGGTCAGCGCAGCTCTCTCTGCGGCCTGGTTTCGTCTCTAACAAGGACACTTGTGTCTTAACTCACCCCCTCCTGCCTCTCCCCTCCCTACACACACTCAGCTGTTGTTCCCTGCCTGTTTCATTAGATTTGACACCCCGCACCCGCCAGCCATTGTCAGGACGAGGAAGGGCAGAATGGGCCAGTTTGTTGGCACCGGCTTGGTTTGTGTTTGCGTGTGCATGCAGGTCAAAGTTAAGGGCAACATCTGCTTCCACCATGCAGCTCGTGCAGACCTGGGTGATAATTAAATCATCTCATTGACATCAGCAAGAAATGAGGAGTAGAGGAGCACATCGCGACCCTTTTCTTTTAATGAAAAAGGCCTTTTTCTTACACGTGGCCTATTCTTCACTCTCTGTAGCAGCACAGACACAGCACAGAACCACGATTATATCAGCCTGATCGTTAGAATTTGACCCTAAACAAAAAGGCAACACCTCCCCCGCCCCTTTTTTCAGCACATCTGTCCAATCAGTCGGCAGCTGGACTGTATAGCTGTTCCTTAACTAACTCGCTTTTTAGCTGGAACTGTAATTCTGTTTTATCCAATCAAAACCCCCCGATATGCGTCCCGAGCGGATTCTTGCTTCTGACTGACGGCGGACACACGATGCCTGTGATTTAACCGTGATAAAACAGTGCAGTTTGGACCTCGCTCTGTAGATGGGACCTCCGTCTGGGACTTTGGCAACTGAGAGTTGCAGAATATTTCAGGTGGCTCTTTGCAGGAGGCTTTGGCTGTTTGTGAACAATGTTACAAAAGACTTAAAAGATAAGTCTGGTATTGTTCTTTATTTTTCTTACTGTCAACAAGCATCAGACTGGGTTTTTACGCTTTCAGACTTGTCTGCAAGCTGGTTCTGACTGAAGACGGGACGTGAATGTATACTTTTATTTTATGAAAAAGGGGTGGGCACTTTAGTTTATAGGAAACATCAATGACACAGGAGGAAATTAGTTGGGGAATTTACAGCTGCAGGGTTCGAGTTAGAAAAACTACAGTGCCTATGTTCATTAAATTAAGCAGCATGTGTTTGTGTTTAAGCTGCTGCGTATCAATAATTATTTGATCTGTTGACACTAAGAAATCTGGAAAGTACATCACTGCTTATCCTTTAAGCTGCCACAGCTCTGTGAGCTGTGTTATTTCAGTGCTGCTGTAGGTTGGTGTGTCATTTCAATGGCACGCCTTAGACTGATGATGTAAATACGAGGATGTGTAACAAAAAGAGCTGTTAAGAATGAAAAAATGAACAAAAACAAATAGTGTTGCTGTGTAGTAGCATGCATGCCAGCCAGGTAGTTTAGATATTTTTCTTTCTTTTTTTTTTACTTCTGCTTTTGTTGGATATGTGTGATGTTTTAAATGAATTTCTATGGTAATTTAAAACTGGATCTCATTGGTTACAGGAAACACGATGTCGTCAGTATTAAAGTCTCTCATGGCTGCAGGTGTAACGATCAACATTATGGTCTGCTCATGTTCAGAAACACTAGAGACATTTAACGAAACAGAAAAGCTCGTTTTTCGAAAGTCCTGAAAGATCAAAGTGTGTCACGTGACTCACTCTCACACCAGGCTTCATTTGTCACTTCGCTAAGTTAGATGTGGTCATCTGGAGTCTTTTTTAAAACCCGAGCTCGCCCCTGTCTTGTTGCTAAATTCGTAAAGAACTGATCGAGTTAGAGGCTTTTCTCATCGATGCACCAGCTGGTGACACAAAGGCTTCCATTGTGCGTGCAGCAGTCGTCGCAGGCGGCTCCGGCTCGGCCTGCGTCCTCTGATGCAAAACAACACGTTAAAATTTCACCACAACTTCACTTTATTTCTTCGTCTTTTCCTGTGCCAGGAGTGGACAGATGTTAGTCCAGAGATAAATATGTAACTGTCCAGTCCATTTCCTCCTCCACCGCTGCTGCTGCTCCTGAGTTTCCATGGTTACTTTCCTCAGACATCTTTTATAACTGTCGCACCGAGATGAAGCAGCACCTCGAGCGACTTTTGTAAAGCCACTCAAGTGTGCGTCTCTCTAAAAGTGAAAATACTGTTGATGGGGAAAACTTGAAGAAAAACAAATGTGACTGTTTCATTTTTTTTTCTTTTTTTTGTTGTTTATTTCCTTTTTCATGATGATGACGATGATGATGTTTACTATATTGATTATTTAATAAAGTATTGAGCTGAAATCCAAACCTGCTGCTTCCCATTTTCCACTTAAATAAACTGCCTTTGTCCTCCACACAGCACATGATGATATATTCTCTGCATTCAATCCAGCTAACTTAAGGCTGGCTGTAAATTCATGTGGGACATAAGAAAAAAACTTAATGCACAGACACACAATGGCGCTGCGCTGCAGATGGCCTTTTGGCTTCCTGTCAGTGAGGGCTGGGCTCCATCTGAGCATTTCTCTGCACTCAGTTGCCACCCTTTCCTCTGTTACCACAGGTGGAATTGCTGTGATGTGAAGCTGCCTCTGCTCTCCTCCGAGTGCGATGAGAAGATTTTTATACGACATGAAAGAACAAAGTTGGTGCTGCAGAGCTGAGACGGCTTTGTTCTGCAAGCGTACATGAGTTTAAAATGAGAAACGCAGAGAGGAAAGCAGGTTTTGTGTTGCTGATTTAGTAGCTGTGGTCAGCAGAGCGTCTGCCTCGGGCTGCCTTCACACACACACACACACACGCACGTATGCACACACACACATGCACGTATGCACACACACACACACACACACACACACACCGATATCTCTACATCTTAGCTGCTTCTCTTCCCACAACTTTGCATTTTTCTAAAAATTTTTCTTAAAATTTTGATTCAGAAACTACAACATTTATTTCTTGTTACGTTTACATTACTTTAAAAGAAAAGGACACCTTCGAATTGGTGCACTGTTACTAGCTAATAATAATAGTTACATAAATGAACCGCATACATGAACTTTATATGTAGAATATTCTCCAATAGCTCCAACATATTCGAACTGGCACAAAATCACAGCACTGAGGGAAAAAACAATCATAGGCATCGTCCGCTCAATGTTATTGTTAAAGGTAATATTGAATCAGATACCCTAGCAGAAGCCATTAAAGGCGTTTTAATGGCTGGCTCAGTAATAAATTGAGCTGAAGTTTTAGACTGTTTTGCTTTCTAACATTTAACTGAGCCATCGTTAGCCTGTTCTAGGCCTCAGTCACACAGGCTAAGAGTTTAGTTGCCAAACCTTTGGCAGTCGCAGGTCAATAGGGAAAAATGCACGTTCCCTCAATAGCTGGTGAGCGGATTGTTGTTTCTTGGTGATGGTTGCTGCACCAAAAACCCCTGTGTGATTGTTTTGGTTGCTCGAAGAATGCTTCCATCGCCTGGAGTTTGCAGCGAAGACTACCAAGTGATAGTGAAACTTAAAACAGTGCGATTAAGATCAGAAACGGTAAGACTCGTGTTGTTCTCTGAGGCTCGCTGGACATGGGAGCTCAGTCTTTAACGTATTCTACAGATGTGTGGTGAAGGATTCCTCTGCTTCTGCATCACTGTGTGGCATGGCAGAAAATAAGTCTTTGCTGACGATCGGTCCAACACCACCACCATCAACTCCAGCAGATGCAGGAAAAGTGTCTTCTGCATCTTGAAAGACCTTACTCACCCAGCACACACACTGTTTGTTTCACTTCCCTCAGGCAGGAGGCCGTGGAGCATCAAAGCAGGACCCCCAGACTGAGGAAGACCTTCTTCCCTGAGGCTGTAAGACTGCTGACCTCGGGTGGTGCTCTGTAGTCTGCTGCTACAAGCTAAAGATGACAGGCATGAGAAACCACTTGAGTCTTCACACTAGTCACTGCACTTTCTTTGAAACTTGTAAACTGTCACACTGTCATTTTATTATTGATAGTTAATTCACGTGGCTATGATGCTTCTTTGGTCCCAAATAAAAGCCAAGAAGGTTAAAAATATAATAGAAATTTATGCAAAAAAGAAATGCAGCTTTTAAGGCCTTTACACACTGGAAGCGTCCGTGTGATTATTTTGTGCAATAAAACATTTTTCAGACTCACCAATCCTAAATGCAACCCTCCACACCGACCAAGTAATTTCCTTGGATGAGTTTATTTAGTTATTTTTTCAAACCAATTTTTCAGATCCGAATAAATAGATCTGACCAGTCAGACCACAGCATTTGGCAACAATACACCCTTTTACAGTGAGTCCAAACGTCTGCCATGAAAATAAAACCCTACATTTTTTTACTTTAAAGCTTTTAAATGTCCCAGAGGAGACGTTTGCTAACAGGTGGCTAAATGAGAGTGGCACCGTTATGGCGTGTTTAATCCACGTTCTTACTTTTTACCAAAGCTAGAAATGGTTAAGTGCTTCTTAACAAACAGATGGGTTTTCCTTTTAAATGCATATATTTAGCTTTTGTCATGTAACAGCTGTTCTCCATCTAACTATGACTGAGAAATGAGTTTTCGGTGAAAGAAGCTTACTTGGCGCGGCACTATGTCACCCTGTCGATGATACTAGAAAATGATTATTTAAATGTCATTTATTATCTCTTCACAATGCGAGGGTGAGAGGGCAGTCGGGGAAAACTACACAGCGGTGGTCAGTGGCCGGCACGGGGGACCCCTCATAGGGCAAAGAGGTGAGGGAGGTGAGGCCTGGGGTGCTTTAATAAGAAAAAAAGGAAGAAGACAGATGAGACGAGATGGAGAGGATTCGCTGCAGATGGCTGCCGCGGCCTGACCGAGTCCTTTCCAGCTTTCTCCTGTCCTCGGAGGACACAAATCACCAGCTCTCTGCCTCCCGGTGTCACTCTTCTATAGAGCCTCTGAGCTCCCTGGGGCTTTTCAAAGCCTCGGCTGCTGTTCACTGACTTTTATCGGTCCTCTGGGAACCAACATGCACCAAAACCCTGCTGCCATTCTTCCCATAGATGGTCTCCAAAGACATTATCTGTCCGAGCTGTGCTGCACTTTTCTGCCTCAGTCCCTGCTTTAAGTACATATTTAAAAAAGAAAACATGTTCAGGTGTTAATACGAAGAGCAAAACAGTTGCTTTCCAAACTGTATATTCAGCATATTCAGCTATTGGCAAGCAAGGGCAAGGAGCATATTACTGGGTAATTAGGTCACATTAGTGTGTGGTGGTCATAATAATAAAACCCTGTTTACAAGAACAAGCATATCCTCTGTGGTGGCTATATCAGTTATGTCTACTCTACACTAATGTTAGACACAGGGGTCATTTTCAACGCTCAATGCCGTGTTCACGTCATAGTGTAATTACCAATTTACCACTTATAAACAGCACTGGCGTCAACACTAATTAATACTGAATGGGGAGGCTGTTTGTTTAGTGTTTAAATAAGCCAACCGACTCATTATTTCCTGCTAATGGTCAAATGGACAAAATGACATGAAACAGTTCTGGTGCACATGTAGGACTAGGACTAACTGGCACTAGATTGCAGTACGAGAACAGAACATCCTTTATTTCCAAGCCTTCTGCACATACCATGAACTACCGAGGGACATCTTTTGCCCTTGACTGTTAGCTTTAGAGTAGCTATCCGTATATAAGGCAGCTTGCTTTGAGTGGGCACTCAAAGTGCTTTTTACTCAAAGCCTCATTCACCCAATTACACACACATTCATATACTTTTTTGTATACCTAACTGCCTCGTCTAAGGATGCAATCACAGGCGACTTGAGGTTCATTATCTTGCCCAAGGATACGTCGACATGTAAACTGGAGTAGTTAGAGAATCATTCCACCGACCTTTCCCTGTACCTTCTGAGCCACAGCCACCCTAACTTAATCAATGCAAGCCTGTGATCCGCTCTCACTGGGAATTCCTCAATCATGGGAAATAACTGTAATCTCAAATCCCACTGGATTCCTACTGTAGAATGGAAATTCTTTTGTGTCCATTAAAATGATCAGAGTGGCTGTTCTTCTAGGTGTTGCAATAAAGTTTGAAGTCCAGACATCCATAAAAAAATAGGATATATGAGGTTTAGAGGCAGGAATAGAAATTGGCAGTAAGTGTTCTGACTTAAATAAACAAAACAACCCCCCAGAACAGCGCTGCTATTATTTTGGATGAATGAAGATGGAAAAGGAAATAGCAGTGACATTTGGAGGTTAGCAAAGCGGAGCTAGTTGATGTAAAATCACCGTGTGGCATGCTATAGCGCTACGGTTAAGCTAATATAAACACATTAGCAGACCTAGAATGGCTAAACTGCTTTCAGTGCAAGGTCCATGGTGCAACCAAGAGAACATCTGCAATGACCCCATCCACAAGACGAGGTTAGTCATTAATGCTACAGTCACAACAGCAGTCAGAGCCAAAATTATTGCGACTTTGTGCAACAAATTCCATCGTATTTGCACTGTTGGTGACTTCTAGAATATTTTTTAACTGGATTAGATGACAAATAAGACTGACTGTGTGGTAGTATGTGTCCAAAAAGTATGTACATCACTTCTGTTAAATATAACGTTTGTCCTCTGGTAAAATTCTGAGGCTAGACCTTACTTGGAGCCAGTTTGATGCACCTTTTTTCCTTATGTCCCAGAGCGGGATGAAGCGCTTATCCAGTAAAATTCTAGTCTGTTACTTTGGATTCCACTTTTATCCAAACACGGCACCTTCGAAACCAGAGGGTGACATCATGGTTGCCATGTCCGTATTTTATATACAGTATGTGAACTGCCTTTATACTGCGTATTATCAACAAGCACACCACTTAAAGTTGCTTTGTCTGCTTTGACCACGTATTTTTCAGTTTGAGACATGTCAGTCTCAATACAAAGAGTACTAAAAATAAAGCTTTGCACTGCAGACATGACCCTGTCTGGTGATGTTCAACACGAACACCTGCTTCTTCACTATCGATGCACCATTCAAGAAAGTCAGTGTAAGAAAAAAAAAGCAACAGTTTAAGAAGAAGATTTTCTTCATATTGAACCTTTGCAAGCTACCCAAACAACATAAAATGTGACTCTTTTTCCCTGTGTTTGGTCGCTGTGGTTTATCAAACGTTTCCTGATTAGTAAGCATTTGGGCTGATGGCATGCTGGCTCAGAGCGAGCCAAAGTAAAAACCAATCTCCCCCCTCATGTTACTGTAATCTGCAGCATGTGACCTCCTCTGACGGAGGGATGCTGGAAAACCTGCAGGGCTCACCAAACCAGTGGCTGCTCTGCACTGAGAGGATTTAAGGGGAAAAAACACAGAAGCTCTGGGACACGTTATATTCCCACTGGTAAATCCTCTCCAACTCATTACCAAATCCTCACTGCAGGGCTGCTAAGCTCTAAAGAGAGACGGACCAGGTGCCAGTCTTTTTGTAATGGAATTGCACGGCGGTTTAAGTGATTGCATCAACAATTGCCACCCCTGATAAATTAGATTAGACGTAGAAGAATCCTGTTTGCACACTGTTGCTGTAAGAAACCGAGAAACTTCATGATAATCCAAAGCAAGCATCAGATGAAACGCTGTTAGCGTCGATCTACATTCTAACCACATGGCTGATTGCAGTATTGCGTTTGTGCCAGCGAGATTGGGTTTTATTCACAGCGAGGAGAGATGTGATTGGAGCTGTCAGAAAGGAAAATGACTGCAAAAATGATGCCGAAGAAAAGCTTGGCAGCAGCAGCTGTGACTGTGATGGGGAAACAATTGAGAAAATAACTGTTGCATTTGTGCTAATGGAAAAGATGCCATTAAGCTAAACCCATCAAAAAGCAGGGGAAGCACTATGAATTTCAATTCTGCTTTTGTGAAAAAGATGTTGATTTGGTGAGGCAAAAATATGATCTGATAATTAATTGTTCATCTGTTCTGAAAACGTGTTTGCATGGATCGAAGACGCACGCGAAACACACTTAATAATCGGAGATGGAGAGGCTTCAAATGCTGCTCTAACACGTAATTGATAAATCACTGCTTTTACATGAATGATTAAAGGATTACACACAAACAAATGCAGCATATAATCTCTGTTTTCTAACATACAGCCGCCTCCAGCGAGTGATTGGTGGAGCTGTAACTGGGAGAAGAGCTGTGGTTTTCATCCACGGGAGCGACAGCAGATTAACACAGAAACTCTGGAGGCCTTCGTTTGGCGCCGAAACACAGAGCTTTCACAGTAACACGCATGAGTCTGAGGCTCACGCTGAGGCGCTGCTCGTGGCATCTTGGTAAACAAATCTCGGTCAGTTGCCTGATCTTCCCTCTGCAGCTGTAGAGACCTTGGGATTCTCTCATTTTCTGAGACTCAAAGTCGAAATTAGATTTACAATTAACTTTGTTTTGCTACTAAGTGCAATTTGCTGTGAAAATAGCAGCATGAGGGCAGAGGGCTGAGGTGTGCCGACGGCCGTGATTTCTGCTGCATGCTTACTTTAATTTTTCTTTGATTATTGAGATCTCAATATAACGAGACGCGAAAGAAGAAGCTGCTGACTTCGGTCACCTAGTTAATAAAACCTGAGGGTCAAAAGTTCACAAGAGGTTCAGAGAAGAAACCAAAAAGACTCACTCATCACTCATTGAAGTGCTAAACACATTAATAAATAAATAATAATGATCCAGTGAAGTAATGTAGTATAATACTTACTTTTACTTTGGGCATTTTAAGCATATTTTGATGCTAAACTTTTCTTACGTAGGATAATGACTTTTATTTAACAACCTAAATGATTCTTTCACTACTTTTCATGTAATCTGTATTATGGCACATGAAAGTGAAAATCATGCCTTGTGTTTTGTACAATATTTATTTGATTTGTTTTTATTTATTCCACTGAGAAATGGGCACTGAGCAAAACCACCTCGTAATAAAACTACACAAAAAGTTGCACCGTCTTGAAGGTGTGTTGCTTCAGATAGCAGCGAGGCATGAAAAACAATCCAATTCCCCCAGTGTAACAAAGTCTTCAGTCAGGTAGGAACATGGCATTTTTTTTGTCAGTTCCTTGAAGCATCATCTAAATTAACTTTAATTTCACTCGTCACAGGGAAGTAAAAACTGCATGTATAAAATTACCAGACAAAAACTAATTTAAATCAGTTTTAAAAAGCAGGTTTTTGCCCTCTAGAAGATATGCCTCTTCCATCTTTATTGTTTCCATGCCCCATGAACTTCTCTCTCTGTTATATATGTCTGGCTTTAATACTTTTCAAACCCCTAAACACTATACAGCATTTTATGACACCACCAGATATTTTATCTTTACAAGGCCTGAGTTATTAGTCGCTTTATTTAGCTGTTTTATTCTTTAGAACTTCTCACATACCTGTAGCTCCCATTTCCCAGAGGAAGATTATGTGTTTTAAACTTCCTCTGGATCGTTCACACGTTAATGTCACGTTGCAGTCATGCGAGAGTCATTACAGTTGCAAGAATAAAGGTGTGAATTGGCATCAAACCTCCTGAGACAGGATGTCAAGACAGCCTTGTAGTCCCAGCACCACTTTGAAGTGAAGAGAAAAAAAACAAGCAAGCTTTCGACTTTTTGATGTTTCACATTCACTAGCTGTTTAATTTGCAGTGTTCCCTAAATACACTTTAACAGTGCATTATTTATTTTTCGCTTAGTGATAGCTGAGCAGTGTGAGCTGTTAACGTTTTTGGAAACAAGTTTGAAAGGCTCTTTCCACACATGAGGTCCAAACAGTTTGAACAGAATTAGGCTGGGATGTTTCCCACAGGTGTCCTCACTCACACGTGCCACACAGGACTGGACAGGAAACGGTCCAGTTCAAACTATTCAAAATACTCCCCGTCTCTTGAGCTTATTTGATGTCTGCGAGTCTGCTTGGGTCCCAGTGGCGTAAATCTCATCATCGGCTACTGGCTGTTATCTTTATATGTTGTACCCTGAAAGCAGTTACATTGCTTTTCTGAGCTTCTGAGACAATGATGTGGGCAACAAATCATTGTCATTTATTTTATAAAGAACTCAGAAGCTTAAACACGGATTTAAATCAGAGGAAAGACATGCTTTTTCCAACTTCTACCCAGTATTCAGAAGGTGTGAACATCCTGGTCCAGCATCACGGACGATTTTGGTGACTTTGGTGTAACTTACAGAGCTACAATATTTTCTCCTTCCACATTATGCAGATCCTACTCATGAAAAATACACACACACACATCTGTACTCTCAGAGTATTATGTAGCACTGAGATTTGGGGAATCACAGCAGGGTGTGCGTCAAAGAGCAGGAGTCACGGCGAGGGCAGGACATCACCGAGTCGCACTAACAGGTCACCGTGGAGACAGATAAAAACTGGCAGCACATCAGAGAATTAAGATCTCAGACTGTGAACAGAGACACGCACATATTTGCTCAGAGGGGGAAAAAACTACAAGTGGAGCAGTAACCGTATTTAAAACCTCACTAAAAGAAAGTGGAAGTTTTGTTGTGTTTGAAATGAAGCTTTTGCAATAAAACACTAAATCTAATTTTCCACATTAAAGTCTGCTTGTCCTTCTTTGGAAACCTGCTGCTAATCTCGGCTAAAGGCTACATTAGCTGCTACTAGCATAACACACCCGAATCTGCAGTTGCATTGAGAATAAGGAATAATAAAGGAATAAAAAAGTCCAAGGCTGTTTTAAATCCACTCTATAGTGGGCATGTATAAAAGAGGGACACTGTTATGTTTGTGCATCCATCCATGCAGGATGGACGTTTTAGCTTGTGAGGGCAGCAGTCAAAGCAGAGAAACCCAGATCTTCCTCTCCCCCCACCTCGTCTAGCTCATCTGAAGGGGATACCAAGGCATTCCCAAGCCAGCTGAGAGATATAATCCCTCCAGCATGCTCTGGGTCTTCCCCGGGGCAACTCCTGCTGGGATATGCTTGTAACATCTCTCCTAAGAGTACACCCGGGATGCATCTGTTCAAGGACCCAACACATGCGATGGTTGTGCTTACTGGTTTTCACTTTACTTATCAGTTGCACAGACAAAGACACAGTCAGTCCAGACCTCTGTCTCTCCCTTCTCCGCTCGTCTGTTCCTTCACTATGAAAAGAAACTGAGACCGCCATCAGTCCAGTCGCCACCACCTGTGGCCTCACCTGCCTCCTAGAGATGGGCAGACTGATCTAAACATCTATATCGATACCAACACTGGTAGTGGTATTTGATCGATGCTAGCGCTAGGACTGATAGGATGCTTTGTTTCTACCCTCTTAGTATGAAGCGTACTGAACTGTGTTAAACATTTTTTTCTTTGGAAAATTAAAAAACATACATCAGTTATAATCTGTGAAAAATGTGCAAACCTTTTTGTGCTGACTGTCATGTGAATTGTATTTATAGCCTGTAGCACATTTAAGCAACAGTGGCTGAGCCAAAGTGCTTTAGAGGCTGGCACAAAAAGAAATTGCTAACTGATGATGATTCATTTATAAATCATGTAACACAAGCTGCCTTTACAGGTTAAAAGTATTTGTATTGGTATCAGCACCACTGGCTGATTTTCATTTGAGTCAGAAAGGTAGAATGTTAAGTTATCAACCAACATCAAATTTAATTAGCATTGGCTGCAGGTATAAATTGTGTGTTGACTGGTAGTTTAAAAATCACCAGAATGTGAAACTGAAGCAGAGACTTCTTGGGTCATTTGTTAGTACAGTAAGCCACACAACATTTTTTTGGCTGATAATACATCTAAAATATCTCAAACAAAGTGGATAGGTCTGGTTCAGTCACAGACTGTTCGCCTTAATTGAGTTTAAAATGATCGGTTATGTAAAAAGCCCTCCGGGACTAAACAACAACAAACCCTGTTCAGTTGTTATAAGCATGTAAATCAGCTACAGAGACTGAAACCATGTTTGTAGCAGGCTGTAAACATGTTTATTCCTGCTGTAACATGGGAGTCTGTGGGGATTAACTCATATTTGGAGTTAGTCTTGAGTGGCCACCAGAGGAACTGTAGTTTATAGTCCTGGCTTTATTTTTTTACCACTTGTATTATGTAAGTATCAGTTCCTTCCACGGGACAGTTTGCATCAAACATTGAGACAACAAACTAAAGGACTAATAATGACAATTATGCAGCAATCTTTACTATTAAAGGATCATTTTCTTTAAGCATGTCCGTAAATCTGGTTCATACCAAATGGTTTATCTGTTCTTCAATTGTAAATATTCTGGGAAGAATTACACAAAAGAGCTCAAATTTATCTGCAGCTGCTGTTAGTTAGACCTGGAAAACACTCATGATTATTAATGTAAAAAAACATTTATTGTCACAATTATTGTTTCTACAAATCTCAAAACGTGAACAATGCAAAGGTAGCACGATTTTCAACGGCACTGTAGAAACACACAAGGTTCAATTTAATCACACGTTTCTTGTTTTCTATGATTGGTTAGCTTTAACCATGATAAACAAGCTGGGCTTCAGTTTAGTGCGGCTTCTCCTGAGACGACAAATTTACACTTTATTTAATGCCGTACTTTTATTTAAAGTTCTGTAAAAGACTCCAATAGAAGACGTTTGTATAAAAGCAGGTTTCATTGTGAGTTTGTTCACAATAAAAGAAACATATCTGGACAACCAGATAGCACAATAAATAAACAAGGAATGTTCAGTTTCATTCCTCAGAAATCATTTAAATGACCTCTCCAGTGCTGGTTTGTGTTTATCAGTCTAACTATCAGGAAAGGGGATGAGAGAGGAAGCAGCTCCTGCGTCACGGGGTCCAGTTTTCTGTGGACGCGGGCTCATAGCTGCCACTCAGAGGACGGATAGAAGCGTCTTTACTGATTCATTATGTTGCAGGGAAACCTTAAAGCCACTTAAGGCTGAACATTTTAATGGGTTTTAAATACTGCGTAAAGTCGACATTCACTCTGTTCATGTGGCAAAACATGAGAGAAACACTAACATACAGAGAACTTAAGTAAACATTGAATAATGAATTTTCCCCCACTGTCTTTTTTCTTTCCCCTTTTATTACTTCTGACATAATTATCTCAGTCTGCAGGCAGCAGTGTGTTACAACACAAAAACATGTCCATATTTATCATCATAAAAAGTGCTTTTTGTTTCTGTTTTTTCAATCATATCTTAAAAAAACATCTTTATATTTCATAAAAATACAAAAAAGCATAAACAGTACGATACATATAAATGTGTTATAAATGAATATAAAAGTATTTCAGCTTTCAGTTTCCTCTGCGTGCTGAAGAAAGCAGATTCTCCCAGAAAAAATGCTCAGATTACTACTTTAAAATCCTCATATACTGCAAAATTGTTTATATGTATTAAAAGAAATTCTTGCTAAAGTCCAGCTGGGATGTCTGTGGCTGATATTTTCTCCTTAGATGTCGATGAGGTGTAGCTGTTAATGGTTTGACTGGGGGACTGTTAGTTAGCGGGCACCAGCAGGATGAAACCGTCTTTACTCTTCTTGAAATCGGCGATGGTTTGACCGGCTTTGGTCTCCACCGAGATGTTCTTGGGCTTGCCTCGCATGTGAATCTCCAAACCTGAACGGCAAACCTTCACAGGAAACTGGACTTTTTTCACCCTGGAAGACAACAACGCAAACATTTGGGTTTCAATAACTTTGCCAGAACTGATACGTGATTAGCTGATGGTTATCATGGTTACAGGGACCAGGATCACTCATTAAACTGCTGGAATATTGATCTGGTCAGTTAAATAGCAGAAGATGTTCAGACACAATTGCTCAGTGGGAAAATTACAAGGAGGTTTAAAACATGTCCACATCCATCCATGTCCATATACGGGCTGTAGAAATCACTTTTATTGCCACTTATATATTATCTTGGATATTAGACGAAAATATGAAGCTGCTTTTGATTCACTTGGAGACAGACTTTTTGTTAAGCCTTTTTTGACTGAATTCCCAGATGCACAGATATAAAACTAACTTTGATCTTTATTTCATTTTTACCCAGACATTAAAATACAGGTCTACACAAGCTAAGATTCAAGAGTCCCAAACCTGCCCACTGGTGTGTGGGTTTTAGGAACATTGCATTAATTGCTGCTAATCCAAAATCTTGGGATACCAAAATTGCAGTCTGCTCCTCTTAGAAGTGTGTTTTGAATGTCTACCGCAACAAGACTACAACATTTCCAGAGCAAGTCACAAAGTAAAAAAAAAGAAAAAAACCCAAAACTGAAGCATCACCACAAAATATTTGTTATTGATCACCTAACACCTGGCTGTTTGCTGAGTTCTCCTGATCAAAGCAGTATCCAGCCCCTCTGCTGACAGCTGGGGCATGAAAGTGTGCCCGGGCTCGCTCGGCTGCTGCACAGTCAGCTGAAGATGATCCACTGTGAAGTCGCTGCTTCCTCCTCGACCCCTGGGGATCCCGCAGCCTCAGCGTGGCTGCCTTGACCCCGCTGCTCCACCAAACACAAGCTGGCCCAGCACATGGCTGGATCTGTGCAGCATGCTTATAAAGACTCTAACACTGAATCCACCTACGTCATAGTCAGAGGCCCAGGGGAGTTTAAGGCTCAGACTCCTGCTTGTAAGAATGTTTCTCTTGCGAATGTATTCTCTCCTTCTCCAATCAGCAAACACTCTCAATTTCAATTCAAGTTAATGGCTTTAAAAAAGAGATGAAAGGCAATATTTACATAATGACTATTTGTGGATGCCTCTGAATATTGGTAATGTGACTGATGATAAAGGCTGGCTTGTAAAGATAAGCCAACTTGGCAAGCTTGAGGTTAGTTTGGCAAGACAGACGAATGTGTTGTTTCAAAGTGTTTGTGTCATCTTCTCCCCAGACTGCATGGTCGTCTTCAAAAATTTGGCTGGAAATCATAAAGGATAAAGTCCCATTTTTGGGAAGATTGCATAATTATTGTTATGCAACAGTGCTGGCAATCGTTGGTGCAAATCTGAGGAGAAACACCTGAAATCTTAGAGTTTAAATATGCAGTTTATTATAGTGTTATATAAATATATAATGCTATGTACATTAGTGGAATAGAGATAGGAATAGGGTGAACTGGATTATAAGTGTGCGGTAATGCTTTTGTTTTGGAAGTGCTAGGTTTTTGTGTGTGCATTGTGTTTTAACCCTTCACCAAACTCTGGGGACCTCCCATAAAGTCGGTTAAAAGTACAATAAAAAAATTATCCTGCATATTAAATATAATTTGAGGCTTTGCCCCCTGGCACTAGATTGCATATATTGCAATGTCCTGATCCAACATTGTTTGGACAAATATTTTTGCCTCCAATTAGGCTCAGGTTCATGAATACTCAAGTTTGTCTTTGACAAGCAAGAAAAATGTTTTTTTTCTGGAAGTGGTATTTGCTGGAACTTTCAGTTTTACCTCATTTGTTTGAATTGTTTCAAAGCAAAGACAAGTCTGTATTGAACATTTAAAGATGATGATTAGCATTAAATACATTTAACTTTCATTTTCATGGAACTGGTTGTCAAGTTTTTACTATAGCTAACCAACATGATTAGACTAGCTTATTTGCTAGTTTAGCAAATGAATTGATTTGCTGAACTAGCAAAAAAGCTAGTTCAGCTAGCAAATAAGCTAGTTCAGCTAGCAAATAAGCTAGTTCAGCAAATTAATTTTCTAATTCATTTGTTATAAACTAATCATGAAGTTTTTGTTTAGCCTAGCTGATGGTATTCAGGTTTCTCATGTGATGTCAGAGGCGCATTGCGTGCATGTGTGTACTCCCTGATGGGTTGGTGAGTGGTTGCTGGTTGTCACTAGGCCAAATAATAAGAGTGCTTCACCAAAAACCTCCTTTTCCCTGTACTTTAATGTCTAGCAGATTGTCAAGGTTCTTCATGGTTTGCATGGAAGACAGCGGGTTGTCTGCAAACACATTTGCTAACTTCTAGTTGAACTAGAAAAAAAATTGCAATGGACAACATATGTCTTAGTGCTGTAGCCAAAATGTTAAAAAAGTGAAACTTTTGCTTTGAAGGTAAAAGGGCTTAATTTCCTGTATTAGCCGCTTATATTATAACATTTATAAGAGAAAATGAAGCACGGTCACTCTTTTATAACTAAAAAAAACTCATTAAACACATTGAGCTATCAGAGGTGTGATAGCTTAATGTAATAAACCATAACAGACAATTACAGAGAAATGCAGCCGCATTCTGAATAAAACAAAAAGATTATCCGGTGGAAAACCTCATATTTGGATCAGGTAATCAAATTGCTTAAAAATATGCTTCAAGTCAAGCAGTGGGGACATATTTCTTGAATTTTCTGACGGAAACTGAGATCTCTATTTTTAAAGTTGCAGATGCATTATTTGCTGTGCTCTTTCTAAAAGAGTTTGACCTCAGTCACTGCAATTTTCCAGAGCTGTGATGCTATTCATCATGAATCACCCCAACAGGTGTGGCCCTGCTGTTTTTTTCTCAGCCAAGCCAACCCTGCCTGGCTGAACCCCCAAACCAGCTGTCCAGCCCTGCTGGACTATGATAAACCTGACACAAAAACCCACTGACCTCCAGAGAGCTTTTTTAATTTGTGCACAATGCTGACCTCATCGTAGCACTACCAGAAGTGAAACCCAACTCCGGCAGCGCACATTGAGAAAAGCCTCTGGCTGCGCCTGAGGACAGTGGATGACAGGCTGCAGAGGCCTGTGAATTTTTCTGCTGCAGCAAGAGAATTTTGTTTTAAGGCTGAGATTGTCCACAATAACCAGACTTTCCTCCACCAATAGAAATCGGCCCAGATGTTGCTTGTGCAAACATTTAATGTTCACAAGCACTAGATGGGGAACCACCTTTAACTAGGAGGTCATTGGAGGACCTCACTTTGCAAATTCATTAAAAAAAAGAACAGATTAGCCATCTTTAAGTCTACATAACATGTTTTAGATAACGTACATAGCAGGGAAGACATTCTCTCAAGGTGCACAAGAGGATTAAAGAAGTAACTGCGGACTGGGACAGATAGAAGTCACTGACCGAGTGCACGATTTCTCAACACATTTCCATTTTTTTCCAACTTAAATGATGCTTTAAAGCTGCACAAAGCATGTTGTTACATTACAGCCAAACCTCCCAGGAAGCAGTTTGGGGTGGATGGATCGGTGTACAACCAAACCGTCAATGTCTGACACTGTGGTGTCCAGCCTGTGGCCTTTAACCAACAATTACCACGACCATGACCCTGCCCTAACCAAACTGTTTCATTTACCTACACCCACCCTTTAGACAACACCCTTATGAATGATTAGTTTGTTTTGATGTATTGTTTTTTGCAGTTATGGACTGCTGGATAGTTTTTTTAATATATTAAAGCTTCTCACAATAATTTTGTAGTTTTGAGTAATTCAGACTACAACTATTTAACAGTTGTTTTTTTAAAACAGACAAACTGCTCAGACAAACAATCCAGATTCTGGCCAAATTCTTGCACAAACCTGTTGCCCAGTAGCCAGAAATGCATCCTCATTCGCTCGGAAGTTTCTGGCATGTTTGAAAATATCACCACAAAATCACAGATGCTCTCCTATCAGCCCTGATTTATGAGAGCAGCAGTGAGCGAGAGTGAGAGTGAGAGGGGAGCTGTATTAAATGTAGCGGAAAATAAACAACATGGTGGCTTTAATTTGATTTGATTCGTTTTCTTGTGTAAGGTCGCATGAATATTGATTTCAGATGTTTCCAATCTTGTCTCACATCTATTAATGAGCAACAAAATGCCAACCCCCCCCCCCCCCAAGACAGAGACAGTTAAGTGGTTTGAGGAGCTCTTGTGGCCTGAGTTTACTTGGGTGAAGGTTTGATTCTTTTATTCTCTTTGAAAACCTTCAATATTAGATGTTAGCATTCTCTGTCTGTACTGTGCAGAAAATAAAAAGAAGGCCCAGAAATGCAGGTCGACCTTGACATAAAAGTGAACCTGTTGGGATTGGCTTTTTTTCTTATCTTCTGTTATATATAAGGTCTAAAAAGGCTGTTCAATTTAAACATGGCTAAAAGAGGCCAGCATGTTTATAAAAAAAATGATTGCTAAGTTTCAGTTTTTTTCTATTCTTGGCTCTGTATGATGTCAATAAGAGCTGATGTCTTTAATGTAATCATCTGTGAGCATCTTTACCTGCAGGAGGGGCAGTTAGTCAGAGGATAGTTAAATTATAGCTCTGTCAGTAGGATGACAACCTCCTTGCTACTAGGCTAAAGCGGCAGGTTGCCTGATGACTGCATTAAGTTTTTTTTTGCTTAGGGAAACTGATTGCAAGCTGCTGCAGTGACCAGTTGGTTGTAAAGTGACTGCACAGGTCAACTGGTGGAAGACAACCGGTCTCCAAACAATCGTGCCCTGAATCAGACTGGCTGTAATCACTCTCCGAAAGACTGAGAAAGGTTTTCAAATCTTATTTATAAACCCAGGGAATACCAACACGATGCTATCAATCTGAGTCATACTGCACCAATAAGAAACACTCGTCTGTGCTGCGTCTCTTTAGGTGATTCAACTGGTTGCAGACTATTTGGGTTATATTTCTATATGATAACAAGATTAAAGACATTTCTGTTTATGATTGGACGGTTAAGACATATTATGACACACCCCATTGCATGTAATGTGTTGATGTTAGTGTGACTCAGTCTTATTGCCATTTTATCAGTGCACCAAACTCACTTTGAGGACAGGTCACATCTGGTCGCCTTCTTCAACAAGACTGCAAGCTCACTGAATAAGGTCGCAATAATTTTGTTTGGGCCACCGTCTCCAACCAATGTTTTCCAAATGTTCATACAGAGAGAAGCTAAAGCAGCTTGTCTCTGATAAACTGAGGTGCTGCACCAAGGCTTAGAATAAAGTAAATAAAGATTCTTTTAACTTTGAGCTGTGGACAAGCTTCTCTATCACAGTCTACAAATAAAAAAATATGCAGCTGGTAATGAACAGAACCAGTCGTCTTTTGTTCTTTCCTCTCATGAAGAAGACTCACACCTCAGGTTGTTGTGAACGCTGTGTGGCTAAAACAGTCACCGTGATTGGAAAGCGTTAGCAGGGTTACACGTGCTGCTCTCACTGCCTATGACAGGAGGAGTGAAAAGCTGTTTAATTATAATAATAATTTTCCATCTATCTTTTTTTATATATACAATTTTTTCACATATTTTCAAACAAAGATGTAAAGATTCCCCTCTGCAAACTACCCATCGTAGTTGTCATTGTGATAGCTTATTTTATGAACATCTCCCCTTTGGTATTGAGTTCAAAATGTCCTCCATGGAAATCATAAAATCAGTGACACATATTAGGAGACAGTCTGTACGGGAGCAGTGGGATGTGGTATATAAACATGGTCCACAGGCTCCTGTCTGCAAAAACGTCCTCATGCTGCAGTCAAATAATTCATGGAGACGACGGTGCAGACAGAACTGGGACGAGCAGCAGCTCCTGGAGGAGCCCTTGGACCCTCCACTCCTCATCTCATCTCCCCTTTTTTCTGCCTCCTCCTCCTCCCCCTCTTCAGCTTTTTCTAGGATTTCTCCCTGTCATCCCCAATATGATGCTGGATGCTGATAATCCGATGTGAGTACATGCCTCTGGTGTCTCCATTATGGAGACTTACAGGCCATTTCATTTACAGCTGAGCTGCATGTGTGGTGAGGAATAGCCAGTGAGCCTGCTGAAACACAGGGCTTCTGATGCTGTGTGTGCCACTGTAGGAAAATCAGATCAACAACAACACTCCCATGCAGCATAGCTCAGAGGGAGTAATGTGCCAACACAGATAAAAGATGCTTCTAATGTCTTTTTACACAGTTTTCTTTAGAAACAGTTTGTCCTGCTGGAGGACACTGCTCAGTAAACTGAATATTTTATAATATTATCAGAAGCTTCTCTTCACTTTAAATAGAAAACGGGGATCAGTGCCTCCAAGGGACAAGCGGTGACACAGCAACCACGATTAAATCATGACTGATAATTAAAATGTAACTGCTGAACAATAAAAAGATTATCTGTCCCAAGGAGACAGAAGCATGACACACTTGTATGGGATATGCACAGTATGATTAAAACATCACCTGCATTTATGTTTATGAGCCTGTGTGTCTGCACCGCTCTGCCATCAAGACTTGGAGCTGATGAATACATATATCAACTGTTAGTTTCACTAAAACAGACTGGAGAGAAGACCTCAGTCTATACACGCATTGACAGAACTATGACTGGGAAAAAGAGCGCATGTCTATGGTGGATGAATATCAGCTATTTTATTATGGTCAAATAAAAACTTATCGTAGCTGCGCCACCACGACTTATAGTTACAGCTGTGGGTGGATGCAAATCAGCCTGCTTAATAAGATAATCAGCTGAATGGAAGCATCTGATTCAGAATATCCCCCAAATTTCACCACTAACAACAACTATTTTTTATTCACATTAGGCAAGTAGATCTGAAGTTCATCAAACAGCTTTATGTTAAATAATTTCAAAAAACATTAAATCATAAGTGTGATTTGCATTTTTAGAAAGCTTTGATTTCAATTCACATGCTGACTAGAAACCATGTGCTTGAGAGTTTATAGTAGATGGACTGTTTTATTTTAGCCTTACATTAAACTAAAGCACCTTCCACACCATGTGGATTCACTTTTTCTGTTGTGCCTTTAAGGTGGCAGTGTGGGTACTGACAGCTAAATTTATGTCTATATAAAAGAAGTCAAAACATAACAGATGCCATCAATGTTGCTGTGCTGCGATGGTATCATGGTGACTAGCTGTGACCCTAAAAGATGGATGCAGTCACAATTTGAAACTAGACATGACGTGTAAGGTGAGATCTGATGGCGGCTGCATCAGATCTCGCGGCTGCATGCTCACTGGCTAATGAGCGGGGTGACCGTGGCTCAGGAGGTTAGGAAGTGCATCTGTAACCGGAAGGTCGCCAGTTCGATCCCCGGGCTCTCTGTCCTGGTCGTTGTGTCCTTGGGCAAGACACTTTACCCTACCGCCTACTGGTGTTGGCCAGAGGGGCCGATGGCGCGATATGGCAGCCTTGCCTCTGTCAGTCTGCCCAACTGTAACTGCCCAACGGTTACAACTGTAGCTGCCTCCACCAGTGTGTGAATGAATAGTGGCATTGTAAAGCGCTTTGGGTGCCTTGAAAAGCACTTTATAGATCCAATCCATTATTATTAATGACTTGTGACTGACTGATCCTTAGCCAATGATCTTAAAAGGTTTACCATACTTTAAGTCTAATGGGGACCATAACTTAAAAATAATGTTCAGTGTTTCAGTGCGTTTCATGATTGAGCTCATGAACTTCGCTATAAATATTTATACAGTTTTAAGTGTAAGTGGTTTAGCCCTCTAGAGTCGAATCAAATGACCAATTAAAAACGATGTGGCAGCAAGATACACCATCGCTGAGTCTCCATTTCAACGTATGTTATCGTATGTTGCGACAGTGATACTGTGATTTTTAGGATTTGTATTTAGTGTTGTTGTTTTTTGGTTTTCTCGAATGTTTGTTGTGAGGCAACTTCTGAATGTCACAGACGTTGGACAAAGAGCCACCACAGGCAAACTGTGCAAGCTGTCTCCATGTGGGAACCAGAAGGAGTGATGAACTGTGGAAGTGTCAGACCTGTGACAACTGTAAAGTCAGGTTGTGCAGTTTTTAAAGGTAAATTCAAGTATTCAAAAAAGCCACTTGTGCCTTTGCCCCTATGTGACTGTGCACCACCTTCCATATACTATGACCCCTGTGAGGATTTTTAATTTATCCTCTCCCAATCTGTCATCTGCCCATCTGTCCCTCGTCACCACGACTAATCTTACACTGTGCAGTTTATGTAAAATCTTAATTAACTCAAGAAGTCTCAAACTGTCGAGCTGCAACAACAAAACATAGTATTTTGCTTAAAGAAACCCCAAAAAGTACACAATAAAGGAGGAAATGCAGCGTCTGTTGGTTGTTGCTAATTCTCTGAAGTAAAGAGCTTGTATCAGAGGCCTGTCAGATTAGATAACAAGCAGAGAGAGCGACAACGTCTGCTCCTAATGATCCCACAGACCCTAGACAACATCAGACTGTCAAAACACACAAATTCTCTTGTGCAGCCATAACTTTCACTTTCCGCTTCCACCGCACATAAACACACATGAACACACATAGCCTGCAGATAACACTTGGGTGTGTGAAAGAACAGGCAGAAACCTGCAAAAGAAACAACAGCTTGACACCTGAAGTCATGTAACGGCACCTTCCATCAGACACTGTTAATGAGAACTTTTTGCACTGTGCAAAAGATCAGAAAGGTTTCCTCTTTTTCTTCTTCTCTGGCAATTTCTTTATCTGAATCCTCGGGTTTAGGAAAAACTGGTTCTTGAACTACACAGGTGTGCACAGACTGACCGAGCAGAGCAAAATCTGAGCATGCTCTAAAGGAACTCCAGGTCCAAAGAGGAGACAAAACTGATGAAGGCATGTTGGACGACCAAGATGAGATGCTTTAGTTCGCAGACTGTGAACTATTTATGGGCTACACAAGATGTAGTCTGTCTATGTTCAGCTAATCTGACTGAACTTAAAGTCTCTTGGTTACTTCCTCTCCCACTCTCCTTTTCCTTTGGTCTGTGTGTTTTTATGAAAAAGATTCACAAATAAAATTTTCATGCAAGTGGGAAAAATTTTAGATCACGCAGAAGCATTTTCACAACACTTCTTGCCACCCTGGACATATTTGCATTTAATTGTTTCTTTCCCATTCACTTTGTATCCAGTTGAAGCTGCACAACTGAATACAGTATGAACACTCGGTTGTGATTAGAAACGGGATTAAAGGAGAAGTTTGCCATTTATAAAACCGTGTATTTGGTTCATGATGTTAAAACTGGTCTCATATTGTTGTCAGTTTAGTACATCTGAAAATGTTTAGCTTAGCACAAAGAAACAGAGGGAAACACATCGTGTAAGCAGGGTGATCAAAATAACCTGCAATGCTACCCATAAAAAGGAAAAACCATAGCAAATTTGAATTTCAGCCTCTCAGGCTTTTTATTCAGCTCAAGAGCACTTAAGTACTGTTTTGACCTCTGTACGCAACTCACAATTTCACCACAAATCTCAAGTTTTGCTTCTGTAACTTTGGATTCAAGCCGAGCAGATTTTAATGTTACAGAGCCAAACAGCAATTTTGATTGGCCGAACCCACAGTCCCAGCCAGAAGGCAGAACATCAGTTCAAAAGGGTGACCAGAAACATGCTCATTTTGTGCACAGCGAATGCATACTGCTGGATGGCCCGCACTGAAAAGGCAAAGTAACCCAATGGTTTGTTCACACCCTGCCCAGCCTGCTAAAATGTTCATACAAAATGGACAATCGTCAACACGTCAATGAGTTGGAGGAGATCCAGCACACACGCGTGGTCAATGGACTTGTAGTTTATTTTTGTGGCTAGATGCACACAGACATCATCATGTCACCTGTTTTTGGACTGTAGCCATACACAGAACAAAAAACTACCCAAAGACACCTAAAGACATCACACTACAAACACAAGCTCACACGCAGTCAATACGGAAGTAAAGACACTAAACAGGAACTGACATATACAATACTAACCAGAAACCTAACCTCTGAAATATAACATAACCCACAGAGCCTTACACTATGGGGACTGACTTGTTTTGGTGCAAGATGCCAATAGTCTGTAAAACAAAAAAGTGTAAAAACAAGATGCACAGCTAAACCACTTCTTAGTTTGGAGCAGTAAACTTCCTGAAGCTACTCAGATAACAGGCATTCCCTTCAACGCTACATTTTTTGTATAGATCACACACACATTACATAACATCAGTCGGTTACGATTAATTATTTGTCATTACTTAACATGACCCTGTTTGCTGTCTCCCCCTCTTTGCAATCTTCTATCCCATCCATCTTCTTCTCAGAATTTGACACTCTGTCCTCACAATCCTCCAGTTTTCCCCTTGCAGTCTTAATTAGCACTTCCCCAGCTGCCTGGCAACCATCGCTGGGGCAACAGCATCATCTGCAGCCCCCACAGCGGGGACAACGGGGGCTGAGGCCACTCAAGTCTTCGGGTATGGGCAGGCGGGGAGCTGACCATCCTGCAGGGTTCGCTTTAGCGTCATAGCGTTGATCATCACCACCCATCCATTATGATAACCATCAGCATCATCGCTAACAGTGGGCCTATCTTAACTGGCTGCACCCTGCATGGTGAGCCTCAGCAGGGGGGCATTCTGGGAAAAAAAAGTGATTCATACTGTAAGAACAGCAGAGTTGATGCATACAGAGCGACTTCTCCGAATGGATAAAATATGATTTAAGATGCGACGCCAACACTCTGCAGACTTAAAACTGGCTCATGCACATGGCTTGAATCACTGAGTGAAAGGCACTTAAATAATTTTCCTGGTCCTGATTAATTCTCGGGACAACAGACATGTTTCTGAGATAAGAGCAAATCCGTTTAAGAGAGAGTCAATGACGGAGCGCACAAAGCAAGAGCCCAGCGTCTCCTCAAATTGATTATCGATAAGGCGGTCGAACTTTATCAGGGGTTTTTATGCAGCAGGAACATTTGTCACTGGATAGGCAACTCTTAGTCATGCCTGCTACTGAACCCGTACTGGTGCAGATATCTTCAGCTGAGCGACGATAAAACAAACAGCCAATCATGTGCTTTGTTAAAAACATTTCATTTATTACGGTTTAGTAGTTGGCACTAAAGCAACATTGTAGTGAAGAATGAAAATGATTGTGAGGAATCCATTTGTTGCACTCGGAGGAGGATTTGGAGGCAGCACGTGTGCCGTTTGAATCCACAAAGAGGCCTTTTGATGCAGTTTCAAGGTCAGTGGCTCAGTCTGAGTGCACCCAGGAGGCTTTAAAAGTTAAACGAACAGGAGCCAACGTCTTCATAAACCTGCTCCTCCGCTGATGTTGTCTTTGATGTAAATGTGTGAGAAGGCGCTCATTAGGAAAGCATGATGTAGTATTCACTTTGTCTAAATCTTTCACAGCACACTTGATGTTTCGAAAACATCTCACGGCTGTACTGTAGCATCTCCTTCATCTGCATTCATGCCGCTTTCAATTTAATTCAATCCAATACAGTTTGATTTATATAACACTGGCTCACAACAACAGCCATCTCTTCATCATCATAAAGAGCCAACGGTTTCAAAGAAAACCTCAACGAGCAGACTCGGCAACAGAGGGGAGGAAGAATTCACTTTTAACATGTAGAGACCTCTGGCAGAACAAGTGTTAGGGATGCACAGTTGGTGGGGGTGACAAGAGAGAGAAGAGGAACAAGGAAGGAACAAGATGTTTTCATGAGAAGCACAAAAGTGAATACAAACAGTGCACATGGACACATTTGCAAACACACTGTGCCCAGCATGCGGATAAATATGCAGGACACAAATCAGACAGGAGTAAAGCAGCAAAAAGCAAGCTTTAAAGGGGGGCGAATAATGTTTTCCCTCATTTTCTTTCTCAGACTTTAAAAAAATATGGTTAATATATTTGCAAGTTATACCAGTGAGTGAGTGAGTTATATTCCACTCTCTCATCTATATGATTTCATTAGACGTATCTCTTTAAAGTTACTCTTTAATAAAAATACTGGAAAAGAACAGTAAACTTCTACCTTAATAATAAAAGTTGAAACAGAATATTAATATTCCAAGAGGGAAAACTGAACTGTCTTTTCAGAAAAATAGACCAAAACCAAAACAGGAAAACAGGAACACGAGAGGAGCACAGGAGAGACAAGAAGTCAGAGAACATGGGTAGGCAAACAAACAGAAACAAACAGATGTCCTGACAGCAAAGGAGTCAGGGAAGAGAAGGTTATATATACACATGGAGCGGAAAGGGAAATAAAGAACAAAAGAAACAAATCAGGGAGAGACAGCCAATTAAAAAGGGGGCGAAAAACAAAGACTTCAAACTAGCAGAGAAGCAAACCAAGAAATAAATAAGAAACAGGCACAGAAACACAGGGGACACGTGCAAAAGTACAAAATACTAAAACACAAGAGGGGAGCCAAAGAAAAACTTTGAAAGCACATAGTACCAGAACGGCTGTGTTAGGAAGAAATACCTGACAGAACCAGTAGTGCAAATACACAATATGCACTCTAACTGCACTGTGTGAACACCATCAGGTAGTAAACTCAAATACGAGAATTTAGAAACTTTGCCATAAAGTTCTGTGACATCATTATTTTAAGGAGTTTGCTGTACTGGGCCTGTTGTTAAAGGGTATTCGGTCCATTTGGTATACCTGTAGTGAGTCTGTTTGGTCTTGCTGACACTAAGTCAGACTCGTTCCTGCTGGGCTTCACCATGGTAGCCATTTTTTTGACAGAATTTCTTGGTGCAGTCAAAGTGGTGAAAAACAGGCCTAAGTCTTCACATTGTCCCTCTGGCTTCATTGAACATTACCATCTACAGTAGCTCAGGCTAGAGCAGTTTGCAGCTCAGTGTGAAGTAGCAAGAAGGAAAATTAGCACCTCCAAGTCAAAAAGCGCATCCACACTGAAACGACTAGCAGTGATGTGACAACGGGAAACAGCAGAAACTCTGCGACATTCAGTGACTTCAAGTATGAATGGGTAAAACTACTGCTGGTGATCTTAAGTTGCCAAGTTCTGGGTTAAACTTTTCTCAAGTTCAAGGCAAGCGATTGAACTATCAGCAACTACCAGTGAGAATAAACGATGCCACTGACTGAAACATTTCAGCATGGTAATTATATGAGAAGGTTACCTAGGCAACTTGAGCCTGGAATGTCTGCCAGCTACTGACTTCTAGCTACAAAGTGACAGGCGACCAGCGAATTGCTCTTGTGTGGACACACCCTTGACGCCATGGATCTCTGTAGGAGAAAGGTTAAATGTCCACTCGAGTTTGGGAAACAGCTCTTGCCCCAAGTGGAGGAGTTCAAGAATCTCAAGTTCTAAGGTTGTTGTTTGTGAGTGAGGATAGGATGGATTGGTGCAGCGTCTGCAAGGATGAAGAAGCTGTTGTGGTGAAGAGAGTGCTGAGTGTGAAGCAAAGGTATACACTTACACAAGGTCATTACAAAAGGGCCATGGACACAAGTGCAGAAATGAGTTTCCTCTAAAGAGTGTCGGACAAGCATTTAAAAAGGCAAGGAATGGAGTCATTCCGGAGGAGCATCTGGATGAGATCATTGGGGTCTAAACAAGCCGTTTAAACTGGACAGTTAGTAGATTTTAATCTTGTTTTTCACCACATAACCCAGACATTTTACAGTCCTAATTCCTTGTTGTTCCTCAGGTCTAACTCACTGGTCACCCTGTAATTTAAGGCAGGTTCAGACAACGCCTTTACATTTTAAATACGAGTTTGAAGCTGCGTTTGAGTTCAACTTCATTACCCCATGCACAAGGTAACAACAGAGTAAAAACAAAAGGTTTATGGTGATGTTGTAACCCATATTCTGAGCTGTGCCCTGAATGTGAACCCTGCTACAGGTATCCTCTTAAGTCTATACTAAGCAGCAATTTAGCAGAAACACAATAATGTGTGGATGATTACAGCTAAATGATTTCCTGAACATAATGTGATACCAAATGCGTGACTATGCCTGCCTGTAATGAAAGTCACATGGTTTTCCTACACGGTTTGCCAGTGGCTGAAGTGCCATCCAGAAGGGCAAGGGAGAAGGAGAGATATTGTATTACCAACTTCCTGTAACATTAATGCTCTTTGAATTGGCCTTTTGTGAGTCACTCTCTAAAATGGATAAATGAAGCTTTTTCAAAGACATTACAGTCACGTGTTTCATCTGAAGTCGCATCGCATACAGTCTGTCAAACTGGAGAGTCCAAATAAACAACAAATTTGTTGTTGTTGTAAGTCTGTCATGCGCCGCACACACTGCCTGTAGTCAGTGATTTAACTGGCTCTCAGTCTTTTCTGTTGATTTTTTAAATAAGTTTATCCAGATGCTGAACGCAATCATATGAACACTACCAAATATAGTGTCTATTGTTGTGAAAACAAAGGTTAAAACCAATTATTTATATATATATATATATATATATATATATATATATATATATATATATATATATATATATATATATATATGAAATTAAACTTGTAAATTACACTTATTTTCCCTAAAGACAACTCAGACTTATCATAATAACTTTTACATTTATTATTAAAAGTGAACATTTTTGTGCTTAAACATCCATTTTCTGCAGCTTAGCCAGGTTGCGGGTGTAGCATAATTAACAGAGAGAGAAGCCCAGATGTCCCACTTCCTTGCTACCTTTTCCAGCTCTTGTGGGGGAACGCTGAGAAATTGCCAAGCCTGCCAAGACATGTAATCTCTTCAGTGTGTCGCGAGTCTGCCCTGGAATCTATTCCCAGTTGGACTGGGACTGTTCAGTGTGGAGGAGTAGCAGATCTACTTTGAGTCCCCTGGCCTTAAATGACCATATTCCTCAGCCTATCTCTAAGGGAGTGCCCATACACCTTCCAGAGGAAACTCATTTCTGCACTTTTGATTTTATTCTTTCAGTCGCTACCCACAGCTTATGACCACAGGTGATGGTATGAATGCAAATCAACAGCTTCGCTTTCATGACCAGCTCACTCTCCACCACAACAGTTCAGTGTGGTAGCGGCATCACTGCCAAAGCTGCACCAATTGGCAGCATTAACAGTCGAGGGGAGAATGAACCTCCCACTCCCCTCACTTGTGAACAAGACCCTGAGATAATGGCGCTCCTGTGCCTGAAAGCAGCTAATCTGCAAACTGGAGTGAGCACTCCACACTTCTCCAGCTGAGAACCATGACCTTAATGTTGTTTACATTAAAAAAAGGAACAATATGTGTTATTCGTTATGTGAACTTGCAAACAATCTAAAATGACACCCCTGATTTAGACCGTGTGTCTGATCTCTCAAAACGAGCATCTGGTCAAAGCCCAAAAGAGGGACCAAGAATATCCTGGATAATGTATGCCAGTTCTTTCTATAGCTGCTGAACTATAATGTGTGTGGCTGTGCCATGTGATTTTGTGCACATGGGATGAATCATTCACACTTGCGCTGGTGGAAGTCAACCACACACTGCACATGTCAACAAGGCGTTTTGACCAACTTTAAATAGCAGTGCGACTGAGGCTGGATTTTGTGGCTAAATGAAGAAAATCAGTGAAGCACATGACCTGCCAGCTCTGTGGGAACTGAGAAGGAAATAGGTCAGAGTTTATATACATTATTTACACCCGTCTGGGTTAAAAGCTGCTCCTGCAGTTACTTTGCATTTGATCAAAACTCCAATAACAAGTCAAAACAAGAACCTGATCAGAAGCTGCAGGTTTGGAAAAATCTTAAGAGACAAAAAAATTAGGGACAAAAACATAAAAGAGGGGACGAGATGACCGAGGAGAGTTGGAGCACAAGATGCAGCTCCTGTTGCTCCAGCCAGCAGGACCGACTGTGAGACGAGCACATTGAGGACAGCCACTGAGGGAGAAAAAAAAAGGGGAGGCAGAGAAACAGGGGAGGCTATTTCAGGACTTGGATGACGCCTTTCACGACCTAAAAACTGAATTTAGAAATGAGAGGGCTGATTTCTCTCACACCTAGAATAACTGGCAAACTGTTGATGTCCAGCGAGGTCAAACAAGTCCTCGAGTCCATCATTAGCAGGTGAGCATGTGTGTCTATGTGATTCTCTTTGATCTGGGCATTAACGCCTAATCACAAGTCCTCTCACATATACTTTAGGGTTAATGAACTCGCACATTATTCTTGCTAAGCTGTAAAGGGATGGGTGACCCAGAAGATTGCTATTAATGCAACATCGTTCCAGGTCTTTCCATATTCATAAATGAAACTGCTGATGTGGAGACGAGTGGAGAAAATGCTGGAGAAGAGTCTGGAAGGAGCAGACTGAGGAAATGAAAACAAATAAGAGTTAGAGGAGGAGAGTGCAAGTGAGGAAACTAGATCTTAACACTTTGTGGACTCCACAAATCATTCAAGTATACGTTTACTTACAGTTACAAAGTTTAAGACTTTCATTACATAGGTAGTGAAGACTTTAAATTAAGGTGGGCTATAAAGATTAGTGCAATAAATTGAGCATCTATATATATTAAATATGATAAAAAAAATCTCCCTTCTGTTCCTGAGTTACTGTGCTATATAAACACCAGAAATATGGAAAGTCAATGTGAAGTTGACCTTTGACCTTTTTAATGTAAAATGCCATCATTTCATTATTATATGGTAAAACATTAACATAGACATTTATAGTCTGCTAGATCACAGAGACCTCTAACCTCCAGACTGTAACCTACCAATAAGGAGGTTAGAGTGATATAACAATTGGAAAGTTGGAGGTCGGTGTGAGTGTGCACATGAATATTAGGCAAGGTGCTTAAGTTTAGAAAAAAGGACTTGCATTGTTTGTGTGTAATTGGGTGAATGAGGCTTGTAACTGGGCTTTGAGTACGCAGAGTAAGGTGGAGCAAACTCATCTTTTAGTTCAAGACGTTGTGCAACATGAAGTTAAATCCCCTTCAAGTCTTCTAGACAAATCATTTATCAAGAATGGGGCAGTCATGTGGTCACTGTGACGTTCACCAGTTCATCCTTGAGTTCCAGCGAGTGTTAGTGTTAAATATGAAAACAGTATCTGTTTCACAAGATGGGATTGATGAGTAACCTGAAAACAAAAAGCTACAGGCGACATGAAGCAACGCAGCAATTTGGAGCTGAACTGACATGTTGTTCAACCGCATCAGAAAATAAACGGGTGATCTTAGATTGTTGAGTAATATCCGGAATATAACATCTTACCAAACTAAATCCAGTAATTAGACCAACGTTACGAAAACAAATATGTCATTAAAGAAAAGAAACGTGGTCATTTCCTGCACACTCGTGCTACAATAATCTGACTCCTGTGGAAGGAAAGAAGGAAAACAGAGTAAATTTTAAGGAGTAGAGGAATAAAAATAACTTTCTTTAAATGTGACAGTCAAGTGCATACTAAGCTCAGGGCAGGTATCGATCTATCGATGCTGTACTGCTGCACACAGCATCCACTTAAACAGGGTAATGCAAAGCTAGCAATGAAGAACCTCTGACCCAGAGAGATAGTGGTGGTGGTGCCAGAGGAACAACCTCCTTCTAAACGTCAGTAAGACAAAGGAGCTGATAGTGGACTTCAGCACTAAGCAGGAGAGGAACTACCAGACCCCCGTCATCAACGAGTGCCCAGTGGAGAGAGTGGACAGTTCACATCACGCAGGACCTGTCATGGTCCTGTCACATCAACACCGTGGTGAAAAAGGCCCGACAGCGTCTCTACCACCTCAGACGCTTGAGAGACTTCCAACTGCCCTCCAAGGTGCTCAGGAACTTTTACTCGTGCACCATAGAGAGCATCCTGGCGGGAAACATCTTAACCTGGTTCGGGAACAGCACCATGCAGGACAGACGAGCTCTACAGAGGGTTGTGCGGTCAGCTGAGCGCACCATCCGCTCCGAGCTCCCTGACCTGCACTCAATCTACAGCAGGCGGTGCTGGACCAAGGCCAGGAAGATCGTGAAGGACCTCAGCCATCCCAACAACAGACTGTTCTCTCTGCTGAGGTCAGGAAAGCGATTCCGCTCCCTGAAGACCAACACAGAGAGACTGAGGAGGAGCTTCTTCCCGCAGGCGATACGGTCTCTCAATCACACCACCACACAGTACTGACCCACACATATGGTTCTTACACACACACTGGACTTTCTGGACATTGTTTTTGCACAACACTGGTCACTATATTCTTCATTTCCAGTTAATACTTGTACAGCTGCTGTTATTGTGTATATATTTATTTATATTTAGATTTCTTCATACATTCTTATATAGTTCTATATTGTGTATTGTGTATTTTGTTGTACAGTTATTTTATTTTCAACTTTAATTTATATATTTTATCTTATTCTTCCCAGTTAAATTTACCTTCATTCTAATTTGTGTTGTACAGTTATTTCATTTTTAACCTTAATTTATATTTTATTCCTTCCTAGTTAAATTTACCCTTTTTAATTTTTCATATTTATTTCCTATCTTATTCATAGCCTTTCCTTTTTTGTTTTCTTTAGGTCACGAGCAGTTGTCCAAGCATTTCACTACATATCGTACTGTGTATGACTGTGTACGTGACAAATAAAATTTGAATTTGAATTTGAATTTGAATTTAGTAAAGCTGAGTATATCGGTCAAAGTTAAAGTTAGCATTATTGTCAAAAACCATATGTACAGATGATGCACAGAAACACTAAACAACTAAAAAATAAAAAGATACAACTTTAATAAAAGCCTTATATACAACACAACACAACACAGTACAATACAGTCTTCTATACACAATCCAGCAATGCAACCAAAACCAGTCAGGCAGTCAGCTTTCTGCAATAAAGTAAAAATCTTGTGTATGTCCTTTATGACAGTGTTTCTCAACCAATGTGTCGTTAGAAATGATCAGGTGTGCCGTGGTTCCACCTGATTAGTACTCTAAGCGACCAGCGTAACGGGCAGAACAATTATATTCTCTTCCACTAGAGGGCAGTACAGCTACCTGCTCTAATTAAATGGGTTGCCAACTGCCAGTAAAACCGAAGAAGACGAAGAAGTGTGAGATGAAAAGAAAAAGTAGCCAATCTGACCTGGGTCCTGGAGAAAATCCCGACCCAGATGAAGGCCCTAGCATGAGTAGTGGTCAGAAGAAAGCAAAAAACGTATACCGGGGACAAACTGAGCCAATTCCGCTGTACCTGGTGTGCGGGGAAAAAATGACCAATATGCTTTTTGAGACATTTTTGTTTAGTGGTGTGTGATTTTTCGAATTTTACTCAACACTGACCTGTGTGTTATTTAAGGATACAAAAGGCACCTAACTCAAGGGATAAACCATTGTTGTTTCTACACATAACACACAACTTATCACTGAACCAATTTTAGACACTTTATTACGAGGAACTTGTTGCAAAAACGCATCTCACCATGTCTTTAGCTCAGTCTAAAAGAATGCCAAAGGTAACACAGTTTGACAGGTGTAAAATTGTATTTTTACACAAACAAGGTCATTCCCAAAGAGCTTTTAGCCAAAAACTTGGCATAGCTCAACAAATCGTAATTAGAAATGTAGACATGTGGAGGACAAAAGAAGAAATGGCAGCACTAAAAAACAAAAAAAGTATCTGAAAGTCAGCCAGCAAAAACCTGACGTAGTACCTGAGAGATGAATCTGGCCCTTCAGTTATTCCATCTGCTGTTTGAAGTCTCATTAGTAATGGTCTCAGTGGAAGAATGGCTGTCAAGAAGCCACCCCACTCACCTACCTATTTCCCACCAAAATATAAAGGAATGAGTGGTAGCTCAAGACTATAGTTAATAAGTTGTACATGATGTCAGGGTGGGTTTTGGACCAAACCAGTTTGATCGAGCGATTAAAGTTCATTTTATCTTACATAAAATAAGTATTGATATATTTAATATATACAGACAATAAACAATGTTCCTCTATAAGAGGAACAATAAACTCAATTTCTGGGCTAAGTGAGCCAGAGTTGTATTTTTGTATTTTATATCCTTCATATCGAAATCAATCCACAGACTGAGAGTTTTACAATTGGTTCTGTTAAAGTCAGTTCAAAACTGTCAATTTAAAGCATCTAATATGTGAAAAGTTGCATGAAGGATGTTAACAAACTGCACATTTTGTACAAACTTCTATTTATTCTGCAAGGAGTCTGTGGCCGTGATCAATAAGATTATAAACCCCCAAATTGCCTTTTAAGTAAAAATCCTCCTAAATCTTTTGAGGCAGGAGCAGATCATACCCTAAATCCTGCCTTTAGCTCACTCATACTCCCCCAGCTGTCCCAGCAGATGGTCCAACCCCCTGAATAAAAAACACATAGAAACACACACATACACAGTATTTCTCTCTTAGTAAACAGACACACTCAACACACACACACAAACAGCTCATTCACACTGACAGCTCTGACCCAGGTGACAGGAAGAGAAAGCAGGAGAGAATCAGGGATGAGAGGATGGGGTTATGTACAGGAAAGGAGAGAGTGAAAGAGCGCAGTCCTCTGAGGGAATGAGAATCGGATGTGACATGACAGCAAACCAGACAGCTTGTCTTTGCCATCCTCACCGACAACACAGAGCGGCTTTGAAGTCAGATTTTACCTTGCGCCTTTAACGCTGACTTTTCTGACCCAGTTTTGTACAACTCACTGTGTCACTGCAAACTCTCTCAGCTGTGAACACCGGCAGCCTCACAGATCTACTCACTTACTCTGAAGAGACGAGGAAAAGCAGCAGGAGTCACAATCACTCCATTGACTGTTTCCTCCTCTGACCGTTCTCCCCACCAAACATAAAAACTAAAATGATGTGCGCGTGACTCTCAGAGTCTGGCATCCCATTTCCTGACAGAAGGAAGCACAAGAGGAGTGTGTCTGTGTGTTGTCATCCTCACCCCCCTCTCGCACATGCTCGCACACTTGCACATCTCACCCCTGACTTTGTCTCATGAGTCTCCTTTTGATGAGTAGCCTAGCTGAGGTCGCGCCCCCTTCCATTCACCGCAGATGGTGGCACAATAACAGGCGGAGAGCTGAAACAGACTCCCCCTGAGACGCCTGCCGCACCCCGACACAGAGCCACGCAGCTGCCGCAGGGACCCTGGTGATATAGATACCCATACACCCCCCCCTGAAAAAACCCAGACCAAAAGTCTAAGACTCGTAAAATCCACAAAAGCCTCACCGGGGATCTGGGATCAGGAAGCTGAACATACACACAGAGAGACTCATAAAAGTGGGAGCACACAGAAACACATGCACCCTGGAGCGACTGCTGTCTCGCCGGATTCTGAGCTGAGAGCAAAAACAAAACGACGGACAGGACAGAAGAAATAAAAAACATGTTGATGTGAGTCAGCTGATGGCTCAGTCTACACTTCATCTGCACTCAGTGATTCCAGAAATCACATCACATGGTTTTTAATGATGATTAGAGCATTTTGTTTGGCTTCCAACACAACACAACTCAATAAAAGTAACCATTTCAGCCTCTAACGCAGTAAACAACTCTAGAATCTATATGAAGGGATCACAGTCCTGGGTTTTTGGATTCTTTGTTATTCTAGAAACTTCATAAGTCGTACCTATAAGAATGCAAAGTCTGTGATGAATTTTACAAAAAGGGAAACGAATTCAGATATGAGCTCCACTGTTTATGTCTTTATTTTTGTAAAATTCTCTCAGCATGAAGCTGGCAGGATTTGCAGGAGATCGATCGCTGCAGACTGGGTGAGGACTCCGAGGGCAGTACTTACGACAACACGGCCACACTTAAACACACACCCGCCCACGCGCGCACAACCAAAACAGTCTGCTGTGTGTGAAAACTCGTGGGCCGTACCATTCAAATGGAGTCTGGCAGAGATGAATGCGGGTGGATGTGAATCAGGTTTATAAACAGCAACGAAAAATCGGAATCCGAGTGATAAATGTGATAAATGTCAGCGTGACTGATTCATTTCACGGTAGTTATTCAGAGCAGGACACAGACAGCGACAACTATGACAGTGATAAATGCCAAGGATATGATTTACGTAATTGTTATGCAGCGTTAATAGAGTTCGTTGTAACCGAGACGTTTGGCGGGCAACAATGGGGCTAAAGCCGTGTCGTTTCTTCATGTGACACCGAGGCCTGGAAAGCGGCAGGTTTTCATTTTGAACAATCACTTCGCCGGCTCATCTCGCTGATTAATTCATTAAAAGTTTTATGAAGAATGTTTTATTCTAATTAAAACCTATGTCAAAGATGTGAATTATCAGCATGAGAAAACAAATTTGTTTCTGAATTTGCGGATGATCTCTTTGAGAATGATGACCACTCTGTGCACCCTGTTACGCATGCCCCAGTGGGCCGACACATCCGCCATCTGGTTAGTGTTTTCTTGCATCCTCATTAACCTGCTCTCTTCTCTGCTTCACTTCTAGTGCTGATTGCCTGCTGAGCCTCGCCTCTCCTCCATCAGCATCGGTATTCCTCAGATGCTTTTTGAAGTTTCACTTATTATTAGATGAGTTGGGAGTTGCTGCCTGCCTCTCTTATTTGTGTTCAACACTTGCAAGTAAATTTTCTTTTGTAGAAATAAACGTTTCCTGAAAGGCAGCAGTGTTGTGGCATCTCTTTTGAGCCATGAACCCCTTCAGTTAGTGCAGGGGCAGGCAGCATTTCTCCCTAGAGAGCCATACTGACTTCAATAAAGTAAGCAAAGAGCCAGACATTGGATAACTCAATCGAAACCAGGTTATATTTAACATCTTGCCAGTTGTCTGAAATATACCACTGCATAGATCACTGATGAAACAGACTGCTCTGAAATTGAGTTAAACAGCGGTACAGACTTCCTGCAATCATTGGTCTTCAGATTCCTGTGCATGGTGCTGCCTCTGATCGACTGGCTGATTCATGGGTGTTGTTTTCCTGTTTGCTATGTCTGGCCCAAAGGCTATATTTTACCCTTGTGAGTTTATAATTTCTTAAAGTAAACCCATTATGCTCATTTCAAGCTCCATATTTTTATCCCTTGATTCTACTAAAGATGCTTTGCATTAGGGCTGCACAATTAATCGTTACAAAATTGCGATCTCAATTCATACTTATGTGCGATCTCATTTCGAAATGACAACGATTTAAAAAAAAAAAAATTACAATTGTACTGCATTTTGTTCCGGGACTTAAGCTGCATGAAAACAAGCGCTCACTCTTCCTGCTCAACAAATGACAAGGGCGGAGGCTTATACCACGTGATACAGAAGTCAGCTGGCAGGGAAAAAACAACGGAGAGCACGTGAGAGATGACGAAGCTGTAAAGGCCAAGAAAGTGTCAGGAGAAAATCCGTCCCGATCAACCACCCATACATCAATAACGGGAACCTTATACAGCGCTTCCCTATACCCGTCGAACTCCCGCAGGCACAAAGAAATTACGGAGGCTATCACTTATCACCTGACCAAAGATATTTATATTGGAAAAGAAAATCGTGAGAGAATCGTGATCTCAATTCTAAGCAAAAAAATCGTGATTCTCATTTTATGCAAAATTGTACAGCCCTACTTTGCATGATTCAGAAGTTCAGTATAATGCTTATTTATCTTATGCAGGGTTGTTGTTGTTGGTCTTGTTGTAGCCCCTGAGTTTATCTACTGTCTAAAACAAGTTGTTTCAATGCCTCTCCTTTTATCCAACTTTTTGGCTGATTGGCTGCCCCTTGCAAATAGAAAGTTAAAACAGCGGGTGGGAGGGGCTGAGAGTCAGAGATGTATGTACGATGACCATAACTTGATATCTGCTCTCAGTGACATCATAAAGAGCCAAGAGAATAAAAAAAAAAAAAAAAACTGAACCAGAGCATTTGAAGCAGTTTTTTGCTGACAGGGATTACTTGTACATACACTTACCTCATTATCATCATTGTATCAACTGTAATGTATCATCATTATTATAACAGCATATTTATACTAGAAATTCTGGCTGAAATTATTTTCTGCCAGAAGTTGTTTGACTTGTGCCTGTTCATAGGATAACCCACAGTCAGGTTAGGAACCATTGCTCCGGGAGAAAATCCCCCACAGATGTTAAATAAGTATATGTTGATGTAAGGTAATGTAATCGCACATAGCTGTAGAGAACAAAGAATCAGATTTCAAACTGAATAATCCATTTTAAGATACCATGACCGAGGCCACAGCACTTGGCCGTTTATTATCATTTCAGTCATCTTTAGGAGCAAATACTTGCAATTATCTGCAGGCTAGTATTGAGTACTTTTACCCTGAAGGTAATGTGCATTACAGGCTGACAACATAAGTATAAATGAGTGCGGGATAAAAGACAAAGGAAAAAAAAATCTCTGTAACTGACCGTGTGAAGTGGTCCACAATCGCTCCCACCAGTTCACCCACTCTGTCCTGGTTGGGGCACAACTCGCCTCGCTGCAGGCACAGCAGGACGTCATCCTGGGAGGACGTGTGTAACGCCACCATCTGGTCGACCCCGGTGGTCACGCTCACTCCGGTAAACTGCGGAGAAAGAACACGTTAAAGAAAGATCTCAGCCAGATCCAAGCTTGAGCTCATGCTTTGTATGACTTTTCATGTAATATGATACACTGACAGATAAATAGTCTCTAGTGAGGGTCTTATTAATAAATGAATACATAGATTTTAATAATTTTGGTGCTTTCACTGATAAATTGCTTGTTATTTTTTCTGATTATGGCGGCATTGGAACTCCATACCCTTTACCTCCAAAGGAGTATTTCATAAACGCTGCAATGCTATTTTTATTTTAGCAAAAGACCAAAGGTGAGAATTCTCCTTCCTCTAAAGCCTCATGCATGACCTGCCTATAGGCTGAGTGACCTTTAATATTCATCGACACAGATTGCAGCATTGGGGATTCATTTGTATAAAATTGTCAGGGATTATCACATCAATGTACAAAACCTGTGAGTTTAATACAGTACAGCGCAGCATATCTTGGATCAAAAAAATTCAATGCCATAAATGAAGCCAGCGGATTATTTCTGCTCAGAATATGTAAGCTGGAGGTGCACGTGTGTGGGTGCAGTGAAGGGGAAGTCATGAGCTGTGACCCAGTTGGAATTAATGTACTGATTTACCGCAACGGAGGGAGAGGAAGGCGGCGGGGTGAAAATGAGAGAAGGACTATGAGAGACCCATATAGGTCAAAGACAAAACCAGAGGAGACATGCAGACAGAGAAAGTGTCATGGGTTTTTAGAAAGCAAATGGAAGGACAGAGTGGACTAAGCCTCTTACGGCCTCCAGCCATACAGGTTAATCCAGCAGGGACGACAATGTGCAGGATGTCCCAGCACCGACAAACGCTGGTTAAACCTGCCCTTCAGTGAAGGGGAAGCTGCACAGCTGATCTAGCAGCGTGATACTTTTTACTGTGTTCCAAACATATTTTATAAATTACATTACTTTACTTTGTTCTATTGTATCTGCAGCACTTCTCTTTGCAGTGGCAGTGCTTAAATTACAGCTCTAAAATAACACAAGATGGATTTGATATGAGGCTCATTTATGATCTTTTCAGTTAATCGTTTACTTCAGTCTTTAAAGTTTCACTAAATAGACAAACAAACTTTGGCTGCACAGTACAAGACCATATCTTTTAGGTGCTCACTCTGTCAACCCAACAAAAAAAATCTAAAAATATCCAATTTATAATTACAATATAAACGTCACAAATTTAAGAAATGCAACTGCCCTGCATTAGACATTAGGGGCTGTTTTAAGTTTTTATACTTTGCCTTGATTATCTGCTTTATTCTTATGATTAAGGTTTAAACTGGAACATAATCTAGGGGTGTCAAACATAAGGCCTGTGGGCCAGAATTGACCTGGCAAAGACCCCAATCCAGCCTGCTGGATGGCTTTGGAAAATGTGAAGGAGGGCAGGAATTTTGAACTTTTAAGTCTTTCTTTGCTAGTTTTACAGCTTTTCCTTCCCATAAAAATCTCCCTCATTCACAAGTAATAAAATGATAGATATCTGTCATTTTACACATTTCTCCTTACAATTGAAGCTCAAAGACTCATGCTGACTGATTTCTTTCATTTACAACAGCAGCATTTCTTTACCATGTAGGAAAACTGAGAAATAATGTTGAATATTGCACTTTTGTCTTATCTCCTTGATTAAATCTGTAGTTAAACTTTTTACACCAACAGAAATTGGAGTTTTACGGGTTCAGCCCACAGAAAATCAAAGCGGGCTGCGTGTGGCCTGCAGTATAAAATGAGTTTGAGGTCCCTGACCTATGAGAAGACTTCATGGTAGATAAATCGAACCTAAATTCAATCAAGACTGACTCAAAAGAGAGATAATACAAAAAAGCAAGACATGTCCCCCAATAAATTGTAAATTAGTATCTATGGGAGACTTCTATACCTCAAAGATCACGCTCTTTCCTGTTTTATTTTGAAATCACTGCTCCTTGTGTATTCCTTTCATTTTTATTTCTTCCTTTTCCTTGTCCCCCCTCATTGGTCATCGTCTGCTCCACCTTGATTAATCCCACTTGTTCACTATTTGCCAATAGCTCACCTGCAGTATATAAACTCGCCATCTCCTCTGTTGCTGTGAGATTGTGTTGTTGTGTAAAGTTTTCCAGTGTTCCTATTGTTTTTAGTATTCCTTCCTAGCAGTCTTTTAATTTCACTTTGATTTCTACTTTGAACATTTGACTGTTCTAAATAAAAGGAGCATTTTTCACATAGTTTATCTTATAAACAAATCAAAAGTTTAATGACTGGAAATACTCCAGTGTGAGAAACGTCCATTAACTTTCTATCAGTTATTTAAATGACTAAATGTTTTAACAGTAACTATTTAAGCTTACAATATGTTTATGCAAAGTGAATGCTTAGTTTTTAATTTTGTCAACATTTTTTGAAGACTGAGTAAACATAAGCGCCAGTTAAAGTCAGGTTTTCTGAATTTGACCAGTCAGAGGTACAGAGCTCGTGTTTTGCTTCAGGTTTTGACCTCAGCTGTGACCTGGGTGAGAGTCAGAGATGCACTGCTTCTTTAATGCTGTATTCTGAGTTTCTGACCTGGATAAGACTCATATTCCTCATTCTGAGCACCAGAGTCTAATGGCACCAGCTATCTTTAGCCGCTCCGCTGCTGCATAATGATAGTTTTTAACCCTCTGGCATGCAAGCGCTCTCTCTCTCCACCTCTCTTCTATCACTGCTGGACGTCCAGCTGTGCTGACTCATTACATCTCACGAAGGTGTTCTCAGTGAAAGCTATTTTGCATTCAGTACCTGAGTCACCTCAAAGTCTGATGGCACTTGGCAATCTCCAACTTTTGTTGGAATCCATCTTAATCTCAGATTCCTCAGTGAGGAACTGGGTAAAAAATGGGATGGAAATATCATAAACTAGACAAACTATTACATACATCTCAATTTTTTAGTTCAGTTTAAGAAGTTTTTCTGGCCAAAAAAGAAGGTGTGCTACTAGCTATTACAAAACACACACAGCCACTTTATTAGGTACAACAGTTAAACTGCTCATTAAGTCACTAATCAGCTGATCACATGGTGGAAGCGCCATGCATTTAAAGATGCAGACACTGTAAAGACAATTACATACATTTAATTCTCTTAAATATATGTAATATGTATGAGAGAGCAAAGACATTAAGCTGCTTGGTCAACAGTTCTAGAGTTGGTCTCCTCCAATCTTGACTGCATGCTTACAGCCCTGCTTTAAGACGCCTTAAGTCTGTGTGGTGATAAAAACATACTTTTACCCGAGACAGAGGTAAATGCCAAATGTCCAAGAAGGTTTTTCTAGCATTAAATGCACCATCACAGTACCATAGAGGTTTGGCTAAATGCCTCTACCTGAAACAATCCCCCCCCCTTTTTTTTTAGATATAAAAATAGACCCAGTGTTCCACATGTTAAATTCTTTAGTCAACCCTTCACTTTCTGTATGTTTTCCCAACACCAAGGTTCATGCATCAAGCTGTAGAAGAAAATTATGATTTCTGTTATTTCAAGAGAACTTCAGCCTCTTGCCCTGCAGAGCCAGCAGCCCTTTGAGATTCCTGATCCAGTTTCTCAGCTGAGGTTCGCCCCATATGGCAGAAAATCTAAAGCTAAGCTTGGCAGCTGCCTCCCAAGCATGACCACGGCGTCACATGTTGACAACAAAACCTAACGTACACACACAAACACGCACACAAACACTGACTGACTGATCAACAACCTCACAATTCTTAAAGGTCATCAGCCCTGAGACCCAAAGGAAGACAGTGTTCTCTCAGTGTGAGTCCTCTTATTGCTCTTGTACTTGTTGATGGATGGCTGTGACCTGGGTCAAACAGGACGGAAGATGAGTAGGTGTGTGTGTGTGTTTGTGTTTGTGCGTGTACACAACTGAGGGGACAGAGTAAGAAATAAAGAGCAGCCAGAATAAAGCACAAAAAGTCTGACCACATTCATAACAGCTGTTATTTTTGTATTTGTACCACACTTTAAGGACAAAACCTTTTATAAACCTCTGTGATTTGTCTTGGTTTTGTTCTGTGCTTTGTTCTTCAGGAGCTAACAGGAGACTAACTAACGGCATGAGCTACACCTGGGTCCAGTGAGCTTGGCTGAAAAAGCATGTTTTTGCAGTAGTTGTGTCTCCCTTGCTTTCTGTCCTCATTTTGACATCAGCCTTCTGATTTGTACTTGCTTATGGGCGGCATGATTTCTGGACTTATTTATTGCCGCGCATTTTACTGACTTGCTGAACACAAGTACAATAATGTTTCTTCAGTGCTTTCATGTATGCTGTAATGTTCCACTTAAGTGATATTTGGATGGTTACAGTTCCTGACTTGGGAATCTACTTTTTATGTGCCTTTACATAATAATGTGAAATCTTGGTCATTTTCATGCTAATATCAAAATGTTCTGTCTAGTCAAGGCTCCTCCAGCTGGAAGGCCACAGTTACAATCCATCAATCCATTTTAAAAACTGTTTATCTAGTTCACATCTGCAAGGGTGCTGGAGTGATCTGTCACAGGCCACGAGGCCTTGACACCTGTGGCAAATTACAATCCCCAATTACCCTAACACAGGAGCGTCCAACTCTCAGCCTCAAGGGCTGGTATCCTGCAGGTTTTAGATGTGTCTTTCAACACATTTGATTTAAATGGTTAAATTACCTCCTCAACATGTCTTGAAGTTCTCCAGAGGCCTGGTAATGAACTAATCATTTGATTCAGGTGTGTTGACCGAGGGTAATGTCTAAAACCTGCAGGACACCGAACCTTGAGGCCTGGAGTTGGAGACCCTTGCCCTAACGTGCATGTCTTTGGACTACAGGAGGAAGTAACGAGAGAGAAGGGAGAGAACATGATGGCCTGTGGATTCAAACCAGTGCAGCAATGAGCCGTCCAGTTACAATTAATTCTCAGCCACAAACATTATATGCAATATATGTGTTTGTACTATTTATCAGAAATGTATTATGATGAATAACTCTGCAAATTCTGCACCAAAAGAGTTGAGCAGACATTCAGTCACTCTGAGACCACATGAAAGCACAAAATAAGTATAAGGACAGTAAAGTGAATTTAGTACTGACTGAAGCAATTAATGAAAAATGAAAGTATTTATTATTGTATTAAAAACTGTAAAATCATCATATGGTCTTATGGTAAAAAGTCAATGCCTGCAACTATGAGCATTGTTGGGGACACTATGTTTAATCAGTCTGGGGTTTAAGGGTGAGAGTTATAATGTAATCAGGCTGTGGAAATGAGTAACATATGCTCAGATCCCAACAGGATACATTTGCAATGCTGGAAATATTGGATAAAGACAGCAGGAGTGAAGATAAGAGAAGGGATTTAGAAGGGAAGCTAGCAAATGAGTCTGTGTGTGAGCTTGCATTCAGAGTGTATGCTCTCCCATGTGAGTACTTACTGAGTCTAAAGGAAGCTTCTTCAGAACCTTATACTGTTTCTTTGGCTCTAATTTGTAGATGTACTTGTCTGTGATGAGCAGGCCTCGGTCTGTGCTCTTGTTGAACCTGTTCACCTGAGAGAGCAGAACAGGGGAAAGAAAAAGCTTCAGCATGTTTGTTCATTTTCTATTTTCTGTGAAGAGCCCTTCATGCCTCTTGCAGGATCTTTTGGGTTATTTCATTTCAAAAACAGGTTTTCCTTGTAAAGCAGCAAAGAAGCAACACACAAGAAAACATAAAAAAGACTGTGGTGGGTCTGTGAGTCGGGGGTTGCTTCAGTTCACTGTATCAAAGGCTACGTAACTTCAAATATAACTAAGCTCTACTCATAACTTAGGCGAAGCCCTCAATGTTCAGTCCCTGATATGGAAAGTATGGCCATTATTATCCTCAGGGAGACGATAAGAGGTTCAGCATGAGGTAAAATAATAAGCAGCGCTTCATTCAGGTTAAGGGAACTTGAGGACTGAATTCATAGTTCAGTTCCTTTTTATGATTGATCCTCAGATTACTTCCTGAGAAGGCTGTGTTCACTGGTTTGAACATGAAATATTGAAAGATGAGCTGTTACAAAAGAGAGGAAGCATGAGGGGGTGGAATGGGAAACACATCGAACCAGAAAAACATCCCAAAGCTAAAAGGAAGCAGCAGAAGAAAGAAACTCCTTGTGGCTACAAAACAGACATTTCCATTTCCCCGTGTTCTTTCCTCACATACTGTACCTTCCTACAGAAGCTCGAGAAGAGGACCTGACTGTACTCGTCTTTGTTCTTCAGCTCCTTGGAAATTCGGATGAAGCTGGCGCTGGTCTGAGGGCAGTCTCGGGCCTGCAGAAATGAAAGACCAGTATTATTTCAGGAGGTCGGTTGAGGCGACGATCTTCAGTACAGATGGAATAGGAATGCACTTCGCTGTTAGTCACAAAACTCCAGGTGACCTCTCCCAGCCTCTTTTAAGCCTTTTTATCGCTTTAATTCCATAAGCAGCAGATCAAAGCTCAAGGCCCCTGGCTGCTGTTACCAGACACGGAGCCTGACGTGCCGTTTCAGAGGGACCAAAGCTGATGAGAAATACATTTGGTGGCAAATCTAACACTCTGTTATAGTCTTCCTCCTATAAAGTGCAGCTATCACGGTCATTTTTTAAACATTTCTCCTACAATCTATTTTACATACTTTAATATATACAGTACACGGTTTAAAGCTGTGGTTCCCAGACTGTGTGCACTGAAGAAATCCAGGTGTGACCATCGTACATTCATTTTGCAGTAAATAACTGCAGACAAACTATATAAATAAATTCAGTCTCTGTATCAGTACTTTCTGCACACTCGTTTCCCTTAAAAAATCTCTTCTATCAAAGTGAACCTCAGTCTGTTTGAGGAGTATTATGACAGCATGACACATCAAAGGCTCTGACTGACAGCAGGGAGAATACAAAGGGGAAAACAGCTCACTTTCTTGTGTGAATCAAACCACAACTAACTACCAGTCCAGCCTATTCGCCAACTAAAGAAAAGAGAAAAAAAATCAGTAGGGAGCATAGAGGAAAGTTGAACTGCCTAATGGCTTCATTTGCCTGGAGATGTCAACGTCCCTTAATCTGAATGTGTGCTAACATGACGCCAAGAAAGCCTAAAGAGCCACTTGGAAACCAAATATCCCCTCTGAGAGAAACTAGGCCTACTTCAAAAGAGCACCGGATGCCAACCAAGAGGCTCCATGACTGCCTGTTGATTGGTGTGAAGGTGTTTCATAAGGTGATGGAGGCAAGGTGACACTTCTCTCTGTTGTCTGATGCTGTAATCAAAACATGTCAGAAGACAGAGGATATATTTTTCACAGGGATGCATACTGGTTTACTCTTATATTATGGCTTATCGTTTGGTGTTATTTGGAAACGGTAAGTATCCAAAAAACCTCTTAGTTTTTAAACTTGTACCAGCTTCTCTGGTTCCAGAGGTAAATCTGAGTGCTACTGAGTGAACTGATATGCTAGTGTGATTCCAAATTACTACCAACAGCTAAGATTCAACATCTCTGACTATATATAAAAGATGAATGTAGCCACCATTTTTGCTGAATGGGAAAATCACTGTCTAAATATGTTCATTTAAGTAATATGAAACGGGGCAGGTTCAGGCACTTTTTCCAGGTCTTAGTGTTGATTACCTGAAAATTTTCCTTTGTTGAAGCTTAAGACTGGACATGAACCCCCTGAACTCGGTGAACTTACAATCACAGTAAGGATTCAGCCTGACTGAATGCCATGATGCATGCACTAATCTACAGGTCACTGTGGAATTAAATGCAATCACATGAACTTAGATCCCTGAAGGAGGCCAGCAAGTCAGGGGCCCGCTGATAAACTAGCAAAGGGAATGTCTCAGGACTCTGCGGCAGTCACGCTCACGCTCCCCGAAGGCATCTTTAAAGTCAGAAAACAACCTCATATTAGCTGGTAAATGAAGCAACTGTAGTATTCATCAATAAAGGGCTGTGTTCACATGAACAGCCCTCTTTTGGTCACAGCCCAAGGCACATCACATGCACAGTATACATTCACAACAAAAGATGATCCTATACACAGCTGATTGTTCAAGTCTTTTTTCATTACTGTGATGAATTTGTGTGAAAATTTCCTGCCAGTGGGCTGCAAAATATCCAGCTGAACTAACTAAATGGGAGTCATGTGAAATGACAACTGCTTAAGAAATTCTTCCGTTTTGAAAGTTAAAGAGGCAGAAAAAACAAGCGGAAAACTATAAAACTACAAAATGCTTTAATGTTTTTATTAGTTCAGCAGTGTTTGAGAATCTATGTCACTATTTTAACATTGATATGTTAAAATATATATAAAGAAACAAGTTTTGTTTTTTTTTTAATTTTGAAATCATGTTCTGCCTTTCCAGGGAAGCCACTGAGACTTATTTCTACTGTTTTTTGGGTTTGTTTGTTTTTTAAATCTGGGGTGGAAAGTGTAAAAACGGCAGAAAAGTCAACTCCAGCTTTTCAATAAAATGCATTGCAATATCATTTCAGGTGATTTCAAAAGTAGTTCTGCTTTTCTAGCTGAGATTTAGGTGTGCTGTCTGAATCACAATAATCGCAGACATAATGGCTGGTTTCTTAGTTTTAGTTTTGCCATCTAGTTTATTTGGTGGTTATAGTTTGCTTTTATTCACTGTTTCAGTTTATTCTGCCTCGCGTGTGTTTCTCGTGTCTTAAGTATAAATCTGTGTTAGGTGTTCTCATGTTCAAGAGCTAGTTTGTCTTGTGTGCTTATTATTCAGTTTTGCCTCCCATAATTGTGTTTCACTGATTGCTTGCACCCAGGTATTCTCCACAGCTGTACTCACTTCTTCTAAGTAGCCTGTGTGTACAACAACCCTCAGGTTTAATGTGTTTTGTTGGTGTTTTCTCTCTGAAAATGTTGCCAATACATTTTTATTTTGCTCACATGTTTTCCTTTCTTGCAGATATAGTTCCCTGTTGGATTTTCTTTGTTTTTCTTTGTACTATGCTGTCAGACAAAAGGTCATCAAATGCACATACAAGCTTCCATTTTGTCTGTGTGTCACAGTGACGTCACAGAAAGGTGGATGACAAAATCTGGATGAGCCCTACTCCAGATTTCTGGTGGTCTACAAGTGAAAGTTATTTACTTTTGCTTTGTTATCTGTAAAACTTAATGCACATATAAGAGTGGCATTATTTTTCTAATGACATCTCAAACATGTGACTTTTTTTAATGAATCACTGATATATATATATATATATATATATATATATATATATATATATATAGATATATATATATATATATATATATATATATATATAGATATATAATGTACTTCTTTACACTTAAAGAAAGTTGTTTTATTATTGTTTTGCTCACTAGCTATTTGCCAAACTGTATTGAAACTATGAAAAGTGTGATGTAAACTGGAAACAGAGACTGTTCATCTTCAGACAGTAAATGGTGAGACTGCAGAAAAGTCAGCATCTTTTAAGCAAACTTTAGGAGCACCAATCTCCTAGTGACCTATCCATCCATCTTTGCTGATCACACATCCCAGCATCTATTCACCAAAAAGTGTGGCGTGCATGTATGTGTGTGTGCGTGTGTTGCCTCATCTTTGCATATTAAGGTGGATACTCACAAATTTGTGAAAGATTTCATATCTCAAGTGTCCAATTTTCTTGCTTAAATAAAGGTAAAATAAATCAAGTGTCTTCCAGAGGTCAAAATAAATCCCAAAACAAATAATTTTACAACCTATTCAAACACGATGTGCTGAGAAACAACAAAGGTACCCAGGATTTATCTTGTTACTACTGTGATTCTTACATTTGCCAGGTAGTCCCTCTCCCAGGCTCGGCTGACTCCCCAGTCTTTTCTCTCTCCGCTCAGAGCCGTCATAGCTGCCACTTTGGCCCGAACTTCCAGCATGTCAGACGGCGGGATGTTTTTCACGATCTGCCTCGCCCACCACCTGACACCGAGGGATGAGAACAAGACAGCATGCCATGAGGGTGGATATTACTTCAAAGGCCCAAAGAAAGAAAAGTTGGAGGAACAGCTTTAAGTTAGAGTCAGATAAAGGATAAAAATCAGTGATCCAAAACTCACTCAATCACACAGCCAAACACTGACTCGACTTATTCTGCAGCTACTGAGAATTTAGTGACCTTAAGAGATGAGTTGATTTCAACACATGTGCTTAAATGTACAGGATGGTACAGGATGCCATCCTGTACCTCCTACACAGAGCCCACTCACACCTGGATGGGGGAAAAGGCACGGTCAGGATCCTGTTTCTTGACTTTTCCAGTGCCTTTAATACCATCCGGCCCTGTATGCTTCAAGAAAAACTGAACAGGATGGAGGTGGACCCCTGCCTGGTGGCTTGGATCTCCGACTACCTCACCGACAGACCACAGTACGTCAGGCTGAAGGACATCACGTCTGACACAGTGGTCAGCAGCACAGGAGCACCACAGGGAACTGTGCTGTCCCCTCTTCTCTTCACCCTGTACACCTCTGACTTCTGCTACAACTCTGAATTATGCCACATTCAGAAGTTTGCAGACGACACAGCCATCATGGGGTGTATCTGGGATGATCAGGAAGAGGAGTACAGAAGTCTGGTGAGGAACTTTGTCGCATGGAGTCACACAAACCACCTGCAACTCAACACCTCAAAGACTAAGGAACTGGTTGTGGACTTCGGGAGGTCTAGAGCAGGTCCACTGCCGGTTCAGATAGAGGGGGAGGAGGTGGAGGTGGTCAACAAGTACAAGTACCTCGGGCTGTGGGTGGACAATAAACTGGACTGGTCATGCAACACAGAGCACCTGTATAAAAAAGCCCAAAGCCGACTGTACTTCCTCAGGAGGCTGAGGTCTTTTAACATCTGCAGGAAGCTCCTGAGGATGTTTTACCAGTCGGTGGTTGCTGGAGTACTTTTCTATGCTGTGGTGTGCTGGGGGAGCAGCACAGCAAAGAAGGACTCATCCAGGCTGGAGAAACTGATCAGGAGGGCTAGCTCTGTGGTCGGCATGAAGCTGGACACTCTGGTGACAGTGGCAGAGAAAAGGACATTAAAGAAACTGATGGACATTATGGACAATGCCAGACATCCTCTGCACACGGCCATTAACAGCCAGAAGAGTCTGTTCAGTGACAGGTTGCTTCTCCCAAAGACAAGAACTAACAGACTTAAAAACTCCTTTGTCCCACACACCATCAGACTGTTTAACTCCTCCCTGGAGGGGAGAGGGAGGGGAAACAGGAGGACAAAGGAGGGGGGAACAACTAAGCTGTAGTGCCTCTTCACCTCACTGTGCAATACCTTTTGTGCAATACTTTTGTAAATAGTCAACGGTGCAATAGACTCAATACTTGAAATGTGCAATTCACTTGTATTTTTATTTTTTAATCCTATTTATTCTATTTATCCCCTTCGTATATTTTATTTATATTGTCTCTGTATTTATATATGTGTGTGTGTGTGTGTGTGTGTGTGTGTGTGTGTGTGTGTGTGTGTGTGTATATATATATATATATATATATATATATATATATATATATATGTGTGTGTGTGTATATATATATATATTCTGTAACTCTGTAACTTCTGTCGGTGCTGTGCTTTTTTGGAAATCGAATTTCCCAGAGGAACCCACCCGAGGGATTAATAAAGTTCTATCTAATCTAATCTAATCTAATCTAAAAAAGAAACCAGATTTTTGCACACTTTACAAAATGAAGATGAAAGAGATGGAGGAAGAAAGCAGGCAGGGTAGAGAAGAGGTGGAGAGAGTGGTGGGGGAGACGAAGTGAGGATAAAGAGGTAAGGATGAAGAAGAAGGAGTAAGACTTTAACCCTAATGGATAGAATTAGGATTAGGTTAGGGTTTGGCACTTAGTTCAGATAGTTAAACCTAGGGTTAAGAGGCTTGAATATGTATAACTCTATGTGCAGTCGGGCGGGCAGCAGTCACTTTATGGGAAACACTGCTAACAGAGAATAAATTCCAGCTAAAATATTGAACCACTTATCCAAACAACTTCAAACTTGGGGCTGTTCTTCCTCAAACCCCAGAAAAGATCCACCAAGTCTGAAGTGGATCAAAAGAACGGCAAAGAACAGACAGATGAATCACTCTCGCATCTGTGAATTCAGGCTTTAGCCAGCAGCCACTTCGCTTAGCTTAACAAAAAGGCTGTAAACAAGTAGAAAGGGCTGTTTCTCAATATCTCTAAATGTTAATACTTTACTAACCTCTAGAACTAATCCACTAATTAGAAAGTTACATCTCTTTTGTTTCATCTGTAATAAAGTGTCTAATGTGTTTCACATCTAAGCAGCAACCTCTGGGGATGAAAAATGAAGCCAACATGAAAATCCCCAAAGCGGCATTTCCTAAAACTGCCACTTCAGCTTGGCTCCAAAATCAAGTCAATCCCCAGAGACAACGATTTGATAACACCCAAGTTTAAAACTGTGTGACTGTGCATCATGTTGGTAGGGTTCCCATGGACGCAGTAAGGATGGACACTGCTTCTTTTGGCTGAGCTTTTATTAAATATATAATGACACAGCATAATATGTCAGTCTATGTAATGTAAAATATCCTTAGTATTTCACAGACCACACAGAGTTGCATATTTTTATGTGCTCTGACCTGCGATGCAGCATGACTGTGATGCTGTGAAACTGCGACAGTGCTGCAGGCGGCGTCGGCCACTCCAAGCTCTTCCCATAGTCGGCCATAGTTCGCACATTAGCAAACCTCCGCTCCACCTCCCAGAAGTGTGCCTTGACCTTGTAGCGCTTATAGCAGCCCATGATGGCATAGATGGCCCTCATCCGCCGGCACCTTGCACGAGCTAGAGTCCCGCGCCACACCTGTGGGTCAGGTTAAAAAACAACAACAAAGGGGCGTGTGAAAGAGACAAAACAAGAGAAAAATTATTGCCTCTGCATCCCACAGCACTTAAGACAAACTTTTCCTCCGGTTAGAGTTCCAGATTTCTCTGCAGTTATAAAGTAGGTCAGAGGAAAGAGAAAAGAGAAGGGTATTTCATTGAGCAAGCGAAGTAATTGACTTTAATGCAGCTGCGCTCTGGATCGCATTAATTATCCCAATTATTGTTACAGGAAATTAGGATTCAAGCTGGCAGATGAATTTCAGTCAAACATAACCAAGAGCCACATATTCATGAGCCTGAGACAAACTGCAGTTTCTATTCTGATACCTTGAAGCCTGGTGGAAAAAACACTGCATGTTATTAACTTCAACACACCATCTGAACTGTTCCTGATGCTGAATTAGATGTCAAACTATCACATCAATGGATCTTTAAAATTAAACATTAAACCAGCTGTGAAGCATGGTGACACTTGCATGCCTCACCTTTTGCAGGAAAGTCACCAGGATGGGGATGAGGTGGTTTCTCTCCTGCTCCAGTGTGAAGAGAGACCGCGGCGTTCTCACAAACAGCTTTGTTTGGCCGTACGCAACGTCGTCCTGGAAACCGTGCTGGATGACGATGGCCTCCACAGCTTCCCTGTCTGACGCCATCAGGTGGTTTGGCCAGGTGTACTCGCACGTCATTTTATACCTGAACAACATTCAGCAAGAATCAGAGACGATGATCACATAAGTGTTTGCAGTCTGACCTCAAACTTGGGTAGAGACAGTTGATGTCAGTGAACATCACTAACTCTGCTACCTGAGAACGTGAGTTTCCAAGCAGTTTCCAAGTGTCAGATTGAGGGATCAATATCAGAAGCATAACCGAGAGAATTTTCATCGTCACTGTGATTTTGACATTTGCACATTTTTGTGCACCATGAACTCTCAACGAGGGTCAGACTTTATCCAGATGCCTTCTGTGATATCCAGAGGCATCGGAGGGCAGATATCTTAATTTATGGTATTAGAGTCAAGTGTAGCTTTGATTAAAATTGGAGAAAACATTGTGACCACACCAAAATAACATTCTGACATTGTCCATGTTTTTCTTCCTTTCATTGGCTCTCATTAAAAAATTTTAAAATCTGTATTTAATTACTTACATGGCCATGCTTCTGCCACATCTGCTGAGACCTTATTCTAATGTAGCACTTTCCTGCTCCCAGACAATTTTGTAACTTTAACTTTGACATTTGCTATCGTGCCATTGTGCACCTGCTGACAGGCCGTTAAAGAAAAACTCAGGAGTTTATGAGTAACACAATCACACTTGAGCTTTCCAATCTCCAGATCGGGCTCACTGCTACTTCCTCCTCTTCCCAAAAATCCAAAAATGGAATTCAACTTGAAGGTTTGCTATTTTGAAACTGTGGAGGAGATTCAGCAGATGGTCAGAACAGGACTTTAATCCTAAAATAGCTAGGGTGCTTGCAGTGGTGCAGAATTACACAAGAAGACAACCCTGAAGGGAAAGCAACCACAGTATAAATGCTGAACATAGTCTGACAACTGAAGCCATAAACTTTTTCTTTTTAATTACCAGCAGGGGGCGATCCCTCTAGCTCCCAAAAAAACTTCCAGTCCTGTGGAAGTCTGCCCTCCACTTTCTTGTGATGGGACCTCTAAACACTGTCCTGATGGCTAATGACTCATTTTCTAGTTTCAGGTCATACTAATTAAATTATGGTCATTATAATGACTTGTCCAACACGTAGCGACTTCAAAAAATACAAAACATATCATGCACGAACCAGGCTGGTAATGTTGGTAATGTGTTTTTTCTTTTAGCCAACTTTTTGACACACCTTAAATGTTAACTTTAGGTCTTTTTAGTCGTGTTAGGTTTTGTTAAAACAGGCACCAATTGTCAAATAGTCTAAATCTCTTGAGTAGTATTATTTACATAAATGTGTGCCATCTTTTTAAGGTTTCAGATCAAAGTACATTTTGGGTAAGAAAAGTTACTTTTTTTTAACTTTTTACTCATGGTGTTACACTCCGCTGCTGAAGAGACCACTTCACTAGACCGTAATCACGTTGTCTTACCTCTGCAGGAAGCGAGCATAGAGCTGCCTGTAGGCAAAGCCCGCCCTGCGTACCCTCACGTTCTCCAGCAGGCCAAGGTAGGCCACCTGGTGCTGGCAGCGGGCGTCATCAAACAACACCGGTGACTTCATTTCGTTGGGCTTTATACATCGCACATAGTATGGCTCCTGCAAAATAGAACAAGTTGTTCAGCTGGCATGGTGTGAGCTTTCTTTGGCTGTATTTCAACAAGCCTGTTTGCATTTTCAATAAAGTGTTACATCACTGGTGACACAGCAACACTGCATTTAGACTGATACTCTGAATGTATTTTTTCATAACACTCTTGTTTTATCACCTGCACAAACTTGAACAGGTCTTTGATTTTTCTCAGTGTTCGCGTCACCGCTGCGGTCATCACTGTGCGAGTAAATAAACTGAACTCAGCTTGTAAACTGTCAATGAGCTGCACCACAGCCAAGCTGCAAAACTGGCAAACTGAGTTCAGTGACCTTAATCAGACTTGCAGAATGTTTCAACAAACGCCACAGTGAGCAGCTGAGCCTCACAACAGCCCAGCCCCGCGCAGCTACTCGCTAGCAGCACGCCGAGCTGCACTTTAGATGAAGCAGGGTCATGGCTGGATGCCTGAACCTTGACAGTTATAGCGGGGATGCACTACATCCTGTCAAAGAACTGGCTGTTGTGTTTTCACTGATTTAACCGCTCTGTCCATTAAAGACAAATAAGGCGAAGCACTTTCTGACACCAAACACTGATCCCTGTGCAGGCTTTGCCTGGAGTTTCGACTCAGCTCGGCAGCAGTTTGAGAAAATGTCAGAAAATGAAGGCTGAGAGGAAATGAAGTGGGAAGCCTGAGCACAGGTGCTTCAGTACTGCTGCTGAAGAAAACTGTCTGCTCTTTCAACGTGACCTACAGCAAAAAAAACCCTTCAGGCATGGGAGTTTACTTTCATTTCACCTCAGCCACATCATGACGAGATGCTACAGCAGCCCGGAAGCAGGCCATCCAAAAATAACAGCAAGAAATGTCAGACTTCAGTCAGTGAGATGAGGCCAGGTGAGGTGAGGTGCCACCTCCATCTCCTTCTCCTCCTCAGCACCCTCTAAACGCCACAAAAAGACAGATAGGATCAGGACAACTTAGAAACACTGCTACTCCCTGACACCACAAGGAACAGACTGCGATGTATACATGTAAATGCTACACCTCTTCTTCCTCTTCCGATGTTTATTATGCACTATCCAAAGGAGACATCACACAAACACATTGGGAGTCTCAGAATAGTCTGTGAGTCATGCAGACTTACAGGGACCAGAACCGCCTATAACTGGTGCAGAGCATCAGTACAGACAGCAGAGTAAACTGGGGAGATGATCTACGCTGGCACTAAACACAAACTCTGACACAGAAATATAAACAAATCTGTAGGTTTCCAGAGTAATTGATTTGACTTCAATTCATGTTCTACAAAATCAAAGCACAGAAGCAAAACCAAAATAAATGCTCCACTGGACTCAATCTTTCATATGTTTTTTGCTAGATTAAAATCTGTAACCTATATAAACAAATGTGTTATGTGTTTATGAAAACAGCATATAAAAAACACAAACCATAGAATTATAGGCTGACTGTAAAGCTAATCAGACAGTCATTCCACAAAGCTAAATCAGGAAGTAGCTAAATCCAATCATGATGGAAGAAAGAAGTCTACTAAAATCCTCTAAAGCTAACAAGCTTAGAGCAACTGTGTAATAGGGTAACTACCTAGACAGTAATGCTAAATAATGAAAGAAAGGCATATGAAATTTTACCTGATAAGACTGGCATGTAGCTTAGCTAAAGCTAAAATGATTGATTCAAATATATCCTTTCTTACTTTTAATTAAATTATATCTTAGTAACTTATCTAATGATTTGAGGAAAAGGCATTTTGCCTATTTCTAAAGTTAGCAAGCTTATAGAAACTCGGTAACTGGGTAGAAACTAGGTAGCTAAGCTAAATAAAGCAAGAAAAGGCTAATTAAATGCAAGCTTGTGATTAGCTACCTACATTAGCTTTAGCTGAAGCTAAACTAAACTGAACAATATTACGAGAATCATTTTTATGCTATCTTTTTTAGTGAGATTTTATTTTGGTAATTTAACCAAGGTTTGAGCCAAAAACTAAATTTCTCACTAACTCACTAATTGGGTATCTATGGAAGCCCGTTTCCGCCACTAAAAAAAAAAAAAAAGGATCCATAACTCAAAATTTCGAGTTATTTTCTCGAAATTTCGAGTTATTTTCTCGAAATTTCGAGTTATTATCTCGAAATTTCGACATATTAACTCAAAATTTTGAGAAAAGCAACTCGAAATTTCGAGTTAGCGCTGCCAATCAGTAATCTACGTGAATGACGTCATTTCCATGTTACCCGGAAGCTGAAGCCCTCAGCTACAAATGCTACAGCTAAGCTACCGGTATTACATCCAGTCGTGAATGCACAGATTGCTGAGTGTTTTCAGCCTGGCTTCACAAATGATGAAATCCCTGTGTTATTAGCTGAATCACATGGTGTTACTATCAGCAAACATACTTTAATTTGTTGGGATCCGTTTTTGAGTGCGCGGTCCTGCGCCATATGCTTCCGTGTAACAAGAAAGCGACCTCATTCACGTATATTTTTGATTGGCAGAGCTAACTCGAAATTTTGAGAAAAGTAACTCGAAATTTCGAGTTATATTTCTCGAAATTTCGAGAAAATAACTCGAAATTTCGAGTTATGGATACTAGCTTTTTTTTTTTTTTTAGTGGTGGAAACGGGCTTCCATAGTTATCTAACTACACAGCTAAGCTAAATAAAATGAGATATGCAGCTGGTGATATGACCACTTTGTTTTAGTTAAAGCTAAATCTAAACTGAACAAATCCCCCTTAACTGGTTTGTGCCTTTTAATAAAGTGACATTTTGGTAGTTCTAATAATTGAGAAAAAACAATTAAACTCATCTAAAGCTAACAAGACTACATTAATAAGTAGATGGCTGCACTATAAAAAAGAGAACTATTTGAAATATCATCTGGTGAGACATCCACCTACAGTATATGTGTTCAAAAGTACTGGGTCACCTACACATTAAACCTACAAGAGCTGGCCATGGAAACTATACCATGAAGCTCCCAGTGCACAGTTTTTGTGCTGATGTTAATGCCAGAGGAGGTCTACGGGACTTTTAAGAGCTATGCTACATTGTGACTGAGCTCTTGTAGTTCCTAAACACCACAGATATTGTGGGATATCTAAGAGGAAAGACATTTCACTAACTGATGGCATCTTACTACAATACCACACACAAATTCAGCGAGCCCTTTAGAATGACTCAGTACATTTCCAATAAATGGGGAAATCCAACTAAGTCAAATTCTGGCTTGAATGAACTGACTGGTGCTACAACCTAAAAGTTTCATTATATTTTCAGTATAAAAGCAAATACTTTACTGTAACCGTAATGGATGCCACAAGTCATTTTAGACCATTTACCATTTTGGCTTCACACCAAACTACTAACATTTATTAGCAGTTATCTTACACAATCACATGCTATCAAGGTAGCACAAGGTAGGAAAAGGTACCGTTATAAAGTCTTAACCATCCAATCAACACACTTTTGCAAAACGCTGTTATTATTTTAGCCATTTAACATCAATCATGTACTGTCTCATGGCAGCTCTCTAAGTAGACGGAGTGGTAGCGATTAAAATAATTATCTTAACACCGACATAAAGCAGCAGTATTATGGATTAACATATTTACAAACTAGTTTAGAAATCAGTTTTCTCAACTTTAATGCTTCTTCATTTACTACTCTTTGACTGTGTGGACATCAAACGTGCATTAATTAGCTGAAAATACATCCACAGCCTCCCACTGGGGTTAAGAGAAGAAACGAGGAAGTCGATCATAAGCAGAAACTACTAACCTTGCACGCCAGTTTATCAACCAAAGCCACAATGGAGTTCTTGAACAGGGTGGCAGCAGTCAAAGGCCGCTTGGTGACCTCTGTGATGCTCAGATGTCCATCTGGCCACATCTCTTTTAGGACTGGATTGGCACTATGAGAAGCAAGAAAGCGGGGTAAAGAGTAAAGAAAGGACACCATTAACTAGGCTAGCAGAGGAGGGATGTGCAGACTGAGGGAAGAAGAAACTCATATATACACATGACCCAGTTAATGAACTGTCAAGAGCATTATGATGCTGGGAAAAACTGTCAGTGATGCTTGTGTTTGGCACCTGTTGTACATAAGGCGCTTGAAGTCTTGGAAAAGCAGGTCCTTGTTCTTGTCCAAAAAGCCCTCGACGGAATATCTGCAACAGATGTAGAGAGGGTGATATGAGAGTAATTATTTAGTAATGAGAGGGCGGCCCCATTGATGAGTATTTGGAGTGAACAATAACAATCAAGATGCTAAAGTTACACAAAAGTCAGACTAAAATAGCAATAGAGTTTAAAGAGTAAGTGTCTGCCACTCAAAGGGTCGCTATCATTAACTGCACTCTCTGCTACTAATGACTCACAGACCTCCGGCAAAGGATTAGAGCAAGAGTCATGCTGCTTAGTCAATTTACAAATTAGGTACATGGTCAAATTCTCCTCATGGCTCGCGTTTAGATAAAATGAACTGTCTACAAACTAATCTGTCTGCCTTTTTTTTTTCCCTCCACAAACTGCTCAGTTGGTTTTGATGAGGCATCAGTGGGAGGTCACGGGCACATTGTAAGGCACAGTTACATAAGCTGTCCAGCTCCGGGGGATGAGCCTGCTGTAGTGTAAGCATTGCCTCATAAAAACCTCTCCCTCGTATTCACAGTGTAACAATACGATGCACAGTGTGGATGCATTTCTGACTTTAAAGAATGCATTCCTTTTATTGGACTGTGCACATATCCTGTAAATGAGAAGCTTTAAAACCAGTAAAAGCAGCAAAACAAAAATGTATACAAATATTCCCCTAAAATTACATTTTTTTTAAACTACATTATATATATAGGGGTTTTCTACTGTTATCACCCAGTTACAGGACTTTGGACTATAATCCATATTAACATACTCACAACAATGACACGTTTGGGGCACTTTTGGGTTCAGTGTCTCACTAAAGGACACATATGTATGCTGACTATCACAAGCTGGGACCCAGTCACCAACTTCCTGATTACTGCAGGACTTGTTTTACCTTCAACTGCTAAACCACTGGTTCTCAAACGTTCTCTGTCTTTCCCCACTTGAGGTGGCTGTAGCTCTGAAGGCAGAGGCAGGTCATCTACTAATTGGAAGGTTGGTGGTTCAATCCCTGCCATGCCAAAGTATCCTTGTACAAGACACTGAACCCTGAGTTGCACTCTGATGTGTTCACTGGAGTGTGAATGTTATATAGAAAAGCACAAATGTGAGTGAATGAAAGCGTTATATAAGCACCAGTCCATTTAGAAGCCAAAAAACCCTGAAACATCTGCATTTTTATCCAATTATTAACAATAATAAAGTATTCAACATGAATTTTACTTTCAATAAAGGCCTCCCCAATGGCTTCAGAATACTCTTGTTTATGTTAAATTAGCTTCCCTTCATATTCAGTCCAATGCCAGAGCAAATTAGCCAGTGTCTGGTCTCATTTGCACTGTTTCTTGGGGGGCATATGAGGGCAAAAACGTCCATATTTGGAGTCTGGAAAGGCTGATGCTGGACAGAATTATTTCACTGCATACTCTAGCATCCTAAGTTCAAGGCCAACATGTCACAGATTTCCATAATAGACAGTGTAAAAGTTGGACATAGCCTCCAGATCTTAGAAGGGATGCCAACGTGGAAGTGCCTTAAATCTGTATTTTAATGGCCACCAGGGGGCGATACCTGTGGCTCCAAAGAGACTTCCAGGCCTATAGAAGTCAAAGGGGAAATGGTCAAGGATTCGTTAACAACTTATCAGTGCCTATGACAGATGTGTCTCCTTGGCTCTCAGAAGTCAGTATAACCTGATCAGATTTCTTGGAGGCTCGCTGAAGTAAGACAGTGTAAAAAAAAAAGTGAGGGTTCAGGACCCACAACAAGAAGCCACAGCACTTATTTACAAGCATAGGAAAGCTGTTGCGACAGAGCAGACAGGAGAGGACAGGCAAAGACAAAGGCAGCTGGTCTCCAGAGACACGACAATGATTTAGAGGAATGTATATTAAAGTATGAAGGTCAAGGCTGATGCAAGGAGACCGCTGAGTGGCACAAGGTGAAAGGCAGCACATATGGGGAGAGTCAGGTGACAAAGATGTGAGATGCCTGCAATATAAAGCTGTAGAGTAGGAATATATGAAACTGTATATCTTTCCTGAAAGTGCTGCATGTGCAGGCTGAAATTCTGCAGGGATTTAAAAGCGCGGATAGCAATGAGAGCTAGGTGAGTGTTGCAGAACAGAAGCAGGAGAAAAGGAAACAGGATGAGAAAAGGAGGAGAGAACAAAGTAGGTCAAAGCTTCTGATACTGGTGGTTTGGTGAGAGTGGAGAAAGGGGGGGCCAGCGGGTGGTGAGGAAGAGGGTATATTTAGCTAGAGTAAGGAAAGACTGAGACGGGATGGGATGGGACAGGGGATGGTGCCACCAGGAAGCAATATACGAGAGGTGACAGCTCAGCTGGAGAGACCCCGTCGTGGCCCTGAGGTGATCAGGGGGCGGATGATGGGGACACGTAGTGACAGGGACAGCCATCTGTCATGACTTACTGCAGGTCTGTGACACACGCTCTTATCCAGCCCGTCATATTACCGCTGGCAGGACCCTGACGACATGGTTTTTCTAGGATGCTCATGACTAAACAATTAAACAAACGTAACATTCAATAATTTAACCCTCTCTGACTCAGCTTACGTGTGTGTTTTTTCTCTGACAGCGCAGTGGTCTGGCGATCAAAATTAATCTGCTTATCTTTCCATCGTCTAGCCCTAACCCTAATGTCCAGAAGAAAAGGAGGTTTTATGAGCGTTAGAAGTTAACAGGGAGTTAGACAGTTGAATTTTACACAAAACTGTGTTCTGACTGAAGTATTTGTATAAAATCAAAAACATACAGCACTGCTTTAGCTTTAGACATAAACAAGGATGAAAAACTAAATACGTGGAACATTTGGCAGGTTAGTGAAGTTGGCCTAGTTGCCTGGTACTTCTGTACTATCTGTTTATCACTGTCTAACTGGCTAATTTCATCCAATCAGATCAACGAACCACTCGACATAGAGAGCTAGATGCAGCTGAAAGGGAGTGAGCGGTCAGTCCGTTAGCATGTTGTAAGATGTTTCTTTGTAAGCAAAATCTTCATTTAAAAAGCACCCGCAGGCAATGAAAAGAACTTCAAAAAGTTCTTGACTAACACTCATGTTGATCAACCAACTGTCACAATATTTTTGATTAAGTGGTCTCAAACTTTTTCTTTTGGGTTTGCATTAAAAAAAAGCATAAATTTGTGAAATAATTAAAATTAATAGAGTAATTCTTAAAAGAGTCTTGTTAGTTACAATCCTAATTAATATAAAAAATAATAAAATGAACAGCTACTTGGACATTACTGCATCAGTAATAATAACATTTTGTCTCATATACTACATCACTACTACAAGAACCTTTTCTTTTATGCATTTCAGGGGAATAGAAACACCATTGCTAACTGTGGGTGAGAGCGATCCTGAGCTGATGCATGAAATTGTCCTGTGTTTCTGTGTGTGTTTGACATCCTGTTAGCCTGGATTTCCCAGAGTCACAGAACCTCAATAAACCTCCTTCAGTAGTCTTTGATTACTGCTGCTGTATCACACAGAGACGAAATTGTCTCATCAGTTGGCTCCATCTCTCCTCATCCTCCTCCACTTGCGTGTTCCCTTGACATATTAATGTCCTTCCCTCTCTAGATTGAGGGCAGTACACGTGAGCTGTGGGGATCCAAAGCCACGGTGGCTGACTGCTGGCCAGGGGCCTCATCTGGCCGCTGCAGTGTTTAAATCCCGATAAGGAAATGGAGCAGTGATGGAGAAGGAAGCTGAGAAAAGTGTTTCTTCTTTAGTCTGTGTGTCATAAACCAAGCAACCACTAACATCAATGAAAAATAAATTCAACTTTCGGAGCAGGCTAAAAGCTAAAAAGCTCAATATGCATATATCAGTTTTATAGCCATACATGTGATTTATGATGTCATCTGTCCTATAAATTGTTTTCTAGCAGCTCAGAACGCCTCCTGTTTGACTTTAGTAAAGTACACTTTTGTAAGCCGCTGCCAGGGTAACTATAGCTCTTTTTTTAAAAGTTTTTAATTTTTAGATTTAGCCTACTTTTACAAGTATAATTTATCTGTGCATTTACTACAGGGTCACGGTTGCAGGGGCATGTGTAGATACCCAGACCTCCTTATTAAAGGCCACCTCATCCAGCGTGACATTCAAAGCCTGACATTATTAACGTTATTTCCCCAGTGTCCCGGGTCTTCCAGAAGGCCATCTCCTAGTTGGACTTGCCCAAAATGTCTCGCATAGGAGGCATCTAAAAGGCATCCTAGTCATATATCTGAATCACCATACCTGCCTCCTTTCAAGGTGGAGGAGTAGAACTTCTTCCTGGGAGAGCCCAGACAGTTTTAACTGCTTTTTTCTGCTTCAGTGTTACGTTTAGAGTGTTTTTGCTATAGTGATAAAGGCTGATATAAGCAAGTTTTCAGAACATAACTTACAAACACTTGACTCATAGTCATGTTTACCCTCCAGTCTCAATAAACATAAGCAAAACTGTCTCACAATCCTGTCTATATTCAAAAATGTCACTAAAACAAAACGCGCTTTTTAAAAATCTTTACTATCTCTACTTACCTTTTATTAACATTCATTAAAATATCTTATTTTTCACATGTGGTTTTGATTTTTTGTTTAGTTTTAGTGAACTAAAACAACCTTTGTCACTACAACAAAGACGATATCAGTAATGAACGGTTGTCTGTCTCTCTGTATTAGCCCTGTGATAGACTGATGATCTCTACCCCGCCTCTGTCTCCACACGACAGCTGGAACAGACTTCAGCACTCCGGTGACTTCAAACTACATATGTGGTCAAGAAAATGAATAGATGGAATTTATTCTATGTGTTGTAAAACATATATTTTAAATTATACGTGATTTAAAATTTGACATATAAAATATTAGCGGTTTGGAAGCTTTTGGACATGAATATCCACTGATCCTGTTGAAAATCATGTCTTTCCAGCTCTTGTAAGCAGATGTGTGCGTGTCCTCTCTATGCCACTACATTGCCCTGTTTATGTGCAGAGTAGTGTCCTACTCACATATGTATATGTGACTTCTGAACCCTGCTGTCATCTGTGGAAACATCCACTGTCCATACAATTATACATTAAGTGGATATGAAAAGTGACAACATCTTTCCAGGATTGCACAGATTTTGGTTAACATGGGAATTTACTACATATTCTGCTCAGTAAAGCTGTCACTCTGGACCGCTGGAGCCCAAATGATGTCATTGCCATGAGCTGACCTCCTTTAATAGGATTTTATGGCTTACACTCGTGAACTCAAGCACAGCAGCCTGTCATTATTTTTTCTCCACAGAGAATCCTTGGACTGAAAAACATGACAACAAACAGTGCAAAATGTAGCGACTCACGTGACGTCTCCGGCATAGTGGCGAATACGGAAGTGTTTCTGAAAGTCCATGCTTTTGTCAGTGGGGCTGAGCTGGAAACAAGAGAGGACAATGTGAGTGAAATATGATCTATTTAACTCAATTACAGACATCTTCAGACTCAACTTTACGAGGAGTTTTGGAGATCCTGCACTTCATAAAGCATCTCATATCTGGAGCAAACCTAAAAGGAAAAATATTGGAGAAACTCTGCTCTCTAGTGGTAAAACCTCAAAACTGCACCTGTTCTCTTAAGTAACTATAGGTGTTTTTATTCTCCTCTATATTTAAATTAAAAAAAATAGTATTGTGCAAAATTCTCAAACCGCCTCTCATTTCTTCACATTTTGAACAATGAGAGACAAGATCATTGATTTACTGAAACATGCAGACATGAATACAAACACAGTATATAAGAAAAAGCCCTGCCCCAAACCCTGACACAGCTTAAATCGCGTTTTACAGATGGCCGTTGACCCTCTCTGTACACAGTGATAAAAATTTGGACCAGAAATTTCAAATCCGGTCTCATCACTCCGTAACACCTGCTAACACTGATTTTCACTCCAGCTCTGATGTAATTTGGCATACCTCAGCCTTTTCTCCCCGTTTCCCTTCCTTAAGAGTGCCATCTTGAGCGCCACCCTTCTATTTCTGATGAGGCTTCAGTGAACAGTGGATGATTGAACTGAAGGGCCAGATGCATCTCTTAGGTTCTGTGTCAGGTCTTTGCTGTTTTTATGTCTGATTTCCTGACAGGACTTTCAGATACTGTTCATTTGATTTTAGGACTGTCACTTCCTCTTTATCTCCACTTGTTAGTTTTCCTCAGTTTCTTAATGACAGAGTGCACACCATGCTGAGTTATGCATGATAACTTTTCAAACAATAGTTCTTTGGGAATCAATCTCTTGGTACAAAAATATATTTTATGCCTGTCAAACTGTCATCTTTGGTATTTTTCATATATGCAATAAAGAAATGCAAATAGACTGTTTTTGCACCAGGCTGCTAATAAGCACCCACAGATATATTTTAAAATTGGTTCTTTGCTAAGTTGTCTGTGTAAAGACAATACCAATTGAAGACCGTTGACCCCTTACCCTTGAGTTAGGTGCCTTTTATCCTTGAATGATGTATAAGTCAGTGTCAGTAGCTTAACAAACAGTAAAACAAATGGTCAGGTAAAAGGACTGGACTGGAAATGAGTGAAAAAGCAGCCAATGTCCAAAGTAAAACATATGAAGGACCTTCAGACAGTCTAAAGAACTGTTGCTCAACAATTCCATTAAATATTGTGACTGGTTAAATTATACGTCCACGTAAATGGACATTTCAAGTCTTTCAAGGCTCAGCACTGCCTTCCATTTACTAATATCTGCCTGAAAGAAGATTTCATCTCATTTATTGATTCTGACTAGTGTGGATTTGTCTCAACCTTTATCCAATAAATTGCTTCACTGGCTTTACTGGTTTTGTTTTTACGTGTTTACAATCCACCCTTCCCCAAAATGAGCAAAACTCAATTTATTTTAGGTTGTAGCATTTCCACTGCTTTACTTCGGTGCTTCTAACCTACAAAAGGCAAATATTAGCATTTCCATTTTGGCAAATGATCAGATTTCTTCCTTCTTTTGCCTTTTAGGTTTACTGTAAGTCTGATGAGAACATGTTGAAAATAAAACCACTTCCTTCCCAGTTAATTCTGAAAGTTCGAGATCCTGTTTTTAAACCACTTTGTGTTAAAAACATTTAAAGATCTTCTGCTTTTGTTGAGAAGCTTGATAACCTCATGTTATAATTCACAAAAACAAATACTTTTGTTATTGTGCACTGGCAGAAGTGCTAATGAAACCCAGTCATTATGAAAGCATCTTTCCAAGTATGAAGCAAATTTCTCCTAAACTTGCAAAATAATGCACTGGCTTTGGCAGAGGATGTGCTCTTTGAGTGCCCTTTTAATTGTGTGCTACTGTTAGAGAGTATAAGCTTATTTTCTAACCTTCGGGTCTAGTAAGGGAATTGTAGTGTAAATGTTACATCACATGAGGAGATGTAGTAATTAGTTCTGACCTTGCGGGAGGTGTAGTGGGGGTGCTGTGCCAGTTTGGTGTCCATGCTGTCCAAGCAGACTGTGTCAGTGACTTTTCCAACGGTGAGGCAAGCCTCATCCAGAATGGAGATGATGCCTTTGTGGGCCTGCTCCACCAGGTCGACAATGATCTGGTTGTTGAAGTATTCGATCTGCGCATAAAGAGCACGACTGTCAGTTCAAAGAAAGAACAGATTGGTTTGTGAATGAAGTGGTTGCTCTTGTTACTGCACGAGAATTTTGTTCTGTTTATGAGCTTTTGTGACAGATGTGTCCACATACAGCGAGTGTGTGGTTTCGGTCAGTTTCTTGATTTTGCAATGACACCCCCATACAAACAGATTCACAGATTGTTGTATATCTGATTTTAAAATAAACTACAAGTAATGAGAGTTAACACAACAAGAGACTAGCAGTGATGTCGTAATCAGAATCCAACAACATGTGGCAACAATAGGCAACATAAGAGTCAGCAATGCAAAGCTAAATGGTAACTTTTCTCAACTTTGAGGTGAGTGATTGAAGACACTACAAATGGGAGTGAAAGATGCTTATTGACATAAGAAAGTGTTTAAATGACATGAGAGGGTTACCTAAGCAACCAGGTGTCCACTAGTGAGCAGACAGGTCAGGGTTTTAAGCTCACACAAAACTCATGTCTTTTCACAAGACTTTAAATCCAAGACTCGATTAGAAGATTTTCAATTTGAAAATCAGTGATTTAAGAGTTTCCTTTTTGGATCAACATTATGAAGGATAGCTGTAGCTTCTGGAAGTGAAAGGTGAAGCCATTGGACAAGTTTCTTTAACCTGCATTAGTTTTAAGAGAATCCAGCAGGGGGCGACTCATCTGTTGCAGAAAGACTTCTTGCAGGGGGAAAAGGTCCTTGGCTCACTTTGTCTGTGTCCTCAGTAAACACTTTGATGAAGACTTCAGTGGATAAATCATAAATAAAACATGAAGTTAATTTGTAATTTATGGACCTCATTAAAGTCAGAACTGAGAATTATTCAGGGTATGCTAATTTGCAAAAAAAAAAATTCTCACTGACAAGTCCAGTGTCCTCAGTTTCCCATTCAGATCAGTCCCTCATTTGAACTGACCAAACAGTGAGGGGCTGTTCTGGGTTTGGGGGACAGCAATGCTACATGGGTTATGTAAAAGTTAAAGCATAATTAAAACACAAATTTGAGATGGGATGGGAACCACTGAAGTTGATGTTGAATCCAAAATACACTTTTAATCTCTCAGCCTGACCTTTAGATACACATAGACACAACATTACACTTCAAAGTCAGAGTTGATGGGTAGTTTTGCATAGTTCACTGTAAAATTATGGCTATTTATCTCATACTGGGTTTTGATGCCCACTTCATCCCCTGTCTGAAATCCAGCTTTCCTCTGATTGGCTGCCTCTCTCAAACAGAAGGTTTAAACAGCAGGTGTGTGAGGCTTCAATGCAAGATCTGTTTAAGATGACCATATAAAGACATCTCCATATTTGAATCACAGAGACAAGGCGGGAGAAATCTGTCTGGCTCAGAGCATATCAAGTGGTCTGAAAGCTGACCTTTTGACCTTATTATTTGAAATTTTGTCATATTTCATATGAGCATCCACCACTGGAACCGGATATATAATACAAGATAAACAATGACAGGCCCACTTTGAGTAAGAACAAATATGGACGCAGCTGTTGTTGTGCAAGTGCTTGTGTTTGTGTGTTTGTGTGTTTTCCTCACATGTTGCCAGGTGATGCCTTCTCTCTGATATTCGTCTTGTTCCTGTCTGAGGATCAGCTCGATAAAAAGCTGCTGCAGCTTCTCGTTGCAATAATTGATGCAGAACTGCTCAAAGCTGGCCGAAAACAGCGGAACAAACACTTGAGCAACAACATCAACAATGACTAGTATTCACAAGAAAAGAGGGCGGATGTCAAAACACTGTTGTGACACCCACCTGTTGTTGTCAAAGATCTCAAAGCCATAGATATCCAGCACACCAATTACAGTGTTTTTCCCATGCAGCACTGGGTCGTAGTCTTTCACCTCAATGATGCTGTTGATGCGGCTGACGATCCAGCCGAAAAGCCTTTCATAGAGAGCCTGTAGGAGAGAAGGCAGAGCTTAAAAAAGGTCACAACTGTGACTATGATAAAAGGAAAACACGTTACTGTATGTTGTAAACATCTATATTCATCCTCAGTAGCCGTAACACCATTTAGCTTTACTGTTGAGCTATTTTGGGCCTGTTTCTGGCACCTTGGCAAAAGCATCCCGTCCAAAGCAGGCGTCCTGCTCTGTGTGCCCCTTCTCAATGACCTCGCCTCCTCCAGTGGCCACCGTGCGGTACAGGAGGCTCTTATTGACGCTCTCCGGGTCTGTGGCCGTCAGTTCTGAGATGTGGTTCACAACTTCTTGTCCCACAATATTAACGCTCTCACCATCGCTCTCAAATTGCATATTGCCCTGAAAAAGACACCATTCTATATCATTGGATGCTTCAAGTATATTGACCAATTTATGTTTTGCATGTATGTCAAGAAAAGTCATTAATCCGAGCTCTAAAATACCAAAAGCAGAATGGTGGCGAGGATCTGATAAACTGAGGTGATCTCTTCTTTTGAGAAGCCAATAACTTCCAGTGCGCTCAACACGGCTTTGTGGCTTGAGCGATCATTGTTGGAGGTCTGGAAAGCGAAGAGATCAAATAAAAATGCAAAATAAAACAAATGGGCTGCTGGGAATATTTTTCCAAATTATGCAAAAAATTTAAAAAAAGATTCATTTTAAAATTCAGACAGTTTAATTTATATCAGTTATTCAAACTTTTATTCACTCTTAAACTAAAACTCTCAAGATGATATACTCACAACAGTTTCCGCTCCCTCTTTGGTATAAACGTAAACAGCAGGATCATTCTGCAGGTGAAACGACTGCAGCATTTCATCAGAGCCTCCACGCAGCAGCTATGAAAACACAGCAAATATACCAGCTCAGCACCATTGTGACTGTACAGCTGTGCAGGCATCACTGGGCAGGTGACATTTATTTGTGGAGGTTACATTGCACAGCCTGGTTATAGCTGCGGAGTGAATGTGTTCATGTGATAACTGCGATAACTGTTTTACAGCAGAAGTGCAGACTGCAGCTTACCTGATAGAACGAGTGGAAGTTCCTCTCACCTCCTTGCTGGTGCACCACCCTGGACTTGAACAGGAAAACAGATTATGGTAGCAAATAAAAAATGCTACCTAAGGTACTCTTACAGTGTTATACGATTACTCTGTGATGACGAAGCTTTTTCAAAAGTTACTTTCAGTTAGGTGCAGTTTCTGTAACCAATGTTAGGGTCATTCCTCAAAATGTGTTACACATTATTCTGTCGCATAATGAAAAATAATGCATTACTTTACTTATTCCTTAGAGGAGGAAAAAACCTTAAGACTACTCCATCCAACTCTTTCTTTAATTCAGGGTCACATGTGGGGCTATCCCGGGTGTCATCAGGTGAGAGGCAGGCAGACGGCCTGGACAGCTCAATAGCCTATAACAAGGTTAGACTCCCTAATTAAGCAAGAGCACACAGAGAGAACCCCAAAAGAATTTGAAACCTGGAACCTTCTTACTATGATTTAACAACTACCACTCTACATCCTATTAGTTTTCTGCTACTGTATTACACGACCTGTGTGACTGCCATATATCTGCAAACCTCAGACAATTAGCGTTAGCTGGAATATACATCCATACATGTTTTCTAAGGAGCTTGGAAAGAAAAGCAACCAGACTTTCTTTCCAAGCTCAGATCACCATCACCTGGATGACTGAGAACACAAACATCCATATATGTTCATATATGTTCTCAGACTAACTGAATATTAGAGTAAATGTATCCTAAATATATTTGGTCACTTTGAATGCAAAGCTGACAATAAATGCCTATCTGTGTCTGTTTGTTAGAATTTCTTCTCTTTTGTTCACTGACATTAAATGAAATATTTATCTGACAAACTCAACTTCTAACCTTAAAATTTAAAATTTAAAAATACCATTATACCTTTACTACATACTACATACAATTCCCCAAAGGTCAGAGCTCATTGGTTTAAGTTTTTGAGACAAAAAAAAGAAAGCTTTGGACGCTGAATCAAGTGGGTCAGTCCAAAAGGGAAACGTGAAAACAACACTAATCACTCAGAAAAATTAAACTTGGTGGTTGTTACATTTACACAATTCTAACTTGTAATTTTAAACAAAATAATTTCATGTTTATATGGTGAACGTAATTAAATCGTGTAGGATCTGCGTGAAATTCAACAACTTAATTTGTTCCAGTTGAGATGACATGATGCAGTCTAGTTGGAGTGGAGTGGTTAGCTGACTGGACTCATGAAGTGCACAGGTTCACATGAGACTTCAAACCACAGGAAAACCAAACTCACACTACGTAGATGCTATTGCTACTTACTGTGGTTTAACCTGTCAAGTACATAAATGTCAAGAAAATTCTGTATCAAGCCTTATAATCATAGCTTTCCTACTTATTTAAGTCTGGATTGACAGCCCGGCACAGTGGTTAGCACTGCAGCCTGGGCTCAAATCCAAATCCACAGTTTGGCTGAGTTTGCAGTGGGTTCTCTCTGAGTACTCTGGTTTCCTCCCACAGTTAAAAGTCATTAGTTAATTAGTTAGTTGGTAATGCTAAATTACCCATAAATGAGAATATACGTGCAAATGTTTGTATGTCTCTATATGTTAGCCTTGCGACACACTGGCCCCACACCTGTCCAGGGTTTACTCCGCCTCTCACCCTGTCACATCTGGGATAGGCCTCAGTGTGAACATAGCATCACATGTTATGCTAGTCAGCTGTCATTTTTAGATATCAAAGACTAATATTTCCCTGGATGTTTCTGAAACACTGGTGAAAAGATTTACCTCCAAGAAGGACTTTCATGGCTTTTCCAAACACCATTTGAGCTTTTACTGGAAGGCTACACATGTACAGTCCACATACAGTAAAAATATAAGCAGTTGCTTATGTATCGTCCTAATAAACTATTATGCTTTAGTAAATGAGTTAAACAGCAAAAGTAGTGTGGAAGAAAAGAATTTTCACAGTGCTGATGGTTTTCTTTTGTCTCTGTTGTGGTGTCAAAAATTCATTTTTCCAGGAAAAACTGTTTTTGCTTTTTGTTTTTTAGACAGCAACAACCCCAGTGCACCATGCAAATAAGACCAGACCACCTAGTTTTGGAGGAAAAAGTCCAAATCTCCACCTTCTGTATTTCTAGCTGTTTCAGTTTTTCATCTCTGGATTTTTTTTTGCTGCTTCGAGACAGCGTGGTTATTTCTGCCCTCTGAGAATAAATCATGGCACCATCATTTAAACTGGATCTGAGTGTCAGACGGTTTTTTAACAGAGCGGATAAATACAGCAGCATCAAGTACCCCCAGGTGAGCAATTCATTAACGCGCAGCAGCAGGAGGATAGAGGCTTCACAGACACATCTATTCATGGATGTTCCCTCACACCTCTTTGTTATCACCTCATGAAACATTCATGTTCAGCAGGAAAGATGCAATTTAAAAGCTAAATGAGAAGAACTTTTTGGTACTTTTCAGCAGCGGCTCGCTGTGAAGGCCCTCTCTCTGCAGTTTAAACCCTTTCATCATCTCACCTTCTCCAGCAGGTAGTTGTTGATGTGTCCTCCGGTGGGATCGCCGTTGAAGTTGAAGTTGATGTCCATGTACTTGCCGAAGCGGCTGGAGTTGTCGTTGCGATTTGTCTTGGCGTTCCCAAAGGCCTCCAGCACACAGTTGGACTTCAGCAGCACGTTCTTCACACTGATTGATCACGTTGTGGTAACCAATGATGGATTTACAGAATCAGCCATGAGGGAGGTAAAGCGCAGTCAGAGGAATAGAAGAATGACAAGTTATTTATGGCAACATCACATTAAAATAAAACTTATGAACCTAATGATCATGTGAGGGCTCACCTCTCGACCTCTGCCCTCTGGCTTGGGTTTGTGATTGCTGCAATGTACTGCATGATGTATTTACTGGCTTCTGTTTTTCCGGCCCCACTTTCACCTACAACACAAAAAATGTTTCACAACCTTTTTGAGCATGGAAGTGAATATAATATCAGAATATTTACATGATGTGAAAAAATGGCATCTCACTGACAAAAGGATGTATTTAAGCAGCATGCCATCTAATGAATGAGGATACAGACATTTGGTCAACGCAGTAATAATCCCTATCTAGCAGATCATATTGTTTGACAACCTTCATAGTCCTATATCTATTCCTGTCTGCATAAAATAAGTCTCACATCCTCCCTGCCTACAGAGTGAAAGAAATAAGTAGTAAAATACAGTATACTTTATTTATGGTAAATGGCCTGTATTTATATAGCGCTTTACTAGTCCCTAAGGACCCCAAAGCGCTTTACATATCCAGTCATCCACCCATTCACACACACTGGTGATGGCAAGCTACATTGTAACCACAGCCACCCTGGGGCGCACTGACAGAGGCGAGGCTGCCGGACACTGGCGCCACCGGGCCCTCTGACCACCACCAGTAGGCAACAGGTGAAGTGTCTTGCCCAAGGACACAACGACCGAGACTGTCCGAGCCGGGGCTCGAACCGGCAACCTTCCGATTACAAGGCGAACTCCTAACTCTTGAGCCACGATTTATGGGAAAAGGTTGAAAAAATGCCCCTCTTAAAACAGCCAACAAAATACATATATACAAAAAAAGCTTGCATACACAGAACAGGCATGTATCTGAATACACATATATTTACACAATGATAAAACAGTTTGATCAATGAGGTGAAAACGACTCAAAAAGCACTCAGAAATAAACTTAAAAAATCAAACGTAAGCCAAACACCTAAGTTATGGTGTGACTCATCACCTGATGACATCTTGGTTTTGACCAAAAAAGAAGCATAAATTAAATTCCCAAAAATACCTAGCTGAGTATTAAAACTGCAGAAAGCGGAAACCCAACACCAAACACAGGGCTGATTTGTGTATGTGAAAATACCACAGCGTAATTTTTTTTTACCTTCATATAAGTAAAACCACGCTGTCCCATGCTGTCACCTGTTTAACCCTAAATTGATTTTACAGTCACTGGTTTTGACTGTATCTCAATTCTGTATCCCTATAGTAAAAACCTGTATAGGTTTTAACTATACTAATACTACCATCCTGATCTGATCTGTGATTAACAGTGATAAAAGTCTCCCATTATAGGACTTGTTTTTCTGAAGCCTGAAAACAGTGTATGAATTAACTCCAGGAACACTGTGATTACAATTCAGTCAAAGGTCACTGCTGATTTTTAGTAGAGGGACGCAAAAAATGTATTTTTAAATCCAGATTTAGGCAAGCTGCCTGTTCAGGTAATGATAGAAAACCAGTTTACTAATTAATACTGCTACTGGTATAGCCACCTTATTTGGTATAGTTACAAGTACAGCATCGGTGCTTCCTTACTGTTAATTATTTTCCTAATTAATTAAATAACTTTTGTCTCTAGCATTAACCTCAATGTCCCAACATAACAGTTAACTTTGGGATTAGCATCATGCTAGTTAACTAAGGACCTTGGAAAAAAATAAAGAAAGCGACTGGACTTCTTTAAGTGGGTTGAAAGGCCTTCACAACACTTAAAGAAGTCCAGTCGCTTTCTTTGGTAGTGTAGATCCTGAGACTACCATGACCTGAATGACCGAGAACCTATACAAGCTAGTTAGCTTTGCGTTTTAAATGTTAGCATGGTGCTTTAACCTAAATGTTCACCATATTATCATGTTAACTGTTGAATTAACAATGATATTAAGTGCTAAGTGCAATGTTTTCATATTAGGTTGAAGATTTACTTTTACAATAGAAAAATCCTAAACAGTTATAGCAACCTGATAACTTACACTCACTAGCCACTTTGTTAGCCGCATTTGTTCAACTATTCATTAACGTATCTAATCAGTTAATCACATTCCAATACTTCACTCTTCATGTCTACTATAGACATGAAAGTGAGTTCACTGTACTCTAATTTGCTCCACAGTCACTTGATCACCTTTGAGATGTGGTGCAATGGGTGAATGACATCATGTGCAGCAGACAGATCTGCAGCAACTGTGTGATGATGTCATGTGAACATGGACCAAAGTTTTAGAAGAATACTGCCAGCACCTTGATGAATCCATGTCATGAAAAATTAAGTCTGTTCTGAAGGCAAAAAGGGGTTCACCCTGGTGCTAGCAAGGTGCACCTAAATCAATTTTACATTTTTAATTCCATATTTTTGTCAAGGCACAAACGAAGAAAAGCAGAGTCATACTTAAGAGGGTTCATATTTTGACTAAAGTTTAGTTTTCTCTATAATTTCCCTTTAAGTAGCTTTGAAGTTGTTAAAATGATCTAATTCCTCATCGGATTGTTCCAAATATTTAATAAACATAAAATCAGAGAAACCAAAGAAGGTTTCATCATTGAACAGAAATCCCACCAGTCAGACATTACAAGCTTATTATGAGGTTATTGAAAGTAAACAGCAGTGAGGTTAGTCTGACCTGATATGACAATGCAGGTGTCTTTGGCCCGTCTCTTCATGGCTTTATAGGCAGCATCAGACACTGCATACAGGTGAGGAGGGTTTTCATACAGCTCGCGGCCTCGGTATGCTTCAATGTTATCTTTGCCGTAAATGTCCATCTGCCTGTATGGGTTAACGGAGACGACCACTTCTCCGATGTAGGTGTAGATTCGGCCCTTCTCGAACCTGACAAGACAAAAGGCAATCACATACACCTGCTGTTATTAAAGATTTGTGATATAGATTTTCCAAATGCAGTACCTGCAGACCTGCTGTGCACATTTGAGATTAAAAGAAGTCACAAAACATAGCATTCAGCCATAGAGTCAAGATCAACCACAGATCAGCTGATCTTAGTGCTAGCTCATATCTACTTATACCCTTCTACACAGCAAGTTAGCAAATCAAATGCATGTATTAAGCTCCTTTGTGCATGAATAAGCCACTGTGCAACCCGCCTCTACCCCAGCCCCCTTTCTTCAATACTTTTTCTGACTCAGCCAGTGTCATATATTTTCTATCTGTATCTGCTTCTCCAGTTACTGTAGATTTAACTACCAATTTCCTTTTTACTGTAGTGGTCCAGTCTGGACTGTATGTCAGATAGAATTATGTCGTTTATTCACTCTTTTGTTAACAGGTATGCAGGTGCAAGTTAGCTGCATTTGCCATTAATTTTTTCACAATGCACATGAAAATGAAGATCACGCACCACTATGTCACAGCTGACAGGAAGTGACACAAGTGTCTGCATGCTGAAAGCAGGAAATGAAACTTGCGGCTCGAAGGGCGTCACCAAGCCTTGGGTAATCTGACTGTGGGTTTGTTGAGCTGGGAGGGGTTAAGACTACATGCCACAGAGGATAAACAGGTTGCTAGAATGAATAAGACCTAACAGTCGTGTTGCATGTGTAGCTTTGTAGATGGTAGGTGTTGTGTTTGCTCAACATGTGGCAGAAATGCTGTGTCTCAACTCAGAGGTTGGAATCTGTCTTAAAGAATGATTCCTGTTTATTTCATGGTGTTTTCCATTTAATGTGCTTGTGCTGGCTCTTTGCATCAGGCTAAGTTTCAGGCTCCACCAGGATATGAAAGTAAGTTCAGACCACTTGCATAATTGTCTAAAACTTTAACCTAAAGACCATCAACATAATAAAACTTGCGCACGTGCTTTTATTATAACCGTTGTGTAATTTGTTAGTTTATTGTTCACCCATAGAGCCAGTTTAGAATCACCAATAAACAACTATTTTTTGGTATGTGAGAAGTAGCTTAAGTACCTGGGCAGAACTCACAACGGCACAGGAAGAACGCACAAACTCTTCAGAGAAAAGCCAGCCAGCAGATAGGAAACAAGGAATCTTTTTGCAATGAGGCCATAGTGTTAACCACTCCCTGATCAGTGGTGTGAATGGGAGTGTGAAACATTATCTGTCTCTCTGCATCGGTCCTGCGATTGACTGTTAACATAACATTACACCTGCCTCTGGCACTGTGACAACAGAGATGCGCTCCAGGCCCTGAACTGGTTCAGCGATTAAAAATAGATGGATGAGTAGTTTATTGCATCTAATTCATTTTATCTGCTCCAATCTGCGATCGTGCTCCTGATTTTAGTCATGCTACTAACTGTCAGACACCAAAACTGCTTCTTCTTTTGGCTGTTACCACTTGGGGTCACCGTAGTAGGAACAGTTCTTTCATCCCCTTCTGTCAAACCCTCTGCATGTCCTCCTGCACTACACAAAAAAACACTGTATTTTTATGTTTGTGGACTATCTGTGCATGGTTTATGTATTTAAGGTCAGTTTGAAAGCGTCTATAGTTAAGTTTTCCCAACCTGAGTATTCAGGCAATAATTAGCTATACCAGAGAAACAAGAGGGAGATGTGGCTCTATCAGAGAATCCTGAATTTGAAATCTATTGGATAATTTTATAACGGCAAAGATGTTGATAGAATAATAATGCTCAAGAAGAAAAACTTTATCTTGTGCATAGTTTTGAAGCAGTTTTCATTCAGATTTGATGATTATGCAGTTTTTACATGCTAGTTGTCATCACAGTCATTGGAAATTAGAATAGTGTTTTTAAACAACTGACAAAAGTGGCCAAAAGCATTTCCAAGACAAGTGCTGAAACCTGTTTCTACTACTACAAGCATCTTTTAAATTTCTTAAAATTATTTAAGAAAATAAGATAAAAACGTGATTTCTTCATAATTTGGAGAATTTGTTTGTTACAGCTGCTAAAAATTAGGTTTACCTTTTGAGGTTTAAGTCATCATGGGTGGTAACTCCAACACTAAAACCACCCTAAACCGTTTAAAAAATAATAATCTGTGTCAGTTAGAATGAGTTTTTATTTGTTTCTTGATAGCTAAGCCTTGGCAGAACAGTGTAATGAGAGCAAAAATTAGATATTCTTGGTTAGGGCCAGGGTTGGGGTTATGTCTAACTCACCAGTGGCTTAGACCTAAGTCAACTCAGAGGGTCAAGCACAGGGTGTTGCACACTTAACCTCTGGGTGACCAGATTGGTCACTTCTAACTGCAAGGTGATGGCTGGATTGCCTGCTGGGAGCAAGTCTCCACACAAGCTCAGACTGACTGAACTGGTTACAAAGTGTTTGTATTCAGGTTATAATCCTACAATATATTATATAGTGGTAAACCTACTTTAAAACAAGGTTGCCCAGCACATATGACATTGTGATCTAAATCCTGTGTCTGTGCATGAAGACAGCAGCTGTAAAAGACAGCAAAATATTTGCAGTGTTTGACTATTTGTTGCAGTTGTTGTATTATCACAAACGGATTGCATGTAATTGGGAACTTGACCCCATTAAACTGCAAGCGGATAGCAGACTGTATCGAAATGTATGCAACTGAATGTTGTAAATTTTGTTTGGGTTTTTTTTTGTGAATTGCCTACAACAAACAAGAGTTAGAAATTAGCAGTAGCTGTAAAAGCTATGTGTAGCACATCTGTGTTGGAACAGACGGATTGAAACTATGTTAAAATTGATCGTCCCTTTCAAACAACTGGCAGCGAGTGGTCACAAACCGGTCCTCATTTCCAAAGAACCATTTAAAAAGCAACGAGGCTGCAAGTTCACTGCACACCATTGCACTATTTTTGGTTGTGCCACAGTCCCCAGCCATGATGTTCCTTAGTATGGCTGTAGCATAGGTTAAACTACTTTACATATTAGTAAATGAGGGTTAGTCCTTAATTATTTTTAAAATTTGAATGCAGTCAAATACATCAATCTATGTACTAATGAGCAGTTCAAATTAATTGAGTAAACTACATTAATATTACATTTTATTTAGAGGTGTCAGTAATCGTGTAGTTTCTGTAAGTATTTATAAAGTGTCTCCCAAATGCAGCCAAGAAATGCAAACTTTCTTTCCCCCGAGAGAGTGCAACCATTGCAGACCTCAGTGTCTAAAATTCATGCCCCGTTCAAGTTATTCATGTCAGCTCATACGGTAAAAGTGTTCTGACTGACTGGATGGTACTTAGTAGCATTCCCAAATTGCAGATCACTGAAAAATCAAAAGAAAAAAAAAAAGAAGAAGAATCTGATAAGGTGTTTGGGCACCAGATATAACCATTAAAGGTTTTTCCTTTAATTTGTCACCTGTCTATGAGTTTGGTAGCTGTTCTTTGGCCCCAGACAAGTCTAATCAAGCTTCTGGTGACACTCTAGGCCAGAGTGATGTGAAAAATGTTCATCTAGAGCCATCAGCTGTGCACACGTCAGCTGATATAGTGTGATTATTCTCTCTAAGTCTCATTTAACAGTGTCTGACATTCTGGTGTTTTGGCTCCCTCTGCTCATCCTTCAGGATGACGACGGCCTGGATAAAAAGTGCTGTGTGACTTCTCACAATTTGAAATGAGGACACGGTGCCCCTCTAAGAGGTCTCTGAGGAAGCGAGAAAAGTCTGGACCGAAAGCATTTACACGCTAAAGGTCATAAAAACAAAACCAGAAAAAAGTTATATCAGGATATTAAACTGTTTAGGTTTGGTCTGTTGCCATGTGTGTAATTTGTTTCCCCTGACAGTGAACGAGGTGTGGTGGTGAACAGATCAACCACAAGCATTTACACTGAAGCTGAGCGGGAACGTGGAGGTAGAAGTGAGTCATGGTCTTTTTTTCCCCTTTTATGTTTTATTGTAACATCCTCTCTTAGCCACAAGCTTATAAATTCAACACGCCAAACTGTTAGTATCAGTATTGTTGTATGAAATTTATACCGTTTGTTTTTTTTTAACTTGCACATGTTAAATCCTGTCAGTATTCACCTTAATTTATCTTTTATTTTTTTATCCCTTCATAGCTGGCTAAACAAAGTAAAACCCAGCTGTTTTCCTTCACATACCATCCGGTACACGTGAAGTATAACCCTCTGCATCTCTACCATCCAGCTGCTTCCACCCTCCTCCTCCCCTCCCTTCCTCCTCTCTAACTGTATCTCAGGCCTTACCTCAGCTTCAGATTTTCCATAAACTGCTCCATCGTGACCTCGTCCAGGAGCACAAAGTCTGACTTCCCAAACTCCAGGCCTTCCAGCTCCGCCATCCCTGTTTGAACTCGCTAGACACAAAAAAAAATAAAAGACAGACCAAACCCGGGGGAACAGAAAGCACCTCAAGGAAGAAGAAAGAGAAGTATGCTCGACTTCTGGGACCCGGTAGTGTGTAGAGAGTGCGCTGTAGGCGTGGCGTGATCTTTGGTTGGGTCTTGAGGCTGTGTTCAGTCAAGTCACTGCTGTGGTAACATGCTACAGCACGTCATGCTGTCAGTCACTCGCCTGTGCCCTCACACGGACCTATATAAATAGGAGGAGGCTATCTTTAAAAGCTCAAACCGCTTCTGCATCCCCCTCCGGCTCTGTCTTCCTGCCACAAGTCGTCCAAATTTCTTAGCTGTCACTAAACAGTGCTTAACGCGCTTGCCTTTCAGCCTTGTCTTTTTGTGTGTCTGTGTGTGTATGTGTGTAGATGTGCGCTTATTTTTACTTATATCTTTACTTTCCAGGAACAGAAACTCACATTTGAGAAGCTGCCAGACAAGAGCAGTTAACCTTACTAATTTGGGGGTAGAGAAATGGTCTTAATCTCGTGGCATTTCCTTTCTTAGTTCTGCATCAGCAATGCATCATGTTCCTCAGAGATTTCTCTCAAACCAGTTTCCAGTTTGTAGATGGTGAAGATAAGGTTTTCCAGCAGCATGTTAGTATGTACGTATGGGTGATTTAGTTCAGAGCTACAGGAATGTTGACAAAGACAGATTTCCAAACCCATTTTGACTAAACATTGCCTCATTTTTGGCTTTTAGTCAAAGATCATGAAGTAAGAGCTAAATTTAGATAAAAGGTTGACAATCAAAAAAAGAATTATCGAGACTTATCCACTATCAACATACGGTAAGCAGCTATTAACTTCAAGATCACTCAAGATCTCAAATCTAGGAAACGTTCCCACCTCACACCCTCAGAATCATCAATTTTTTTTCTACAATAACTTAAGCCACGCAAAATTTCATCTTCATACTGTGAAAATTTCAGGCTCTTGTAGTGCGTACACTGGGGTGGGGTTGGCACTCTTTGCATTGCCTGATCCGTTTCATTCTCTCAACTGCAAAAGGTGTTAAATCTCTGTGAAAAACTGCAACCTAATTAATTTTACATCCTTTTCAAGAGTCAGAACCTCAAGCTAAAATAACTTTGACACTCACTCAACTTTAAGCATTAGTGTCATGGGGCTTATTACTGCACCAGTTTCAAATCTAATAACAAAAACAAGCATTAGTATTCTGGATCTTTTATTTAAGATACTTTAAGCTGCTTCTTTGGCACCATGGAGCAACTGCACTGGGTGTTTTATCCGTTATCTGACAATCTGACAAGAAAACATCAAAAAATGTAGCAAAAACACACAAATTAAACTGAACAAACAAGGGACATAAATCAAAGTTAATTTTGTTTCTTAAAGTAGATTTCTCAGTTGAATGGTTAATCTGGCTGAGAAGCCTAGAAAGGCATATAAGCGTTTCCCTGTTTTATTGTCTGTTTGTCTCTAAATGGGGCTGTAATTCACAAAAAGAGCATCAGTTCTTCTTAAATAGGACTTGAAAGTAGAGATTGAGGACAGTAACTAATCAGGAAAGTGTTTATTGGGGTCTGAAATCAAGTGAGCAGTTAGGTCAATTTTCCACAGAAATCAATACAGTGGAGTTCCCTTTTGAAACTAAAACATTGCCCCCTGCTGGTGATCAGAAATAATGCAGGTATTTCAGACGCTTCCACATTAGCTTCGCTTTATAAACGTGGCAGTCTCATTTATATATATATGTATATTCAACCTTTTCTCAGTGGTTAATGATGAATTTGGCTTTCAGTTGACTTTGATTAATTATATCTTCAGCCTTTATTAGGAGCATGTTCAGATAAAAATGGTGATGTGTAGAAAATGACGAAAAAACATCACTTCCTCTAAATGTGTCTAAGTATAGAGTAAGACCAAAGACTTGATGAACAGATGTCTAAAAATGTATTTATTCTCAAACCTTGAAGCCCATTTAGCCCATTTGGATGAACTTATACATTCAGATGATTATATCTGGATTCCTCTCAGCACCGAGTCAGTGAGTCTAAACTCAATCTGCATTTCCAACATGCTCCTGCAGTTCTCACTTATCTTTCCAAGCACAGACAAGTGACACAGCATGACTCAGTTGGACTGTTTTTGCCATGATGAGCCAAATCCATGCCTGTACTGTCTCTTTGATAAATGGAGTCTGTGATAAGGATAAGAAGCTGCTCTTTATGAAAAACCATAAACGTTTTGCTCTAATATAGTGTGGAAGTGCTTTTTAAACCTGCATTTTTTTCCAGTGACCAACAAGCGGCGACTCCTCTGGGCGAAGAAGCCTGGTTTTATATTGTCCTTTAAATGTGCTTAAGGACAATCATGGAAAGGATGTCTCATTTTGTTAAATGCCTGTTACTTCAATTTCCTGTCCTCCCTTGCCTCCTCCGCTTGTATCTCTTGTGGAAGAGATTAAAATGTGAGGAGAGGAAGTAAGAACGTGCACACTAGGAAATGGACATATTTTGGCAATCCCCACTTACCCAACCAATTATCCAAGAAGAATTATACACATGATCTGGGTTAACTAAACTTTCCTGTCTATTTACAAGAAAAGGGAACTTTTGAACCCTGATCAGTGTGTTAACAACTACTTGTACTTCTAAATGATAGAAACCATATTTGGGAAAAATGTTTTTAGGGTGCGGGCTTTATGCCATATCCTGAAGTCAGACCACAGTCAGTCACACCATGAATCAAGTTGGTAAATCCACACACTCACTGGCTAATGACTTGTGATTGGTCACCATGCCCTGGATAATTGTTCTTTTTTACTCTAATACTCTGGCTATGACACAAAATCTCTAACCTGTGTCTTTGTTTCTGTCTATAAAGTACTTTTACTTTCTATAAAGTGCTCAAGTAGAGTAGAAAAGCACTAAGAGTCAGTCAATTCACCAAACTGGATTTAAAAAACTCCTCCTATGCCTTCAGCACTTTAACAAACTCAGTGCGCAGGTACATCTTAGCCTCTTAAGGTTCTTATCTATTTCAGATATAATGATGACATCATGCTATGAACACTTAGCAACAACCTAAAAAGTCTTAATGCACCGGAAACAAAAAAAAATTAATACATTATATCATTTTTATTTGATGACAGTAACATCTAATTTATATCCACAAGTGCTGAATTATGCATTGTATATTATGACACCATTACACTTCCTGGCAACCACCTAGCAACAGGCTAAAAAATACCTGTTTTGTTTTTTTTTTCATTTCTTGTCAGTAGCTCAGCAATAACTATGTAATTTATATCCACAAAATTTTAATCATAACTGTATAGCAACCACCTAGCAAAACACTAGCACTGACTATTTTTAGCATTTAAACAACATCTACAGCCCCTGTGACTTTGTATGTAAGCTTTCCAGCATCACAAACAGGCCAAAAACACTGTAGCTCTTTAAGCACTAGTGACCATAATTCACTTAATTTCCCTAATTAATTCAGCAGAAAATTCATCCAAAAAGTGTACTGTGGTCACAGATTAAGGAAGTTGAGGGTTGTTTTCCCATAGACTATGCAACTGGAAATCTTTTTGCATCTAGAAGTGTCGCCCCCTGGTGGTCAATAAAAAGAATGCATTTTTCACGTTCTCCTATACTTTTCAGACACTGAAGCTGTTGTCTGTGGTTTTCAGATTTAATGCTAAGAATCAACTTGCTTAACCTTTAAGTCAGCATGAATGGGGGAGTCTTTATGATAAAAAATGCCCACAAAAGTCATTTGATGAAGTCTATGAAACAGCTGAAAGCTTCAGTAAAGCACTAACTCGAGGTTGAGATGGGATTGGTGTAATGTGGCTACTCTAATCCTTGAAGTAAAAGTGGTTATCTTTAAGTTTTCTGTCTTGATGAATAAAAAATATGTCAGTATTTGATTTCATGTTCAGTGTGTGACTGAACCTAGCAACAGACCGATAACAAAACAGGGAAACCACAACATGAGGCTGCGTGGAGACATTTCTCACCATACTAATGTGTTTTCATTATTACGTAAAAAAAACAGCCTTTGAATCATAATCATAGTCATCAGTGTGTGGTCTTTATGATTTACACTTGATACATACACTTACTGGAAAATAGACGTGTAAAGGGACTTTTTGACCGAAAAACAAAACGCCTACCTACTGCAGGGCGTTCATCTACCTCTTGACATCCTCTAGTCTCCTTTAAGTGTCCAATCCTAAATTTATTACCACAAAATGGCAGCAAAATCCACTCAAACACTCAGCTGGTCTTTCAGTTATTACAGTGAGCCTGTTAGATCCTCATCAATACTTCCTCTCTCAGGTCAGATCAACGTCAGAGACTTTTTCACTTCCTGCTCTGGCTTCCCCTCATCTTTTTCTGACTCCATTGATGTTACAGGGAAAATGTGATAGCACAGAGCACACAGTCACTAAAAGATCCAGAAGAAAAACACAGATGCATCACATTTCATAAACATCGCGTGACCTTAAAATGTGCACAGTGCTTGTTTTTTATTCACTGGTTTATACATTCACATACTTTGCATTTCAGTGAGCCATTATGATCCAGAGCAAATACTGATGTGTGAAAATATTAAACAATGGTGGTGCGACCATCAAAACTAACGATTAAGAGATGTCAGTCAACTGAGTTGACAATAAAAACGTTTCATTAACTATTAAATACAGAGTCATGGTATTTTCAGTTAGTCTCATTGTCCTCCCTGTCCTTATCATCCCCCTCTGTCACACCGACCCTCTGCATGTCCTCCGTCACGACATCCTGGTCTTCCTCTTTTACCCCTTCATATTAAGCATGTCCAGTATATCCATTATCCCTCCTCTGCACATGTCAGTGTGTAATCCTTTTTATGTAAAGCTTATTTTTAGTGTTTAAAATGTTTAAAAAAATCTACTTTTGAAGAGTGTTGTGTCAGAATCAAAATCAGAATATTGCACCACAAAACAGAAATAAATCAATGTTTACACTTAAAGTATTAAAAAAAGTTAAAGGTAAACAACGGAGATAAACTGGTACATCTACACAGCTGATATTATAAAGATAGGCGTACTGGTAGTGGTGTATCTGCCAGCATTGATAGGTTTAAGGCACAAACCTTCATTATTCAAGCAGTCTGGACTTTATCCAAATGAACCTCTGGAAAATCTCCCAAAGACTGAACAGCATAAATGACCGACTTCATTCAAGGGTCACCAGAGGATAACTAGATCTGACCCGGCCATCGGCCTGACCTTCGACTGACAGATTACACCATCATCTAACAAGTCTGAGTGTAAAAAAAGCAGCAATAAAACAGTTCAATCATCAACAGAAAATGAACAGAAACAGTCCTTTGGTTTAAGCTCCTTAAACATGAAAGCAGCTTTTGTTTTCTTGTTTGAACAGAACATTGATTCACATTTCTTTGCATTTTGAAAGTTTGCTCACAACACTACACAAACTATTTATTCATTTAGTTAATTTTAAGTAACAGTGAGGTTTGAAACTCCTCAGATAATAACAAAAAAGTTAGGATGGAGCTGTTTCGTTAAAATGACTAATCACTGGGTGGCTCCATCCACTACATATTGACCAGCAGTCTCAGAAAAGGGGAAGAAGGAAGGGCTCACCTCTACCTCCTCTGTTGTTGTATGTAATTATTAAACAGGAAACTGATGTGTGTTTTTTTAGTGGTGCGGAGGTCCACAGTCTCGTGCTTTATGCAGACATTTTATTACTTCTGGTTTCAGATGCTTTTAGACGTTTGAATGATGAGCTCTGTTTCAGTATTGTTAGTTTAACAGAGCCAAGTCAGACACACTGGTGGCATCTGCAAAAATAAAATAAAACCTTCTGTCTCTTTTCAGAATATGTAGATTAATTTTAAATCTTTTGTTTTTTTTAAATGTCAAATTATTCTTTGCAGAAACAGCACCAGGCTAGGACATATTCTACCCACAAAACACGTGTTTTGTCTGGATTAAATAAACAACAAACAGGTTTATTGTCATTCTCCAGTCGTTATGCTAGGCTAAGCTAACCACTGATCCAGGTTGCATTTCCTTAAAAGGCAAACGCATATTCCTTTCAAGCTTGAGCCCTGGTTTCAGGATTAGTGGTGTAACACCACACAGGTACTCAGTAAGAAAAAAAAAACATGCATTTAGACCCTTTTAAATACTCACACACAAGAAGAGCAGCGGTGCTCTGTTTTGTGTCAAGAGAGATTCTCTCTCACTTCTTTTTTAAATTTCTATTTATCTTTTTTAATTTGTTCTTTATCTCATTCAATGTTAAAAGGTTATTTAACCTGGATGACTTCTGAGGTGGAGGTTTACTTTCTCTCTCTTTCGGGTTACCATTGACCCTCTTTGCATCTTTATTTTCACGGGACAGAGACCACACTCTTGGCCGACTGTGGAAAGCATCAACTTCCCGCCCAGTTGTGGCATCTTTCTGTTCATCATCCTGGTGCTTCGATGGGGAGTAACCTGTGGCTCCACCGGGCGATGTATCAGGGTTGGCAGCTGTTTCTGTGCTCTTGCGATTAGTCGGTGGAGCGGAGCTGCTCCTTCCTCTGGAGCCTTTAGCTGAGGCTCTCCCCGTGCGTCCGTGCTGGTCACGCCCATCCAGCAACCTCTGCTTTAACAAGAAGCTCTCGCGAGATGAGCCAATAAGATGAAGCCTGTCGCCCATCTCGCACACCAGCACCGAACCGTCGACGTTTCCTTTTTTCTTAATTTTCGTTAAAAGCATTTTGCCATCATCAGACATGTCCTGCAGAGGAACTTCCTGTGTGCGTAGTGTATTGCTAAGAGAAACCATAAGGCTCTGCACTTTACTCAGTGCTATCTTTGAGTTCCCCCCCGTTAAAGTGATGTTGACCATATCACCACAATCCTGTGCTTTCATTTTCACATCATGGCTGATCAGGATGCTGTCCATTTCTTTTTTCCTGAACCGGTCAGCATACTTGAACACATCTGCATCAATGACAAAAGTCTTCTCTCCGTGCCTGAGGGAACCACGCTGGTCTGGGGACGAGCCTGCAGCGTACCCATGAGAGGCTGGATGGCTACGAGAAGGGCCTGGCGCTGATGATGAGGAGGAGGTGGGGGAAGATAGAGCAGCGTGTGGGGGCTTGTCTCTGTGACTGTAGTTTTTGGGAATGGCTCCAGAAGATGCAACTGGGGTTGGTGAGGATGAAGAGGATGGCGACATCTTGGTTTGTGATAAGGGAAGCTGTTCTAATTTAGCCTTTACCTCTTTGAGCTTAGAAAAATGACCCTTTACACGCACCTGACCTTCTCCTAGATCATGCATCTCAAAGCCATGCAACCTGAGGATATTCTTCACTTCTCTCTCATCTTGAAACTCTTTCAAATGTAGTGTTGCCTCCACTGGGAAATCCATCTGAGGACAAGGGAGAGGGAGAGAAGGACCAACAGCATGAATACATAAAGGATAAATCTGACCTAATAGAACATAAATAACAGTAAATGTTCAAGTTACCTCAGACATTTTCACGGTTAAATGACACTGTTGATCATCGATCTGCAGCACATCAGTCTGCTAAACTCAGCAGGAACTGTTAAAAAAAAGATGTTAAAATTATTTTATAGCCTCAACTTGGGCGTTAAAGTGTCCTGATTCACTGTAATAACATATAATCAAATCCCTTATTCCTCTCACCTAGTGCTGGTAAATAAACCCACTCTGCAAACTAAATTAAATAAAACTGAAGTAAAAACAACAATATTCACTGCACAGCTTGTTTCAGAGGATGAACTGAGGGTCTGCATGAGGACCCAGGATCAGATAAAGAAAGACTATTTTGACCTGTGAATCATGCAAAGCTACTCTATCATAGTCCAAGACAAAAACGGGAGCGCGGAGGCAATTTTACTGTTGTTGCATTTCATTCTAATGCCTACAGAGGGCGCTAAAGTACCACAGATTAATGCACCCTGAATGGCTGAAATTATTATTATCCACACAGAAACGTCCAACCCACAGCAAACACCTTCACCTCCACCTGACCCCCTGTTTAAGGCCAGCTGAGCTCCAGGTGGACTCACCCTCTGGTCCTGGACTATGATGACGGCCTGTCCGGGCTGGTGAGAGGGGCACACCACACCTACAGCACCTCCCCTCCTCCGTGCTTAGGTCTGAGGAAATGAACCGATGTTTTTCAGCTGTCCTGTCACCTGGTGAAACACCTGGAACCCCCAACCGCCTAACCAGGCCCCCCTGCTTATGCATCTCCAGGAAGGAGCTGGAAACCCCTTGAGACTCACTTGTTTTCTACTTTCTGGTGCCAGAGAGACAAAGCACGGGATCTGTCGCGTTTACTTAGTTTAATCGAAAGTGAAAGTAGCGCTTTGAGGTCAGTCATAGACACAAAACATGTGCAGATTAGCATTACTGACCCGCAAAACTGAATAAAAGATGTGCAGGTATGATGTGCAGCCACTGCAAAGCAAAAACTTCATTTTTTAAACCCCTCTAAACTTTTTTTTTTACGAACACTGCTCCTGCTGATTCTTGAGATTACTCCATCATAGTTTCAGTAAAGATACCAGAAACAGACAGACACCGAGGATCTGACGACCCACAACTTACTGTTACTTCTCACTTCTCTGTCTTCATGACACCGGCTTTGTTTACTCCACAGCCCCGTGGAAGTCAGGACGAAATCGAAACTCACACGTCACGTCCGTCACACACTTTTTACACAGAAAACCATGCAAAACATATAATTTATTACCACCAATAATTAAATTATAGCTTAAAAATAAACCAGTTTTAAATGGAAATCTCTTGGGATACATTAAAATAGGTTTATTTACACTTTAAAAAGGTGTTGGTTCATTTCCGCCTCGTTCACAGACTAAAAATGTCTCACTGCTGTGTAAAGGCCGTTAAAAGCCATTAAACTTGTCATATCAATTTATTAGTGTTAGATAAACAGAGAAACCCAATTAGATCACGGTCACGCTTTAAAGTCAAACAGGTCTTTAACCTTTAGTGCCTACATGTAGTGCAATGGCGCCCTCACGTGGATGTAATGCAGAATTAAACATTTAGGCAGAATTAGTTGTTTTGGGACAAACCTCCACAGCTGCTAATCCCACTACACAAAGCATCTACACAAAACATTTTGCAGAGGGCATCAGCAGCCATGACAGTTTGTCTTCAAATAACAACTGTAATCCCCACGTTTTAACTTTTTATCTTGAAATAGTACTTTTTTCAATATTTTTTTTCTTAATGTGTCCCTAATACTCCATCATACCCCTCAGCATCCTACTAGATACACCTCTGGTATTAGTTTCAAAATCCTGTCACCTTGTTAACACAGTCACGACTTTATCAGAAAACTGAGATTTGAAGTCTACAAGATTTTCAATAGATGTACCTACGGTATCAAATCAACTCCAATCGTTCTCCAGTTATCGCATTCACAAACTGTCCCTTCACCCAGGCCAGCACGGTGTTGACAATACCCCACAAGCCATTTATGGCTGGAGGGTATCAAAAAGAGGCTGAATATGAAACTGCCAGGCAGGCGAGGAAAGGGAAGACCACAGAGAAGATTTAATAGATGTATTGAAGGAGGACATGTTGGTGTGACAGAGGAAAGATCTGGCCTGCATTTGTATAGCGCTTTTCTAGTCCCTAAGGACCCCAAAGCGCTTCACACTACATTCAGTGATTCACCCATTCACACACTGATGATGGCAGCTACATTGTAGCCACAGCTGCCCTGGGGCGCACTGACAGAGGTGAGGCTGCTGGACACTGGCGCCACCGGGCCCTCTGGCCACCACCAGTATGATAGATCTGCTGTGGCCACCTCTAAAGGGAGCAGCCAGAAGAAGACAAGCTGGTTACCCATCACAGATTCAATCAGTAGACAGATAAATGTGCATTTAACAAATTCTGCAGAGAAGAGAGACCTCTGTTTAATAATCCGTATTTCACTGTTTTACATCTTAGTGCTGTTTTGGTTACTGTATTGTTCTGTCTCTGTAATATTTTGTGTTTAAATCCTTTTTTTTTTTGCTGGTTTTTAGTCTGTTTGGGTTTTCTGTCCAAAGCAGGAGCGGGGAACTCCAGGTCTCAAGGTGTCCTACAGGTTTCAAATGTGTCCTTAATTCAACACAGATCATTTAAATAGTTAAGTTACCTCCTCAACCTGTCTTGAAGTGCTCCCGAGGCCTGGTAATGAACTAACCATTTGAATCAGGTGTGTTGACCCAGGGTGAGATCTAAAACCTGCAGGACACAGGACCTTCAGGCCTGGAGTTCTCCACCCAGCTCTAAGGGGATGGGGTTTTGGGCGGGATAACAGGAGCAGAGAAGCTGCAGAGGCGTGTGAGACTGCAACTCTGCTTCCGGGTCCCAACTCTAGATAGTCACGTTTTGGAGGGTTAATAAATTTGGCCAGATTTCTAGAAATGAGAGCAGAGCAAAATCCAAAGTAGGATGGATGCCGTCTCTCCTAACAAGACCAGGTTTCCTCCAGAAAGTTTCCCAATTATCTATAAAGCCCACATCGGTTTTTTGGACACCACTCAGACAGCCAGCAATTTATGGAGAACAAGCAGCTAAACATGTCACTCCAGGTCTAATGTGTCATTACTGACGATGTGAATTACAATTTTACTGAATTTACATTTAGCCTTAGCCAGCAGTTTTAACTTTTTCCCAACGTCACCTGCTCCGGCTCCTCGAAGGAATAGGATAAATAAAACAAAATCCATTTTCATGATTTTATTTTAATGTTTCTCTAGTATTCATTTCAATTGGTTGAACACTTTCATGTGTTTAAACGTAGAACAGATTATAATCGATTTATCTCTGTGCAAATACATTTTTCTAGTTTCTTTAGTGTCACAGATTCTTTCAACATTTAACCACAAAATCTGCAAGTCAACTTAACCAACAAGTGCTTCAAATGACAGTCAACCTGTACATTACTAAAGCAGTGCAATAAAAAATATTTTAATATTTATTTATTTTGCTTGATCAACTGGTTCTCCGGCTCTCTGGATGAAATCTGCAGAGAACAAATTTAAGAAGAAGAAGAAAAAAAAAAAAGACAGTTTAGTAAAATGGTTTTAAAAAATAAAAATAAAAAGATGTCAGATATTCATGGATTCATTTTCTCACCTGTGAGGCCAGACTCTTAAATCTCTGGCGCTTTGAGCAACAACAACCATCTGCACTGGAGAGCTTTTCTCTGGAAGCACTGCCATGCTAGAAAAGACGAGAAGCACAGGTTTCATTTACAGAACTGTTTATGTGCAAACAGAGACATCACCCAACAACCTGACTGAGCCGGACTAAACGTACACACACAAAAGTTCACTAAATAAACATTTGTTTATTTATTTGCACCTGACGTCTAAATGCTGAAACATGGCGCATTTAACAGAAATATCTTACTGATGTTAAACACGTAATTCTTTTTGTAAACACAGGATTTAGTGGTAGGTAATGAGTGAGGCCTCTGTGAGAGGACCTTAAAACAATTCGCACTTCTGGATTTAATGAAAGAGCCTTTGTGTTAGTCCAGAACTGCTGCTATGACACTTATTACAGTTAAGAGATGTCCAGGTGAACGTACCACTTGGCGTCTATTGAGACATCAACAGCAGACACATGCTGTGGTTTCTCCTGTGCAGAAAATAGAAAAACAGGTTCAGTAAAGAAGCTAAAATACAACGCTCGAGTGTTACAACAAGCCTTCAGCTTCAATTTAAACAGAGTAAAATAATGTTGGAGGTTTACCTACAACCCTGCAGCGAACGGTCAAAGCAGGGCCTCAAACAGCCTCACATTACTCTAGCAGACACAAGAGGAAAGGACAGAGCCACTGCAGGCTGAGCCTCGCTGGAAAGTCTGCACACCACCTACACATTCACGTCATGCGTGACGGAAGATGGCGATGGAGAGATTACCTTATTTGCAACTCGTGGTCCACGCGGTTGGAACTGAAGATGGCAGCTGCCCATCTTCATGTGCTACTCTTTATGAGTCATTCCTGAAGAAGCCAGCCGCCTGTGTAAACACAGAGAAAGATAAATGTGAGGTTTACGTGGTTTGAGATCCATTTCAAATATTAGCATCTGTAAACTTCAGCAAGGAATTTTGCCTGAAATGTTACCTAACTTTACTTCTGACAGTATTTTTGAACTTTTTAGAAATACTGAAGGTTTCAGATTCATCAGGACCAAAAGTCTCTTTGCAGAAGGTTTAACACATCTTTTCACACCTTGAAGCTGCTTCTGTCTTTTACGCCGTCTGTGTGTGGACATTAGTAATGCACAGAAATAAGGAATGCCTGCTTTGTAACTGATAAATCACTTAAAAGAAACAAAACAAAACAACCTGTCCACTTTGTCAGAGGTTTACCTACAACCCTGCAGCGAGTGGTCACAGCAGGGCCTCAAACAGCCTCACATTTCTCTAGCAGACACAACAGGAAAGGACAGAGCCACCGCAGGCTGAGCCTCGCTGGAAAGGTCTGCAAACCAACTACAAGAGGGAAGATTATGATGAAGAAATTACCATGGTCACATCTCGTGACCCATATGCCATCGACGGCAGCGGCCAGCCTTCGTGCACTGCCCCTGTGGATTAATGCAGAATCCAGCTACCTGAATAAACACAAATGTACAGAGACAACTATTTGATACACTGAAAACCAAAATGACTAAAATCACTCACTTTAAAATCTGTTTTACTTTGTAATGGGTCTGTGAGCGCGAGGAGGGAGAAAAAGGCGAGTGGAAAGGTACGAGTTGTCATCAAGGAAAAACGGGAGCTGGAAGCATGTAAATATAATAATAACCACTGCAGCCAAGAAGAGAGCCTGACGAGCCCAGTTGTAAGTAAGCTATTAAGACTCGACTGTACTCCGTACTCCGTGTTCGTGTTTTCCTCCGAAAACAATAAGTTCCGTTGGGGCAGCCTTTCAACGCCTCTCTCTGTCTCTGGCAAGAAACGTTGGGGCATGCATTCTGTATTCTGCAATGGAATACATTTTAAAAGTAACCTTCCCAACACTACCCATATGCCATCAACGGCAGCGGCCAGCCTTCGTGCACTGCCCCTGTGGATTAATGCAGAATCCAGCTACCTGAATAAACACAAATGTACAGAGACAACTATTTGATACACTGAAAACCAAAATGGCTAAAATCACTCACTTTAAAATCTGTTTTACTTTGTCTGAGGTTTACCTATAACCCTGCCATGATGGGTCACAGCAGGGCCTCAAACAGCCTCACATTTCTCTAGCAGACACAACAGGAAAGGACAGAGCCACCGCAGGCTGAGCCTCGCTGGAAAGGTCTGCAGGATTTTCACAACACCGTAAAATGTTTTCAGCCTGTGGGCCCAAAGTAAGAAACACCGGCTGTTGTTAAACTCAGTCTGCCATGTGTGTGAAGCAGCCAGTTTGAAGAAACGAAAAAGAAACGCGGCGTGTAAAACTTTAAAACGCGACTAATGTAAAAATAAGTAAATTGTAACGTAACCTACCCGTTTCAAAGTCATAACTTGGTGTGTGAAAGCTGAAACACTTCATATTTCAGGTTGGATGGTAGCAGATTAATCAAACGCACCGCCATGTTCGTCCACTGAATTCAACTGGAGACTGTGCGGATGTGACGTAGGTTTAGCATGTGCACGGGGTTTCCCAGCAGGGGGCAGTAAAACACCAAAGATGGCTACCGAATGTTGGTTGATTTTTTTTTCCCTTTGTAAATTTTTTAAACATAAATACATAGAAAAATACATACATGCATAGATAAATAAAGCTAAACGGTTAAGAATGTAAAACTGTGACAAAATAATAATAGACACAATAAATGAAAATAAGTTAAAATCTGTTTCTGTTCAAAGCATAGGGGTTTTCTATTGGTTACCAGTTTCAGTGACTTACTCAGGATGCTAAACTTGTTCATCCACTGATTTATACATGATCAGTTTTGAAGTACTTACTTTATGTGTAAGCAAGCCTCCCTAATAACAATAAAGGATTGACAACACTTTTCACACAGATTGTTGCACTTGTTAGGTGAAAAAAGGAATTTTTAAGCAATCTTATCAGAATCAGCATGCTTTATTAATCCCTAAGGGATATTATGTGGGTTACAGTTATCACATTCTCAAACAAAAGATACATTCCAGTTCTTAAAGCAGAGAAAAAAGCGTGGTGGTGGTGAGGAAAGAAGCTGTAGTTGGTTGGCAGGGTTGGCAGCAGACCACTGAAGACAGATAGGCAACTACTGTAATTTTGATGGTAGTCTGTGACACAGGACCCACACACACACACACGGGTTATGCTTAGTGTCTTTTTATTTTGAAAATAATCTGCGTTTTTTTGGCACCCGCCTCGGACGCAGCCACTCCGTCTCTCTGCCAGCATCATTTGCTCCAGCTCACTGTGGGCACACAAAAAGACATCTCCCTCATAAACACAGTCCCATACACCTGTTGCCTCCCCGCCTCTGTGCCGCCCAGAGAGCTCACTGTGTCACCCTTCCTCTGCAGCAGGCCAGCAAACCACGCCCCCGCCACAGAGTCATTTGACGATGGCCTTTGGCTCAGGTCACTTTGCTGTTCAGAAATGGATCAATGAACTGATCATCATTGGGACAGTTGACTTTGAGCAGATAATATCCTTAACACATATCCATTTGTTTTGCAGTTTTCAAATAAGGTTATGTTTAAAAACTAGATGCAAAAGCTCTTCATGGTTTCAGTGTCCTTAGTAATGCTGGGCACCACAATTTCTGCAGAACACTAAAGTACTGTGACAGGAATAATTAGACTGATGTTATACTGCAATAGCTTAATGGCAATATGGGTGGTTAAGATTTACATTACCAAATTGTAAGAATGTTTGTAAATTAAAGTATATCAGTAGAATTCACCTAAGGGGGCATATTGGCTTGGGTTGGCCTGGATCTCTGAGGTTCCTGTTGGTTGGTAAGTGCGCAAAGGAATTTTAGTGTACAGTCTGTGGGAAAACATCACCAACACTGAAGTTAAATAGAGAAAAAAAAAATTCTTAAGAAGAATTTACCAAAACCAATACATATTAAGCAAATCATAATATATTAAAATCTTGGGCTTAATAAATCTGTTTTTCACAAGCCAGAAACACTAAACTACTGTTAAGTATTTTTAGAATCACCACATTATGGGATCACACCAAAGCAAATACATGCAGGTTTAAGGAAAGTGCTTTAAAAATATTTCATTTTCCTTGGACTGAGCTGTTGTGCTCTTCTAATAAAATTTTAATTAGCAGTAGTTTCTCTAATGGATGCTACATAATACTTTACTGAATAGAATCTTACCCATAAAAGAAAAACATTTTGAAAAGTGCTTTTTATCTACCAGCATGGACTATTTCTACGTAGGAGGGCTTTTATAACCCAGTGGACAGCCGTTGGTGGTGGGTGTTGGCAGCTCTGGAGCGCCCATGAGGAGATCTCTTGCGGTCGATGACTCATATTGCATGGCGGTACAACAATGCGAGCTACAGACGAGCAACCGTCTGCCCGGGCCTGCACCATCAGCAGACGTCCGAAAAGAATTTCAGCTTTGTTTGCCTGCAGTGACGCTCGCTCAGCTGACACGGCCTACATACAGATGAAGGCCTAAAAGGGACAAAACACAGGTTAATATTTTTGGCAAGATGCTGAGACTTAAAGAAAAACTGATAGATTTTTAAAACCTACATAAACTGTAAACAATAAACCAAATATATAATAATCCTATTTCAGCCTTTAATTCCAAAAGTGTTTTGTTTCATGAGGAGATCTACCCGAAACAGCTTTAAACAGTTTCGATCAAAGAGACGTTGAAATTGAGATGATTTATTTCAGCCTCTAGTCAAAAATGACCAAAAATAAGAAAATTCTATATTCTAATGTTAGCTTTCCTTTCATATCAGTTATTAGATCATAAAAAAGAGGAAAGTAGTCCATGCTGGTGTCATGTGCTCAGGTCTTTTACATGGAACTTTGGGATTTTACAAAACAATATCGAAAACTTGCGTGTTGCCACCAAGTTTTTTTTTTCAACATTTAAATGAAAAAGAAAATCAACTAAATTATGTCTTAGCTGTTTTATATAAACAATGTATTAAAAATGATTTAGCTTTATTTATCCAGGAAGAAGGACACAATAGTGTCCCAGATCTTCAGAAGAAAACTAATTTCTGGGTGAGTGCAGGCGGCAGCTGTGCTGTGTTGATTGGTTGTGGCTGCGTCTGATGAACATGCTGACCCAGTGTATCCCAGACATGTTCAATAGGAGACATACTGGCACTGAATGTGAGTCAGGAAAGCTGCAGCAACAGCTCAGCTGCACAAACCCAGCTTCAGTCGGCTTCAGCTAGTGTCTGTATCAGTCAGTGAGTATGGTGCCACTAATGGCACCGCTGTGCAAACACTGTGTTGTTTTGTTTGTTCTTTGGATGTGTGTGTACTGAGACACCCGACTTGAGATTGCAGTTAATTAAACTAATTTTGTGCGAGTGAGTTGATTTGAGTTTGATAAAACAAATTATCATCTCACCAATGATTTAAAGTAATCACAGAAAAGACATTTGGGGCTCTCCTCAGCTCTTCCCAGGAGGGTGGCACGGTTGTCCTCCTGGTGGTTCTCCTCGGGTCCTCGTATTCTGGGGCCTCTGGATGTCTGGGGCCTGGATCTCCTCCATACCTGCTTCATACCCTGGGGGATGGGGCTATGGCTCCCCACACTCCCTAGCAGATCATTACATGGAGAAACCTTTTGAATACAAGCGTGCCGATCCACACAGGTGTACACACAGGTTTTCACAGACACAAACTATACCTTTCTTGGCTGCTACCTCGGAGCACACTTTGTGCTGTCGATCTTGCGTGCTGCACAATAACATGTAATATTTAGTATCTACTGTTAACTAGTTTATTGTGATGATGTTGTATTTATTATGTTGTTCTGTTTTGTTTGTTTTCTCATCTGTTTTTTCTTATCCCCATACAGGTGATCCAGGTGTTTTGTTTGTGTTTCTTTCTTTTTTTTCTCTCTCTTCCCCCCTTTTTCACCATCTCGTCTCCCCTCTATTTTTCTTTCTCTCCCTCTCTTTCTTTCATTCTTTCTCCCTGTCCTATCCCCCAGTCATGTCTGTCCCGTCTGTAACAACTGGAAAATCAAATCAAATAAATACATAATTATAATAAAGGTCAATCAAATGGACCAATATGGCAAGGCCATGATGATCCAGTTGGTAAAGTAAATCCACTTGGCATCTTTCTGGGCCTTCAGACAACAGTTCTGATGGCTAAAGATCCAAACAGGACAGGCAAAAAAAAAAAAGATACCAACATGAAATTATTCTAATGTCCCGTTTGAAGTTTGTGTGTTACTTCCAATTCTGCCCCCAGGAAACGTACACTGAATAAAAATTAAGAAGGACTTATTTTCATATTTTTCAGTTTTTCAAAGTTTTCAACGTAAGTGTCAAAAATAATTTTATTAAACAAATTTTGAGCTCTTAACCACATCTACAGCTGCGCTTCACTTCCACTGCAGCTCTTTACAAGAACGTTTTTTTCAGCTGAGTGTGAGGATGCAAACGCACAAAAAAAGTCATAGTGGACGTTAGCTGGTCTTTACACTGCTAGATCCTGAACACAAAGTCTTTGTAATGTTGGATAGCACATGTAACAGCATAGTGTGTTACCCGCCAGTGGTTGGATACACACTCTACCCAGGGAGCACCTGTATCTAAACCACACCCAGCATTGTGAAGCCATCTGCATCAGATTATTTCCTGCTTTGTGTGTTGCAACTATACAAAAAACTTATTCTCTCAAAATGATCTGAGATCATGTGTGAAGAAGGCTTATAAACAAGAAAAACTTCCAAAACACAGGCAGTATTGTATTCCCCAATTTAAAAGCATGACATTAATACCTTTATCATCTTATAATGACGCCACTAAATTGTTATTTATGGCAGCTGTAGAACATTTTGTTTCATTGGAGGGGTTACAGAGGCCACTTCCCAGAGGGACCAAGCACAGTTCACTTAAAAGAGGAGCTCCGATAGTCCTCGATGCCTCCACACAGAAGCTGAGTCATTACATTCATACAATTGAGGCTTCTTTGTTATGTGAACTCTTAAAGGCGCCCCTTGGTCCTTACTGCATGAGTGAACCCAGTCTCAAAAGATTTCCACTACAGCACTGTGGGTTGCTTTAGACCAGAGGTGGGTAATTAATTTTCCCAGGGGGCCACATGAGAAACTGGGACTGTTCTGGAGGACCGCACCAATAAACTTACAAAGAGATAAAATTAATACTGAGCATAATTGAGTTTAGCGTACCCACCCACAAAAAATGTCCTGTAAGTTTGCAAAGTTAATTGTCGTGGGTAATAAAAAGCTTTATTATACTGAATAGAAAGAAACAGGAACCATGTGAGTCTTAATCAAGTTAAATGGCTGGAGAGAGGTTAGATAGCAAAATTAAATTTCTGGCGTCACAGAAACCACTTCATTGCCAAACCTGAAGTGTAATCCCGCTAAAGGCCTTTTGGCGAGCAGGCACAGCAGCGAATACTGCTCCACATGATGTCACCGCCTCTGATTTGTTTCAAGGTGACGCTCTGAGGCTCAGCACTAACTGCGAGAGTAACACGTAACAACTCCACCCTAAGAGCCTTTTCTCAGAATCACTTTGAGGTCACATAATTTACTTTAAATCCAGCTGCCAAGTGCATTCACATCACCCATTTATGTATATTTATATAAATGCAGTATGCAAAAAGGGAGCTGCAGGATTTGTTTGACTTAAGTGAGACTTATGTAATGTGCATTAGACCATATTGGGTCGGGATGTGAATAACGCCTTTGTGTAAGTCAGCTGACCAATGAAGGGACTGCTGAAGCTAACGATTAACTGACCCATAACTACTATTTTGATTATTGTTTAACCACAAGAGCTATAAATTTGAGAGAGCTGTGACAGAACTGATCAGATGTTAAAACCATGTTAAGTTTACATATAAATCTAAAAAGCCTCATAAGTTATTGATGCACATTTTAAATCCTATTACAACAAGTTTACCAATCTAACAATCTGCAATGTCTGTCTCCATTTTTACCCCGCGGACTTTAATCTTTACTGGCTTCTGTTTTCGTGTTGGGGCACATTCTTGTGGCCCTTCTCAGTTCGGCCTGATCTGCATGCTACATCAATGATGGAAAACAAGGAGAGCTGAGGTGCAGCTGAGGCTCCAGCTGGTTCCTCCCCCTGTACAGGAGCTCCCAGCTACTCTTATGAAACAGCGCCGTAATTTGCAGGACTGCGGTTTGGGAATAATTGAGGTTTGACGCAGAGCTTTTTTTTAGTGAACACATAATCCTTTCCACCTGATCCCTCCCCTCTGAAAAGAGGTGAAAGCCTCCAAGACGCTAGGTTGAGAAACATGGAAACCCAGCAGAGTTAAATGGTTTAAGTCGGCACCTGATTTTCTGTCTAACTCGACTGAAATTTGACAAACATCACATATGAACCCCAGGAGGATAAGGAAGAGTGCATCCGGTCCATTTACGCCCGTGGTTATAATTCAGGAGCTGGATCACACACACTAAGAAGTTTTCCAGTGCACGATATTCTCACTGTGCATGTGAGTCAGGCTCTTAACACCACACAGTGCTCAAGGCAGGATGTTCCCTCGCTGTCCCACTGAGTCAGCTTTTTCTCATCACCCACCCGCCTCCTGTGTGGCACCATATCTCCACCTCTGCACCACTAATCCATGCCCTCTCCCAACACCTAGCCAGCTTTTTCCCCGGTTCTCTTTCTATCAATGGCACTACCATGGAAAGCTTAAACCCCGGTTATTTAAAGAGGCCAGATCCTCCGCTAATAGCCTTATCACATCACATACACTCCTGACTTCATGACTATGCAGATACTCGTTGCCAGCATGGGTTTGGGAAAATGTGCGTCATGAGTTAGTGAAGTGCAGTCAGTATCCTTTTCTAGAAGTCAAGAAGGATGCTTAAATGATTCTTATTTTAATCTAAAAAAGTGTTGAGATTGTATTCAGTCTGGAGCAACATTATTCAGCTTATGCACGCTGCCTTTGGTGCATTTCACAACCTGCAGTGTTGAGAAAGAAAAAAAATGTTACTCATTAGTGTTTCCAGTCCAAGTGGATCAAAATGTTTTGTTCTTAAGACTTCAAAACAAGAACGCATTGCACATGAAAAAGGATTTCCCCAAGGTAAAGCAATAGGATTAGTGATAAGAGCATTTTTATGATAAGCAACACTGCCTGCTCAGAAATGTTTCACAATGGGAGGTGACGATTGTTTTGTTGTCACCGTTTATAGCAATCCTGTACGGCCCCGTGCAACTACAAGCCAATAAAAATACCAGAGTCACATCAGGTATTAGAATGAGTGCCACGGTTGTTTTCTTCCACGTTTCTGCATTTATGGTTTCTTGTGCTGTCACATGCGGTGAACATGCAGGGCAATGCTGACAGAAGAGTGACTGATATGTCTGAGCGTGTGGAAAAATCCTCAGGTCACAGCAGGGCTTTAGCCACACGCGGTCGACACACTTAATCTGATCCATCCTGAGTTCTCACACTCGGGCCTGGATGATGGAAAAACACACAATCAAACCTGAAAAAAAAACCCAGTGTTTCCGTTTAAACATAAATAATCAACATTGCACAGCAAACAAGCAGATCCAATTTCCTTTCAGAAGGAGCTCTAAAACAGAAAAAGAACACAATAATATTACCACGGAAAGCTTAAACCCTGGTTATTTATTAAAGAGAAATTATTTATACAACTTTAATAACACTTTAATTTATGGTCATTGCTTATGTGCAGCCTGAGTTTGGCCACAGACTGAATGAACAATGCAGGCTACGGGGTTGGTGAAGGACAAATTGTACCTGCTTCCCAAAATGCCTCACTAAGTAGAAAAGCACAAATGGAATTTTTTTTTCTTTTCTACTTTTATGGTCTTAACAGTAACTGTTAGGGAGCTGCTCTTCTGTCACTCTGTTGATCATCTTTGGGTTTCAGTGGGGGATACACTCGCAGATTACCACATCTCGATTTCAGCCACATGCTTCTTGAGAAATTCTTTTGCACACTTTTGTAAATTGGAGCTGATCAAAATGTTCGTTGCCCCTGATTGAGTAACTTTGGAGTTTTTAAGTGTTTTCCGTTTGTTTTTACTGCTTTTTCAGTGCTTTAGTCCCACATTTTTGACTATTGTTAGATGTCATGTTTGCATTTCTTTATTATTCTACTAAATCATCAGTCTTAGTTCTGGGGCTCTTTAAGCCCGTAACCAACATTAAAATGTAATTGGAATCTCTCTGTGATGTGATTATATGAGACATTTCCAAAAAACTGTCAGTAACTCTACTTTTGAAATATACAATGACCAAATTTGGCACAAAAAAAGCACCAGCAACTTTTTAATTATATAATTAAAAGCAACAAATTGTTATAGTGTCGTGTCTTCAGTGCCTTCAGAATCAATTTTGGAATCAATCTGGTACCAAAGTATTACTTTTTGTGACATCTTGATTAAGTACAGCTGATATAATAATTTTTATATGATTTGTTTTGTCACAAACAACAGCCTCGTGATGTTGTGGTGGTCTCAAACCTGGGAAAATGGAAGATTTTGTATCAGGAAGACCATCCGACACAAAGTCTACTGTATGTGAAATCCGACATGCAGAACAATTCGCTGTTTAAATCTTTGGGAAATGAAAGTAACTGAATCTGTCTTGTTTTTTCATATTAAATAAAATGTAATGAATTAAATGTAATTTAATTTGATAATTTATTTAAGCTATTTTGCTATAGATTCTGAGTCACTTTTGGCTGCTGTAATGAAGGACTTTGGCTACGTTTGTGTAATAAATACACTTCTTCTTCTCTTCTCATTCACTGGCCTTTGCAAATAAAACCAGTGAGGGGTTCAATAGGAGCCTTGTCAGCACTGGTGCCTAATAAATCTCAGTATTTTCCTTATCTGGAGCCAGATCTGAAAAGGAAACTATTCCTAGTCTTGAGTCAAACTCACAGACTGGAGGTAAAAGGTGGACATAGCCACAGTAATCTTCCAGAGGCAAATGGATGCTCATATGGTACTAACTCATAACCTTCAGCTTCTACTTTATTGTCTGTTTTGCTGTAAATGGGACCATAAATTTAAAAATGAATATCATGCTCTGTTAAAGAAAACTTTAAACTGGGAACTTACACTGAAAAGTATTAGAGAAATGCATTGTTTCAATAATAAATCATGTGAACTGCAGAGCACTGTAGGACTTTTTCATCTGTCAGAGGATCTGCCCCCTGTTCGCCATATGAAGGAGTGCAGGTCAAAGACACTGGATTCACTATGTCTGTTGTTCTTTTCACTGTGTTTCACTGTGCTGTTTGTGATGATCTGGCCAGAGGAAGTGACTGCTGGTTGTACTTGAAGCCTCCCTGACCCACGCGGCAGCAGCTTGGCACACATCGCAGATCCACAGCAGAGACTCATGAGCGGACCTGAAGACTGATTTGATTGCTGCAGTGACTAGCACTCCATCAGACAGGCAGTAATTGTGAAGTAGATGTGAGGAGGCAGACAGAGGCGGGGGGCAAAGCACAAGCAGCTTGACAGCAGGCCAGGTTAGAGGGAGGAAGTCCGGAACATGCTGATCTTCTGCTGCCGCTCATAATTGGTCGTCTGTTTCTCTGCTTACCTGTGGGTGTTTTCAAAAAGAAGCCACAGTGTCACTGCGCCTCCTGCCAGGAGTCCACGTATTTGGGCTTTAATGGTGCACATGTGGGAACCTTTTTTTATCTGCACAGCAGTTCTACTGGGAAAATCAATTAACAAAGGCTAATGGAAACACATTTTTGGGTTTTTTCCCCCTCTGATGGCTTTAATCCACTTAGATTTTTGGGAGGGTGGATGTTTTTAAGCAGTGCTCCACATGTCTGTGTGCTTCAGTGACTTTATCAGATTATAGTACTTGGTTTTCCCCTCTCTGCCTAAAGAAAAACAAATCCAGAGTACTTCACAGAAGCTTATGTGTCCACTTTTTACTGTAAATGAGGTGCAAGATACTGCTCGCTTTGCGTGAATGAAAGAGGTAAAAACCACAACAAAGTCACTGAAACATTGTGTTTCTGCCTCATTCAGCAGAACAATAAAAAAGGAGGCGTTGGCTACTGTTAACTTAGATATAAATACCACTAAGCGAAAAGAACCTAGTTTCAGACAAAGTTTTCCTAGAGACAATATTACCAAAACTGCAAGCAGCCGTAAGGGTTGATTATACTCTGTTGCGAACATCAAGGACTACAGACATAGTCAGAGAAAAGAGGTAGCCCGTCACACTCATCGTATGACCCCAATGGACTAGCAGGCGTGGAATGTATAATCCCTGCCTTATGCATGATTTAGACTCTTACGGGAAATCAATGTCGTAACTTACAACAAAACCAGAAGCTCCTCTTAACCCCACACGCAACCTTTCACGCCAATCACTCGCTTAGGTCTTGTCGACCTAATGTGTATTTACATTTCTCAGGTTACGTTGGTGTAGGGTTAAAAGGGTTTTCTGTTAGACTGTAAGTTACGACATCGATATTCAGCTGAAGTATATTTCAGGCATCATGTGCTGGCTAAATTTGTCCCTTAATTTTGCAGCTTGCACAGACCTAACCACTGAAACAGGTCCATGCCTTTGACATTTGTTTCTATCTTTAGCACGACTTCAGAGTACATGCAGAGGGAGCAAGAAGGCAATTAGTCTGCAAGGGGTCTTTTATTTTGAAAACTGACCACTGTGCCACACAGACCCCATATTCACCAACTGATAATGAGAAATTTACGTTACAATGTTAACTTGTCCAGCACCTGAAATTTCACCCAGGCACAATGGAGTCCCTAGCAAACCCTAGTGGATGTGGAAAGTATAATCACAAGTTTAAGTGTTGGATAAATAAATGTGTAATGCTATAGGATTACGTGAAAATGGCCTCACTCACACAGGCCAAGAGACTAAATCCACAACCATGTGGGAAAATTGTTCTCCCCAACCAGTTGGCAAGTGGTTGCTGGTGTTTGTGGCCTGTGTGACTGTGTTAAAGCCACAGTCACACAGGCCACAAACACCAGCAACGATGGTCAGTGACCCAGCACTTGTATCACTGGTCATGGCAGAAAAATTTGTATTTCTGTGGGCTTTTAGTCTGATGTTAAAAAACTAGCGCAGTGCTAAACAGGAGTAACACTTGAAATTTAAGCCTAAATCATGGCGGCATTGCCATGGCATAGAAACAGTCAAGCTTTATTAATGTGTTTTATGGTGGTTGTTAATCTGTGTTTTAGACTTTTTTTTGCTGTGTAGATAGTTTATGGCAAGACTCTAAAAAGTAGGAATAAAGTAGCTTTTACAGTAGTTTAATTTGAGTTTTTATTCAATAGAATAGAATAGAATAGAATAGAATAGAATAAACCTTTATTATCCCACGGATGAGAAATTTCGTTGTTACAGAGCTCTTACAGCAATGGAAAATAAAATATAAAAGGAAGACATAACCCCTAATAGTTAAAACTTGAATTCTTCCTAAGAAGCTATACGAAACTAACTGCTCAACACTGATGTACAATACTTTGACAGTACAGTAAAGCATCTTTCTACTGTAGTTCATAAAAACACGTTCATTCAGCTTTCCTCGACATGATCTTTAATCTGATTATTCACCAGTTTTGTCTCTGTGAACAACTAATACTGAAATGCTGAAGGCTGAGGTTACTGTGTGGCACGTCTTTTATGTAAATTTGCTCTTGAGGGATATCATCTTATCTCGGCCTTCATTATCACAGTTCCTTTCACTGCAGAATTTAAAGTTTAACAGTTAAACGATGAATCACTTCAGTCCTCCGGTAAAAACCCAACATCACCCTCATCTCCCTTGTCAGCTTACGTGGAGGTTATTCTTGACTTTTAACTAAAGGGCAAAAGCTCTCTGAGACCAAGGCCAACTAAGGCAGTCGCAGCCGTGGCAACACGTACTCAGGACCTGACCTTTTGCAGCCTCCATCCCACTGATACCTGTTTTCATACAGAGCCCACCACCTACACACAAGAGCCTCACTTTACACTGAAAACAGAGCAAGGTTTAGCTAAATTAAGGCAAACTGTTGCGTCATTCATGCAGAGAACACTTGAAATAAACTTCACTATACCCACCTGAATCATCTGAGTCATGCCTAACTAATTTACAGTTATGCAATGTGTTCTTTATGAAACAATTTAACCCAGTAAAATCATGATGCGGTACTAACTAGGGGTTACTGTATTTGAGCTCAAACCACCATCATAAGGTTAAATCTCTGGTTTTACGTAAAACTGGTTGAGGTGGGGGAGGGGGGGGGGGGCTGTTGGCGACAAGAATCTGAGAACTTTACCAGGAACAAAAACAAAACCATTTAAAAATGAAAAGGTTTAACGTTTTTAATCATGAACAGACCTCATGTCCCTTTAAACATACATCAGGAGATGTGGCTGACACGTAACGACATGTCAAACAAAAAGCAGTCTGTTTGCGGCCATAAACTGTGGTTTGGTTGGAGCTCATAAAAACAAATATGTCTTTGGTAACACAGACAGAAACACTAGCTGGCCACTTCTTTAGGTACATCACTTGGTACTGAGGGGCCCAAAGTGTGCAAGAAAATATCCTTCAGACCATTACACCAGCAGAAGCCTGAACTGTGCATACAAGACAGGATGGATCCATGCTTTCATGTTGCCTATGCCAAATTCTGACCTTACCATCTGAATATAGCAGCAGACAGCGAGCATCGTCAGACCAGGCAACACTTTTCCAGCCTTATGATGTACAGTTTTGGTGAGCTTGTGTTCTTAGCTGACCAGGGTGGCACCTGGTATGGTCTTCTGCTGTTGTAGCCCTTTCATACTGCTGCACTAACTGAAGGGTGTTCGTCCCAAACTGCAAGGGAGTATGTCTGTATAGGTTCCCACTCAGCCAGGTCACGATGGTCTTAAGTTCTAAAAGTAACTTTTTGTTCTTAGGTCAGGAAGAAAAATTCTTGCATCCAGCTGGGCTGCTTCCTGCACCTGCTACATCTAATTAGTACAGAGTTTATTTGATATTATATCGTACAGTATATTTACAGTAATGCACTGTGAAGTAAGAGACTGTTTTTCCAGAAATATCCAGACCCCCTTTCCCTTCCAAAATAATTTCCATGATGCCCCTGCTTTCGGTACACCCTGTTGAAATTTTCCACCATGATATAATCAGCTGGCTGCTGTTGATCAATGCTGCCATCCCAGGCCAGCAGGTTCAGAGACACTGTGATCTGTTGGCAGTTTTCCATGTCAGTGGGCTCAGTGATTAGGGCTCTCTCATTGAGACTGGGCAGCAGACATCTGTCTCTTAAGTGTAGTATCTGCAGCCCAGATACCACAGGATACCCTGCTAGTCCCAAATGAACTGGAAAAAGAAAGAAAGAAAGAAAAACTCTGATTACTTCACTTGTGGCACTTTTCATCTTTTAGCAAGAAGCTTTATGTTGTCCACATTTTCCCAGGAGACTCTAAGTGAACTCTCTCCTTATGATGCCTGCATACACTGCTGTGTTTGATTGTGAGGTTTAGGCTTAATCTGCTGTTTGACTCATTGTAATTTGGCTCAGGTCATTAGTGGGCACAAGATAATTGCCCCAAATGTGCATGATTAGTCCTTCATTTTCAAGTTTTGTGACCCGGGAAAATAATTTGAAGATCACTGGACTAATCGCTGGTGATTAGTCACTTTGGATCAGACTTAAATATCTCGGCAAACTTTAAAGTACATGTAGTGGTCCAGCCTTTGCTTAAGTTGCTTAAGTTTCCACATTAACCCTAAGGTGCTCTCCGATGCATCCACTGAAACATGAATGTATGATAGAAAGAATAGAAAAGTGCTTGTGTGAATGAGTGAATGAGGCAAGTTTTGTAAAGTGCTTTGAGCGCTCGTGTAGAGAATAAAAGTGCTATAAAAGGACTAATCTGTTTACCATTGACCATGTTGTGTTTACAGCCAAATAGGAAATGTTAGCATGATAGCAAGCTAAGCTAACATAGCTTACTGCAAACAAACCAAACATTGTGTTAGTGTTAGCAATGTTAGCACGGGCACATTAGTGTTCTTAAGTTAGCCTTAAACACAGATTTAGATTTTAGATTTGCTGAAGTACAGTTTTACTGTCAACTGTTAGCTTATTGAACCAAAAGTTCAAAACATCCCCTGCCATGAACAATATGCTCACATTAGAATAATAAAACGTACAAGCTTGACGTGTTTACGTAAAAAAAAGAGTGAAAGATAGAAAATCATCTAATTTAAAAACCTTAAATTTTTTTCTGTTATGAAAGATTAAAACCTTTGTATTGTTGAGGATTAGTGCCTAAAATATTTATTTTTTATTATTTACCTTGTGTTTTTCAGGCTATTAATTTCTTGGATTTTTATGCTGGTTTGCTGTGTGTGTGTTTTCATTGTGTTGCAGGAGTTTCCTGGGTGGAGATTAAGGACAAGGTTAGAAATGCAGAACACCTGATTCTGACTGTTTTTTTCTTTTTATTTGGGCTGTCTTAATTTGTTTGTTGCATGCACATTATATCTATTACATTTGTCCACTGATATGGAGTTACACACACACGATGATTAACATTAAGTTAAATAAATCTTTGATAGTTCATAATCAGTTGGTGGCATGACTCCATTCTGTACTGCGCTGTACAACTCAGTTGTACCAAGGTAATAGAAATTTGAGTGGAGCACTTTGTAACTTTGTTAAGAATTGTACCGTATAACTAAATTTATTAAAACAAAGATTATTATTAATTATCATTGTTCTTTCATGTTTACTATTATTACTGTATTACTTTTCATGTTTTTCTTTGGTAGCTGTGTTTCTCTTGTCATTTAGTTTTTTCAGTCCCCCCTGAAATGGATGGATGTTTGTGTACTTTTTCTTCATCTGCTAGAGCTCACATTTTGTTATGTTATTCTCCCTCTCCCATTACAACGTGACACAATCTCCTGGAGCACAAAGTGATGTTGTTAAATTGCTTATGTAATTAAATTAAAATGGAAAAAAGCTTAAAATTTTCACATGTGAAGTTAAAACCAGTAAAAGTGCATCATTATGGTCAAAAATAAGTTTTAAATTGCTTGTTTACAGCTGTTCAGTATCAAGTAAAGCCTCAGTCCCTAAAATGTTGACAGCTTGCAGTGTTTTCTCCTCTCATCAGAATAAGCTGCGTGACCTGATGGTGGAGCTACGAACAGAAAACAGCAGAGAGCACAGATTAAATAACAAAAACAAAATGTTGCCTCTTAGTGAACTTTATTCAGCAGGAGTCGTCAAAAATGGCAGGGCAAAAAAATGCACACAACACCAGATGTTTGCAGTCATCCTGGGCGGTGAGCTGCTATAATTAGCCAGACACATTTGATTCGCAGCCAAGGAAAGAACATATCTGCAGGGGGCAAGTCCAAACCATCCCCAGTGCTGCCGGGAACTACTCGGCTCACTTTTGATGTCTCTGCGGGAAACACTCATGACATAAAAATACGGTCTGGGCTGCGAGGGACAGTCACGCATGTGTGGAAAACACTCACAGGATCCGAAGTCTCCACATAACACAGCGCTATCTCTGAAGATAACCTACATACAGGAGAGCTCTTTTTCTGCACGGCGACTTGTTTTTGTGCTACAAAGATCCGCTTAAAAGTCAGCGGCATCAATTCTCAGTACATCTGGTACAAATCGCAGCGTTAATCTCCTGAAGTTTGCTCTGTGCCTCGGCTTGTTTGTGCCTCTGCTGCTCCAGCTGTTTCTGAGATCTGGTGATGGGCCAGTGAGCGACATTTCAGGACAGATTTCGAGTTCATTCAGATGTTCACTAACATAAACCTAACACGACCCTAAATGTGAGTCCCAAACATAGTGTTGCTGGACCCAAAGGAGAAAACAACTAAAGGACCACCGTGCAAGTTGTCGTGCTGGAAGAGACCATAACTATGTTAAAAACACCACCATCTCTGAAGCATTGTGGTTTTGTGTTTTATGTGTTAACTGAGAAAAACATGTTAAATTCTGAGGAATGTTTAGTGACTTCTGGGCTGGTTATTGGTCAGCTGCAGTAAAAGTCTCATTATCAAAAGCCTATAATTTTCTCTAAAACCCCAGTGTGATGTTTTTATACTTTGGCATTCATTTCTGAGCTTAATTTCAGACTTAAGCATCACAATAATGAGCACAATAATCGGTGGACATAAAATACAATGGCATTAGAACTAAAATGAATATTGGATGTGACTGTGGCTCATTTTATACTTCATAGTGTTGCATCTTAGACATCTCTTAATGTCCTGTTTGTTTTTAAATGTTTTTATGTTGCATAAAGTATACTTTACTACTTTGGTTTCATTTGGATTACATAATAATGGAGTAACTAAGTATAAAATTACTTTTGAAAATAAGTAATCAGTAATTAGTTACTAATTACTTTTTGCAAATTTTCAATAGTTATTAGTTACTTAGTTACTTTTTATAAACATGAAACACAACCTGAATAGGTAATAAGGTAATAGACCTTTCAGGCCAATTCTACTTTTTATGCATAACCCATCAGATAAAATGTAATCAAATGAAAAAGTCTCTTTTTAAAAATTGTTTTATGAGCTTTAATCTTTTAAATTTTTTGCGCATTGCATCAAGCAAAAATTAAATTTAAACAGTCTTTGACTGGAAGAAATTTGTTTAACATTTAAACCTATTTTCTGCATCTTCCAGCATATTTTGTGTTTATACTCACTCTTTCAAATAGATGCAAGTAAAACACAGCAGAAAATAAATAAAAAGACTCAGAGTCCTGTCACTCTTAAATCTATTGTTACCTGTTAAGCAGGAGTGGAGCAGGTGGAGGTTTACTGGGTGCTGCAGCGGTCACGTCAGTGGGAGGATCCGGGGGTTTATCTGTGAATTTCACATCCCCGTGGCAGCGTGCTAAGTGCTTGCTCAGAAGTTTTGGGGGGTTTTTTTGCTCTAAAAATACATTTTTTCCCCACACAGTGTACGCTAATGTTTTTTATATATATATTATATATATAAAACATTATAATTTATATATATATATATATATATATATATATATATATATTATAATGTTTTATATATATATATATATATATATATATATATATATATATATATATATATTATAATGTTTTATATATATATATTATATATATATATATATTATCCATTGTTAATCTGCACACGTCTGTTTCCACGAACGTCACATGCCCTTACGTCATTGTCATGAGACACTCCTACAAACGCAGTAACGCCATGTGCTTATGGGAAAGTAACAGTAATTTAATTACTTTTTTTGCAATAGTAATCCCTTATTTTACTTGTTGCTTGACAAAAGTAATCAGATTACTGTTTTCACTTCTCATGTGTGCCGCACATAGACCATCTGAATAATACTTGTAACCACAGACCCATCTACATCTTATGCTGGGACTAAATGATGAGTTACTGGTTTATTTTTGAGACCTTTTACAAGTTCTGCTGCACTGTGCTTTTAGGCTTGTGGATCAATCGTGGAGCTCCTACTCATAATCTGTGGCTGCAAGCTGTGCGAAGTATCATTCCTTTTGAAACCTTTTCTGCAGCATTAAAGGATAAACCCTTTTTCATCCTATCAGCCCTGGGACTCATTTCCTAAGTACCTGGGTGCCTCTGCGTCTCAAAGGATGAGCTTGGCACTTTTAGATCATGCCTGGAAAAAAGGAGATGAAATCATAGTTTCATATGATACATGCATTATGTGTTGCAAAAATACTGCTTGTAGCTGGTAGTAGGTGAGATTGGGTTGAAATTTTAGTCCAGGTGTTTGGAACTTAAATAAAGAGTCAATACTTATCTGACAAAGAGTTTTCACAGGATGCTGTGTGAATAGACGCTTACTGCTTCCATAGAAATGAAGAAGGTAAGTAACAGCCTGCTGCTGCTACTCATGTAGACACATTTATAAAAGTAGAGGTTTGGGAAGTTTGCTGGTCTGTCCACTCAGGAGTATGTTAACACAGTCTTCCCAGGAGTGGGAATTCACTACAAGATCAGGCAGTAAAAACCAAACAAACCAATAGCTACGTCCCAAACTCTAGAGGCCTCATTTAGCATGTTAAATGTGAAAGTTTATGACATTAAAATTGGAAAAGCACAACAGCAAAACTACTACAGAAGTATGACTGAAAAAGAAAAGAATCAAGGTGCTACTAAGGCCCAGGCAAAGTCCAGACCTCAACCTGACTAAAATGTTGTGGTGACAGAGCTGCGCATAAGCAAAAGCCTGCAAACTTCAGTAAAATAAGTCAATGTTATAAAGACGAATTTGCCAAAATCCTCCGCAACAATGCAAGACATGGATAAAAGTCATATAGAAAACCATTGCTGCATGTTTTTGTTACTAAAGGTGGCTCTACGAGCTGCTGAATCATGTGGTATACTTATTTATTCACAGATATGTGATTCCCTCATTTCACAGCAGCCAACTTACCTGCAGGTATATGTTTGTTGTATTCTGACAGAGCTAGTACACAAACGTTTCCAAATGTTAAAACATTGCTCTAAAACCTCAAGAAGAGATGTCTACATTTAGGATCTATCATGTTTTGCTATTAAACTCCAGCTCTTGCCACTTTGAAACATACAACAATAATTCCCTGCCATCCATGATTAATAAAGACTCTTATTTTATCACATAATGCAGTTTACTGAATCTATCTGGTTCTGATTACTAACCTAATAAACTATTTTCCATTTTCTTGTACCTGCCCAGGACATTAAATGCTATTATGATGACAAATGAACACACAGACACACACACACACACATGACCTGAGGATAAACCTCCGGGTCCATCCTCCCACTTAATCCATTCATCCCATTCATCCACTCATTCATTCATGAAGACAGATTAAGGTATTAAATTCCTCGTACACTATTCTCTCCAATCCCCTTCATGTACCCAGACTACATTATAAACCTGAGGGTGGGAGGTGGTGGTCAGAGTGGTGGGGGAAGGAGACGCAGATGCTTTTATTTTTGAATGATTTTTTTCCCCGGATTATTGCACAGAATCATGCACTGGAGGCCAGATAATCCAAATTACGCACACAGAAGACGTATAATCCACTCCCAGCTGTTGAGATGAATATCGGCCAGACGTACTTGATGTTCCAAGCTCACCACAGAAACATGAAAGCAGCCATAAAATAACAAGTGCAGACAGATTTAATTTGTTGCCCATTTGATTTACTGCTTTAATTATCTCCAACAAAGCTGCTATTCCCACATAAATGCCTCTGCTTTTATTGTTTGTGGCTTTAAATGTCACAGCATGTCCACATTCATTCTCTGAGACTTCTGCACACACAGGATTACATTTATTGGATTATTGAAATTAAAAGGCCTAAAATATCTGACTTACATTTATCTGCTTACTATGTACAAATTCAGATATTATTACTTCTTTAAACCACTTTCCTTTCACCTCCATTTTTTAAATGTGACAGCAGTTTTAAACCTTGGTCTCATGGCTGAATAAGCATCTTATGTAAAGGTCATTAAGGCAATCTCAGGCTATAACATTTCCAATAACCATACGGCAGCAAACTGAATGACATCAAAGAACACTCCACATGAATAAATCTCTTTATTCAGTATTTATTTCTCACAAGCACAATTAGAAATCCACAGCTGGAGCATCACACATATGACCACATGGTCCAGTCTGGTCCAGTGGACGGTTTTATAGAACATAAACACAGAAGAGAATGAGGGCAACATTTTCAGATTTCTGTGCTGCAAGTTGTTAAAAGATCACATCATTAAAGTATTAATTTAATCAGATTGGGAGGTGTGAGTCACTGTCAGCTGCACAGCCTTCTTACATTACACACTGCCTCCCAAACCACACCAAAGTAAGATGAGCCACGGAAAACTGTGCTGTGCTTTTCTTTGAGTTGCATTTCTTTGTAATGACAACAGACGAGTTTTATGGTTCTTCTCTCAGTCTGTTTCACCTCTCTGCCTTTCCTGATGTCTGTCCTGTTTGTATGTCTGTGCATCCTTCCCAGATGTGTAGCTTCCACTAGCTCCCTGGTTGGCATGTCTGTACACAATCAACCAATCACTATGTTGCGTTTCATTTGAAGTGGAACGTTAACTAATGAAGGAATGGCACAAGTTTTAGGACGATGATGTAAAAGGTAGGCTAAGGTATATTATGCGCCGCCTATGTCGGCCTCCTCTCTAGCCTCCAGAGGCTTCCCCAACACCAGCTGCCAAAGTGCCTCCTTCATCGCCAGCCTCCAGAGGGGTCCCATCTCCTCAGCTGTCTCCTGTGCCGTCGACCTCCTGAGTTGCTTTGCCTCTGCTGCTCCAGGTCTTGCCCTAAGGCAAGCAGACATCCAGAGCTACTTATATTTGGACTCTTGTGCTCCCTCTTTTCTTTTTGTTTGGTTAAAAATGGCTGTTGTAATCTGTGTAATGTAAGAGAGTCATATTAGTTTTCTTGCAGGCAACACAATGAGGCAAGAAGAGAGATGAGGATAGGCATAGGTAATGCACTTAGGTGTGGGGACTTAGCAGGGGGGAGAAAAATAAGATTTAGTTTTTCTGAAAACTGCAGGACCTCTTGTCTGCTGAGGAATTCTTTTGCACCAGTGATGAGGTTCTGAATGGCTAGTGCAGCAAGAGATGGAAATTCAACCTGACTGGATCCAAACTGCCATTAACCCCAGAGAAGAAGAAAAAGGATTAAGACTAAGATGCATTGTATACCATTCTTGTTTAACTGTGACTCACTTAAAAAAAAACATACACGGATTACTGACCAAGCTGTATCTGTGAATTTGCGGCAGCATTGAAAAAAAAATCCAACATGCATCAGGTTGCATTCCAGGTATTTCTAGCAGTAGCTGAATGGTTTTACCTTGCTATCGAGCAAACAAAGCCTGTTTCTCTGACTGCTTCTACTGGAATAGAGTCACGCTGGGTTCCAACATCCGACTTCTGAGAAAATAGGAATGCAACCGAAAGAAAGTTTTCCCACGCACTCCCCCACTAGATTGTCTGAGTGCTTTAGTGGCAGTTATTGCAGCAGGTAAATGAAGCTTTCAAACATATACAAGTTCCTCTGGAGCAATTAATTTCAGAAATGTTATTTTCCACTTGAATTTTCATTTTGGGATTCTTTTTTATTTCTTTGACTAAATTTCACCAACTAAATATATGGCAGCAGTTTTTCTCTTACTTTCTATTGTTTTGATTCCATCTCCAGAATTTCTTTGTTTCCAATAAAACAAAAATAATTTCAGTGACACAATTCCAGCCTGCAATATGTGTTATAAAAGCTGCAGCTCCACAGTGCTCTGGAGGTTTACTTCTTTTATCTCGCTATGATGCATAAAATCAGATTTGATTTGAACATTTAAAATTCATCGAGTGACTTTGACAGTAAATTTCATGTAATCAGTGCACGAATGCTCCTTTACTCTTGGTTCAGCTCTCTCATGCTGGCACACCCTGGCATCATTTAATTATTAACATGCAACAAGGACAGACAGATAACTATTTACTGTCACACCAACAGACACTCTAAAAACACCAGTTAACCTGACCAGCATGACTTTGGACCAGTGAGGTGATTGATGCACCACTGTGCACACTGGTCAACTCACGTTACTAATCCATCTACATTATGAAGTTAGTTAGGTTAGTGTTTTACCTTCTTCTAGTTTAGTCCATGATTAACAGATTGTAATTTATTTAATGTTTTTCTCACCTAACACTCAAAGCACTCTTTGCATTGCAGACTGGATGCACGAGACATTTCAACCACCGGCCTCCTGAACAGCAGATAACCCACTCTAAATCCTGAGCTAACATAAATAACAACCTTAATAACAATAATCCAGGACATGTGACTGAAAACAGTATTATTACACACCACACCCTCATTAGCAAAAAATTCTTCTGAAGCCTTCTGAAAGGTTCTGGCCTGATGGTGGAATTGAACTCAGGACGTTCTTGGTGTGAGGCCACCGTGCCACTGTGCTGCCAGTGAGCAATTTCCATGTAGTTTTATCTGCTGCACTAAACCTCTGATGCTGTAAAATAGTGCTCTCTCCGAGTCTCAGCTATTTTCTCCCACTACTCCAGATTTTGATACCTGCCTGCCCTCTCTACAGTGCTTCTCCCTCTGAGGTCCTTCTCTAATTCTTTTTATTTAAATCTGAACCTTTAAACACTTCACAATAGCCGTAGTGTTCCCCGAGCTTGTCATATTCTGTTGAACATCACAATAATATGATGTTACACAAGTCTTCTCTCAAAGGTCAACCGTCTGAATGTTTTCTCTTCAACTCAAAGCAGGTCTTGCCAAGCAATGTTCCACCCAATGTCTAAAAGTCACCTCACAGATCTTTAAATAACAGCACGCAGCATAGTTTAAACTGTATGTCTGTGAAAGTATGTGAGCTCCCCTTTCAAATGAATGGTCTCCACACAACAACGTGCATGTATGTACAAGAGATGCACTCTTTAATGCAAGTCTCCTTTCAGTCACATTAGTTGCCATGATAGGGACACATTAGAGCTAATAAAGCCAATAAAGGTTAAAACCTGGTGACTGTAGAAGAAAGGCAGCATTATATAACTGTCATCGCATATTAGCCTAAATCCACTCATGTGGCTGCCTTCCCTCATGAGCAGAATCATAAGCAGATAAAATGTGTCTGGAAATACAGATGAAGGGGGAAAAAGTGGGATGAAGGTCAGGAATGCTGATGGTTGTAAAAAATGCATTCCCGGCTTGTGTCATATGACTCTTTAACACAAAGAGCTGGGTCTGACAGTTCACGCCTGCAGTCTGCTGCAGCGATCTGATTCTGGTTCCCATGATTTAGCTCAGTAACCCCAGCTCTCGTGATAAAATGGGCGAAAGGGCGTTTTAGGGCACACGAGGCTCATTAACAGTCACCTGCTCATGAGAGTTATGTAAGAACAAACCATCAGGATGATGTTCCAGTTTCTGATGATCAGAATCACAAACTCCATGTCCAGGGTATGGGAATGACAAGGATGACCAAATTGATTCAAGGTCTATGCAGAAAAAAGGAGACATCACATGAAAAAAGCTTAAAGCAACACTCAAGTGTGATTTAGTGTTGTTTATGGTCCAGAAACCTCTTAAAACTGCAGCAGCACTTCAGCTCTCATAAAAAAGGAGGAAAGAGTTTCTGATGATCCCTTTTAATGCCCCAAAGTCCTGGAATGGTTAATGCTCTTCTTCAAGTTGTTATTTCATTAGTAGTTGTGCTGTGTTTGATCTTTTACTGCTGTGTGAGCTCGTTGTGGTTTTATGGCAGGAAAACAGTGTTAGCTACCAATGATCCACCATGACTGAGGTTACCAGGGTGATTAGAGAGGCCGATCAGTGTTCATGTGTGTTAATGTTAAAGAAAGCAGCATCCCACAAGCTGTGTGGCTTATGAAGAATATGATACATTTCTGTGCTCTTCTGTGCATATTCAGACAGAAGCTAATGGGGGGAAAACATGTTTGCATGTTTTATTTGGAGCAGACAGGAGTGACTGACATGGGAATGTTGTGATCCCAGATTTACCAGGGCATGGGGTCGAGGTAAAGTGTCCTAAACAGTTGAAATAGAACATTTTTTATTAAAAATATCTTCTTAGTGACATTCAAATTTGTTTGCTATAAAGCTGTTGGATTCCTCCTTTTGTGCTTTTGGACCCTTAAAATGAAGCAAAGTCTGTTTTTTCCTTACTGTGATGTGAGGCTGACTGGGAATTACTGCAAAAACATGCCATGTTTCTGGGATTTAATATTTAACAGCACAGTTTTTGTGGTAGTTTAAAGCCACCAAATCATTTTGTAAGTGTACTTTATACTGTAGGTTTCACTGTAATTCTCCTTTCATGTTACTGCCACCTTGAGTTTCACTCTTTCTGCCAGTGTCCAGTGGGAAAACCATGCCTCACAACACGTGCTAAACTTCATAGTCCTGTTTGTGTATTCATAACTGGAACATAAAGTACTGGGACATGAACTTAAACTCTTGGCACCTCTTGTTTTATTTAGATTCTTCACACTGACATGGACCTGCTCTGCCTGCTCCGTCTGTCCCAGCAAACACATGCACTCACAGACGCAGCAATAATTTAATATGCTCACACTTTGAAGAGGTGCCCGTAGCATGCTGCGTCCAGACTGTGGCATTTCACACTGTGCACATCGCTGGTCAATTTGCAGCCCGTGTACAAGCTGAGCTATGTTTGGAGTCTCCTTGGACGTAGAACGGTTACACAAGCCTATCAACTCATCTTTTTCTTTTATATAAACACACTCCAACCTGCTGCTTCCTGCTGCATCAGGCTAAGCTGTGCAGCAGGTTCAGACTGATAAATCAGGAGGATATGAGATGCTGCTATGCAGAGAGAGATTTCAAAGGTAAACGATGTCCTCTTATTCCAAACTGAGCTTGCACACAGCAAACTTCAAAGGGTGAAGAGCATCAGGCAGAGAAAGCAGAGGCCTGAGCTGCAGTCTTTGATCTGATATCTGGTTAAACGAACCATCTGCTTTCTGAGGAGCCACAAGTAGAAGCCACTTCCTTCCCTGGACGAATTACAAAGGCTACTTTCATCTGGGTCAGCAAGGAAGGAAGGAACCAGCTCAGTTCGGAAAATGTAGAGTGACAGTTTCTGCACAACTAAATTGTTTTCTCCATGCATAGTAAAGTTTAATGTCATCCTGGCAGGGCTATGTTCAGTGTACAGTTAAGTTTAAATGAATGAAGCATCATATTCATGTATGGAGTCTGTATGCCCACCATCCACTCTGCACCTGCTGCAAAACATTTAAGTCTGACCAGAAATTTAGAGCCAGGCTTTGTTTTAAGTAAGGAAAAGTTTGTGGTTTTGATTGCACCCCATCAGTAGGCAGCAATTTAAGTTAACTCTGCCAGAGATTACAACGCACTCAACTGAGCATGACTGGAAAAACAATCTGTGCCAAAACGTATCTGTATATTTTCCAAAGTGAGCATCTTCCTTGCTTACTGACCCAGATGGAAGTAGCTTTTCTAATTTAGGAGGCTTTAATATGTTGGATGCTATTATGCATGATATTACGGGATGCATCACGGCATCAGCTCAATTTAAAACTCCTTGTTCTTTATTTAGAGCCCCATTTGTCAAGAACCGAAGTTCAACACACAAGCTGGACCCAGGAGCAGAACACACACACAGCGGTACGAGAGAAAAAAATAAACTTTATTATAACTGAGAGTGTCCCGGGAGAGTAGAAGGGAGAAAACGCACGGAACCAGAGAAACCGAGGGACCGGGAGAAGAATCGCGCAGGAAACGCCGAGAGCGGGACCGTGGGAGGGATGATAGCGGGGCCAAGGGAACCGGAGGGAGGGGTGAGGGTCCGTGGGGAGAAGCTCCAGAAAGGGCGAGGCGGCTGGGGTTGATCGTGATCCAAATTCTGGACAGGCAGGTGGACAGGCTGGTGACTCAAAACACGCCGAGCAGTGATCTGGGTATACAAGGCAGAGTTAGTACTAGTTCACACGGATAGGATTGCCTAAGGACTTTCCCGTAGGTGTGCGTTACCGCTGAAGGACGATTACGGACTGGCGTGGAGCAGCAGGCTGGGCAGGATTAAATGGTCCACCTGGTGATCGCCTGGGATGGGATGCAGGTGTGGAGTCAGCGGCCACGCCCACGGGAGTGGGCATCCCATCAGCACCTCAGACGCCGGGCCGCGGACCATGACACCATTAGATGTTACCACAGCAACAACCATTCTTCCTGAGATCAGATTAAATAAAACGGTCAATTAACGTTACAGAAAAATACTCTCAGTCAGTGGCAATGAAGCGATATTTAAACCAGCACCACAACACGCATCAGTCTTCAGGATTTCATAATGAAAAAATGCTCCTTCTTTAAATCTAGACTTAGCAGAGTTTCTTCTAAAAATGGCCAGTGTTTTAATTGATTTATTATAATCAGGGTTTGTATATCTTGCATTGATAACTTCTAATTTGCATGTCACAAAAAAGCCTTTGATCTATTATCCTTGTGTCCTTCTGCTCCTAAGATTAGGCTTAAAACGTCCTTTTAGTTGAGGCTGGATTAGATGACTCTCTGTGAACTTCCCACAATGCATTCAGAAACTTCTTTGTCCTTCTTTACACTATTTTGACAAACCACATCTGTAAATCTGTAACTCTTATTAAAGTTTGAGTTTTGTGTTGTCTCCCTATTTTCTCTTCTTTTTCCTCCTCAACCTTCATGGTGGCTGCTGCTCTCTGATCCTGCCTCTGCTGGAGGTTTCTTCCTTTTAAAAGGGACTGCTTCCTTCCTGCATTTGCCAAGTCCTGGTCATTTGGTTTCTCTATAACATTTTAGGGCCTTAGCTTTGCAATATAAAGTGCCTTGTTGAGAAGTGGTGCTATATCCATAAAACTTAAAGAACGTTTTATAACATGAGATAGAGGGCTGTTCGTTTTCTATAAATGCACCAGAAAAAGGCTTCAGTCAGTAAAACTAATTAGCAATAAGCAGTGCAGTGCACCTTCAAAAAGAATTAGAGGTCCAGAGATCTGTGAAGCAGATTAAAAGTAGATCCAAAAGGGACTGTGACCAGTCATGATGAGTTACACATTACCTTCTTCTCCTGTCTGTTTCAGGGTTGTAGCTGATTTAGGGCAAGAGGTTGTGTAGACAGACACAGGCAACCAATCACACCTACAATCAATTTAGACTCACCAATTAACTCCATGCATGTCTTTGGATTTTTTAGAAGCAGTCAGAGTACCCAGAGAGATCCCACAGAGACTCAGGGGGAGCATGCAAACCACAGCAAGAAGGTTTCAGATGAGGGTGATGGTAACCACTGCACCACTGTGCACCCTCACCTGAAACAACACAGAAATAAAACCTATCTGCACTTTACCTTGTTTACACTCCACAGTCTACCAGCAGTTTTTCCTGCAACTGTTTGTTTTGTGTCAATTCAAGCATTTCCTGCCTTTTATTTTACTTAAAAACACCAGATTTGTGTTAATTTGACACACGGGATTAATGTTTGTCTCTAATCGCATGCATGTGATTCAGTTTCTCTGTCACTGGGTATAAGTAGATGTAAGTTGCTTATTAAAACCTTATTCTTCACTTCACTCTTGTGTCTTTGCTACATTTTAGGTGAACTTTTTTCAGATCCATAAATAATAATGTCTTCCTCAGAGCAGCTTGTTCTGAACACTTTGTTCTACATGTCTGCAAACACAACATCTGATATTGGCGTTATTGTCCTCGTCTCCAGAGGAGGTGCCAACATGGGCCGTATTCCAATATGAGAAAGAATATCCTTCGATCATTCACTCAGCTCAGGCCAAGCCTGCATTAAACTTAGACTGGCTGAGTATATGTTCAAGAGGATTGGGCCTGTGACGTGACGTGACGTGATTTTCTTCCACTTGTGAAACATTCCACATTTATTTCTAAGTAAGTATTGTTCATTCATGCAGTCACGGCACGCTAAGGACTTTCTCCCACATGCTTTTCTTTGTCTACAGAGCTGCATAAAACCCAGCTGGGCGAGGCAGACGATCGACCCGGCTGTCGAGTAGTGCATCAAAGCGATGACAGAGTGCTATTTTTAAACGGCATTGACAAGCCATTATCACTGTAAATGAAAGGGTGGAGGAATGTAGGGTTAAATTAGGCACCGTGTTTCTAAACATCCTAACAGGGTATCGGCCTACAGTTTTGACGTCAACAAGAAAAAAAAAGTTTCCTTTGGGAGTCATGACAGCAGCATTGTCCCTATGTTTATGTAATACTATGCTTTTGTGTCAGAACGGGGAGGCAATGACACAAATTAGATGCACACAGCTGAACCGGTGCACCATCTTGGCCTACAAAAAGCTTAAAAGGGTTTAGTCATTCTGCAATCCGACCCTGTGTGAAGGGGAAAAGGTGCAGGTTAATATTCTTACACAGATGCATCAGTATTTTCGTGATAAAAACACTGTCACATGCACTGCAGTGACCCACTTCCACATGTGTCTATAAAACAAGATGAGAAAAAAGCTGTTCTCTGCAGGGGAGCTATGGAAAATTCCTCCTTTAGTGGCCAAAGAAACAGCATGGGTCCCTGAAGATGCCTGGACCAACTTGGCAATGATGAGAAGAATAACTGCCTTATCTGAAGAGTCCCTTGGAAACAAAAGCATTTCTCAGCATCAGACACTCCTGAAAGAGAAATGTGGATAAGCTATAACAACCTTCTGGAACAAAGATAAAGCTTTCTGAATAATCCATAAATTCTTGCTGTAAGTCTTTCTTTCACCCCTGTATGACCCAGTGCCCTCTGTCAGTGTTTAACAAAGACTGAAGGTTAAATGTGAAGCAGTTGCATAACAATGTTTTGCATGACAGCGCCATGACTAACCCCTTAACCTCTTGTCTTCACGCACATAGCGGTTGCAATTTTTATTCCCCTTCATCCTTGACCTTGCAAGTGAATCTCTAAACAATCTGAAGGAAATATCCATTTCCAGACATCCAACCTCCACACGTAAGGAAAATCACAGCCCAGTTCATGAAGGTTAAACAATAAAGTGCTTCGCAAACAAACCATAATCCATTTAAATATCTTTCTACTTTGACCACTCGTGTTTTATAGACAAAGGTAAGATCACCGAGTTGTACTCAGAACAATGGCAGCATGTTATGTTCACTGACACAACCGGAGGGCTGTTAAACGTGGTTTCACTATGAGCCAAACGCGAGACTGATATCAAAAGTCAGACATACAATCATGAAAGAGAACATTTTCACAGGAATTCTTGCAGTCCTGTGAAAAACTAAGAACACCCTACTGTTTCCACAGGAATAAGAGGGTAAGTAGCAGGCAGGTGCTGCTACTAATCTACCAATCAAATGCACTTAACTGATCATCAGCAACTCTGAGCACCTCTATAAAAGCTTTTGGCAGTTTATTGGTGTGTGTTATTAATTGTTATTAATGTCACACTCTTACCCAGAAATGCAATTCAGCCTAATGTCATATCGTGCAGTTGCAGAGAAACTGCTCGAGAGCAACATCTCAGATTCTGCAGGACTCAGATAGCATGTTAAACGTTTAAGTTCTTGACTGTACAATTAGAAAGAAGACATTAGGCTCATTAGGAAGGGTTGCAAGAAGAAGGCCCTTTCTCTCTAAAAAACAAGGCAGGACAGCTTAGGTTTGTAAAGTAGCATCTGAACAAACCAAAAGACCTCTGCAACAATGTCCTGAATAGAAACCTGAATAAATAAACCTCAGTGACATGAACTTTGTAAGAGTGGGCTATTCATAGGAAAGCAGCACTTGGCGATCTGGTGCTGATTATTTTCTCCAAACATTATTGTTGGGTTTTTACCTTACAGTATAAAACACCTTGAGGCAGCTGTTACTGTGAATTGGTGCAATATAAATAAAGCTAAACTGAATTGAATTAAATGGATAAACACGCCCCAAGGTGAATGAATGGATCCTGGGGTGGTTGAAGGGTTTTAAACAGCAGGCGGAAATCCACGAATAGAGGGAGAGATGGGAACCTTTGTTTCTTAAACAGACCTCCAAATCAGGAGGCTGTGTTTGGTGTATGAGGGGGGAGAGTGATCTGCCTTTGGTACAGTATTTAAGCCCAAGATTTAAAGCAGCACGAAGGAAAGACTGAATCATCGCTCTTGTTTGAAAAGCTCCCTTTTAACCACTCTCACGCACAGAGAGGTCGTCTTTTGCTCTGAACACTGAAAGAAATTTCTTACTGGTAACACTTCACCTGCAAAGGATGTCCCCTTTGTTCCTGCACCTCTTGGAGAATAATTTCTCCTGTATTAACAAGAGAAAGTTCTTCCAGCAAGATGAGCCATCACTTATAAGGAGGAGAAGCAGGAACTTAGATCTGGAAGTCGTGTCACACCATTTGGCTCCTGATCTTGTACAGTACACGGATGATTCAATTACTCTGTAACTGTTACATAAGAAGAAACATGAGCAGCAGAGGACACAGGGCTGAGACGCCTGTAGCAGTCCTTGCAAAGTGGAGGCTGCAGAAAGCCACTCTGCAGGAATTAAACCAAAATTGGCAAAGAAGATTTAATCAAGTAATTTCTGCATTTCATTTAAGTCTTTGCTTGTGGTCCAGCTGGTGCCAGTTTGGCACACTCCAGATGGGCATCAAACATGGCGAGGAATTATAGAATGTATTTATAAAATAAATGGACTGCGCATCCGAAAGACCGCAAAGCATCCGAGGTCGATGTCAGTCACAGGACAGCGGGTTTGCTTATGTAAGTGAGGTGATATCACACACAGGATGGAATAGCTGTGTTTGCCTTAGGATGATGTTCCCTCTTTCATAACACTTCATGTATTCTTAATCTTCCAACAGATAAGCGCTCACATACTTTTTACATCCTGCACACTTATCCCATCTCTCTCCGGTTTGAACCCATCGCTCGCTAAGTGCGACCACGACACTGCCGACTAGAGCAGTGGACTTGCTGGACTTGTTGGCATTGCTGAATAAATGACTTTGCCCTGCGCATATGCATTTACATAACACTCTAATTCTGAATAAAAAATTATTCCCCTAATTTTGACTTTATTTACTAAACAATTTATAATTAAATGAGCCTTTAAAAAACATGGCCTGTGCTTTTCAACTCAGTGCCACATACCCCAGCAGGACACGTCTGCTTCACACTTAAGGCAATGCTTACAATGCATCAAATGAGGCGCAGCATGTTTCAAAGCCTCTCTGTTCTTTGTTGCTCAAAATAACATAGGGTTTATTTTGATGGAAGAGATGGACAGAGAGAACAGATGAGGAGGGCAGGAAGTGAAACATAGGAACATCACACAGAATCAAGCTAATTTTCAAAATAAAAGACTACGACAATAAGTCCACTACAGTCCTAGGGCAGCGGTCCCAACCTTTTTTGCGCCACGGACCGGTTTATGTCTGACAATATTTTCACAGACTGGTCTTTAAGGTGTCGCAGATAAATACATCAAAATAAAACCAGTACCAGAATCGAAAAAAGGAGATTTATTCATAACACACGGGAAAAGACCCAGGCAACCGAGTTAACGATAAAAAAATAATGATAAAACCTTAAATTTCACACCCTAGCCTCAACTCTCGCAACCTGGTACCAAACGACTCATGGACCGGTACTGGTCTGTGGCCTGCAGAGATGGGCAGTACTTGTAATGCGTTACTGTAATCCCATTACTTGCTTCAAGTAACGAGTAAAGGAAGGGATTACTATTGCAAAAAAGATAATTAGATTACTGTTACTTTCCCGTAAGCACTCTGCATTGCTGCATTACTAAAACCGTGATTTTTTTGCGAGAGTGTCTCATGACAATGACATGAGCGAGTGCGAAGTTAATGGCAACAGAACAGCTGTGTGCAGATCAACAATGGATAATATATCGAGTGGGGAGAGAGTATGAGCGTGCAGCGTTTAAAGCGTGGAAGTACTGACCTTACTTTGAGTTTGATTCCATAAAAAGTGACAAAAACATTAGTGTCCGTTGTGCGTGGGAAGAAAACTTTTTACAGCGAAAAAACCCCCTAAACTTCCAAGCAAGCACCGAGTGCGTAACGACGTAATGAGAAATTCACAGAGAAACTTGCAGATTCTTCCACTGACCGCTGCAGCACACCTGCGCCAGGGTAAACATCTGCCTGCCCTACTCCTGTTATACAGGTGAAAATAGAGTAACAGGACCGCTAGTCTTTGATTTTATTTATTTTCTGCTGTGTTTCACTTTATTTTATTTATTTGAAAGACTGAGTGTAAACACAAAAAACATATTTTATTTTATGTGCTGGAATGTGTAGAAAATAGGTTTAAATATTAAACAAATTTCTTCCAGTCAGAGAATATTGCATATAATTTAATGTTTGCTTGATGCATAAAGTTAAAAGATTAAAACTAATAAAACAAGTTTTAAAAAGAGACTTTTCCATTTGATTACATTTTGTATGATGGATTATGCAGAAAAAGTAGAATTGGGCTGAAAGATCTATCGCTTTATCACCTCTTCAGGTTGTAAATCGTGTTTTTAAAAAGAAACTAAGTAACTAATTACTTTTGAAAATAAGTAATCAGTAAAGTAAAGGGATTACTTTTTTGTGGTGGTAATCAGTAATTAGTTACTGATTACTTTTTTCAAGTAACTTGACCAACACTGGTGGCCTGGGGGTTGGGGACCGCTGCACTTGGGCCTGCATTGGTCCCAGTGATGTAAATTTTGTCACCAAATGGTTAGAGACTGTGCTGCCTGCGTCCGTGTACTCAACAAAGTATAATCTAGGCTTTAGATGTAATCTTATAAACTCTCCTGGTATATTCTTTGGGTCATTCTGTGTAGTACCTGCGAATCATGACAAAATTATTAAAAGAGGAATTCACAAGAAATCTGTGATGTCATATTACCACATTACCATGCCCAGATTTTGATTTCTTTTTTCTTTTTAACATATTCCATATCAGTGCTTAGACTTGTTTTTGGACACTAGTTAGCCTTATCTGATTTAAATTCGGACAATCTCCCCTCAAGGTTCTCTTCTTGGGTAGTGTCGAGCATAGCCCCTGTTTTTAGATCACTCTCTTCAAGTCCAGTTATGACCACTTGCAATCTTCATTCTGCAATTTTACCACAAACCCCAAACTTGAGGAGAGATAGCATCATCTCGACCCAAATTTCGCATCAAGGATTTTCACTGCTGATGAATGCTGAGTGTCTGGCTATGAGGAAGGATGTGTATTAGGTAAAGAGCAAGACTAGGTGAATGTTTGTTAGTGTTTTTGTTTGGTTTTTTTGTCAACATTCATGAGCTCATCCAGTGTGAATTCTTCCTCAAAGGTGAGACTGTCAATGCTGGAATATTTTGGCCATACCAACCCAGTTTTTCCTCATGACCTGGATCATTTTAAAGATTTAGCTCCCTGCAACTTCTGTTCCCCTTCTGTGAAATGAAAATCACTTTGAAGAAACATCACTCTGACGCAGTGAAACAGAAAGCATAATGTGGCTTCTACTGAAAGATTTAAGAAGGATGCAGATTCAAAAGAGTCGCCTGACAAGATGATTTTTACACAGTGATAAGCCAAATTTAAGCGGTAAGGTTATTTGTATAGGCCCATTTCCAGAACTTCACAAATTTAAATGAAGTGATTTGGACACATCCTGATGTAATGTTAAATGCATATTCATAGTTAGCAAAAAAAAGGTATCAGTTTGCTATTTGTGTAAAATCCTTGACTCAGATGCAAAGTCATGAAAAAAAGGCCTACTGCTCTTTATCACCATCTGACCACAGCAGTTAGGGTCATTGTGGCCTGATGTGCTTAGAAAACTGAAGTTAGACAGGCATGCAGTACTCTGTCCCCAGGTCTTCTCTTCCCATAAAGACATAAATAAGAACCATGGCATGCCCACGACGAAGTAGTAATGATTTATGACAGGTTCAAAAGCTGAATAATATGAATTTAAGGAGGTTTATCTTCCATTTCATGCCTGAACCAGGGGAGTCATTGAAAACCAGCTTAAATTGTGCCTTCAGCCCACACTCAGTGGTCCCGAGTGTCTTGGAACATCACGGTCATGCCTCACTGACACCGAATTTTAATGGCGAGAGAGAAATACTAAGTTCATCTCCATCCGGTGAATCACAATCTCTCACATCTCAGAGAACATCCAGACTGCATCTGACAGGCCGCCCACAAGTGGTCAGATCCATCAGCTCGTCATCAAGAAGCAACTTAATGACCTTTTGTGGGCATTGATGGAGTCTGGATCACATAAACCTAAGTTTTACTCATATAATCACTGCATGTTACACATGGACACAGTATGCTAGTGCTAGTATGACTTATTTTTTGGACAGGGCATTTTGAAGCTCTCACCATGTTGACTTTTTAAAGCTAGAAGTTACTAAATTTGAAGAACAAAATGGGAAGTACAAATGTATCAACTGATACTAGCATGCTCCTTCCTTCCATAAAGTGTGCAAATTAATGGCTAATTAGCTAAGACACACACAGGCTGGCTTTCAGTTCCCTTTAGCTGGATACCTGTCAATCAATACAGCACCCATACAATAAATACAGAATAATAGTGTGCTCTGGTCCAAAACAGAGTGTTGGGTCTCAGAGAATATAGAGAAAAATAAATAAACACCAGCACTCACTGGAAAAAATACTTGATATAAATATTTTTCAATGGGCAGAATGATAGATCAGCAACAATCCATCATCAGCATAATTCCTCATCCTGAGGATGGACTTTAACGCCAGTCTTGAACTGCAGCTGATATTTCTACAGCCTCACTGAGCTACAGCATAGTGGCTCAAATGCTACAAGCTGAAGGTCATCTCTAACCAGACTCTGCAGGAGCTGTAGAGGATCACCAGAGCAGAACAGAGGCTACCGCTGTCTTCTGCAATCCAAGAAGGAGGAATGAGAGTCTATCCGACCGTGGGACTCAAGACATCTGAGTGACAACAGCAACTTGACCAGACTGTAGGGAAACATGAGGCAGGAAGGCAAAGCAAAACAGAGTGACGGGACTTCTTATTTTTAAATAAATCATGTTGTTGGCTCAGAATGATTAAAGAATAAAAATAAATCGCAAGATATACTTTGGCAGGGATTAGTACACCTGGGAAACTGCCAAAATAAAGTTTATGTCTGGGTAGAGTCCAAAGCTGTTTTTGTACCAAGCTCTATGTTTTGTAATGCTGTTAAGTTGATTTTATCATAGGAGTTCTCCTCAAATGAATTTATACACTGCCAAAACACAACAACATTTGCCTCGAGGTGCTTTATCTCTGCAATAATACAGAGGAAACAGAAAATCAAAACAATCAGATTGAGAAAGTGGTTTGGCGACAGCGGGAAGGAAAAATTCCCTTTTATAAGGAAGAAACATTTGGCAGAACAAGGTTTAGGGAGGGGCAGCCGTCTGCCATACGTCTGTGGGGATTGGCTCACCTATGGAGCTAGCCTCAAGTGGCCACAAGTGGAACTGCATGTTGTGCTTGCGCTTCATTTTTTTCTGGCTCACTTGGTTTTAATTTAACATTCACTGTTTGGAAGTTACAGTTCAATCATGTCCCTTTAATGTCCCTCAGTCCCATCATAATCCATGCAAACCATTTATAGAAAATAGACTGGATGATGTAGTTTGTAGCTCTCTGTGGTCTGTGGTGTTCTGGTGTAAGTAACACAATATGAACAGTGAGCCATTGTATCACGCATGTAATCACATAAATCCTGCCCCAGTTCAGAACGGGGATTTGTCCAGAAAACTGGTTAGAGCAGCTGCTGGTTTCATCTCGATGAATGGGCTAGCCTTTCTCCCAGAATCACAGATTGACTGAGAATTGATTCACCTCAGCTTTTCAAACTAATACAATCTAGGACAGATTTGGGTTTTTTTAGAAACAGTGGAGGTTTTTATTGATTATCAGGTCAACAGCTAAGCTTGTCTAATCATGAACAAAGTTACTAGAAGGCAGTATAAGTCAGTAATTCTTAATCTGAGCTGTGTTTAAAGCAAAGAGGAGAGTCCAAAGTAAGTGTAGGTGATAAAAAATATTAATAAAAGGTGAAACTAAAACTAAATAGTAACACTCAGAAATGTTTTGCTCCTTGATCAGAGCTGCTTAGTGCTAGTTATGCTGCAACAAGTGTAGGCTGCTGGGAGATTCCCATGACGCATTGGGTATTTCTTCTTCAGTTACCTTTCTCATTCACTATGTGTTACAGAACTCTCTGCATACTTGTTGCTGACCTCTGTCTCTCTTCCACAGCATGTCTTTTGTCCTGTCTTCCTTCTCACACCCCAACCAGTCGAGGCAGACGGCCGCCCCTTCCTGAGCCTGGTTCTGCTGAAAGTTTCTTCCTGTTAAAAGGGAGTTTTTCCTTCCCACTGTTGCCAAATTGCTTTCCCATAGGGGGTCACATGATTGTTGTGTTCTTCTCTGTATGCATTGTTGTAGGGTCTACCTTACAAAATAAAGCACCTTGAGGCGATTTGGGGTTGTATAAATAAAACTGAATTGAAACAGGTAAACATAACTTGATGTAACTGAAACATCCAGAGTCCCCAAGTCGTATGAATTTAGATTTCATAAATTTTGAATTAACCTGAGCCCAACAAATGAATTGAAGTGAAACTGAACACGTCTGTAACCTGATTTAGTTTGCTCTATGAATCTATATCTTTATGTGTATTTAAGAGGGGACTGCACTGCAGACACCAGAAAGAATTACTAACGATTACTGTCCTTCTTACAGGCAACACACAGGTTTATAACAGAAAACAAATACAGAGAACAAACGCTGCTACCTGCTGATGAAGTGTGCAGGTGGCAACTGAGAGGCTTTGCTATTCTTATTCTATCTCAATTTTCCATCTGGCATTGTATGACGTCTGAAGTTCAGAAAATGAATAATCCTGCATGATGCAGCAGAAAGTCGTTGGCTTCAATCTCCTGTTAAAATTTTCCATTAAAAGACTGCACGCAGGATTAAAATGGACAGGTTGATGCATGGAGAAAACCAGGAAAAGAGGAGATCAAATAATTAAGATTTCACTCCAAACCTTGCTAGATTCCTAACAACATGCCAAACGCAGACATTCAGTCTGTGATTTCCCTCTGTTCTGATGCTGTTTTCCATTTAGTCCATTTCTCCTTCGTTTTCTTTTCCATTTCTGGCCAATCCTGACAACACACAGACCATGAAACTCACAGCGTCGGTCTTGTCCAGCCTCACAGGGAGCCAATTACATGCTGTCGATATGTGCATCAGTCCACATCAGTGCTTTGAGGCAATTTCCAATCGAATGACACTGATGAGTGAAATCAAATTATTAGGTAACATACTGCCCGCTGACAGAAAATAATTTATTGAAAACAGCATATAGCAATAAAGTGTAACTAAAGCTCATTTTAATTAAACAATATTAGGAACAATATTAGGAATGGTTTAATTAAAATGTTAAGTATGTAATAAATACTCAACAAACGTTCCAGTAGACCCATTTGGTGTTAAGCTCTGTTTATTAGTTTATTACAATAACTGCTGATATTAAAGTGTTGAACCACTATATATGATGATGGCAAATGTTTAACTCTGTCTCTTAATTTGTCGAGGTTTTGGAAACAGTTGACCATGGTTATTTTGGTAAACAGAGTAAACAATATTGTTTTGTCTGTGAATGCTGTAAGTTGGTTTTCAAATTAATTGTCATCTAGAACACAATGTGTCAACTTCTCCAGGTCTTCTTTCTCTTTTTCTCCGTATCCAAAGAAGTTCCCCAGGGCTCCATGTTAGGACCACTGGTCTTCTGTCTATATAATCAACCTTTGTGATAATTTATCAAATGCTGCTTCCCATTTTTATGCAGATGACACATTTATCTACTGTTCGCCACCTTCAGTAGTACAAACCCTCAAATTTCTGCAATCTGCCTTTGATGATGTTTACTTTTCAACTTAAATGCAAATCCAGGTTCATGTTATCCTCAAATGACAAAAAATCCAAACCATTTAAATTTAAATGGTTACATATTATAAGTATCTATAATCCAAATGTATCTTTTAAAATTTCACCTGAAAGGCTTAAAGTTTCAACTTAAAGAATAAATGTTGTTTCTCTCTCTGAGTTAGGAAATACTTCATCTCTGCAATTTGAATAGAATAATAGAATAGAATAATCCTTTAATTGTCCCACAAGGGGAAATTTGGTTGTAACAGCAGCCAGAAAGACACATATACAAACAAACAGTACACAGGACACAGAACAGAAACATACACAATTTTTTTCTTACATATTTACATTAAGGACAATGATTACCGTAAACAGAGTACTGTACAGTTATTAAATAAAATATAATAAATATTAATAAAATTTGTTTACCTTCATTGGATTACAGCAGGGGTGTCCAACTCCAGGCCTCAAGGGCCGGTGTCCTGCAGGTTTTAGATGCGTCCTTGATCCAACACAGCTGGTTTAAATGGCTAATTTACCTCCTCAACATGTCTTGTGGTTCTCCAGAGGCCTGGTAATGAACTAATCATTTGATTCAGGTGTGTGGACCCAGGGTGAGATCTAAAACCTGCAGGACACCGAACCTTGAGGCCTGGAGTTGGACACCCCTGGATTACAGTGATCTGCTGTCTATGAATTCACCAGACCAGCTACTAAAGAGGTTGGAAACTTTCTATCATTGTGCGTTACGTTTTATTATTGGCTGTAAAAACTGTGCACATCACTGTTCTGTGTATCTCTGCTTAGGATTGTTTCTTCTTATCTGTACATCTGCATGTGTACAAACCACAGTCACTGCGGGCTACACTCTCAATTCACATTAGTGTGACTACTTTTAATCTTGTTTGTGTTCACTTGTCTGTATTGAACACCAATTGTAATTTTTTCTTTAGCTGTTATATGTATGTGTTCGTTTTGTTAGACTGTCTGCTGCCCTCTTGGTCAGGTCTCTCCTGGAAAAGAGATTTTAATCTCTATGAGACTTTTACTTGCATAATTAATAGAAGATGGACTTTCTGACCTCATCAGTTAATATGGCCAGTATTTCACAGATATGGATCACACGGCTGTTAAATGTTTAACTGTTTTGCATTGCACTGAACTACTATGTTTAGTAAGCTCTGGATAACAGACATTCCAGAATTGTAGAAGCATTAATGATTTACTTCAGCTCGTTCTTTAATCAGTCACCGTACGGTCACAAATATTTACTTTACATAATTATCGCTACAGAACAAACCACAGTGTGGAATAAAATGAGGTACCTAACAGTGATAAACACATATTATCCCAGCCAACATTTAGATGTTGAATAACCATCAGCTGGCACAGTAACTGATGAAATTTATGCCGATGTCCCAGATTTAACCTTGCTGTATAGTGTGCATGCTTTGAACATCAATTGGATGTCCATGTTAGACTTCCTAGCAAGAGAAAGTTTGTGTTCAAGAAATGCTTTATATTATCCTTTTGTCATTCACAATAAACAGATCCAGGTCTTAAGACTAAATTACTTACATCATAAGTTTATAATGCTGACATCAGTGACAGAAGGTTCATGCTTATGCTGTTCCAGATATGATAAGTCCATCATACAACAAAAAAGATAGAAATTACATGTGGGTAATGGTAAATGGCTGTGTTGCTCCAGTAACACTGGCCTTTGGCGATCGTATGCAGCGGTAGTTTTGTATTCAAAGAAAACAATGCATGCTTGTATTTTTTTATCTTAATAATATGATATATGATATTATATTAAAATGCCAACGTTTTACATGTGCAAGAAGCTTCTTCAACAAATGTTTCCTATAGAAAAACAACTCTGGAATAAAAACTCTCCTGCCTTCCTCCTCTCCCCTGTGCCATTCCTCACCTCCCTAAACTTCCTAATGCAACAGTCCACTTAACCTTTGGGAGCCAGTTAGGTGATGCTGAGCTATAATAAGCTGTGATGACGCAAGTGTTATCAACCTGCATCAAAAATAACTTCTGCTTCAAAGTAGACATTAAAAGCTGCACTTGACTGCACTAAATATCAAATAAATATGAAAGTGGGGAATTTACCGTAACTGTAAGGATACTGGAGTTAAAATCACCAAGAAAACAGTGTTTTTATAGCTTTTGAAATTGGCAAGTTCAGCATGTTTTCCGTAATATATTTATAGTATACAGCCTGCATTTATACATAGTGCTCTTCTACCTTCATTTCTGGCTGAAATTCACCCATTCACACACATTTACACAATTCTTCTATTGTGTAAATATATATTTTCATTTTGCACACACCAGTGACACATTAGTGGGCAGTTTTGGGGGTATTTTGATATGTTGCCCAAGGACACTCTTAACATGCGAACTGGAGGAGGCAGTCCAATAAGTGAACTTCCTATTTATTGTCTAATGTAACCTTTGTTTATTATTCCTGATCATTAAAATTACCCTTACAAAGAAACTAAACCAAGATATGTGCAAACCTTCGGTAATTAAATATCAAACAGACTTTTAATACTCAGGGGTTTTTTTGTCTTTGCACATCTAGTTGATATTATCAATGATGATTTCAAGGTTACGTCAAGGATTTACAGGAAGCACACCTTTGCTGTTATGAGATCAGGTGTGAGATTTGATTCCTGTGCATATAAGAAGATCTCATTTCTTATCTCTGACTTTGCACTGTCACTTCGGTGAAGCGGGAGTAGGATTAACCCAGATTCAGTCCAGCACTCACTTCTTATGCAACTCCTCCATCTGAGTAAGGCAGTGTAGCCTAGAGTCTGATCCTTCCTATGTGCGCAAGTCAGAGAGGAATGAAAAGACAAACCCCTCACATAGATGTACAGAAAACAACTACTCAGGAATAAAAGCCACTCCATTCATTGACTGCAATTCCTCAGGCCATTTGACATCAGCGTCGGATGTCGATTGGGCATTCAGTCGTGCATCATCTCAGCCGAGAAAAAGCTAAAGAGCTCTGGTCTTTGAGAAGGATTTAAGTTTCTCCGCTGCACTGGCCTTTAGGTTTATGTAAGAAGACTGGTGATGGAGCCGAATGACGTCAGGGACCTTTGGTACATGAAGTGCCACTTGAGAGATGAATTTATAAAAAGTAATCAAGAGCCTCAAACAAAGAAAGGTTTAACAGGTCAGGATGACTTAACTGGATCATCATGCATCATCAGTCATGTAACTAGTCACATTTTTAGCCTTGTATATCTCTTAGGATGTTTGGCTCCCACTTCCTGTTTAAACATCATTTCAGCAAAGTTAAATCTCTGTGTTTCGCACCTTCTGTCGATTTAAGATGGTTTGAATTCAACAGATTCACAGTGTTGTGTAAGATGTTCCTTTACTGTAGCTGAAAATTTACTGAGCTCAGCAATAGCGGCATTTTTTTTTTTACACTGAGACAGCGGATTCTTGATACCAATCGGCGCAGTTAATTGTAAACAGAGACCAAGAGAGCAGAATGTATTAGACTAAACAACTCCATATTATGGAGACAAGTTATTGATTAATATGTGAAGTGGAAACATAACTTTAAGTTGTTACGGAAACATTTCCAGGGCAGATTTCCTGACCCTGTGTATTTGAAAAAGTAATCAGCCATGTACCACAGCTGTAGTGTGGACATCCGTTTCCCATTATAGCATTTTTAATCACTAGTTTACATATCTAAGGGTTACATTCCCGCCACAGCTGGATTGTACAGACCTGCTGGCAGGAAGTCCCCATCGGGTTGCACAACTTGGGTCCCATTCTGGTTGTGAGCGAGGTCAGACTGTATAATGTAATCCTCCCAGATTGCCTGTGTGGGTAGAGACGATTAGTGTGTCTGAAGATTCTTTTAGTGGCTCTGTATTTGTTTTTTCTGTGTTTTGCATGTCTGAACTTGCATAACTGAGAGCTAAGGCAAGCAGACAACAGTTTGGTAGGACTTGCATGCTTAAGTTAGTGCAACAGCCTAAATCTACCCCTATTTACGAAAAACGGTCTGGTGGAAAACCTTCTTTGCAGCTATGCTTGGTAACTTATTGATGTTGGAGATTCTGTTTTGCAAGGAGTTCTTTCTAGCATGACTAATGCTGAAATGGTGACTCAGTGGAAAACATTTAGTATGGGCTCCATCAATCCATTTTCTGTTGCTTATTCTGGTCTGTGTTACATGGGCAGCACACTAAGCAGACCTCCTCCAGCTCTTCTGGGAAGATATTGAGGGGTTTCTTGTAAAATCTCCATTATATCCTGGGTCCATCCCAGGGTCTCCTTCCACTTGGATATTGCCAAAATCCATCACCTAGGAGTGATACTCCTTGAACCAGCACAAATTGCTCCTTGTGGAGGAGTAGGGGCTCTACTCTGAGACCCAGTGAACTCTTCACCCTATAAAGGGAAAGCTCAGATACCCTTCGGGGCGAAGCTCATTTAATTTCTCATGCTCATATAAGTAATCGTATTCTTTCTGTCACTACTCACAGCTCATGCCCACAGGTGAGAGAAGCTCAAACAGTAAATTGACAGTTTTTTTTGTCACACTCGACTCATTCATCACTATTAGTGATTGGTATAACCTTTTCACCCAGACACAGCACCAATCTCTCTGTTGATCTCTTGCTACCATCTTCACTTTCTTGTGAATAAGTTTGTTTGGCCAACAGAGGTAACACAGACAATTCAACAAGGAACAGAAGGAAGCACACACTAGGCAGGGAACACAGCTGAGACTAATCAGACAAGACGAGACAGGGAGCAAGCAAAACACCGGACACAGACTGTCAAAGTAAAACAGGAAACACACGAATGTGGAGACAAGGATGACAAGAAGGACACAAGAGAGGCACAGAAACACCTAAATCCTAGAAATAATTAAAAAGTACCCAGAAAACTCACTAAATCAATGAATATTAATAAACACAACATAAATACGGAGTCACTAGACCCGGACCATGACAAAAGTAATATGCAGGCAAATAGATTAATACCAAATACAGCCTGTAACATTTAGCATTAAACAAAGTGTTTTAGGCTGTAATTGTAATCTGTGTTTAGACTTAGCTGGCTCTGAAAAGTAAAAGTAATTATTGTCTAAGTCCAACAGGCTAAATTTTATGCTACAGTTTAGGCTCTGCAGGGATTCAATAGCGTCAAATGAATGGAGCGACAACGTCCAAAGTGGGTGCTACAAACAAAGCCTTACCCTCTAGTGAAAACAGTCAGTATTTGGGGGAGTTTAGTGTTAGCAGGTGGATACCTGGGTCAAGACTTATTTTCACTTCTGCCAGTTATTGTTTACAAATGCAGCTAAAAAGATATGCTTGCATTAGCTGCAGTTCTTCCACGCAGCAGCATTGTGTTGCCCTGTGCTCAGTCATGAAATGTTGGGTAACTAAACTGTCAACATACATAAAGCAATATGAACAGGTCATATAAAAAGGCCTCAAATCAGACCTCAAATATCTGGTACAAAAGATGGGTCATACTGGGCTGAATGCTGAGCAACAGCCTTTGTCAGCGACAAAAGAGTTCACGTAAGTCAGGTCTTTGATTTTCAGGCTTTCAAAGAGCAACGGCGAACTGAAAGCATCAGCTGGGTCCAAACTGCAGGTGTGCAGGTAAAAAAATAAAATATGACCTGCCTCTGCGAACATGAGTAAGGTGACGTAGTTAAATTAAATTTAATGCTGCTCTTCATGAACTATTTGTAGTGTCTCAGCTGCCCCTACTTTTTGGTTAAACATCCATGAATCAAAAGAAAAAATCTACCTAAGTAAATTTAAGTACAACTGTAAGGTATTTTTTCCATTTTGTTTTCCTGTCATGCATCTTTACACTTATGCTCTGATGCATTTCAGAAGTAGAAACTTAACACTTTTTTATTTATCTGCTTCTGAAAGTTGCAGCTGCGATGCTTCTGCAGATGTAGTCACATGAAAAAGAAAGCACATCTTTACTGCTTTAATAGGAATTAAGAGGGAAAGCAGTCGCCAGGCCCCGTTAAGCAAACGTGATTAATTGATTATCAGCACATGTCAGCATCCCTATAAAAGCAGAGGTTAATTAACTCTGTGGTCAAACCTGAGAGCTACATCTCAGACTCTACAGGCATGAGTTAGTATGTTAAATGTTAAAGTTCGTGACAGCACAATTATAAAAAGACAGAACAAGTATTTTTGGAAGGTTTGCCTGGAAAAAAAAACCCTCTTTAAAACCACAAGACTTCTGCAAAGATGTCAGCATGGTGGTGGAAGGGAGGTGTTTTGTATATCAAAATATTCTCGAGTCAAATGTGAGGCTGACAGCTACAGCTCAGCTGAAACTGAGTCATGAAACAGGACAACGATCCCAAGCACAGCGTCAAACCAAACAGCAAGAAAAATGGCTGAAAAAGAAAAGAACATAATTCTTGCAATTCTTGACGTCAGCTTGACTGAAATGCTGTGGTGGGACCCCAGCAGAGAGAGCTGTACATAAATGAATATCCACAAACCTAAATAAACTGAAGCAACATCGAATGCCTCCACAATAATGTGAAAGAATGATAAAGTCACACAGAAGATGATTACTTTAAGTTATTGCTGCTAAAGCGGGCCATTGAATCCTGGAGCATTCTTAGTTTTTCACAGGACTCCTGTAAAACATTTGGGATGATAGATAGAGGGAAGTGAAGAACAGGGTGGAAAGAAGAGATTGGGGGGAAAAGAAGCTGGGATAATGGTCAAAGTGGGAGAGGAGGAGGAAAGGCAGAGCTGTAACAGGAGGGATGAGAGTGTGGTGGCATGATTGTGTGTCAGTGACGAGTTACATGAGTTATGATTGAACTATTTAAATACAGAGCTACAATTATGCAAAAATATTGTCAGCATTACTGCTCTGAATTAGATTAAAACTGATTTTTTTTTCTACTGTTTCTTTTATTGCCTAATTTCCTTTCAGGAATTTAAAAAATGAACTTTAGTGTTTTCAAGTTGTCAGCAATCAACGTCATCTATTTAGGTTAACATGCAAAGACAAGTAGGTCAAGCGCTGCCTGTAGGTTTTTAAGAAATATTCAAAGCATGTTCCCGCTCCTGAGTGGGTCACACACTGTTTGTGCGTGAGCTGATGTTTTGCATACCATGCCCGGTTAACTGGTTTTGCCTATTGATACTACAACCAGAAACTGCAGCTGCAGGTTACATCACAACATTTTACTAAACAATTTCTTCAGAATTGGCACGAATGCTTAGAGCGCCTTAAATATTTTAGAGATTTCTAACTCGTGGCAGGCTTTGAAACAAACATTGAGAAAACACTGTGAAAGACGGCAAACAAAAGGCCCATTCTGCAGCCTCGCCATCACGGATCAGTCTCGAACATTCTGTTAGTTCCCCCCACCCTCTCGACCGTGAAGCCGTGATGTGACGACACGTGCTTCCCACATGTTGTTCCGTTTTTGCACGCACTTGTTTCTGCATGCAGTGAGTGTGAGAGCGCCGCCAGAGAGACAAACATCAGGGTTAGATTGGCTTTTCTTTTGTGAATAATGAAGAAGAGCTTCATCTGACTTATGTTAACAGATTGTAGGCACGGCACCTAAGTTTACACACAGCAACACACTGTGGAGTTTTTAAATAGCAGCGGAAGACATATTCAGATTTCTCATTTTCTTTGGCCTCATGAGTCCCCTCCTCTCCAACGTGGCAGCCCCTCTGGTCTCGCCTCTGCTGCTCTCACTCACTTCCTTTTGTAGAGCGTATAATGTCTGTCTGCCCCAGATATAAAGATGGTGACCAGTCTGGGGCAGTTTCCATCATCTCATATGCAAGTTGACCTACAATGAAAGCAGTTTTCTGTATAATATAGGACAACTTCATGAAATGTTAATATCCTAAAAAGACTCATTTCCTTAATAATGCATGGATATAAGATAGAATACAGAAAATCAGCATATTTAATGTTATTTTTTGTGTCTTATTCCTTCAAGCCGACCATCCAATGGGTATTTATTCTGTCTGCCTGCTGTCCAATAAGCTTTAGTGCTCTGTTCTTATCCAGCAAGGCCCATTTAATACATTTCAGTATTGGCTTGCTAATTTTCTTATTTGAGGATAAAGGGTTTCAGTGTTACAAAGGCTTCTATAGACTCAGCACAGTCTATAGAAGACTGCTGTATACAGTGTAAATACTTTACAGATCAGTGGTTTTCAGACTTTTTGTGATTCAGTTACACCAGAGGGAACGCCAGAATTTCAAGGCACACCTTTAGGCTATTCAAATGTACACACAAAAGTCTTTGTCATGTGGTTGCTCCAATGAGCCCAGAGGTCTGCTGATTGGTTTAATTCCCAGTCCCTGTAGTCCACATGCATCCATATGAGTGTGTGAATATCAGGTTAAAAGTGCTTGTGGGATTGGGTGAATTCCCAGTCCAGCTGAAACGATACGATGGGTTAACTTCCTCCTTGTTAACCTTGTCACTGTAAATCAGAGCCTTTAAAGTGTCACACAGGGATAATTCGCATGATCAAGCAACTGACTGGACTTTGTGTTTTAAAGGTTTTTATTTTAAAGATAATGAATTGCTTAATAATGGATTCTTCATAACTTTTAGCATAATTTACTACAATCATATATGGGGTCATAAAATCCCATAGCACACCTGGACCTGCCTCACAGCACAAAATTTGGAAACTGCTGCTGTAGATTATAAACATTACGAACACTTCAGCAGCTATTCACAAGCTGTAATATCTATTTATGAAATTATTCAGATTTTGAACATGTCTTATTATCGAATGCAGACCTTCTCAGTTCTGCTGCTTCATATTCATTCAGATCTTTAATTAAAAGCACGTCTCTTGCGTGCACCTTCAAAGATGAGGGGGTTAATTCATCAGCCTAGACTTCTTCATTCTTGTTGCTCTTGAACGTCCTTTCAAAAGCAAATTATGCAGTTATTTATGTAAGGCTTTTCAAAATGTCAAGTACTCTCGCATCTTTGATCAGTACACACCGGCTCAATCAGTTATTATGGAGAGAGTGCCCTTAACCAGGCGAAGCAGAGCTTCAAAGCTTTAGTCATACATTCATTTTAACAAGCCAGAGCCACACTGGTTGGATGAAATTATTTAAAAGCTGTAAAGTTAAACTTTTTTGAGAGTTTGAAATTTTGGAAAATGCTTAATCACTAGCTTGTAGAAGAGTGAGAGAAAAGATTTAGCTGGGAAGAGCAAGAAGGAGGATGACATGCAGGAAGGACAATTCTGTTCACAAGCATCAGTGCAGACTCAGTGAAGAGTGAAATATGCTGGTGCTGTCAGACTATAGACAAATGTACATTAAGCATGAACTAAAGGGGAACAAATCATTTTCATTTCCACAGGTCAGCGGTTGGCTCAGCTTTTTCTTGTTGAGGTAAATATTTGCATTGACGTCAATGCTGAGCAGCTCCTCTCCAAACAATCAGAGCCAACAACTGTAGTCATAACAAACTGCTTCTTTAATTCAATCACGGCTCTATTCAAACAATGAAACAAGAACTGCACAGGCCAATGGGACTTGAAGATGATCACTTAGGCTTTTCCTTTTGTTTGTGTCATATTTTAGTTCTCGAATGTGTTGTCAAGAAAGACAAAGATTTCAGAGAAGCTTCTTTTTTGTAGCTTAATGTTTAGGCCTACCTTTGATGCAGCTTTTTAAAGGTTACGTGTGAAAAACTGATTTCTGGTAATGCCAGTAATACCTTTCATATGCTGGGGATATTAATAAAGCTTGCAAGATGACTGGGGAGCTTTCAGATTGGCCTGTGTTAAAAAAACAGGAAGGCATATGATTTATTTGAGCCTGTGCAGTGTCTTAACATGCCTGCAGCTTGCAGCATGCCCGATTTATGGCAGAAGAAATGAGGAGTGTCAGCAAACACAAAGCTCATTCAGGTTCCAATATGTAGCTTCAGTCGTTTACCTCAATGTTACGTAGATTAAAGCTTTGTGGTTTGGCTAACATTTAATGTTAATCGTATTTAAAAAACCTAAATGAGTCAGAAGAGCAGCGTGCACACAAATGTAAAGAAAGTCCCACCAAAGAGGGGAAATGAATGAACAAAGTGTGCATGTGAATCAAGGGCAAAATAGCCGAAATTGGAGGAGCAATGCTAAAGCTAACAGGTCGTCATAGCTAAATAACGACTATTGTTGATAGCTGCTAAAATAGGGTCCAAAACTATTTTAAATCAGTCCACAATAAGTGTGAATTTAAAGTAAATTTTTGTGCACCACAAGCAACAGGGCATCTTCTCCAACTGAGATTCAGCTCGACTGCCACAAGCATGCTCCTCATCAATGTCAGATTTATTTCATTCCACACAAACTCAATGTGTTCTCAGTGAGCTACAATGCCTCAAGGAAATAAAAACAACAAAACACAACTTCACAAATAAATCAAATACAAATTAAGAAAACAAAAATACACATTTACTGGGGATTCGTGCTTCAGGGAGAAGTTGATGCTGTAATTTGATGTTGGTAGAACCCGTTAAGTCAGCTCAGCCCGCAGCATTTGTGCTTTGGCTGTTCAGCACCGTTGATTTCTCCTCCTGCACATCTGGATACTTTTTTGCTGCAGTTTCTGAATTTATCAGTTAAAAAAAAAACAACAACAGTCATTTAGGTTTAATGAATAATAATCATAGCAAATTCTTGAGGTTGATTGGTAAAACTACCAGAATGGATGTGAGGAATGTTTGTCCATGAAAAATTATTTGTTTTATTATTTGTCACTGTGGCGGCTGGCACTGTGCCGCATTTCCAAAGAACAGGACCACAGTGACTGAAAGCACCTTCAGCACAGTTATATCTAATTATGTGACCAACTACAAGATCTGCACCTATTGACCAAACCCATCAACTGAGAGTTTTGTGAACTAGTAGAAAGATTTTGAAGGCAATTATGTGCTCAACTGGAAGCCAATGAAGGGGCTTCAGTACTGGGGTAATATGGTCAAATCTATGTTGCTGCATTGTGAAGAAGTTGAAGTCGTTCTATGCTTCGATGAAGTAGAGGGTTGCATCTTAAAGGGCATCTGCAAAACAATCTGTGTCAAAACAAAGTTGTAGACCCATGTTTTAAATAAGGGAGTATCCAAAGGTACTCCTGAGAGCTTGAAAAATGCAAAAAAAACAGACCTTCTTCTTCAAGCTCCTAAAACCACCCTGACCTGGATGACCGAGAACCTCCACAGACATCCAAAAGTACAGTTGACCGCATTTATTCTGCGTTTAAATTGAGCCCCTTTTGGTTATGTAAGTTATTTTGTTTTTACCTCATCAAGCTGATGACCTCATTTGAGTCATTTCCTTTTAATAATCCATTCAACTTTATCTAACACAACACGACACAACTTTGTCATGCTGCGTCAGTGTTTTCACTGCTGTGACAGGGATTTCCCAACTTTTGGGATAGGTAAAGAATGCCTTATCTTATCGAGCTGAAACCAATGATCTGTTGTTAACATGATGTCAACAGCTGATCGCCAACTCATCCATATGACTTCAACCTAGGCACTGAGTGTGTTTGAGTCCACAGATGTGTACCTGCCAAGTGTGAAGCTGACTGTATGACAGGTTGCACTTGACAGAAACACGCATACAGACACTGACTTCGTCCTTGATTATTCAATAAAGCCAGACTGAGGGTGAAAAACACACAGTTGCCCAACAAAAGAGTGAAACCATGTTTAGCAATACAATGACACATCATAGAGCAAGACACCGGTCAAAGCGCACATTCATGCTGGATTACTTTGAAACCTGAATACAGTATTTCCACTGTTTATCTAGTGATCGTAATAACAATGAGTGACTGTTGTAAAACCATGTCTTTGTGATGTTACTCCAACTGGACTTCCTGAATATGTCACTGAATTAAAAAAAACAACAGCACTAAAGGAGTCTTCTTATAACACGATGGTGCCACTGATCCAATTTCCCACATTTATTAAAGAAGAAGCATTCCTTTTCTCGTTTAAGGAAATCAGCTTTATGATCACCACAAGCCCCAAAACCCTGACAAATATGACTCTAACTATGATTACTACAATAAGTTGCATTTTTTTTATTTTTGCCTGCACCAGGTTAATTTACACAGTTAGAAGCCCTTTACACCGCTATACAGCCATCAACAGTGGCACCACCCACAGAGTTTCAGCTGCTAAGCTGCCTGAGAAACATTTGTCCAACTAAAATGTGCACAAACAGATCGAAACTCGATTGAACTGTATGGATCATAAAGTGTGTTTGGGTATGTTGTTAAACTCATATGGAGGGTCAGGCTGCCAAAAACAGGCAGTCCTCCCACAGCGTCTGCACCTGCAGGCCAGAGCTTCTCCTCCACGGGCTCCTTTCTTTTTTAGCCTCCCTTCCCTGGGTGTTACATAACAAACTCCTCCACTGCACAAGAGAGCAGTCAAAACACATGAGCTTCAAAATGATTCCTGCATCGCGCCATTAACCACGGGCAATATGATGTTAAGGGTTTTGTTTTGTTTTGGGATAACGCAACTCTCTGAGGATTACCAGAAGATATCAGAGAGCTTTCATTTAAAAATCCTTTTGGCTTCAAGCAGACATTTCTGGCTTCATACAGAAAACAGAAAACAAAGGAACACTTTTTATTGCTCAGGCCTATTAAGCAAATATGCTCCCATAATGCACTAGTTCCTTTTCTAGTTCTTTATATTGTTAAACTGAATATATGTGCAGTTTTTAATCTAGTCAGTCAAAAGTTAATAAAAAATACAGCTAAAATTCAAATTTTTTCCAGTCTTTAGATGTCATAAAATGTGGAAATCATTTTGGAAAAAAAGCAAACCAGTTTAAATTTGGTATTTTCTATTAATTCACCAACGTTTAATCAATGCATCCTTCAGTTTAAGTGTTTGAGTTTGAACTTTGTGAGAATTTGACAGACAAACAGATTTGTGTAACGCACAACGGCCCCTGAGACATTATATAAAAATGCTTTAGGGACCTTTAGTCTAATCTTAGCATCATGACCCCAAATGTCAAACATTCAGGTCTAAAAATGAGTTCCAGCCAGAAAAAGCAAAACAAAAGCAAATCTAAGAGAGATTTGCTTTGAGAGAAAGAGGCACCGCATTGTGTAATCAGAGTATTTATACTTGCAGACATTATGTAAATGTTGTTGTCATGTTCTTTGGGGAAAGTGCACTGACTCGTCATCAACTCTTGTTGCTTTGGGCCTGCACCTGCTGCCCGCATCTCATCTCCAGAGCTTTACCCACAGACTCCATCATGGCAGACAGGCTCATTAATATTAAAGTCCCGGCTCCAGGCTGATGTAATCGTCCTCTTCTAAACTCTTTCCAGCCCTCTAAAGACCACTGATGTCATCTAATCCTCCCTCTGCCCAGCTGACATGTAACTGTACATCTGGATTTAAAAGCTCTGCGGGGCGACGCAGCATTATGTTCTTTGACATTTATCTCGAGCAACTTTTGGATGGATGGATGGATGGATTCTTGGCAGCATCGCCGCATCATTTCTACTTCCTGCTGGTCGTGAATCTGCAGTGTATTCATCTAACTGAAGGCTGAAAAGCTATCAAACTCATTTACTGGAGTTATATAAACACATAAACGTCATCTCTGCACAAACAGGAAAAAACAAGAAATAATTAAACCCCACACTCAGGCACCAAAACAGATGCCTGCTTTCCAGAACCATCACTGCTTTATTATAGATGCTACAGTGATTTTGTTTACTCATAGATGACATAAGAAGCTGGGTCTTCTGTGGGGCAACTAAAACCAAAGGAAATCCCAAATCTTAATATGAGAGTTGCTTTATTGCGGTTTAAGTAAAAAGCAATTTATGCACATTTCTAAATACCAATAAGCTGCCCTACTCTACCAAAAACAAAGCTCTAACTTATCTCACAGAGGCAGCAGGAGCTCTTGTTCGGTCTTTAAGAACAACGTTAAGATTTTTCATGTTTCTTTTTAAATAAATAAACCTTCTCTGATGTGATTGGCTGAGCTCAGGATGGCATGTTATGTGAGGCCCTGCCTGAAGAGGACTGAGAACTGAGAGGTGATGATAAAGAGGAACTTCCTACACACACACACACTGTACAGTGTAAACTCCAGGCTGAAGTGTAGAACAACCAAGAAAAGTCTGTAAAATAAAAGCAGCTCGAGAAGAGAGTTATCGTTCTAACTTTGACAGGTGGGTGTCAGACTACTTAGACACACGGAGGTTCATTTTTTGTCGCACGCAAGACAAAATACCTGAGTAGAGGCTCTAAAATTTTCTGCTGTAATTTGACTGAAAATTCTTATATCTTATTACTTTTTTTGAATATTTTCCTGGAATTATTTAAATTTACCTGTTTAAATGTGGTGACAAAAAACACATACTGCAAAGCTTCTTTTCAACCTTCAGTCCAGATACAAAAAAAACACAATATTTAAAACAGAAAAGCTGGAAGCTGCTATTCAGCTGAAACTTTTCTGTTAGATGTATGATTAATAAATTACAGTTAATACATCTGTTGACTGATCTGGAGATAAAGCATTCAGTATTTTCATCATTTTAATCTTGACATGGTGGATGAGCTTCTGAAGTTTAATACATAATCCAAAAATAGGGAAATTAACTGGTTTCGGACATATCTGGGACGTACGACTGGTGAGAAGCATTTTGCAAGTTGGAACTGACCCGATCCAGTTTTCTTTGATAATATAGTGTAGATGTTTTTTGGGGTTTTTTTTTTACATTATCTTTAAAATAGAATTTTTTTTTTTTTAGGTCAACGGGTGTTTATGGGGTGTTATTGTGTTCAGCTTATCCAACTCAGGGCTGCAGGGAGGCTAACACACAGAGTGAGCCAATCACTCTCATGTATATTGACATGTTAAACCGAAAAATATAACACTGAACCTACTAAACATCATACATGCAAGGACTGACATTGGGATCTATTGGTATTAATTTAGCTTCACTGAGCTGCTGGACTGAGACTCATACACCTTACACCCTGAGCTGCAACCCTGCAACCATGCTTCAGATTCCACCAGCCGCAGCACATTTTCAGTGTGGGCTCCACATCTTTTAATAGCACCAGGTCTTTTTTTCACATAAAGCATAATTTATGTTCCTGCAAATGTGCCGGTCTGTATAAATATTTATTTTTGGACAGCAGACGGAGACAGCATTTTACCAACTGCAAACATGCTTGCATGCACTCCTCCAAAATCCCAAATGCAGATCGGTGGGTGCGTATGGCTTAGTGTTGGTGGGATTCTGATTGGATGAAAAGTGGGCAACAGCAGAATTCACCCCCTCCAGCGACAGCAGGCGCTCTCTGCAGGTAGATGCACAGGTCGACTGCCTTCACTCTACCCTCGCTCAAGCATAAAATGAGCACAAGTCGTGGCAAGACAGGCAGGCAACTGTTTCTGTGGGTAGGCCTGTCCAAGCAGCAACATTAAGGGGTAAATTTAGGCAACACATTTTTGCTGCATATTCTTTCCAATGTCCGCTAGTCTGCTAGGATCCCCTCGTGTCATCAGACGGTGAGCGTGAGGGTCCGTACGGTACTAACCAACTAGTACAATACAGTACAATATGACAACACTCATGCACTTCATGCAGACTTTCAAGAAGTATAAGAGTGCCGTGTCTCCAGCTGTCGTGTTTGTCTCCACAGCAGAGGAACTGCAGTCTTGAGGCTGGTTCCATGCAGATATGGCAACACATTCCCATCCTGAAGGTTTGTCTGGTGCCTCTTGGGTCTAGTAATAAGTTGCTCTGTATCATCAGTGTCCTGAGGCATTTGAGAAACAACAGCCTGGATAAGGAAGCTCCTCAGGAAGTTGGTGGAGTAGTGGTGGCATCACTTCCAAGAGATCCTTGTTCACATTCCCACTGGAGCCCATTTTGCACAATTAGTTTCTTTTTTTTCCCACTTGCTAAAAGCTACTTCCTTTGATTTGAAAAATATATCCTTTCAACAGTAATTCTGCAGTAACACATTAGGATTCACTCACGCCATAACTCAGTGCCTCATAGCACACATGGCAAAGGACATCTTTAATTTAACCACACCAGTAGCGTTGACAATGCAGTACAAATTGATGCCCCGGGGATGAGAACAGGGTGGATGTGGACATATTTATAGCCCGGCACAGAAAGACAAAAAAAAGCTCTTGGTCTTTATAGATTATTTCTGTGTTCTTGACAACCGTGAGATGTGTGAATTTATGACTCACATGATTAAACTAAAGTTAAGCAAAACTAAGGGTGTGACCGCTTTAAATAAGAGGGTGAGACAATCTTGATGCCTTTGATTACACTCCAACAAGCTCCTAGTTTAAATCCATTTAGTTCTATTAACCTGCTTGAACAACACATTTACATGCCTCTGCACTCATTATTGCTGGTGTTTCTCTCTATGACCTCATACATAGAAGCAAATTATGTCTCAGTATTACAATTAAAAAATATAATTTTAGGGATTATTTTTTTACAACCCTGTATATCAAAATGAAACACAACAAGAAAGTCTAACACGACCTCTGCATAAAGCCTGTGGTGCTGTACGTACTGCACACCTACACATAAACATTTTATGCCTTTCTTTACTGATTAATATCCTTAAACTTGTAGAAGCATGACCAGTGCATCATTCATACTATTCCCAGTGTCCCAGCACATTTCTGTGAGCCTCCCTGGCAGTTCAGCAGTTAGGTAAGACGATGAGAGGTGTTGTGTAACTTCCTCTGCACAGAGTATTCATGACAGACATTTAAACTCATCCTGCTCACTGGTCTGCTGCCCTGAACACATGCACACACATATACACACTAAAATTGCACATGCATGACTGCATGCAAAGTGTAATGAGCGTCAAGGAGATGGCAGAGAAAGGCACTGTTAGAGACTATATCAAGGTACCGCCACAGTGAATGATGGCATTAATTACCCAATCTTTAGGCATGATGTAATGTGTGTCATTACCATTTTGTTAACCTGTAAAAATAACAGGCATGGGGCTTCTGAGAATTATATGCCAGCGAGGATGAAAGGGCTATTTTGGTATGTTATATTTTCCACCCTGTTCTGTCCTTCAGGGTAGACTGGCCAAATGCCCTACTATAGTCCAAGCAGTGCAGTGTCCTCATTACTGTCAGAAATTAAGCTGTCACATTTTTAATGGTGCTGAGCCTAAACTTTCCTTCCACTGCAAAGACTTTGTGAGAGCCAAAGTAGGTCAGTATCTTGGCAAAAAGTCTGCGCTGAATTGATTAAATTTGGTAGAAGGACACATGTAGGCTCAACACACCCAAGCAGAGGTCCATTCACAAAACTTTTGACTGTGCCTTTGCAAACTTGTACGTTTGTATACTAAAGTTAAGTGGCTGGAAATGTCAAAGCGATTTTCAGTCTCGCTTATCTTGTCTGGTTCCTTTAAACATGTATCTGTTGAGTGCCTGTGAAGGTCTGTTTGTGCATGAAGATGTGTTGACATCTTATAGTGCTTACTTACTTACGTAAGGTCCACTAAATTTACACTGCACTGAAAGAAAAAATGTTTAAGTTATTTAAACCCTACCTTGTTTGTCTAAGTATCCAAACCCTGCAGGTGCATGAAGAGTCTCTGGGTTCTCTCTGCTTGGTCAGATGCTGCCTGCCTCTCAACGTTACGCACAAGGTGTCATCTGGCAGCGGCCCTTTGCACACGATAACAGTCCCGTGTTAGAGACCCACAATGTCATTAGACAGTTTGGAAGGTAGCCCTGGCAAAAGTCACAGGTTTATCAGCCAGGAGAATGTGCTTTGTGCCCCCTTTCACCTGCTCGTTTGTTTTGTCAGATTTGTAATTAGACACCTCAAATTACAAACCCAGTGTGTAAAATGTACCTAAGAACAGAATGCAATGATTGGCAGATCTCATAACATTGGATTTTATTCACAATAAATCAAATGTTTCAACTGAGATATTTTACTATTTCATAAAATTTTGAATTTGATGGCAGAAATACATCTCAAAAAAGTTGGGACAGGAGCAACAAAGGCTGGAAAAGTAAAATCTGCTAAAGAGAAACATCCAGAGGAATATTTTGTTAATTGGCAACAGGTCAGTAACATGACTGAGCATGAAAAGAGCATCTTAGCGAGGCATCTCTTCATGCAGGTTTATCAGATCAGGGCCCAAAGATCACTGCAATACAACACAGGCATGATTTTGTCATGGAAATCACTGCTTGGGATCAGGAACACTTCCAGAAAACACAGTCTGTGAACACAGCTCAGTGTGCCCATATCACGTAAAGAAGCCACATGTGAACATGATCCAGAAATGCTACCCACACATTAAAATGTGTGGTTTATTTGTCAGAGGCAAGACTTTAAAACACAGGTGTCGAACTCCAGGCCTCGAGGGCCGGTGTCCTGCAGGTTTTAGATGTGTCCTTGATCCAACACAGCTGATTTAAATGGCGAAATTACCTCCTTAACATGTCATGAAGTTCTCCAGAGGCCTGGTAATGAACTAATCATGTGATTCAGGTGTGTTGACCCAGGGTGAGATCTAAAACCCGTACGACACCGACCCTCGAGGCCTGGAGTTCGTTGGCTTTCGTACTTGCGCTTCACTGTTCCACTTGAATGACGTATTGTTGTTGCAGTTAGCAATTAGCCTATAGCCTGTCGTTCACTCAAGAGGTGCGATGGGTGCTTCGACTTACGATAGACCCTCGGGAACGAATTAATTTTGTAAGTCGTACGATATTCATTCGTAATTAAGTTTTAAGCAAAAGTGTAGTTTTTTAAAATGTTTCTTATAGGTAACTTAAGTGATTTTACCCACAGTTTTAGTTTCTACTTTATTTTTAGTCTTTATACATTTTTCATTATCCAAATTTTTTTCTAAAGAAAAAAAAAATGAACAGGATTTTGTCTCTGTTGCCACGAGCTATTTTTTTTCCCACAGCAAAGCTCCGGGTATAAATGTGATATGTCAGCTGATTTAAACAAAAAGAGCAATATTTGTGGTTTGGACAGCAATTTCCTTCTGTTTTACATTAAAGCAGCAGTGATCACTGCCGGCTTGTAACTCTTGAATGCACACAAATATTGAAATACAAATATATCAGGTTCACGTGGAAGTTAATACGTTTTGTAAACTTAGTTGACACTGTGATTTTCCACGAAAAGATATTATTTTCACTGTGTTTTTCCTGTTGTGACAAACTGAGGTATACATAAGGCCAGCTGACAAAGATTTATTTATTTATTGGACCTTTCCTGATTCCTGTCTTTCAATGCCAAGTGTGACTCAACACTTTAGACTCACACGGTTCTTAAGAAGACTAAAGTAGCCCAGCCTGTTTCTATTTTTGTGGCAGCAACTGATAAGCTCTTCCATGTTTAGAGAGTATCTGTATAAATCCGCCCTTACCCGTGGGTAGCTTTTTAACCAAGAGTGACTTCAGGCTTCACTTCTTCAAAGATTCTGTTTTCCACAGATCTTTGTATGGCACGTGTATCAGATTGAATTTTCATGGGAAACAACCTACCGTGACTCTTAAAACAACGGAGCTCAGCCCAACATACTAACACTCACATACACACACACACACACTAATGCAGACTAATGTCAGAGCTTCTCCTAGCATGACCTAGCTGCTAATCAGATTAAAGATAGCAACAGGTGAGCCAGGACTGCTCGCTGAGTGACCCACTGTACAGACAGAGTGATCTCAATCCCTCACCTCCTGCTCACACGTGACTCGTCCGTCTCATCCACAGCCGACTTGGTGATCATGAAGCTGCAGGATACTGCTGAAGCAGGAAAATGGAGGACAAATGTGGCTGAGGGTCTGCAGGAAACCGAGACTTTGCAGCATACATCAGGGCTGCAAGAAACTTTATATTTATTTATCTTTCAATGTATGTTTAATGTTTTCAATGTGTTAATAATGATTCTGGGTATAAGATGAGCCTGGGAAACCCCCCACAAAATAAAAATATAATAATAGTTTCATAAATACCCATTGTCTAAAGCAGGGGTGGGGGGGACTCCAGGCCTCAAAGGCTGGTGTCCTGCAGGTTTAGATGTGTCCTTGAACCAATACAGCTGATTTAAATAGCGACATTACCTCATCAGTAAGTCTTGAAACTCTCTAGAGGCCTGGCAATGAACTAATAATGTGATTCAGGTGTTTTGACCCAGGGTGATATCTAAAACCTGCAGAACACCGGCCTTTGACGCCTGGAGTTCCCCCACCTCTGCTTTAGACAATGGGTATTTATGACTGGAGTTCCCCACCCCTGGTCTACAGTGTATATATATAAGATGATGCTCCCAGGCATGAGGAAAGAAAGAAGACCAAAGAGAAGATTTATGTGAAGGAGGACATGGAGAGGGTTGGTGTAACAGAAGTTGATGCTAGGTTTACAGTGAGATGGAGGCAGATGATCCACAGTAAAGACCCCTAATGGTTGGGGCTGAAAGAAGAAGATGAAACAGAAGAAAAGAGAAAACACTTGAGGACCTGGTGCAAGCTAATTCTAAATATTTGTTTGTAAAAAGCCAAAATATTAATCAGTCAGCATTACATTTAACATTAGATGAACGTTGTGCAGATTACAAATCTGATTTTACTTATGCCTGTCAGTTAATTATGAAGCTAATATGAATCTGGCTAACTTAGCTTAGTGTTAAGACTGTATACATGGGGAAACGGTTAGCCTAGCTCTGTGAAACAGGAGGCTGTTCTGCTGCTGCCAATGCAATGTCTCTACAAAACAGGTAATATCTTGTTTTCTTAGGCTTTGTCCACATGCACATGGGTATTTTGGGAAAAAGTGAGTTTTCTTTCCTTTTTTGCTTTTTGCTCCCACCTAAATGATGTTTTAGATTTGCTTCTAGATTTTGATAATTATAAAAACGCCACTTGTTGCTCTTGATAGCACTTTTAATCCATTTTTGTATCTCCATGTGGATGGAGAGATTTTTCTGTGCATCTAGATATATCCTAAATCCCTTGTGATGCCAATGATGACAAGACTGACTGAACCTCTCGAAAACATGGAAGCAAACAAGAGAAAAAAAAAGAGTTGACTAGCAGGGATTGTTTTTAACTTTGTGATAGTTCCAAGCCAACTCTTCCTTGTTTCCCATCTTGTAAAATAACAATTCAGTAGGCTAAATGTGATGTTAACCAATTATTTTCCTTATGTATGTTTTCTGAAATGTCATTACTTTTAAACGTGTGAAGTTTGAAAAGTAACCCCAACTTTGTCTTTTAAAGAAAAACAAAGCACATTTTTGTATGTATTTAGTCCATTTGTTTAATATTTATGTATTTGTTCTCTGATTTTTAAAAACTCAAAACCTCAAATCATATATTCTGATAGCAGAGGATTACAGCTAGTCTTTAAAGCCTTGCTGTATCACTAAATGTTTACTAAAGACATTTTAAGGACCCGCATTACTGTGTACATTTCTCATGCAGATTTTATCTTAGTACCAGCAAATAACCTCAATTCACAAAGTGCGTCACAGTTAAGACATGATAAGAGGTAAATTTGCTTTGGATACACAGGGCTGCTGTTGTATAGTACTAAACAAATCCATTTTCTTTCCGCTCAGGGGTTGGGGAGGGGCTGGAGCTTATCTTAGGTGTCATAGGGCGCAGGCCTTGCACACGTCACCAGTCTCTCACAAGGCTAACACAGAGAGACTGAGAGCCATTCACACTCACATTCACACCCACAGCCAATCTAGAATCACCAGTTAACCTAACTTGGATAGCTTTGGACTGTGGGAGGAAGCTGGAGCCCCTGCGGAGAGCCCTCGCAGGCACAGGGAGAGACTCCTCATAACCAGCTGGAGGGTTCAACTCCCAGACCTTCTTACTGTGACAGCACTGCCAACCATGCCACAACCCACAAATCCACAAAACCATTAAAAACACTTGACCGTGTTGATGGAGTTTTCCAGTCAAGCAAAAACAGAAAATCATACTGTCTTTCTGGAAAAGTCAAGTAAACAACAACCTTTTGTTTTCCTCATTGGTGAAACACTTGACTCCTCGACAATGAAAGCAAAGATTGTCCGTGACAAACAGTCACATGTCTGACATCCAGCCACATAATCAGCCTTTTCCTTCACTGACTCATATCGTTATGCTTCCTCTGCTCACACTCTGCCCTAATAGAAATTACACGCGAATCTGTCCAGTCACAAATCGCTGTGTTGGTGATGATTCTCGATTTCAGACTTATTATCATGAAGCATTCAGGCTGAGACTTTGTCTTCAAAGAAACCATCCATGTGGCCATTTCTCAAGCTACATGATACCAGTCTGTATTTATTTTCACTTTCCCTGTGAACTATGTTGTGGAGGTGATGAGCAGGCTGAGAAAATATGTTTGTTGGCAAAGTGCATTCATTCGAGCAGAGGGCGGTGGATATAAAACGAGTCAGGCAAAGCTCACTTCTCTCTTTTGAGCATAATTTGAATGCAAACATTTGTAAACTTTCTCCGACCTCTCATGGCTTTGAAATTTAAATGTCGCTCATCAGCTGGTGGTGGGTGAAGTTTTTGTTTGCGTGAAGTCGAGTTCAGCAACAGGGCACGAATCTGTGCATCAGATGCTTTCTGTTCTGTATCATTAGAGGCAGAATGAGCGAGCTGCGAAATGTGTCACATAATAAATATGCAACTTCATTTAAGCCTCGTTTTTGGACGGCGGTTGTTCTTCTTAACAGCGATGCAGATTGTTTTCACACAGTCATCACGCTCCCGCCTCCTGACTGTGAAGGTTTCGACAGTTTCTCAGAGGGGGTATCAAAAAGTAACATTTGATATGCATGAGGATTTTTGTGTCAGAATCAGAGAGAAGAAGCTCTTTCTCCATACCTCTAGTAATCTCACTTAATAATAATTACAGTTTTCCTTCCTCTGCACCGTATAACTAACAGGATAACAGGGGGCAGGGATAGCTCAGTAGGTAAAGTGGTCGCCCCATGATCGGAAGGTCGGCGGTTCGAATCCACTTAACGGCTACCCTGAGGTACCCCTGAGCAAGGTACCGTCCCTACACACTGCTCCCCGGGCGCCTGCTTAGTGGGCTGCCCACTGCTTCACTGAGTGAATGGGTCAAATGCAGAGAAAAACAAGTAATTTCCCCATGGGGATCAATAAAGTATCCATTATTATTATTATTATTATTATAAACCGTGTATTTTCCAGGTTAAGCCAGCTTAGCGCTCCTTCCAACTTGCTGCAGTCAAATCTCTTTGCAGGAGAACACTGCTACAGTACCCTGGACTCCACCTGAATACATTTTCAGCCCAATCTCACAGCAGAATGTAAAAAAGCAACAACAAAGCAGTGTATTCACTCATTAGTATAGGCACCAGCTGTCACATGACAAACACAAGCACTCTGAAACGAATGTGCTTGAATGTCTGCAACACTTTTCTTTCCTTAAACCAAACCAAGAAGTTTTATTGCCTAAAATTTAACCTAACCGAGAAGTTTTGGTGTTTAAATCGAAGAGAAGTACAAATAATACCAAAGAAAATGTAAAAATGATCATTTCCACTGGAACATGAACTGTCATCTCTTTTGTCATCGACCCCTCCTTCTGGCAAATGTGGGTTTCTGTGCCCTATAAAACTGGAAAAACTTCCAGCTTTATTACACATTGACACGAATCAATAGATATGAGATCACACTGATGAAATATCAGCTGCATGTAAATACAAAAGGAAACTGATGTCTGGCTGTTGTTCATCCTGAATCAATTTACTTTTGCCAATTTTTTCTCCCAAGAAAAAAGTCACAAGTAGGTTAACCTCCAGGTCTCTTTGTATTTGTGACCAACTATCTGTAAGTCCCAGGTCTGCAGCTCCATTCAAAGTAGCTTCTAGAAACAGGTGACAAATTAACCCCCTGGGGCCTCCTTAGTCTTACGAAACAAGAGAATCACTGTGTTCATAAGCTTGTTTGTTAACTGAGCTCCTGAGCTGTAAGTTTAAGGAACCTGTTTATAGTGATATGTTAACTGCATACACGCGTGTTTGTCATGTATGTTATACTGAAAAATACATTTTTTTTTTAAGTAAAACGAAAACAGTGGTCAGAAAATGAGAAGAGACAACACAATGTCGGTTGATGTTCTTAATGAGAATCAAATGATATGCCGTGACCTTTACAGTCGCCCATTTGTTTGTTGGCACCTTTGCAGGATTTTCCCAAAGCATCTCAGACAAGATTCAAACAAATCAGTGTGTTTTGGGAATTATACCATTTCATCCATCTAGGAGAGTTTAGGAGACACACAGTGCAAGTTTTTTACTTTATTTTTTCACCCACGTGTATTCCCATATGGAAAAGAAATAGTAAAAACATATATCATTTACTCATGAAAGTGGCCACTTTCTCATTACTTTCATATTTTTTTTTAGTAAGTATACAAAACATACAAGTTTCATTATATCATTTTTCAAGGGATCTTATATGTGTTTTCACTCTTGTATGCTTTTCATACAAGTTTCATACAAGACAGATAAAAACTTTTTAAGATTTATATATATCTTTTCCATATGGGTTTACTTCTGTCTTGTACTTTGCATTTTGCATTTTGATACTGCAGGTCGAACTGAAACATAATCTAATCTTAGCAGGACTCGTTTGAATACATAGAATTGGATCCAGGCACATAAAGACACTAATAAAACCACACTTCTTCATTTTCTTACTCTTCCATTACCTTCTTTAGCTCACCAGAATGTGATCACCTTAAGCTAAAACCAACTTTAGTTTGTTAGTACTCATATTTCTATCATGATGTTTGTTTGTTTTTTAAAATTAGCAGCAGTTACGCTCACTGAACTGCAACGCTTTCTTAAATGATCCAAAGTAAGAGATTTGTTGAGTGTAAATTTATTACAGTATGACTGCAGCTCACTCCTCCCAAAGCAAATCATAATTCACCGCAGCACTTTACTGACAGAGAAACAGTGTTACTCATCAGTGATGCTGTTGTTGCTGCTGTATCTCAACCCCCACATGCTTCACTCCTCACCACACAGCACTCATTGTTTGTGATGATAACCTAGAGCTCAAGGCTAACAAAACAATCATGGCTGTCAGTGTGACTAACCAGGTCTTTTTATCCCCCAAAATCCTGAGAGGCAGTAAGTGACAGAGGCAGAGGAGGCTGATGGGGAGTGAATACATCACTCCTGCAGTGGTGGCCAATTAAAAGCAAGTTTAAACCCCTCTCTGTCCTCGCTCTGTATTCCTCAGGTGGTTCCCATGTCATGGAGACTGGTTTCCCCTCCGGCGGGACTCCCGTCCTCACGGGAGCTGTAACCAGACACCTGCCTTTGTGTTGTTCGATGCTCTTCAGGTAGATAAAAGAACAGCCAAGGGTGGAGGAGGTGAGGTTAGAGTTGGGGATGCGTGTAGAGGGAGAGGAAAGGAAGGTGCGTCACAGATCTTTGGTTACAGCTGTTTGCAGGCTGTGCGATAAGAGGAAGAAACAGCACAAGAGGCAGAGAGAAGAGGGAAGTGCAGCGCTGAAAGTTATTTGTCTGTGAATCAATGACTTTTGTGAGCACAGCTGCAGTGGGAGCCGTTGACAAGTAGACAGATACGGAGAGGGAGGAATATTTACAGGAGCACTGCATCTCTCCCAATCACCTGGGCGCTCTGCAGCAGACAGACAGCCATTCATCAGAGACTCTCTCCTGATATCACATCTAATCAAACACTTAGGAGGACATGAAGACCGGCAAGAAATCCTTCATAGGTAGGTGCTCCTTTAATTCACTGTCTCAGAGTATCTGGGGAAAAATGTGCAGTCTCTCAGCAGCACAGCAGAGAGAGGGGGGGATGCACCATGAGACAAGCAACTTTTACAGCTCAGTCATCTAAATACTGTCCTCCCTGCTTTTTCAATCACCGTTCTATCTTTTTTGACTCCTTATTAAGTCGTCGTATCTCTGCTCCTTTATCATTCCCTCGGAGTGCTTTGACGTCACGGTCTCTAGTTACATAAGATATTAGATGAACAATTCAAAGACACTGTATAGCACTCTTCTGTATAACTTCGCACATTATCTGGTTTATTTTCACGATGCCCACATCAGAGTCTCTCACCTTCTCTCTGCAACAGCCGTACATCTCATCTCATTTGTCACCTGAGAGGATAAAAGCTGCTGCTGGGCCTTGGTTTTGTAACTCGGACCAAGGATCAGATGATTCAGGTGTTTTGTGATAGCCTGAAAAACAGTTTGGGGCCCACACAGTTATTAAACCTTAAAGGGATAAGAAAATAGACCCTTTTTTCCCCCTAAGAGTTGGATGTAATGTAAGAAGTTGCAAGCAGCAGATGGTTAGTTTAGTTTGGCATAAAGACTAGAAAAAGAGGAGACAGAAGGCCTCTGGCAAAAGGTAATAAAATCTGCCTGTAAGCGCCTCTAAAGCTCCCTCAATAACACACTACATTTCTCTGTTTAATCAACGCAAAAGCAAACTATAAAAATGTAAGTTATGATCTCACATCATACAGAAAACCTCAACTTGTTGTTTATCTGCAACAACATGAAGACAAGAGACATGAAATTTATGACTATGACATCACTATCATAAAAAAATATACAGTCCAGGAAATCCCCCTTTGGTTTGTGTTCAAGCTAAACAAATGAGATGTATTGTGTTAACAGGTGTGCTTCAAAGCTGCTGTTAGGCACCATTTGTTACATCTGGAAAGAACCTAGCAGGACAGAATATTCAATACAGATATTTTCTCAAAGCTTCCATTGTTATAAAACCTGGATGTTCCAGATGTGACCAAAAATAGAGATTGAAACTCTCTCAGAGCTGAGAATCAGACTACAACCTTGAGTTTTCAATAAAAGAATCCACAGGGTCCAATCCAGAGGGAGAAGAAGGTGTAACGGGTCAGGAGTGTGACCAGGAGGATGCTCGTTGTTTTCTTAAACATTCAAACGATCGTCCAGCATAATTTATCTCGTGGGGTCAGACAGTCAGCTTTGAGTTGTAGTGCAGTGTGTCATTGTGTCACGGCACACAGTTTCTTTAGTCGCAGAAACACAACCAGTTACTACTGGGCTCTCTATGACTTTGTCATCATCTTCAGAAAGGCTTGCTGTTTGGACACAGTGAAGGGGTCACATATTAGAATAATGCTATTCTCACTACTTCAAACGGCATTTTAAAGCAGCGGGGTGCAAACTATTTAATAGTGTTTTGAAAACCATTTTCAAAGCCAGACACTAAATTTTACTTCCCTCGGTGTGCTTTAGATCGGCTCTGTGAGAATTTGCTTGATTTACAGGCATCTTTAGCAGAGTTAGAGCAGGTAATTGGATCAGTCTTTAAGTAGCTGTCACATAATTGAAAACCATCTGGTTTTACCTGCATCCATAAAACTCCCTGAAGCTCTCATCTAATGTCAGTGTAATTTAATTTCCAACTTTCAGCTAAGATCAGTCGTCTAAAGACTTAGACGGTCCTGCTCTTATCTCTTTAATGACAGCACTGTGTTCCCTAAACTCATCCAACCTGCTTTGTCGTTGCCTGATGGTTAATCTGAAAATCTTTTTAACATACGGAACAACTCTGTTTGGTATTTTGGTAAAAAAAATAAGTATTGTACAGCCTGCCACTAATTTTTACTTCCCTCTTTGTGGTTTCGATCATCTCAGTGAGAATTTGTTTGATATAAAGGCATCTTTAGGAGGCTTAGAGCAGACTGGATTGATCTTAAAGAAGTTCTTAGGTAACTGAAAATTGTTCTGTTGAATAAATAAAACCAATCAAGCTTTAGTTTGCCTACATGCAAGTTCATCTGGAAAGTCCTTTAATGTCAGCTGCTCAGTAAATTTGTAAAGCAAACATATGCAGTCACACAGACACTGTTTTCAGATTATCCATGTCTTGGCACCATTTCAAATGCCTGACGCTGACCAACGTCACCATCTAAATCACTTCACTCACTTAATTAATTGCTTTGGTTTCATCGAGGATTCGATTGATTTCCACTAGATATCTTCCAAATGAATAACTGACCTCATGAGTAGACTTACAAAGCCATAAACCACTGATCATAAACTGGATCAAATGAATACCACGGCAGTGAGTAAGCTTTATTTGTTTCTGGGGTATCCTAGAGACGTTACCCTTCACTGGCCAAACTGAGCTGAGAGCTTCTTTAGAAACGTGGCTGCTTTTTATATGAAATATGTTTCATATTATTATGATCCAGGGCAAAAACAGAGAAAAGGGAACTGCGTACAGTAACGGAAGTCACCACCAGCCACTGATTCATGATGTTTGGCTCACACAGATGCTGTAGTTAGTGAATGACAGTCTGGTGGTCTGAATGAAAATGGCTCCTGGGTCTTTATTTCTGTCTGCTTCCTTTTTTTCTTTCTAAATTGAGTTACTAACATGTGAGAAAACACATGTTAGAAGAGAGAACATAATGAAAAAAGTCTTTCTGCTATCATTATAGTAATTACAGCAATAACCGCAGTCACATTATGGAAATTAATAGAGGCTTTGCAGCTCCAAATAGGCTGGATCTTCCTACTTGCTTGGCAGCAAATTAAAGTAATGTATTATGGAACAGTTTGTGTGTCTGAGTCATCGCAAAAGAGAGCAAACATTTCTCTTTTTTAACTGATGAAGCAGGCGCATGAGCAGCTGTCTAATCCCCCGTGGAGGGTAGAAAAATAAAAAACACTTCTCATCTACTGCCCGGGAATTCAAACGCGAAACAAAGAGCGAGTAATTCTAACTCCAGATTTATCAGCCAAAATCTGCTCCCACTCGCAGGGGCCCGGGGGCTGCACTGCGACGCAGTCGGGCTCGACCACCACCTCCGGTCTGGCTCTCTGCGGGTCTCTGTGTGAGTAATACTAGGTGCCAGAATGATGCAGATGACACAGAAAAGAGGAACTGGAGGAGGAGAGAAGAGATTTTAGCAGAGATCTGTTTTCAACTGAGTGCCAAGGCTGCCATGACTGCGTGGGTGTGAATAACACAAGGCCATGATTGCTCCTCAGAGCTGGTCAGCGATTGTAATTTGGGTTCTCCATCCTCATTAGCCTTCCTGCCAGCGCTATGGGTGGTCACCAAGGACCTGTTTGCCTCTATGACTCATTCATCCACCTTCTGCTGCCTCCTACCCACTACTCTGGTAGTAAGCAGCCAGCCGAGAGTCCAGGTTGAACCTTACTATTATATTTGAAGCACTGAAATATATTTTTAATGATTTTCTGGACTGATTGATGTTTGTTTGCTTGTTTGGCTCGTACAACATTTCAAAAATTCAGAGATATATTCAAAACAGAAAAATGTTTCCAATGTAGAGGCTTAAATGTACTGCAATTTTTATTCAACACAAGTATGTTAACTCAGTGGGTCATAATTATATTTACATTTTATCTTGCATTGACACAATAATAACTTTAAATTTAGCTGTTTAAAAGGCAGAGTCCTTGGAGACTACTGCAAACATGTGGATGGAAAATATCCCATGTTTTGTGATGGTTTAAATTTCTTTAAATGACACGATATTCACAAATATTTACATAGTTTAGAAGCTCTGAGGTCTTGAATTGTCAGTCAGTCAGTAACTGTAAGAGTGAAACAAGGACTTTCTGAGTTACCCTTTGTTCTATTAGCGTCTCGAACTCCAAGCCTGTCTCGGGTTCACTTCCTTTTTGACTATTTTAACTACTCATCTGTCAGGATACAGAAAACTACACACAGTTTCTCCTTTATCCATGAAACTCCCTGAAACTCTCATCTAATGTCATATTTCCAGCTTTTTAGCTTTGTTCGACTTCAGTTCTTACAGTCCTGCTCTTATTTCTGAAATAACTGGACTAAATGTGTCCCCTGAACTCACCGATACTCACACCTCCTTTGATGTTCTGAGATGTTTAATCTGAATATATATAACTTTACAGAAGCTGTTTGCAAGAGCTTTATTTTGAGACCTCAGCACAAGCTAAAATACTGTGATCTGGATTATTCAACACAATTGGATATGAACTTTAAAGTCTTTTCATGCATTTAAGGAACTCAACAATGACTTCTTAGTTCTAAGGAGGGTTTTTGACTGCAAAATCCATTTTGCAAGAACAATAGCCCGTCCCTGCTGACCGACTATCAACATGGGAAGTCTATAGATGGAGGTGAATAGGTCTCCTTGGCAACACCAAACTTTGTGTCTTGTGTGACCTGTATGATAGCCTCTGCAAGTGCACTGGATGAGAGCGCTTGAGCAATCCGGAGACAAAGGCAACCATTATAAGCCTTCAGCTACAGAAAGCTTGAGTTTTCATTCCTCATGATCTTATTGACTGAAGGCTCTCTTTTAGTCTTCTTGGCTGCAACTAAACTAAAGAGTGATTATGAGCTTTTAGAGGCGGGGCAAAAGTGCAACACTGTTTACAATATGAGAAAAAAACTAAGAAAATACAAAAGAATATTCATCTTTTCATCAGCAAGGACCACAAACTCAAAGACAATTAGACAACATTTTTTGATAGAAGATGGCGGGTGGATGGCCAGCACCAACCTAGGCCTCACCGAGGATCGGTGGTGGCTCATAGGTCAGGCAGGTGCCAATAAGAGAGAGTGACAAAGTGAGAGAGAGGGAGGGTTGGGCTGGGAATGAGAACATACAGATTTGTGGGGCAGGAAGGATTTTGCAGACTTATGACTGGAAAAGGAGCATATGACGTTCCGGTGAATTACCTCCATTATTTGAGGTTTTCTGGAAGTGAAAATCATCAAATTAAATAAAAACTCAATTAACCTTCCAGCCCTGATCTCTGGAAAGTCAGCTGAATGACACAGAGGATCACCACACCAGATACGGGCCTGAATGGTTATATCACTCAAAATAACTTTCTGACATGCAGCACCTTTAAGAAATTACACCTTTTATCTCTTTGCGAAGCACTAAGAATAGAGTTCAAAAAGGTTATGCTCAAAGTCATATTTTATTTAGTTACCTTCGTTCGAGTACCTTTAAATGAGTTTCAGTTACTACTCGGCCTCTACCCTAAAGATCTGGTTTCATTTTGTCTCATGTGAGGCTCAAACTGGGGCAGGTGTTTGATGCAGCGCACAAGCCAATTTGACAAAAGCAGTACCACGCTGAGGCTGGGAAGTTATCGTCGATGCCACCCCGTGAGAGCTGGAAAGCCTTTTAGTGGAACGGCTGGCAGGTGCCTCACACGACTGCTTGTCAGCGAGTGGAAATTTTGCCTGTCTGCTCAGCATCAATCACACGATTGGACAGAGTGATGGAAAGCAGGGCAGCCTGTGTGAAAGTGCTAAATAAAACCTGATTAATCTGTCATGTGACAGAAGGTAACGCTGGTGGAGAGACAGAAAGAAACTCGGTCATACGAATCCTTGCAGAGCGATGATGAAATAATATACTTGAATAATTCACAGAAAGTCTACACGAGGGGAGGGGAACCCCATCATTCCAAGCCAGGGAGAGGTGTTGGTGTCCCGTAATCAGATCCACTGTGTTTCTGTGTGTAAACAGAACCGAAGCTGAGCTGTGTGTGTTTGCTTAGGTAGCCATCCAGGGTTTGATCTGTCATACTGCCAGCAGGCTCTGAGCTACTTTCTATTTGGGCCCCTTCAAATAAAGCACCCCACTTCCCTTTTCTCTTAATACATGAACTGGTCCTGAGGAGTCTCACTTCCTTTAAATGGTGCATGACTGTCACATTGTCAAAAGGGACAAAAACAGAGGAGTTTCCCACTGACACATCTCAGCTGAATGAATCCTAATCTTACCGAAACAGATGTTTATCACAGCTGAGGGGAAGTAAGCGCTTAGTCTTAAAGTGAAGTACAAGTCAGCAGCCTATAAAGTGAACAGTTAATCAAAGGAAAATTTTAAATTCTGATCATAAAATCATAGTTTTAGTCAATTTTCTGTGAATATGCTCAATATTTACTGTTCAAAACTGAAAGCTTGATGGTTTAGGTTGTTATTTTTTTGATAATAAAAAAACCAAGTGGTCCACTTGGACTGCAGGAAATTGAAAAAGGATATTTAATCAGTATTTTCTAATAAATACTAATTTGCAGATTAACCTGTGAGAGCTAACACATCTCAGGGTTATTTCATTTGGTAAGAGAAAGGGATGTTTTTGGTGTTAACAGCAATGATTAGTTCAAAAGCCACGAATTATATTCTGATTGGATCCAAGGTTCATATGCTTGACTACCATCGATGACGACTTACATCTCGTGGTGTTAATCAGTACCAGAGTGTAAACTACTCCTCACGTTGGAAATGTCACTCAAGTAGAAGTAAAGTCATTTTTACACACCAATACAACAGGAGATGGCCTCATGAGACACGTTCGCAGTACTGAAAATACTCAGTGCGGTTTAGTTAGGGGCTTCCTGCACACATTACACCCACTCACATACTGTGAATTCACTGCACAATTACGCTTTTTACTCTCACGTGGGTGGAATCGGACGTCACACAGACTTTGCAGTGGCAGGTTAAAAACAACAACGTTTAATGCCCGCCTCAGCTATGCATTTCCATTCAAAGCCCGGAGCTACAGTGCACATTTGCATTTTTCTGTATGACTTTATCAGTCTCTCACGTTGTTGTGGAGGAATTTTAGCCCACTCTACTTCAGCTCATTGAGGTCTGCAGGCATTCATTTATGCACAGCTCCCACTGCAGCACTTCAGTCAGATTAAGGTCTGGACTTTGACGGGATCATTGCATCACGTTAAGTCTTTTCTTTTTCACTAATTTTGTTTTGATTTTCCCCAGTTGCATGATCCAATTTCATCCGTGTTTCAATTGACAGACAGATGGCCTCAAGAATACTTTGGTATTCCAAGGAGTTTGTGGTCAACTGGATGACTGGAAGGTTCCCAAGTCCTGTGGCTTTAAAACAAGCCCAAATCATCACCTCTCCACCGCCATACTCCACAGCTTGTATGAGGTGTTTTGTTTTCACCAAATATGGTGCTGTGCATTAGTGCCTTACATCTCCACTTTGATCTTGTCTGACCAAAGGACATTGTTCTGGAAGTCTCATTCAGGTGCAGCTTTGCAAACATAAGCCCTGCTGCCACTGAATACATGCTGTTTTGCATTGCAACATCATTGCTATCACTCAGTGAGAGATTAAATGACACTTTCAATCAGCAGATACCTATTAATGTCAACACTTCCTGGAAAATTTGCATGCACTCACCTTCCTTGCTGGGCCGTGTATACCCATCTGCATTATGGCACGGTTATGTAATTATATAACAGGGTTAGTGGACCACATCTGTGACAGCTGGACCCATCACTGCTTAAGCTCAGATGATCATGATGTCAAATGTTATTTCTCTGAATTTATATAATTATCGTGCAAAGTCACCTTCATAACTCCAACCTTGTGTGTGTGCCGTGAGCAAGGTCGTGGCTACACTTTTTACTTGGAGTGAATTACTTAGAATGAGAGAAGCAGGGAGATTTCTGGAAACTTCTTTGCTTTAAATAGAAGACTGTCTGCAGCCATGCAGTATTTTTCCTTCTTTTTTCCCCTGTGCACTTTATGGCTTCATCACCTTTTTGTTGGTTATTGGGATCACGCACTGCAGCTGTTGCAGGCTGAGGGTGAAATGCAGCAGTCGTGACATACATTTCTGCATACCCTCAGAAGATGAAAGCGTTGCAGCAGGGGGAAAACGGGAGCTGCTGCCACATGATTTCACAAGGCCATTCCTGGGATTGCACTTCTTCCTCTCCTTCTCCTTCTCCATAATAACTGGCGATAATCCCTTTTGTGCCTGTGGTGCTAACAGCCAGTTTGGAGATTTTCCATTGAGAGAAAATAAGGAGGGGGGGTTGGAGGAGGAGGTGCTGGTGGTGGGAGTGTGGTAGGGGGTGCTTTCACCCACCTCCTCCTCTTCCTCCTCCTCCTATGCGGTGGGCTCTCTCGTCATTCCCCCCACCTCGCCTCCTGCAGGCAGAATATGGCTGCAGCGGAATCCCGTGACGTCACGAGACTGTTGCCGTGGAGACGACGGTGACGAAAACGGGGCGTCACCTCCTGATACCACGTGGTCCCCCTATAAGCTACATTGGCTGGCTCGAGCAGCGGCAGTTCAGAGCGGAGCGCGGACGATTGGAGTTCAGTCTGCGCGTTTGATGCCACATAAAAAACCAACGGTAGCTAACGGTTAGAGGACCAGGACCACAGAGGAAATATCACTGCATCTTTTTGCTTCATATTTTTAAACTTTTGGATATTTATTTATCGCTGAACATGGCCGTGACTGAAGCTGGATGTGATCTAACTTACTGCAAAATGAGGGGAATTGTAGCTGTTCTCACTGGTGAGCCTAAAAAATGACACTTGTTTTTACAACGCTACCCAAATATCCATCACTAAATCAAGCTGTAAATTACAACAAATTACGCCTGTCTTTTAAATTATTTTTAGTAATAAAAATCAGATGTAAATTAATTAATTGAAAAGATTGTTTTTTATTTATTTTGTTCTGCATTTAAATGGTGGAAAATTCAAACCTGGACATAAGCGAAAGCGGTATGGAAATCTGAATAAATATGTCAAATCGGGTTATTTGTGTTGTAATAAGGATTTGTGATGGAAAATGCATGACCCAAGTGGTTGCATAACCTATAAGCCCGCAACATAAGAGGTCTATACACACTACACGCAAGCCTACACTGGAAATGCGATATTTAAAACTCACAAATTGCGGATTAGGACTCAAACACAGATTTTTTTTTCTCTCTAATGAGAGAGAATTGTTTGGATCACGATTCACGATTGGATCATACTAACATAAAGGGGTTCCCTCTTTTTCTGCAGCTTTCATCAAGGAGAGAAAAATGGGTCTGAATGACTTCATCCAGAAGCTGGTGTCTACTCCACATATCTGCCAACAGTGAGTATTCACATTTTAAAATAAAATAAACAAATAGAGATGGTTGGAAGTGTAAGCTTTTGGTTTTGAAAATTGACCTTTAAGTGAGGGCACAAAGAACATCTCTCTTGGCTCCAGTTACTTCCTGGATTTCAGCTTCTAGTGTTTATTTCTAACTGCTATCCCATTCATGATTAGTGCGCACAGGTCCCGACCAATCCAATCAGCCACCTGGGTTTAGCAGGACATTCTGTTAAAAGCATAATCTGGGTCCAAGACATGACAGGCTTGCTAACAATCTCACCACTGCATAATCACCTCTCAAGCAAATCCCCTGTGTTCCCTTGACAAGGATAAACCTGTAATTCAATTATTACATGATACATGGCTTGGCCCGTGACACAGGTCAGAGTGGGGTGGGGTGGGAAAAAGACAAAAAAAACCCCAGGTGTTGCATCTGACCTCTCCAGATGCTCCAGGAGGGCATCTGAGCTGGACCCCTGAGTCCTGCAGAGCAGGCTGAACCCTGTCTTTGCGGATCAGCAGCTTAAGGTTTTCTCAGACAGGTTGAGCTTTGACAAGCCTTGGTGAACTTGACCTGTCTGGAAGTTTCAGACAGTCATTGGAGTCGCACCCACGCAGAGGACATCCATTCAGCTTCTCAGTTTCAGAAACCTCTTAAGAAATCTCAAATCCAATCATCTGTGCTGAATAAAAACCAGGTGAAGTCAGAATCCTCCGTATGAATGAGTCTTTGTCTCTCTGTTTTCAGTGTCGAAGTTAACAACTTCCTGAAGATTGATGAGAATCAGAATGAGGAGGTCGAAAATGAACTTCCTGATAGTGATGTAAGCAGAAACTATTTACTTTCATCACAGTCTGACTCATTTTATCTGTAAAATGTGGCACTGTTGTGATCTTCCCCGTGTTGTATCTTTCAGATGTGCCTAAATTCTCAAAGTTCACTGGCTGAGGACACTCAGTAAGTATACTTCAAAGAAATCTCTATGCCACAATTTTGACAAACATAAATGAGAACAAATTATAAATGAAATTTTCTATCTTTTTCTCTTCTTTAGGATCAAACCCTGTGATTTTGACTACCTTAGAATCATTGGAAAAGGCAGCTTTGGAAAGGTGAGTCTGTCCTTGCGTGCAGCCTTTTATGTAACTGCTCTCCTCCACACATATAGGTCATCTCTGCGACTACATTACTAATGCAAATGTTTGATGGCAAACAGGTTTTACTGGCTCGGCACAAGGAGACCACCAAGTACTACGCTGTCAAAGTGTTACAGAAGAAAATCATCCTGAAGAAGAAAGAGGTAGGACCCCTCCTCTATCTATTTTCTCTCGGCTGGTAATGTGAAATGCAATGAAAACGGCATGTTATAATCCATCTTCTCTCCTCCAGCAAAAGCATATCATGGCTGAGCGCAGTGTGCTGATGAAGAACATCAAGCATCCCTTCCTGGTGGGGCTGCACTACTCCTTCCAGACTACTGACAAGCTGTACTTTGTGCTGGACTACGTCAACGGTGGAGAGGTAAGCCACAGTACGGCAGAATGAGGACAGAATATATAACCTTGTTTGAAACAGATGCTGACAGATGTTTGCTTTTTTCTACTCCAGCTGTTCTACCATCTCCAGAGAGAGAGAATCTTCCTGGAGCCCAGAGCCAGGTTCTACGCTGCTGAAATTGCAAGTGCACTTGGCTACCTCCACTCTCTGCACATAGTGTACAGGTAAAGAGTGATGCCACAGCTCCCCCTAGTGGACATCTGTAAACCTGTGCCTTGATGCATTTAGAGTAAACATTTCTTTGTCTTGTTTTTGACAGGGACCTGAAGCCAGAGAACATCCTGCTAGACTCACAGGGACACATTGTCCTAACAGACTTTGGCCTCTGCAAAGAAGGCCTTGAGCCCAACGGTACCACGACAACCTTCTGTGGGACGCCTGAGGTAAAAGATACATCTTTAGACATTTGTTCATCATTAGTATGACCTCAGTACGACTTCTGAGGAATAATGTTGGACTTGCATTGAACTTTTCTCTGTTTTTTTTCTCAGTATTTGGCTCCTGAGGTTCTCCAGAAGCAGGCGTATGACCGCACTGTCGACTGGTGGTGCCTGGGATCGGTGCTCTATGAAATGCTCTATGGACTTGTAAGTGGAAACCGGTGACTTTATGCCTTTTTAGATCTCCTGATTGTTTATACAAGATTAACACAACTCCTTTCTTTTTTTTGAAACAGCCTCCATTCTACAGTCGCAACACGGCTGAGATGTACAGTAACATCCTGCACAAGGCTCCGGTGCTCAAGCCCAACGTGTCGAATGCAGGCAGGGACCTGCTCGAGGGGCTTTTGCAGAAGGACCGCACCAAGAGGCTGGGAGGAAAGGATGACTTTGTAAGTGCACACATCACATAGAGCCCTGATTCTCAGACTGTGGGTTGCAGTCCCCTAGTGGCCTTTGCAAGTACTGCAACTGGGCTGCAAGAAGTCACCTGCTGTAAATTAAAAACATTAATCTTCAACAGTATAATTTAGTATAAAGTTGCAGTTAAGGGTTTGCATTTTTGAAAGAAATAGAACAAGTCAAAAAAAGGGTTGGAATTGATATAATTACACAATCATTCCTCATTTTCTGACCTACTTTTGAACCCGAACTTGTCCAAAATCAAGCACAAAACAAGGAAATACTTGATCTTAGGCTTGCGTGATGATCGAAGCTGTTATTAAAGTTTTGGGTGGTCCAAAAAGGATTTTCACATATTGAAATGTGCCACAGACCTCTCAAGTCTGGGAATGGCTAACATACAGGACTGTAACAGATTGTGACACTTGTTTTCCATCACTGTGCTCATCCAGTTTCTCTTTTTTCCTTCAGCTTGAACTGAAGTACCATTCGTTCTTCTCTCCAATCAACTGGGAGGACCTGATGGCCAAGAAGATCACACCTCCATTTGTTCCATCAGTGGTATGTATTACTCATTATAATTTAATCAGAATGATGTGTTGTCCCAGAACAAGGCTATCACAGTATCACTTTCATGTTTCACTTCACGATTATAGCGAACTACATTAATGCAATATTAATTGGAAGTGCATGAGCGGCTTTAACCATAACTGTACAAAAGCATTAAAAAGAACAGTTACACAATATTTACAATATTACTGCGTCTGCTTTATTGACATCTGCTGGAAATCCAAAGCCTTTTTGTTAATGGAATAGTCAGAAATAGAAGGAAAGTCATACATCTAGTGAATGTGGACATTGTGCTTATGCTATGAAACACCCTGATATCAGTGGCAAATTCATTATTATACATGCAATTTTTCTAACGTCTTCCCCATCTTTGTGTTACAGTCTGGTCCCACGGACCTGCGACACTTTGACCCTGAGTTCACCCACCTGCCAGTGTCCTCCTCTCTTTGCACAGACACGCTGACTGTGACCAGCAGCGTCAAGGAAGCAGCCGGAGCCTTTCCTGGCTTCTCTTACGGGCCTCCAGCCGAACACTCCTTCATGTGATCGCCAACATTTCTTCCTGTCTGTCCTGAGAATGAGCAGGAAACAGGACAAAAGCGCCAGACTGTGTTGCTTTGACACATGGACCAAACTGGAGCGGCTTGTCTAGGAGGACGTTATAAGAGGATCTAACTGACAAGAACACTGAGGGATGAGGGTCAGATCTTGAGTTAGCTTGTGCATGACCAGTGTACAGATGGAGGACTCTCATGTTACAACACAGCTGGCCCTACAGACTTCTGCCTGTCTGTAGGGCATCAAACTGCAATACATATGTGCCATGTATGGATGCACGTCATGGCCCTAAAACATCTCTGATGGCTCCGGTGAAGTGACATGAAGAGAAGTGCCTGAAGTTCAAAAGGCAGTTCGGACGACAACAGCAGAGCCAGCTTTATCGGAAAAAGCAAAAACATCGAGGCAGTTTCTTTTGTTTGGACTTTTGACGAGAACGCTAGCCGTTTAAAGGTGATGCCTTCATTTCATTTCTACATATGTCCAAGCTCTGCGTTTTTCTTAATGTTCACATTGTGTTTTGTCTTCATGTGAATGCTCAATTGCACTCGAGGAAACAAGGGTCACGAAAAGTGAAGCTTATTTTGCTTGAAGCATCAGAAACTTTGGATTAGACAGCTGTATATCTCTTATTTAGCTTCATATCTCTGCTCTGAACAAAAAAAGAAACGACAGTATCTCAATATTACGCACCTGCTAGTACTTCTTGGACCAAACAGACTCATTAAGACTTTATTTTTGACCCGTTTGTCCTCATGAACTGAACTTTTATTGTACTGTGTAGAAAAAGAAAAGAAGTTACATATATTTTATTAACCACAAACATTCACTGTTTACTAGATTATGAATAATTTCTAAATGTCGATTAGTGTATCAAAATATCCAAGTAGATTTATTTCATCCAAAGCAATATAATTTATTTTTGGGTTTTCACTTCCTTGTCATCTTCATCTAGCGACTACATTAGTTTATATCGGCTGTTTGCAAACTTTACAAAGGACTAAGGAAGAGTTCAACCAGCAATAACAGCCCCACATCAATGATAGCACATGGATACTGTATATCAATCTTATTTTAACTTAAAAGTGATTGCTGTTTTATTGCAAACACTCCAGACAAACTGTAGAGTCTATGATCACAAATGTCTGTGTATTTATGCATCATGTAGAGAAGAACTGTGAATGTCTTGTGCCTGTCCAAGGCGGCCTGATCCGTGTATAATGTATCTACATATCTCTTCCCCCTAAACCTGTTGGTTCCTTTTTCTAGAAAGATATCATTAAAAGAAAAAAGCTTAATGAACTCTGTGAGGAACCCGCTGGGTGGAGTAGGCACTGGCGTTGTTGAGCCTCGGGCCTCCTGCATAAGATGGTTCTGGAAAGTGCAATAAAATATTGTTAACACTGAAATAATTAAATATTTTATCTCTTTTTATCAAAAGTGTAAGGCAACTTTATGCTCTGATAGTCATTATTAAGAGAGGCTTTTCACCTGAGCACGGATTACTCATGATATCTTTACTCCATTTTTTTAAATCTCCATATTTCAGGTTTCTGCATCCCCAGAAAAGAATTTTAAAGCCTGCTGAAAATAATCATACTAAAAAACAAGGCAGCACACAGCTCTAGATCATTTTCTTCCATATTTGGAAGCGTTAAGTTTCTGTTTTGTATTTTTTATGTATATTTATTTTCATGCCACTGCTACTGTACAAACAAGACTATTTACATGATCAACTGAAAAAACTGAACTGTAATCTGTGTCAGAAATGGCAAATAAAGTCTCTAAATCTAAGTCTCGTCTACTGATAATTTTTTTTGTATTAATGACCTAAATCTAAAAAGTAATTATTAACTGAAGATTGTAAATGATTGCATGCTGCAGGTATCTCTGCTAGAAAGAGAGAGGTTAAAGTTCACAGGAAATCTTCCAGATGTATTTACATTTTATTATAATGACATTATGGAAGCTAAATGAATAATTTTTCTACATACTGATAGCTTTTACTTTAGCTCCTTAATTCGGTTGTGCTGTGAGGATATGAACAGGTATCTCTTCCTTACATTTAAACTATGTCAGCAGGTGTTCTGATGAAGGAAAAATACTCAAGCCCCATTTCCTTCAGTTTGCTTCACAGGCAAATTGATCGTTGGAAACACCATCAACGGGCAAACAGGTCAGCAGCTGGCCAGACACACCTTTTTATTTTCCCTGAGCCATAGGGTCACAGGTTGAGTTTAACCTTTCCACCTGAGTCCTTTTAGCCTTTTCCCAAAGGAGAATCACAAGGATTGTGACAAAAGTATTTCCAGGCTTTCTAATCAGTTTTTAAACAAGGGACATAATTTCCTCGAGAAGAGAAAAGATTCAGATGGCCAGAAATGAGAGAAAAATAGACTTCTTCTTTCGGCTGGTCCCTTTAGAGGTCGCCACCACCTCCTCTCTGAGGTGCCTGGAGCTCCTTGTTCAGCGTGTCCACTTTCCCTCCTCTGCACATGTCAATCTCAACCGAACTTTGTCTCCAAACCCCTCAACCTGAGCTTTCCCTCTCCTTTCATTCCTCTTCTCTCCAGACTCTCTTCCACATGCTAACTACTCTCACTACAGATCACATTACACAATTATACTGTTCACTCACACTTAAGTGCATAGTCATATATATTTCCACTCTAAGGCAACGAACAGTGGTTTTCATTGTTAACTATTCAGTTTATTGTTAAGTTAGTTACTTGAGGTATGAGAAGACATTAAAAAGTTTTTTTTTTTAAATATGCAGGTGAAAACTACACATGAAATAAAATAAAATAAAATAAAGACATTTTAATGAGAAAATAGATAATCTAGAACACTACTGTAAGGTCTGGGCTTCTCTGCTTAGGCTGCTGCCCCTACCACCCGGCCCTGGATAAGCAGAAGAAGATGGCTGGTCTACTGTTTTAAAAATCTTTCAACATTAAGATTGTCTTAAATTTTAAAATACTTGCTGATTATAATAGAATTATTGCTCATATATTGTTAATTTATTTATGTGCTACTATTGTGTGCAGTCCTTTGAACATCACAGTAAGGCTGAAAATGACACCTGGACTTTAAATCTTAGACTGAGTTAGTTTAAATCAATAAAGTCTGAACTTACTGTACCATTTTTTTTAACAATTTGTTTGATATAAACGAGCTTTCATGCGATAAAACAAACCCCGAGGTAAAACTGGACGCATTCAAAGCATGCTCACCTGTTCAAATAACAGCTGTTTGCATTTTGCTCTCACCTGTGTCTGTGCGATGCTCTCGTCTCACTGTGAATCAGCCCTTCGCACATGCGCAGAACAGTCCGCAACGACCACTTCCTGCAAAATAGTGCTCCCTAACAACAGACAAAGCTTCATATGGTGGTTTCAACCAAAGGCGCTTAATTAAAAGCGTTCCTCCATCGCTCCTTCAATGGTAAGACGTGTCTCGATGATTTTGTTGTGTTTCGGCTTTTTGTTTTGCAATCAGCTTTGCAGCTGAATGCAGCAGAAGTGAGATGGTTTCACACGCTGCCATTTCAGTACCTACTCCAATGGCCGCTGGTCCCGACTAATCTCTGGAACGGGAAACTTTATGCCCGGGGGAAAACAAGTACAGCTAGTGATTAATTCCCCAGTGTACAGAGTTGGGAAGACTGCAGTGCATGCAAATTGAACAGCTGATGGCAAAGTTCACCGTAATTAAGTTGCCACTAAAGAATAAGTGATAATCGACATTGTCTGCTAACGTTGGGACGCTAGCGTTCCGGTGTGGTCTAAATGCTGGTGAGTTTGTGCTTTTTACTTGGGTCTGTTTGTTTCTTTTATTAGTTTGTGCCAGTCACTTTAAATTATTTAGTCACGTCTGACTTAGTATTCTATGCGAATTAATGTTTCGTTTGTCCCCGGATAGAACTGACGAGTTGCTGTTCTCCAGGAAGTAGACCGATGTCTGGCTTCACCTTCACAGTAAACTGTTCCCGGGTGCTAAATTCAGCTAACCTAACGGTAGTCTGTTAGCATTTGGAGATGTCATGGATGGGAACTTTTCGCATGACTTGATGCAATCTGTCGTTCCAGGATTAATGCTAGAATAATATACAGGACAAACAACGATGGTAGCATGTGCACTAGAGCAAACGCATTTAATAATCACAGTCCATACACAGATTTGCAGCCTGCACACGGCAATCAATATGACATTTTTAAGGAGCGATACCAGTTATTAGTAATTATTAGTAAGGAGAGTTGTGAATTAGTAATAATAAATCCGTGTTAACCACATATTGCTTTAGTCATTTAAATGTATATATTAAAAATGTGTAGTAAGGCTTTTAAAATTTGTAGTAATGGTTTTGTCATTCTGTTATCTGTCTCTGCATATGTCGTTTTTTAATGCTTTATTACTTTTTTGTGTACTTTGTACACTTCCCTTTCGTGTTATTCTTATTCATATTCATAGAATATTCATATTAAATATGGCCTGGCCCTTCTTAAATAAAACAAACCACAGCAATTGAAAGGACGTTATCAGAAGCCTGTTTTATGAAGCAGGATTTGGGCTTATCCAGGTAACTTCAGGGTTAACCATTAGTTTTTCTGTACTAGGAAGGCAGTTTACATCTTATATTGCCATGGTAACTTGTGGTGCAAACCTAACTTGCTATGCAGCAGCATGAAATCACCACCTACTGACCAGTCAGATGTCCCGAAAATTCCTGGAAGATCGCTTGTCTGCAGCTTGCAGAAGGCACGTGAAGCTTTTCAATAGCAACTTTGTGGTTCAGTAGTAAATGTAGATTTTTTTTAAAATTTTTATTGTTTTTAACTTTCCCAGTACTGTCTAGCCTTGTATATTTTAATTATTTTTATTATATTATGTTATATTACATTATACTATATTTATAGTATTGTACTTGACACAGCCCTATTCTGACATGCAATTCACTAATTTTGGCACATCCAAATTAAATTTAGCTGAATTATCAAAATGTTACTAAGAGTTTTATTGGTTGGGATTTCATTGACTTATCCAAAAATGTCTATTACGCATAGCTACACAGTACATGGAATTCAGTGGTCTTGATATCAGTATTTGAAGCAACAACTAGCCTGTAGTTGTAGCGTTTGTTCCCTGTATGTTCTGTTTGACCTGTTTTTTTTTTTTGTTTTTTTTTTGTTTTTGTTTTTTTTATTACTATCATCATAATGTAATAAAATTATACCTTAAAAATGTTTTTCAGGTCTTTTAACTGTCAGCCAAAACATAATGGGACTACCAGATAAATATGTTGTTTGCTGACAGATTGATAGAGGTCAACAAGGCTCACTCATATATGTATTTAATGTAGCTGCTTGTAACCCAGAACATTTTTGCCATTATACACAAGGTCAGTTAAAAATGTGCAGATGGTAAATGGTAAATGGCCTGCATTTGTATAGCGCTTTTCTAGTCCATAGGACCCCAAAGCGCCTTACACTACATTCAGTCATTCACCCATTCACACATACATTCACACACTGGCGATAGCAAGCTACATTGTAGCCACAGCTGCCCTGGGGCGCACTGACAGAGGCGAGGCTGCCGGACACAGGCGCCACCGGGCCCTCTGACTGATCTATCAGATGACTCTTATCTTCACAAACAGAATCAATCAGAATCAGAATCAGAATACTTTATTGATCCCTAGGGGAAAACAAATGGGCTGATGACTCTGCAAACCTGAATAATACATTTAAATTACTTTTTTTTTAAAAATCCATCAAACAATCAAATAATTATTTACTTGTTTAATCTTTTCTCTGTCAAGTGGAAGTAAAATAAGAAAGAAAGCTCTCTTTTAATTTTTTTGGTTTTCTTTATTATTTTATGTTTTGTTTTGTCTGACCAGCAAACAATAAACTGAAAGGTACTCAGTTTTTACTCTATGATTTTAAAAATTAAATCAGATCTTCCCATTTGAAAAGCTGACTCCAGGTTTTACATATAAATGACTACAATTATTATTTTCTTGTTAATTTACTGACCAATGTTGCAGCTGCATTATATAAGTATTTATATCTGTTGGTTTAAGTGGGTCTTTTTGTTTTTTGCAGAAGGCATTCATTAGACTGAGAACTCATATAATAAAGACGTTTGGTAATCCAATGATCAATTGATAATTCATTTTCTTAAATGGGAGACATGCAAAATAATTTTTTTCTCGTTTTAATTCAGTTAACTTTAAAAATGTCATTATCATATATATTTTTTAATTCACTTATCTAAATCTCGCACAAGCCTGCATGTTCTTTAATGAACCACTTCTAAGAACAACACCTACCTGACACATTGATTTGGTGTTAATTTGCAGACTGACCTATTTTCTCTGATTGCTTTTACATTATGTCAGTTGAGTAAATGCTTATCCCTCCAGCTGTGGGCAGAGGCCCGTTAAAGTGAGCAGTGGACAAAACGAGGTTAGATCTTATCCCCCCGGGGCATCTATTGATATGAGAGCGTGCACCTGAGCAGCTAATGCTCCCAGAGGGTATGTTTTCGTTGAATGTAGGTTAGTTCGCATGTAAGGTGGCACGCATCCTTAATCCTGCAGTAAAAACAGAGTGGCGAGGACGTTGGTGAGCGTCAATGCCACACGTGCCACACGTGCCTCACCTGCGAGTCTCGTGCTGGAGATTAGAGCAGGGTGCCCCACTTCCTTCATCGCCACTGCCTTCCTACTGATCGAACCCTGATAGGGGCAGGAGAGGGATTCACTTTATGGGACAAGGGGAGGGGGGAGTCACGTATGGGGTACTATATAAGACTGTGCTCCCACCATTGACTCTGTGCCTGTTTGTCTTTGCTTCTGTGGTGGTGTGAAGCAGGGTCCCGCCAGGCTCTCCAGGTACAGAGAGTAGGCTGAGTGTGCAGACATGTCGGGCCGCTCCGCTGCAGAGATGGATGACTCGCAGGAGCTGCCGGTGAGTATGCATGGAGTCATTTGCATAGTAACTTTACTGATTTCCTGTAACTGTTGTTTTGTGTATGATAACAAAAATGTGGCTTAAGGTTCATGCAAATATTTAAGATAGCAAATATTTAATTTTCTGTTCATATTTTCTGTTTTAGCCAACGCAAAGTTGAATTTTAGGAGACAGCTTCAGTCAGTCTTTATCTTTATTTTCTGTTTTTGTGTTCATCTCTATGAGAGATGCCAAAGAAAATGTCATTATACCCAAGCATACCCACCGTTTAACAGTTTGTTTGTTTTTTAAAGGTCTTAATCACTCAAGTTCAGTCAAGTTTTCTGATAAAATGATAAGAAAGTGTATATACTTATGATATGATATGATAATTAGATTATACAGACTTTTTGCCTTATTTGTATATAGACCAATCATGATTACCTGCATGGTCACAACCAAAGGCCTGTTTTGAGGCAGGAAATACTCTCACAGTGTATCATTTTTTTTGTGGAGCATTAAAAGGCTTTTGCTCTCTTTTTATCATCTAAAAGAGAATTGATGGTTAATTGAGACAATCGATGATATGCAGATTAATCTGCTACCCGCAAAATACGTCTATTAAAGTATTACAAATCTGTTTATACACAAGAATTATTTACAGCGGTGTACAGCTGTTTTCTCTTGTCAGTGTGGTGAGCTGTTTTACTTTTTTCTATATTCAACATTCAGTTTGAGTTTTATTAACATTATTTTACCTTATATTTTACTTACATATTGGACTCCTGTATTTTTTTTTAAACTATAGATTTCTATTTAATTTAGCCCTTTCCCTCTAATCTCTCTAACTGAGCAGTTTTGTTTTGTTAGTTTACCTTTATTTTATGGACTTATTCTACTTTATTTATGCTAATTTTCTGTACATTGTGTTTAATGTTTTGGCTGTAACACAGGACGATTTGAGATGCATAGATCATAATGATGTTATATTATATATTGTTTGTTTTCAGTGCAGTAAAGAACTGTTCTATTACCCAGAAGGTTGTCATTTACTATTCATGCTGATATCACAGTGGCTGATAAATGTCAACCCATGCACCTTTTTTTCTTAATTAAAACTACATAAATAAATAAAACTGACTGTGTTCTGCTGCTTTGTTTAAATCGTGTGAGCTGTCTGACTTGTGTGTCTGCATTTTTGTGCATATGCAGGCAAAGAAGGCCAAGATTGACGTAGATGGCAAACTGAAGAAAGAGTCGGGGTTGGTATCTACTTATATGGGCTCACCTTTTTTAAATTACTGCTTAATTACAATAACATTTTTCCTGCTCTTTCAGTGATTTGGGGGGTGATGGGAGCCCAGATGCTGTTTTAGGTTCATCAGAGCAGGAGAACTCATATTCTGCCCTGTCCACAGCCCAAATTGATCCAGGTCAGTAGAATATGTTTAAAAATCAAAGGCTCATAATGTCCAAAGATGTTGCTGTAGTTTACTGACATTTCATGTGTGGCCACAGGTGAACAGGAGCAGTCCAGTGCAGAGAGGGGAGCTGGATCTCAACCATGTGGTGACTCAATTAACTCGTACGGTCATTCTGGTACGAACAGAAACAGACTCGGCTCTAAACAGTTCACAGTGATGTTACTCTTGTAAGTGCTCTTGTAGCTAAAATAGTCTCTTTTCCTGTAGCCACCGATGCCACAGCCACATCTGAATACACCCAACAGGTTTATCAGGGAAGCAAGTGAGTATGCTGCATGGAAGTGAGACATTAAACTTTATGAATCACTTTAGATTTATAGAGAGAAAAATGGAACATTCTCACTCACATATGCAATAAGTTTTCAAACAAAGCATACTAATCAGTTTCCACTCAGTTATTAACTTGTCAGAAGATCATTGTGGGGTAAATGTATAGATCTGTTTGAGACAGTTATTATAGTTTTGTATTTTCTGATTAGGTTTTATTTTTATTTGGTTATATTTAGAAAAATCAGTACAGGTATTACAATAAAAACAGAATTTTTGGAAAGTGGTTGACTCGCAGTCTCACTGATACAAAGTCTCATCAGGCAAGTTTTGTTTTACTGAACTAAATTTTACTGAACGATTATCTAGGGATGGGTATCGTTTAGGTTTTATCCGATACCGGTGCCAAACTGGTACTTTTGAAACGGTGCCGGTACTTAAAGAGTGGAGAACACAAACTTCGTCCAAAAACCTCTTATGTTTTTTTTTGTTTTTTTTAGCAGTGTCTTTTTTCCTGCAAAATGATAACCAAGTTAGCCTTTTCTGTTGATACAACATACCTCCTTTGGTTGGAACCGGTGCTTAAACAATGGAAAAAACGAACTTTGTCCTAAAACCTCTCATGTTTAGCGGGTTTTTTTGTAAAAAGATAACAGTGTTAGCCTTTTCTGTAGCTATAGGGCATATATGGTATCACTCTATCAAACAAGAAGACAGCCGCATGTAACTACGACGGTGTTTGCTAGTTCACCTTACGTGCATTACCGTAATTTAATAACGTGGTTAGCCTACTCAACGTAAATTACACACGAACAACATTAAGTTACTCGCGCAGACAAGAACGGCTGCTGCTGCCATAATCATTCGTCATCATTTCTGCTACACTGGCAGGCCTAGGGGCCAGGACTCTCCTCTTCGGGTTCTTGGGGGATGTTGCTAACTCCGGGACCGATAACAGGCACCACACCCGCAGTAGATGTGCTCGGTGTGAGGTCTTGCAGCAAGCTATCAATACGGTGCATTTCTCGGCTTTTAAAAAAAACGCTATGCGTCGCCAGAACGTACGTACCTGGCATCCTGACTTTACCTGCAACGTTTGGACCTCATTTTAATTTTTTTGAGATGTTCCAAAGAAGACTTTTATTGATGGCTGCAGTTTTCTCCTTTTGTACAGCAGCTTCTACTCTCACCACGTTGCAGGTTTGTCAGACCACCAGGTTAGATTACTAATGTGCTTTTACGAATGTAAAAGTGATAAAGTAGGTGTTTGTATGTAAATGTGGTGATGAAAAATCCAACTCTTTGTGTGTGTGTGTTTTTTGTTTGTTTGTTTTTTTTCTTACATCAAGACAAAGCCTGGCTCTTTTGTTTTATAAAATGCACCTGCTACAGGTGTACTCACTTTTGTTATAGGTAGTCATTCTCTCTCTCTCTTTCAGCCCAGCAGTAACGTCATACACCAGTCAGGTGGCGTTTCCTCCTCTGGCCCAGTCCACTGTGTACTCATCCTTCCCCCAAACAGGCCAGACCTACGGTCTCCCACCTTTTGGTTAGTGCCTGCTCTTTTTGGACGACCCTTTTTAAGGACAGTCTGCTCTCTAAAATCCAAGCATCACACTTCATGACTTTGCTTTTAAAGCCTCACTGTGCTTTGGCGCTGAACCAGTCTGCTTTTAAACCCTGCTTTTACACACAAACACAAATCTTGACGGGAGTACCCAGTTTACTAACTTTGCTGCATCTTCAGTGACCCACTTTCTCCCCTGCTGCCTCTTCATCTTCAGCTTCCATTGCTCTCTTTCATCTTCAGGTGCTATGTGGCCAGGCATAAAAACAGAGACAGGGCTGCCTGATGCGCCCTCTGGTGGCCAGCCTGGGTTTCTCAGTTTCAGCTCCACATATACCTCAACCCAGCCAGGCCAGCTGCACTACTCATACCCCAGCCAAGGCAAGCTGCCATCTCACTCTGTCTCACTGTCTGCAAATACCTGAAGAACACAGTAAAGGAGAACCTGCAGCGGCACAGCTCTGATTTCCTCTCTTGCCATTATAACATCATGTAGAAGTATTTTTATTTTTATATTTTAGTCTTTGCATCTCTTTTAATGCGAATGTTTCTTTCTCTAGGCTCAAGCTTCACAACATCCAGTGTGTATTCCAACATCCCTTCAGCTACAGCCGCGACTACAACCGCCTCGGCGGTGGCCCATCAGGTGAGAATCAGTGATTCTCCAGTAAGATGAAGAATAAAATTATCTTTGTGTGTGTTTTTAAGAGCGGTTGGTGCACCGTGGGAGTGGAAAATTGCCTTTAAAATGACCAAAAATTCAAAGGAAAAAATTCCTTTCAAGCTATGAATGTATGCAAGCAAAGTGTTAATATGGTGCAAATCTCAAGCAAGGAATGCAGAAGTCTTGTATGTGTGTGCTCAACATGTTTATTGTGTGCTGTGGTTGGAGATTAGAATGCTAGACATAGTGATCTATAAAAGGATATTAAAAGCATTTGTAATGTGAGCAAAAGTTCAGCTCAAACTTCAGTATTTTTGTCTTTGAGTGAGGGCAGAAATCCACTGGAAGTGAATGCTTTTGGGATCAAGTTTTGATCACAGAGGGTTCATCTTACTGTCTGACACAGAACCTGAGTTTGTGTTATGTTCAGTGATATTAGAACTAGGGCTGGGCCATATTATACCGTTCACGGTAATACCGGTATAATGTTAGGCAACGATAGGAAAATGAAATATCGCGATAGAATATGAGTAAAACGCGCATGCGCAGTGCCTTTGTTTTCATACGCACATGGCCGGTTGTTGAGTGAAACAAAAGAACCAGAATTGGTTTGTAAAAATGGTGCAACTTCAGTGATGTGGAACTGGTTTGGTGTTTGTCCGTCAGATACACGACAAAGCACATTTTTTTGCAGAACATGCAAGCGGCCGTCGTATTTGTCGGACTAAGATGCTCTTAAATCTGGGAATAATCTGGGTCCTAAACTCCGTACACTTCAGGTCAAACGAACACTGCAGCATCACTGAGAGTTAAAAACTGTCTAAATTCTTTCATCTTTAATAAAACGATCAGCATTGCTGCTTTACCAGGTGTAACTATGAAGTTTAACTTCCAGGCATCCATGAAAACAAAATTTATTACATTTAACGGAGTTAGAAGTTAGCAGGAAGCTAGCGGAAGTTAGCTCGCTAGTTTCGCTAGTTACCCAAGCATGATATTGCATGTTCTGACTGAGAGATTTCTGAAAAAATTCAAACGTACAGCTCTGCTATCACTTCCAACATAAATGAAGACAGGAAACTAAACTGCAGTGACGTTTGTAGGGTTACTGAAGTTGGGCTAGCTGGTATATAATGATGTGCTACGTGATCGCTAGCGACACAGCTATGTTAGCATAACATAAACAGTGAAGCTGGAGGACGAACACTAACACTTTTCCACTTATAAAAGTTAACGTTCCTGATAGTTAGAGACAAATGCAATCGCATGGCAGGATGCTGTAAATGGACCAAACTTCAGTCAGGAGAACAACTGAGATAATCCATCCACAATATGAGGTTAGTCATTAATATACTGCAACAACATGGGAATAGAGCAGCTGCCAGAGAATTCAACATTAATGAATCAATGGCACAGAAGTGGAGGAAGCAAGAAGAATGAGTTGAATAAAGTTTGATTTATCTGACTGCTTTGTTTCGCTTAATGTGCCTTATAATCCCGTGCACCTTATGGTCCGAAAAATACCTACTGCACACTGCAGTTTAATGTTGCAAAGCACCTCTTTTTAACTTCAGTGGATATTATACATGGTTATGCTCAGGATATGTCAGCCCATTTCTACTGGAAATGCCTTTTGGTTAAACTTTCAGCAAGGAATTTGCATTTGCACTGTTACATTTTTATAAAGCTTTAATGTACATAAAAACCAGCTTCTTGTTTAAGTGAAAATAAATGGAAGGTTGTCTTTTTGCGCTAGTAATGTTGTGGAGTTGTATTTTGTCTTGCATCAATTATATCGTCAGTTATATCGTTATCGCAAATTTTCAAATATATATCGTGATAAATATTTTTGGCCATATCGCCCTGCTCTAATTAGAACTTGAAAAGATGAGATTGTTCCCACGTATTGTTACTCAGCCCTGCGTGGAGTCCTTTCATTCTGCTGATCACGTTTGTTTGTTGTTTCACTTTTCAACAGGATTTTAGCAGCTATAACTCTCTGGGACAGAGTCAGTTCTCTCAGTACTACACTCTTCCTCCCAGCTACGTGCCTGCTGGGCTACCTAACAGTGATGACCACAGTGGTGGAGCAGGTGTTGCTGGATATTCAGCAGTGAAATCAGAGGAGGCCGCCTCTGCTGGACTGCCTCCTAGAGGTTTTTGGTTTTTCATTATCTTTTACCTTTTTTCTGCTTTTGGTTTCTTTACCTTAAATAACTGTCAGCACTTTGTTCTACAGCACATGGTAAATAGCTGTGTAACATTAACACACATTGCTGTACCTACATTTAAATCAGGAAAAAGCACAGTAAGAATACTTAAACCAAAACGTCTCATGGTATTGTCTTTCTGTAAGTTAACTTTACATAAATAAAAACCTGAAAAATAACTAACTGAATACTGCACACACTGTTAAGGTGCTTGTGTTATTGTGTAGAAATATTTAACAAACTAGTTAAACAGTTAGGATGAAGTATAGTGTACTTTTTATTTTATTTATTTTTTATCAGTTCTCCTGTGCACTTGGCTAAAATTTCATTTTCAAGATGCAATTTGTTCTACATCCTGGAGGAACTTATAACAGAACTCTTCTGGTTTTTGTTTTCTGTCTGGAGCTCTTTTTAGATATCCACTGCAGCCCTGAACAGCTCCAGACATTTCAGAGATGCAGATGAGAAATTTAAGATCTAAAGTTGTTGGATCAGACATTAAACTGTCAGCTTTAGACCAGGTTACACTGAAGTGTGAAGAGAGCAGCTAATATTCTGGATCTGCACCTCAGTAAACAAGTGAAAAAGTCTGCAGCCAATTCTCCTTTTTAGTCCCATAATGTGCTGTGGAATTCAAAAAGAATTTAAATGGAAAATCTAAATAACTAAAATGAGAATCTTCTTTCAACTGCTCTCTTGTTTAAAGGTTGTTTTTTATGCTGGCTGCCACGCTCATGTTCTTGGTCTCGTTTTAGATGCGTCCCCACCAGAAAACCTGCCTGTTTGTGCGGCTCTTCCTACAGCTGTGGCAGTGCCCGCTGGAGCTCGAGATCAGGACGAGGTCGGCCGCAGGAACTCGGTGGGCAAAGCCAAAGGGAAGGGCAAGAAGTCTGATAACTCTCCACCTGCTGAGAGTGACCTGGAGGTAACCATTTAATTTACTTATTAAACAGTAGTGGATATAATTAATAGCAGTAAGTTTGTTTTGACATTTGTGAAATCCTTACAATGATAGATATATTAATTAACTATTACAGGAACTGAATCATTTCTGTGTCAAGTCCAAGCCCAAGTTATGTTTATGGTTTTTTTTTTTTTTTTCATGCTTCTTGAAATATAATGGGAAAGTTAGAGGAGCAGGAAAATGTTCACTGTAATATGGAGTGCAGTCCAACAGGTAATCTTGTTCTTTTGTGTTTCAGCGCATTTTTTTATGGGATCTGGATGAAACCATCATTATATTCCACTCTTTGCTCACCGGCTCGTATGCTCAGAAGTTTGGCAAGGTTGGTTTTTCCAAAGATGAATCCTTTGAGCTTACAATGCAAAAATTAGACCTATTGAATTGTGTAACATGCTTATTGTGGGTCTGTTTTATTTTGTTCAGGACCCGGCGACTGTGTTGAACTTGGGCTTGCAGATGGAGGAGCTGATCTTTGAGCTGGCAGACACCCATCTTTTCTTCAATGACCTCGAGGTACAGTGACGTTTGTTTAGACTGGAGTGAATATGAGAGATGAGCAGCTTTTGCTTGTTCACAGCAGCTGGTACAAACCAGAATTCCAGATTTAATTTTTTACAAACTCACTGAGTTGTATGTCAGACAGAAGAAGGCAGATAGACAATAGGCTGACTGTCAAAAACCGGTTGAACTGCATTAAACTAACAAATGCGGCGCTGTTTCCTGACATGTTGCACTTCTAACCTTACAACCAATCAAAAGGCATCTTATTATACATGTGAATAATAATCAGGTAACTGGTGAGTGTTTTTTCTGGTTCCACCTCCTTCAGTTTTAACAGGTTGAAGGTGTTCAAAAAGCCCCACAATTACTTGTCATACATGTTTTAGTTTCATATTTAATTAGTCCCTAACAAAACGAGGAAAACAATCCCTCTACTTGTGTTTTCTTCCAGGAGTGTGATCAAGTCCATGTTGAGGATGTGGCGTCTGATGACAATGGACAGGACCTGAGGTGTGTTACACGCTGCCCCGCTAACTAACCCAGACACTACAAAATGCTTTGTGTCGTTCTGAGTAATCACAGGTAGTTTGTCTTTGCTTCAGCAACTACAACTTCATGGCGGATGGATTTAACGGCCCCAGCGGTGGAGCTGCATCAGGAACCACCACAGGAGTTCAGGGAGGGGTGGAGTGGATGCGTAAACTGGCCTTTCGCTACCGCCGGCTAAAAGAGATCTACAATACTTACAAAGGAAATGTCGGGGGTGAGTTTGCAAAGCACCGTCCTGTGAAGGCTTAAGTGACAGCAGCTCAGATGAAGGAAAAATACATTCTCACATTAAAACACCAGACTTTTCTTCCCAGCTTCCAGAAACCAGCAGTGACTGGAGCTTAAGCTCTTTGTTTTCCTGCTCTTGTTACACAAATAAATGTTTTAGTACAGCAGCCAAAAACAAACAGCAAACTGTTAAGGAGGTGAGCTGCACTCAGACTTTGGAGTTTGAGCCACAGTAGGTGGATCATTGTAAGCATTTTGTAAAAAGCGTGCATTTCAGTGTTGCTCCTAACGGAGTTTAGAGCTTGCAGTGAAGAGGCTCAAAGGCTAAGCTTAGACGTCTGCTTCAGGTTTTTTTTGGTGTTCCAGGCCTGTTGAATCCCATGAAGAGGGAGCTGCTGTTGAGGCTTCAGTCCGAGATCGAGAATGTTACAGACTCCTGGCTCAGCACTGCGCTCAAGTCTCTGCTGCTCATCCAGTCCAGGTTTGAGCACCTCAGGTTATTGTTTTAGCTCGTAGGTAGTATGTCGTAGATTAGTTACTCCTTGTTAAAATATTTTATTTGCATCTTTGGGATTCACCCTTAACCCTGAGTTATTGTAGGGTCTTTATCTTACAATTCAAACTGCCTTGTGGCAACTGTTGTTGTGATTTGGTGCTGTATAAATCAAATCAAGTACAGTTGAATTGGATGACGATGTTATAAATCTGTGTGTGTGTGACACCCACCAACAGGGGGAAGTGTATGAACGTGTTGGTCACCACGACTCAGCTGGTTCCAGCTCTGGCCAAAGTGCTGCTCTACGGCCTGGGAGACGTCTTCCCCATCGAAAACATCTACAGTGCCACAAAAATAGGTACATATGCAACCCGATTACTCTGTGTCAAATTTAAAAAAAAAAAAAAGATCTGTTTATATCTTTATGTGATTCTTTATTTTCCTTTTCCCTGCGGTTTCCTGTCATGTAGGAAAAGAGAGCTGCTTTGAGAGGATCGTCTCTCGCTTTGGGAAAAAAGTGACTTATGTGGTGATCGGTGACGGCCGAGATGAGGAATTTGCAGCAAAACAGGTAAAACTCCATTTTTGCCTTTTTTTTTTTTTTTCTTAAACTATTTCATTTCAAATTGGATGATCTGCAGCATTTTATGATTTTTGACCCATTTTAATGGAACAATTCGATTGTGTTTTTGTGTGGACAGGCAGAATTTCAGATTTTTAGGAAAAAAGATGCAGGTACACGTTACACATGGTTTTTGTTGTCTTTTTTCTTCCTGATCACGAGATCATGTACCAGGAAAAAGAAACAAGGCATGGTTTACTAGGAGAATCTGATCCTGGATGACATTGACTTGAACAGTTATTTACAGTCTGGCATGAAAGAAGATGGTTTATAACCAATAAACAAAAAAGATAAATGAGCCATTGTTCCACCTGCTGAAGTTACTGTTTAGACTGACTTGAATCTCCAGAGCAGATTCATCCTAGATCCTCTCTGAGAAAGTACCTGAATGGTACAAAGTTAACCTGTCAGGAAAAAACATATAAGATGAGAAGGACAGGGGAAGCTGGTTGACAACGAGTGAACTTTCAAAATAAGAGCCAGGAAGTTGTTTTCTCTTCCATGTATTTTTAGGAAGTGATTATAAATCCAGGGATTCTCTTGCATGAAAACTGTCTGCAGTAAAGTGGATTTAAGAGATGTTTAATTAGTCAAGCATTAAATATTCCTTTGCATGTTTGCACAATCTGTTGGAGCGGTCTGGCTTAAAAGTTTAGTGACACCCCCCCCCCCCCCCCCTTCCCCCGGAACCCTGATTTTTCTACAATTAAACTAAATAAAGTTGCCATATGTAGACGGGAGACCCTCACATGGACAAAACACTTTGTCAGGCTGTGCTCTTTACAATTACACACTCTGCTTTCTTGTGCCTAATTTTTTGTCTCCTTCCCTCTGCAGCACAACATGCCTTTCTGGCGGATCTCCAGTCACGGCGACCTCGTGTCCCTTCACCAAGCGCTGGAACTGGACTTCTTGTAACGAGGATGCTGTTGAATGTTATGCACTCAAAGGGAAAAATGTTGTCGTCGTACTGGTGACTTGTGGAGTGAAACTGTGTGTGTGGAAAAATTCTCCACAAGCCCAACAATCCACACTCACCTGTTAGAAATCTGCTCTCGCTGTCTGACGACTTGCAACTGGCTGTGTGTTGGTGAACGCTTTGAGGCGGACTTTGGGTCGGAGCCGCCTGCGAGAAACAAACTGGACGCGTCAGTCATCAGAAGTAAGGTTCCTCTCGCCCAGCACCCCCTCCTCTACGGCAGCTAAGCTCACTGCGGCTGAAACTGGCACTGATTTGGACACGGAAGGGATGACTTCTATTATCCAGCTTCTTCACGGTTTTTGGCTTTCATTTTCACATAAACATCCAAAAGTCCTGCAGCGAACACCATCCCTCAACTCTCACTGAGTTTAAACGGCTAAGGAGACGTTGTTTGTTGGTGGCTTTGTCTGTGGAGGTTGTCATAGCGTTTTATTTTGAAAAATCTCTTTCCAGGGTGACTTGAAAGCATCATTTTGCCTTTATGTTTTTCATTATGTTCCTGACAGTCATCAAGTATCAATTAATCCCACTTTTATGTGTTGCCTCTTATGTAGCCAGACCGTTATTAAACAAAAGGTACTCAGTGATGGAGGGCAGCAGGGGCCATTAATCTCTGACTGTCACGACAAGACCAAACCACACCATCAGTCAGCACCATCAGTTCTGACCTCTCCACTGTGTGTGATCCGTGGTCACCGAGCATGTGCTAAGGATAAGAGATGCAAACTGCAGGAAGTGGTAATAAGTGTGGGAAAACATGTACAGAGCATCATCAGTTTCATGGATGACTGGGCAGAAGGATCACAATTTTATTATTATTATTTTTCCCCCATTGTGTGGTTTTCAGACTCGTGGCTTCATTTGATGTTTTATAAGGCAAGAAAACAAATATGTGACTTAACAGAATACTGCAAAAATAAGTAATAAAAGTTTAATAAATGATAAAGAATAAATAATATAATAGCCTCCAATTACACTCCAGGGCTGGACTACATACGTAGAACTACATCCACGTGAGACTTAAATATCTGACGTTGGTGTAGTTATCCTTTTTCCTCTTGTGGCTGTAAAGAGCTTCTTTAATTGAAGCTGAAAGCTGAAGTTTTGTCATGACTGGTGATGTTTTGAATATATTTGGACTTGAAAACATTTTTTCCACCCTATGCCAATGATAATCAACACTCTTTGTGTCCTTTGGGCTCCTCAGAGCGCAGTCCCAAGTGTCCTTGAATTCCCAGAAGAGAGGTGGAGTGACAAATCTGTAACCAGAACGAAACCGTGATTCAAAGGTCCGCACTGTCATATTCATTTCACTGTGATATGGATCTGTTGATGCCTGGTTAAAGTGTGCTGGTTTGGTCTTTCCAAAATTGTTCTAGTACAAGTGAACACCCGATTAATGGGAGTTTATTTTTTGCTCATAAGCTAATCACAAAGTAGAAGTCTTCTTTTCAATTTCCTCCTATTTAAAGAAAAGCTGAGCCCATCTGTGGTTTTAGAGAAATGTTACACAGCTGAAGATCATGTAGCGTTTTTATTTCTTCAATGACCCAAGTAACCCAAGTATGTTTTCAGAGTGTTTGAGTAGGAAAATATGAGCATCCATGGCTGGATTACTGAGACGACCCAGCGGGGACATATGAGACTAAACCAGACGCTTTCATACATGTGCCGTAGCCCTGAAATGTTTTTGACGTTTCCTTGTCTGATTCGGTCCATTGGGGTCAATAACCTGCGCCTCTCTAAAACAAATACACGAGAACGGAGGAGCTTTGTTTGCTCTGCTTTCTGCACGCAAACTTCAACCGAACATATTCCCACAAATGAGAACACGTCTGAAGCAGATTACTTCCTGGTGTGCAGGGAGGACATAGTCCAGGGTTCATGTGTAGACTTGATGGCTGAGTTTCTCACACATGGATTAATCAAAGTCCTCGATCATGAGACTTTGTTCTTCAGAGATCATCACAGTGAGTTATTCTTATAATCTGGGAAACTTGCTGACTTTCAGATGAAAGCATAAAATATTCTGGAGTGTTGTTTTTCTTTCATCGTCGTTGTTGTTTGTTGATTTTCTTTCTTTCTGTTTTTTTTTCTTTTCTTTCATAAAAGTATTTTTTCATTGTTTTTCAAAGTACCAGAAAACTTGCAGCATATTTTTGGCTTTTTGAGGCTCTAGTGGTCTTATTGGAGTCGTAGATATGATGTGCATCAAATTACTAATTAGGAAGATGATTAATAATTAGATGCAGTCTTAATTTTGTCTGTGAATGTCAGAAAGTGGTACAGAAGGCAGCCTAAGACCCAGATATTATTATAATAAAGGGGGAAAAAAAGAAGTAGACGAGACATGGCTTTACACACCTCCTCAGTTACTTTGAGTTATCGTCACTCAGCCTCACAACAACCCAAAGTCTTTCTAAATCATATAGGAGGGAATCAAAAATAAAGGATGACAGTGCAATAAACTTCTACTTTGCTCATTAACTGTATTTCGAGGGGTTTGTTTTGTTATGTAGACGGCGAGGAGCGCAGAGGGATGGACCTTCCCCAGTCTGAATGAGATTAAGACTGAACAATAACTGAGCCTGAAGAAGATTTTCACACACATGCAGCTTGACCGTTAAGAATGTGTATTTGTGTGTCGTTTTGTTTGTGTCCCGTGTGCATATTTATATTGTGCCTTTAACCATCATCTGTCTGCTTGATCTCAAAGGGAAATATCTTTTTATGTCTGATACACGTATCTCTGCATTGTTATTATCCAAAGTGTTATTTTACTTTATTTTTATCTCAATACTTTTTAAGTACTGTCGAGATTTTCTTTTGTTACTGAGTTTGACTTTTTTGACTTGATTGTTCTGTCTGCACTGCAACTGAAAGGTCTGGTAGAAAACTCCACATGCACTGCGGCTCAGTGTTTAAAGAAATTTAAAGTCCGGCGTTCAGATGTTTTCCTCCTTTTGACGAGGAGAATTTTTTTTCTTTTGCTGTGAAACATTTAGCATCACTTAGACAATCACAATCCCCGATGTTTGGTGTTTTTGTTTTTTATGGCAGGTCAGAAGGTGAAAGCAGCTGTAACAAAGCGTGCTCGTTCTGTTGTTCAGTTACTACCTTAGTGAATCCAAGGGAGAACGAGCAGTCCTCAAACAGAAAACTGAGACCTTTGCATCTGTTCAGCTTATTGAATGTTTATTTCTTTACTTTGTCTGCATGTCACGCCTGTTTTGAAGTATATTATCGTGGCCGTACATAATGACCATGAAATGTTTAAGGGACTATAATCTTAGATTTTCTTTTTTTTATGCCAAATATTGCTGTTTATTTTATATATATTTCATCTCATTTTCAGACATGTGAGGCTGTTTGCAGTCACATAGAGAGCCTGAAACTCAACACTATCATAATAATCAATGCTAATTATTTAATGACAGTAATCACTATTTCCTCCCAACAGCCCTGTAAGGTTTTCCTGTGTAAGACAATATAATGTAAATACATTTTAAAGGTTTCAGACTCAAGTTTGTGTGTTTTATTTTATTCAAAATGGGGGAAAATTAAAAAGAAATGTATCTGCAGATATAGACCAGAGGACAGTAGATTATAGTAGTAGAAATAACATATTTAGATTAAATATAACCTTAAAGTTAGATTCCGGTGTAGTTGGTTTTCTAATGAGAATGGGAAGTAGTCTTTTTGGTTTCTCTATTACAAGATTAATATAGCTGTACCAGCCATTGCTCACTTGTGTCCACACAGGCCCAAGAAATGCTTACCTGAAATTTAAAATAAATACTACAGTTTGGCCCATAATTCTTTGGACAAAGATGCAGTTTTTCTAGTTTTGCTTCTTTACACCAACACAGTGGATTTTCATTCCAGCAACATCTGATTGAAGTGCAGATTTTCAGAACTTCAGATTCAGTTTTACAAGTTGAATCATTGACTGAAGATCAGTTTCATGGCCAGGTTCCCTTATAATTCCATGATGCACGGTATGTACCACCAGCAGATAGAGGATGTATCAACTTGCAAAAATCCATTACTTAAATTTGCCCATTTGTGTCTTCTTTTTTCTCCGCTTGGCTAAACAACTTTACAGATGGATTTTAAATGGATCTCTGTGCTGTAAAACACTGTTAAATGTCAGAATTATACACAGACTAATCCAGTGCATTTTGGTGAAAGAAAATTAGTGACAGTGTTTGGAAAAAATTAGATAAGTGTTTTTCAACCCTTGCACAGCACTCAGCAGAAAACCCCCCCAACACTTTGTTGCAGTGTTGCAAGCCTGTTGCTTCTCATTTAGCCGCTGCATTGATATAGTGAAGTTTCAGCTCAGATTCATCACCCTTCAGCAGTGTCTTGATATTGAAACCTTCTCTCCCTGCACCAGACGAACCAGAATGGCCCGTGTGTCTTTGAAAGTGACTTCATCACTAACAGCATACTTCCACGCTACAATCTCCTTCACCTCTTTCTCTATGTTTTCCTGTGTGTTTCCTTTCACATCAATATAATAGCAATTACTGCTGGCATACTAACAGGAGATGACCATGGCCAGGAGAAGCCCGGTGTCTGGTTCATATCAGGGCCGTGGATGAGCAGTGGGTGGAAGAAGACTGTGTCACCCTATTCCATTTCTAGGTGCACCCTGGGATACTGTGGGTCATAGTCTCGGACTCCATGGTACATCTTGTTCACTCAGCCCTCCAACTCAGGATAGTCATGTTCCTGCAGCATGCCATTGTGTGATCATGGCAGGACGACCAGGCAGATATTCTGCCTGTTCACTGTCTCCATAGCTGTCCATACAATCCCATCACATGGTCAAAAGAGGAAGTAATTCAGATCCTGATGAAATGGATGACAGGACGTCTTCTTACTTGCATCAGGAGGTTTGTTGATCAGCGTCGTGTGCATAGCCATGATATTCTGTCCAGTGAAACACTCAATTTACCAGCGATCCCTAAGTACATACTGTAGTTAGGGATTGCTGGTAAAGAACCGTACCGGAAGAGGTCATGATCCTCCTGCAAGTCCTGCAGTTCAGAGACAGCTTTCTGATTTCAAATTCAAATTTTATTTGTCACACACACACAACCATACACAGTATGACATGAAGTGAAATGCTTGTGGCTGTGCAATGCCTGACCATTACATGACAGTGGTTTTACAGTATTTACAATTTATAGGTTATTACAAAATTTACAGATTTAACTTAGAAATTTACAGTAAAAATGTGCAAATAGCAGAAAGATTATAAATTATAGGAAGTGTGCATGAAGGAAAACCAGAGTGCGTGTGGTGAGACCAAAGGAGGCTGAATAATTACGCACACCCCACTTTTCATTTATTAATTTGTAAAAAAATGTTTGGAATCATGTATGATTTTCGTTCCACTTCTCACGTGTGCACCACTTTGTGTTGGTCTTTCACGTGGAATTCCAATAAAATTGATTCCTGTTTGTGGCTGTAATGTGACAAAATGCGGAAAAGTTTAACTTTTGCAAGCCACTGTATACATGCATCGTCTTCCTAATGTAATCCCCCCCCCCGATTGTTTTATAGGTTGACAGGAACTTTCTTTTATCTCCGCTGACAACTTCCCTTAGAAATCGAAACTAAACCGAGCTGCACAAACCAGGAACAAGAGACAGGTATGTATGTTGAATATAATTTTTTCTTGTTTGCCTCTAAAACAGTGCTTGTCACTGTACGATCATAAAAGGCCCGTACAAGAGCTGTTACAGGCTTAAAGAGGAGTGACGATCAGCGAGTAGCACTATGGCTTCATGCCGTGAAAAATCGCGTTCGAGTGATCCATTTACTGCGGTGAAGCCAGCCGACGCTTACATATTTTTTGCGCTCTTTTCCGGTAGCTCTTCTCCTTCAGATTCCTCCTTCGACTCGCCTACTCTAAATCTGTGCCGAGTTTCATCTCAAACTATACTAAGATTTCCGATATCTATTGATTTTTTTCATGTTGTTTCGTTTTGTTAAAAAGCACTGGCCTGGTTTCGAGTCTGATCTGTGTCCCTTTGCTGCATGCTCCCCCCTCTCTCTCTCTCCACTTAACTGTCGGCCGACATGTTTGTTGCGAATTCCATATCAACTATCAAGGATGATTTTTAATACATTTAACATTCAATTTATTTTTTTTCCTGATTCTACTTTAACAATTTTTAATATGGCGTTATCATGTTCCATTAACTTTGCTGAATTTGAGGATAACTGTTATCTAACTCTTTAAATATAATGAATATTATACTTGTTTAATTTTATTTATCTGAGCGGCTTCAGGTGAAATTTTACAGGCATGTAGAGTAGGTGAACAAAACAATCAATCCATTGAGATTTTGACCTCAACTATCAAGGATGATTTTTAATGAATTTTTGATATGCTGTTGTCATGTTGCATTGAGCTTGTTGAATTTAAGCAGAAATGTCCTTTAATCATGCAATAGATTGAGAGAAAACTCTCCTCTCATTATGAGTTGAAAAATGACTCCAAGATTCCTCACTGTGTTTTCAGTACACACAAATAAGCATGTCTGTCAAGGCCAGATTGTGGAGGGGACCAGAGAAAACTCCAGAGTCTTACATTTTTTATTAATTTATTTAATTTTTATTAATTAATTAATTAATTAATTTTTTTTTTTTTAGCAAAGTCACATACTAATTCAGTATGAATTTTGTTTACCTTTAGCCAGCAGTTTCAGTGTCGCCTGCTCTGGCCCCTGGAATACAAACATTTTTGGTCCCTGATGTCTCTAAATCCACATTTCTAAGAACAGAGTCTCGAGCAAGTAATTTTTCCCCCCTTGATTTTTGCTTTGCAGAATAGGGAAAATTATTTTGTTGGTGGTGCACTGAGACTTCTATTTCAGGCTACAATTCCTTTTTACAGTCACCCTTTGAGCCAGATTTCCCAGCTGCTTGGTCTCGGTGATAACATGATCATACTCTTTTTGCTCCACTCTTCTGATTTGTTTCACTACCCTTTTCTTATGTTGCCACCTGATTTAAGTCAGATGTGTGTGTGTGTGTGTGTGTGTCCATATTATTATAAATTAAATATAATACTACTACTACTAGCAGTAGTAATAATAATAATATTAAAATAATAATTTGATACTCGTTATCTGAAATCTGTTTCTTCCTACATCAAAGTTAATGAGGACAAAGAATCATACATTCAGTGTAGTTCTTCAATTTGTTGTTGCACATGTGGTGACTGCATAGTTCTGGGGAAAAAATTAACGTTTTTTGCACTTATTTTCATTTCAATGCTGACTCAAAAGTTTGGTCATTCAACTTATTGAGTTACAGTTAAGTTGGTAAACTCTAACTCTAACTTACAGATGAGAACATTAAGAATAATTATAATTCTAAAGATAAAAGAAAATACAGTTGGGTCCATAAATATTTGGACAGAGACAACTGTTTTCTAATTTCAGTTCTGTACATTACCACAATGAATTTGAAAGAAACAACTCAGTTGATGTGCAGACTTCCAGCTTTAATTTAGTGGGTTGTATGTAAAGATTACATAAAAATGTGAGGACCTAAAGTGTTTTTAACACAATCCCTTCATTTTGGGGTAATTGGACAAATTAAATAACTGAAAATTAAATGTTCATTTATAACACTTGGTTGAAAACTTTGCTGACAATGACAGCCTGAAGTCTTGAATTCATGGACATGACCAAATGCTAGGTTTTCCATTCTTTAAACATGGGAACAAAGCTGGAGTACTGGTATTTATAAAACACTTATTGTTTTATTGAGAACTCAAAGTGCTTTACACTTCATGGAGTGGTAACCCATTTAAACAGCACTTCATTTTATTCCATGCATTATTGTCACTTACAGATTACTACATCAGGACCAATTTGGGGTTTATCATCAGTGGCGGAGCGGGGGGGTGGCTTACTGGGCTTAAGCCCGGGTTGTTTTTTCAGAAGCCCGGGGTCTTTTGGAGTGTAATTTGTTTCATAGTTAGATGCCTGACTGACAACTGTATGAAACAAAAACTACACACAATATTCGAAGCACATAGTGCACACTGTGGGAATTTACGACTGTGCGTAAATTCCCACACTGGAGAATTTAGTCCATATTCACATGAAACCTTTGCAGAGTTGCTGCAGATTTGTCATTGCAAATGAGATGATAACCATCATGTCCCAAAGAGGCTCTGCTGCATTGAGATCTGGCAATTGTGGAGGCCATTTGAACACAGTGAAAATATTCAAGAAATAAGTTTGATTTGAGTTCTGGCTGATTGGAGCTGGCTCGGACCTAGCTTAGAAGAACAAAGAAAGCAGTTACAGCTGTTCAAACTAGTTCAAACCCCCCACTATGCTGGCCGACATGATTGACGATGGGTAAGCCATGAGTACTCAGACTATGTTTATTGAACGACATATGGGAAGATCTTGAAGAAGCTCACGGCTTTGCAACGGGAACTAGATAGACCTGGTGACCAGTGATGGACATTGGTGCAGTTGTTCACATTAATCCAAACAATGATCTCCCTCAGTCATGTGGCTCCGGAACAGCAAATTCTTGTCCCTGATAACGGGACTGTTTTGTTTCTCTGACCCTATCCTTCAAGGACAGCTTTGTTGGCTGAAGGACTGTTGAGTTGAGTTATGAGACTCGTCAGACCAGCCAATAATTTTCTTCTATTGGTCAGTGGCCTCAATTGGGCCTGCCTTCCTGTGTGGAAATTCAAGTGTGCCAGGGCTCACAGGTGATTGGCTGGCCCAACTGCATGCAGATCGGTGTGTGCCATTCCACACACCATTGGCTGCTGCAGGATCCTCGGGCGCAGCGGACCAATGACGCGGCTGCCTGCGTTTGCCTGCGAGTACAAAAGGCTGAGGATTATTCACTTGTGGGGGACTCTTTGATTTGAACAGACTGTGTAGGCTGTGCCTCTGCCTTTGAGCCTCTTTTTTTGAGTTGCTGCCCTTATGGTTAGTTTTCTTTTGTTATTTGAATGTATGAGAGTTGTTTTTTTGTTGCTTAAATTGCCTTGTGAGTCGTTTCACTGAGGGTTTTCAGTTGTGATAATAAACCTTGTGGGTTTTTTTAAAATTTGACCCTCCTGTCTCTGGGCTTATTTATGTTACCTCCCCTGTCACCTAGCAGAGCCAGGGCGTAACATAGTAAGCCTATATTGTGCACGCACAGATGATTTTTTGCATACATTTATTGGAACAAGTAGTTATTTTATTTACTGTTGCGTTCCTATGAGCTTGATGCAATCTAGTCATTCTTGTCTGTCTTCTAGCATTAACAAAGCATTTTCTCAGAGAGAGCTGCTATTCACTTGAAATTTTCTATCCGGTAACCACTCTGTGGTTATTGATGGCTATTTTGGAAAATCCCCCCCAAAATCCTGAAGCTTGGTTTGAATTAGGACAGGTTGGCTTGACCATTATCTGTAGTTGTGCGCACATACAGCTCTCCAGCATCAAAAATTTACTTTCACATCTGTTTTGACCTCTTAAGCTGCTCTTATATTATATCACAAAAATATTTGCATATTTGTGAAAATACCGCTATTAATTTGACATAAACAATAATGGTCATAGATTAACATCTGAATTTCACAGTAAAGGTTCAGGCATTGCAGAAAGTGGCCAGATGTTTTGCAGAAACCTAAATAGGTCTAATGATGCCCAGTTTCTTCCACAGAGCAGGCTGTTACATTCAGTCTTTCACTTTTATACATGCCTGCAGTATCACACAGCAGCAGAAGTAATAAGCACTAAATTTAATTTTAGGAGGATGTGGGCATTTACATCTATGGCACAGCAGCAGTTACTATTTAAACAATGGTTCAGTTTCGATTTGATGCACTGATAATTTTCATTTTATCATACTATTGATTTAATCCAGCCATGTAGATCTCACTTACTGGTTCATTTTTTATGTTGCAGGCATCTCAGATGAGAACATGAGTGGAAACACAGAGAAGGTGGGAGAGCCCAAATATTTGTCACAAGAGCTTAAAGAATATTTAAGAATAGTCTCATTCTTTGACACTGTCATTTCTGAACGTATGATGTGTTTTTATTTGCTTATTTATTACAGCCAGTGATGGAAGAAGACAGTCAGAACAAGTCATGTCAAATAGAAACCGAGACATTGCTTAACAGACTTCATCTTCAAGGCAAAATTAAACAAAAGTTGTCACCAGCAGATTTTCTTCAAATAGGTCCACCGGTAAAACAGCACCATGTAGAACCTGAGAAAGATCTAGCTCACACTTTCCTCCATAGGCTGATAATGTTGGACTACAGGGCCAGATATATTTCTGTAAGATCAAGCTATAAGACCAAGGTGTCGTTCAAAGCCTCCTCCAGTGACTGGGATGTTTTTGTGAGCAGCAGTGTGGACACACATAAGAAAGAGCAGACTTCTGTGCATCCAATGGACATTCAGATGGCAGTATTTCACTGCTCAGACAGCTTTCTGAAACAGATGATGATTACAAAGCTCTCTCAGTGTCAGTATGCCTTACCTTTGCTTGTTCCTGACCCAGTTACAAAGGAGATTCAGTTTCCTCTGTGGACTTTCAGAGAAATAACAAAAACCTGGAAGGTAACTCGGTGTGATTCAAAGATTGTCACCATGAAGAATGTTCCAGTCTACAAAGCTGAAACACCCTTGGTGTCATTTTTCCGTCTGGGTTCTTTGTCAGTGTCTAAATCTCAGCTGATGAACACTTTGATCAACAACCGTCATGACACCTTCTTCCACAGAAACTGCCCAGGAAGCACCAAGTCTCGCTATCTGATGGATGGTGTGGCAGAGATTGCCTGGTACTGCCCTGCTGGAAAACCCAATGATGCCTTCAATGACTGCATTGCCTTTTGTAATCTCCATGGTGATGCTCTATTGACTGAAAAACAGCGTGACATACTGATTGAAAAATCCTCCATCAATATTTTTCTCGTGGCATCTCTGCAAAGCAATGAAGAAATTCAATCACTCATATCTTGTGTTTTTAAGTCTCATAAGCCTCTCATTTGTCTCACTGTTGATGGCAGCTGTGATGCTGTTAAGACAAAAAATGGAAAGTATATAATGGGCCTCAAAGACAGAAACCACTCAGATGTATCTGAACACTTGAAAAGGATCATCAGAGAAGTTTTGTCTTCTGTTGATGGTCCCATCTTGAAACCATCCTTCCAGCTTGAAACCATGGCTGAGCTCTCTGGAATCAAAGTGGATGAAACTGACTCAGCCTGTCAAAGAGGGAAATCTGCTGCTATGAAAATAATCAATCTGCTTAAAAAGGATAACATGGATGTCTCAAAGATCAAAGATGAATTTCTCACTTGTCAAGGCAAACTGTGGCATCAGTGGAGCAAAATACACAGAGAACTGTTTCATCTCAGAGGAGACATTGAAATGGAGAAAAGTGACAAGGAAGATAAACTGATGAGAATACGTCAGATACAATGTGCTGCTTCCTGCAGTAAACTGATGCAGTTGTTCACTGGAAGTCTCTCATCATTGCCAGAAACAGACAGAGAGTATTTCCTAAAATGGATTCAGATCTTCATAGATGCCCTCTCCACAGATGATGTTTCTTCAATTCTCAAAAGCTATGATGAAAAGTGGTCTGAGGTCTTGGCTTTGAAGAACAAACAGGACAAATCAAATGGGTTATCAAGGAAACAAACTGAACTTGAAAACATATCAAAAAAACTTCAGTCTGCAACTTTTGGTTTGGAGCACATCTTCAGAGAAATGGGACAGATCTATGAAGCCCATAAAACAACACAAAGAGAGAGCAGAAACACTGACTGGTCTAAATACCCTGAGCTGGCTGCACAGCTGATGATATCAGGACACTCGATGGAGCTGATGGATGGTGATGCAGGTCATGTGCCTCTAACATGGATCTCCAGTCTTTTAGAAGAAGTCATCAACAAACTGGGGGATCAGAGAGTTTTTGTGTTGTCAGTTTTGGGCCTACAAAGCAGTGGAAAATCAACAATGCTGAACACCATGTTTGGGCTGCAGTTTGCAGTGAGTGCTGGCAGGTGCACCAAAGGTGCCTTCATGCAGCTGCTCAAAGTATCAGAGGAGATGAAGAAAGACTTGAAGTTTGACTATGTTCTAGTGGTGGACACTGAAGGACTGCGTGCTCTTGAGTTAGAAGGTAACAACACTCTTCATCATGACAATGAACTGGCAACATTTGTTGTTGGTCTTGGAAACCTGACACTGATCAACATCTTTGGAGAGAATCTGTCTGAGATGCAGGACATTCTGCAGATTGTTGTTCAGGCTTTCATGAGGATGAAGGGAGTTAAACTTTCTCCCAGTTGTGTGTTTGTTCACCGGAATGTCACAGATGTTGCAGCAGCAGAGAAAAACATGGATGAAAAGAGACGCCTGCAGGAAAAACTGGACCAGATGGCCAAACTAGCAGCCAAAGAGGAAGGCTGTAATGCAGAGTGCTTCAGTGATGTCATTGAATTTGATGTTCAGAAAGATGTGAAATACTGTGCTCAGCTGTGGGAGGGCAGTCCACCCATGGCTCCTCCAAATCCAGGTTACAGTGAGAGCATCCAGGAAGTGAAGAACACCATCCTCTCTAAAGCTTCAAAGTCTGCTGGGATCACTCTCTCACAGTTCAAAACAAACATCAAGGACCTGTGGACTGCACTGCTGAATGAAAGTTTTGTTTTCAGTTTTAAAAACACACATGAAATTGCAGTGTACAGAAAACTGGAAGTCCAGTATGGGAGCTGGACCTGGACCCTGAGGGAAAACATGTTGACCATTGAAAGCCAACTTCATAACAGAATTGAAAATGGAAAACTTCATGAGGTTGAACGGTCTTATTTTTTTAACCTTAAGCGAAATCTTTTTTTTAACAAAGCATATGAAGAAGTCAGAAAAGAAATGACAAAGTACTTTGAAGATGACAGAGAGAAAGAGATCTTGGCTCAGTGGAGAGGGCGATTTGAAATCAAAATGAAAGACTTTCATGATGAACAGGTGAACAAAGTGAAAAGAAAACTGGACGGCGTTATCCAGCAGAAGAAAGCTTGTAAAATACTGGATGAGAAAAAATCAGAGTTTGAGAACAAACTGCTACAGAAGAGCAAAGAGCTCGCTCAGAAACTGAAGGATAAGGCTAAAGATGAAGAAGAGCTTCAACGACAGTTCAGCTCTGTTTGGAGCGGCTGGGTTACTGAATTAACAGCAGATATAAAACCTGTTGAAGAAATTAACTTAAAACAAGATCAGTTAATTATCCTTCAAGAACTTGGTTTTGAGCCAACTCTCATAGATGATTGTAAAAAAAGTGAGAGATACAAGAAAATATCAGACGTTGGTGATTATTCAGTTTATATGATGACAAGTAGTAATCAGTTGATTGGTTTTATACAAAATCGTATTTCAAGACACCCTTTGTCCCATGAAGAACAACAACAGATCAGATCGCTCATTGTCCAAGCTGAAAAAGAGTCACTTCATGCAATCCAAAGCAAACCTGTAGTTACAAGAGGCTACTCAACAACTTATTTGCATGAAGTGGCCAATCATGTAAATGGTAAATGGTAAATGGCCTGTATTTATATAGCGCTTTACTAGTCCCTAAGGACCCCAAAGCGCTTTACACATCCAGTCATCCACCCATTCACACATACATTCACACACTGGTGATGGCAAGCTACATTGTAGCCACAGCCACCCTGGGGCGCACTGACAGAGGCGAGGCTGCCGGACACTGGCGCCACCGGGCCCTCTGACCACCACCAGTAGGCAACGGGTGAAGTGTCTTGCCCAAGGACACAACGACCAAGACTGTCCAAGCCGGGGCTCGAACCAGCAACCTTCCGATTACAAGGCGAACTCCCAACTCTTGAGCCACGATCGCCCCATGTGACAGAAAAAGTTCAGAAATATCTGTCAGAGAAGAATTACACTTTAAACAAGGAGTTTAGAGTTGATCTCTTGCTTCATGTGTTCTGCAGGGCAGAAAGTTGGCTTCTAGAGTCACACAATAAATTTAAAATGAGCAATGATCCAATCACCTATTTGGAAAGCAAGAAAACACAGTATTACACAGTTTTTAGAAGCTTTTGTGAAGAAAACTCATCTTCTGTTGTACTTGAAGAACTGGTCTGTGAAAAGTTGAAAGCTTCCACTGTTGAGGCTGTTTGTAACAAGACTGCCATTGATCTCGCTGGAAGGATGAGGTGTAATTTCCCAGCATTCAATGGGAACAGACTGAACTTGGAGAAACATGTGTTGAAGTCACTCGCTGAGAAAGAAAACTTTTATGATTTCATCACTTACATCACAAATCCAAGGAAACAAATGGAAGCTTTCATTAAAGCAGAAGTTGAGAAGCACATCTTCAGAGATCACAAAGATGAAGCTGTGAATATACTCAAGAAAAATGTTGATGACATCAAAACAACTGTGAGTCAGGCTTTATTTACTGCAACACAAAAAGTCCATACTCAAAAGGGAGACACAGATATGTGGCTGAATGAATTTTCTAACATCCTAAAGGATGAGCTGACATTTGACAACATTTATTCTGAAAACTTCAGCGACATAAAAGATTTTCACTTTCTCATGGAAGAGATACAGAAAGGATTTACATCCATCACTGAGAAGATGAGCAGCCTCTCCCTGGATAAGCTGAAGGAATCCAGGCAGAAGCCTGAAGAAATCCTCATAGATCAGCTTTGTAACTGCTGCTGGGTAACGTGTCCATTCTGTGCAGCTGTTTGTACCAACACCATGAAAGATCACAGTCCTGATGACCACAGCACTCCTTTTCATCGACCTGGTGGGATAAAGGGATATTACTATAGAAAAACTAAAGAGCTCAGCGTCACTGTCTGCACAACAATTGTTACAAGTGAAGGATGTTTTTACAATAGCTCAGAGAAAGCCATTCCCTACAAACAGTACAAAACTGCTGGTCCACCGTATGATACCTGGAGAATCACACCTGGTGGGTCTAAACTGGCATATTGGAAATGGTTTGTTTGTCAATTTAAAACACAACTGGAAAAGCACTATGAGAAAAAGTTCCAGGGCAGAGGAGCTATTCCAGATCAATGGAAAAAAATATCTAAAGATGAAGCCATTAAAAGTCTGGATGAAATGTTTTAATGAGTCAAAGAAACTGCAAATCTGCTGAAAATTATTATACTTGTTTTCACCTAATAACTCTTGAATCCAGCTGTGACAGTCTGATTTTTGTCTGAGTGAGAAGGAAAAAGGAAATTCTATAAATTATTAACATGAAGATGTTATGAGTGACTATAAGTGAATTCGCAAAAAGTACAAAGTGAAATACAAAAGTCACATTCTCAGTGATGCGTCTATCTAGGCTTTCAGAGTGTTTTCCAGATAAATACATTTTTAACCTAATTTTGTTAATTAGCATATCATTTACCTGTTTATAACAAAGATTTTTTGTTTATCAAATAGTCAAAAAATGTAAGGAAACTAAATCATAAAACTGCTCCTCAAACAAGTGTTAACACTCTTTGATCATTAATTTTAAACATTGCATCTGAAACCACAACAAAAACATCGTCTTTTGTAATTGAGTTGTGTAATTTTCAGTTTTAGATTCAATGTTTAAGTTGAAGTTTATTCTCACAGATATATGATTTGAGATCTGTTTGACTGTCTTATGCTAATTTCATCTAAACCTGTTATATCCACACTGAATTTTGTTTAACTCGACTTTCATTTCATCTCAGCTCTTTTTTTGTCTCAGCACTGGAATGATTTTTTTAATTCTTTGTTAGCATGTTTAGTCAAGTGAAAAATTACAACTGTCAACAGTTTGAAACCTTTTTGTTTTCTATGTCTTAAATAATAAAATAGTTTATGCTTCATCTCATTTGAATTGCTTGATTTTTTTTCATTGTGTACAACATTGAATGCAGAATAGTCCATCTAATTGTCAAAATCTGCTAACCTTATATTTCATAAATTGCACTGACATGGAGCAGCAACAACTGATAAAACACAGATGAAACAAACCTGACAGCTCTCTGTCAACTGGCTGTTTGTGTGATCAGATTTGTAAATTTGCAAATAAGTTTCAGTTACTTTGTTTTCATGTGTAACTTCTGCTACACTTCTGTCATGGCAGATCAGCAAATGTGTGAGGAGAGTTGTTTGTAAATAAGTTCAGTCAGTGCATTAGGCCTGAGCTCAGGCTCACAAACTCAGGTATTCTCTCAGACTGTACCTGTACCATAATTTGCCAAGTACCTACCACTAGATGGCGCAGTACTGAGCAATTTAAGTGTGAAATTGGTAGCAGTGGTTGTGCTGATACAAGGCCGGCTCAGTTTTTACACACTACAATGGATTTATCATGTTCTTGCTGTAAGTTTGTGTTAATGTTTTGGTTTTTTTAGTGGCTGTCACTGGTAATTCATATTGGAGCTGCATTAACTGAAACGGTTAACTAAAAAACTCCCTCTGTGAGTGTCTCACAGGATCTGATCTCCAACTAGAAGCCAGAGAGATGCGCTTTAAACTCACTGTTTAACCTTAACAGAATGTGTTCAAATCCCTTTGAGCTTGCACAGCTCTGGCTCACCATACAGCTGCAACAGCACAAATGGCAGGCTGGAAAATATTGAAATATGGTTGCAGTAAAAATGTCAGAGCACTTGCTTTGTTACATCACAATGTGAAATGTGAATAAGCAGTTAAACTGTGTACAAATCCCAGGAGCAGCCTGCACAGCACAGGCTGGACCCTTTAATATGCTTCAGGCAGGTCACTGGAAGGCCGGTGATTCCTCTGTGACCTTCTCATCTTGACCCTTTAAAACTTCTGCCCTGATCCCAAACATCCACAAACTAAAATCTGTGCACATTTAGCTTCTTTTACAGGAACACAGCACTGACACATTGATATATAATGTAAACACAGTGACCACAAAAAGGGGGGAAATTAAGTGAAGTAAGAGAATTAAAAGGAAAAAAAGAACACATGAGACCAGCATAAGGATGTTATAATAGCTGATTATGTTTACTTAATTAGTTGTTTCCTTACTTTTCCACACTAAGCAGCAGAAAGAACTGAGATTTTCAGAGTTCTTTATATATTTATGCATTTGCACACACATGCACGTGTGCACATTCACACACAGACAACTTCAACCCTCAAATACAGTATAAGGTTACATAGTTAATATGTGTTAAATTACATGTTAACACCTACAACCAAAATGGTTTTATTAATCTTTCTATTTTTCTAATTTTTTTCCCCGCTTTCTGTATTTTTGCTGCTTCGTTGTTAGTACCTCGTTAATACCTTTATACCTATTTCACACCTCCTACATCACAACTATTGCGTAAGAAAAAGATGCTCACAAAATGGTATAGAAATGGGAATTTAAAAAGCACACACACAAATGTTCTAGCTTTAAAATGACCATTTAAAAAAATTTGTAAACATGATTTTTATACTGGTTTAATACTGTCATATATTTTAGGGAGGCAGACCCATTCATTAGCATTAGCAAACTCATCTCTTTGTCAACCCATCACTATTTCATACAAGCATGTAACAAGTGAGGCATTTTAAATGCTTCATTAGAGGAAAGCACAAGTTAATACAGAGAAAAGTGGTTTCTGTAAATTTATCCCCAGATAAACCTGAATGACATCATAAGATATTGTATCTGTGGTTAATCAAGCAGCAGGTCAGAGTCCTCAGTCCCACACAGCCGTGTGACCTACATGACTCAGTCTCTTTCTAATCTCCACGTCTTGTGGATGTCAAATGATGCAGGTCAGCAGAAGAAGTTCTCGGCCAGCTTCCTCATTCTTTTATTGTCAGTGGCCTTAAGGGGACGCTCTTCATCTTCAGGTTGCTCCTCTGTGATGGTGGCCCCTTTCAGCTTATCTTTATCAAGGTTTGGATGGAAGAACGTATAATAAATAACTTTAAATAACAGACCAAGGACGTAAACTGCAACAACACAGGCAGCCGTGGTTAAAGGGTGTGTCACAAAATCAGGAGGATCGGTGCTCATCTTCCAGCACCACAAACCACAGAGGATGCAAATATCAATAAGGATATACGCGTGATAGAGCACGGACCTGATCCTCATCCCCTTGGCCACACTAAACCAGTTAAAATACCAAATGAGGCCAACAGTGGTTCTGTAAAGCCATTCTCCACGAGGGTCCTCCATGAAGTTGGTCTTGGATCGCCAAGCGAAGAAGAATAAAACCAGCCAAGAGCAGATGAAGTGGGCGAAGATGAAGCAGGGCAGCACGGAGGCGAAAAGAGCGAGAGCAGCGATGCGAGAAGAGATGAGAACCAGGTTCCAGATGAAGTAGAAAACTAACGAGATCATGTGGTGTTTTTCCTTCTCTGGCAGGAAGGTGCGCATTGAGTGATCGTAGGTGGTCAAAAAGGAGGCGATGGACAAAGTCGAGCCGATGGCCTTCAACACTGAGGAGAGAGCGAGGGACAGAGTTAGAACAAACGTTGATTCTTTGTTAGAAGATCCAAGTAATTTACGAGTTCAAAAAGCAACCCCAAATATTTTCAAACATTTTTTGTCATTCAGTATTTTATTATTTCGACTGTATGATGTTTGTTTTCACAGAAACAGCGATCATTTGGCATTTAACATTTTCACATCAACCAATTATAATAGGTTAGTATAATTATTTCTCTTCTATTCACATCTCAGTGTGAGCTCCAGCAAAGATGCTTTTAACTGTCTGCTGCAATTTCACTTTCCAAAATTTGATGACCAGATTTCACACAAAAATTGAAGCAATTTTGAATTTGATGGCAGCAACACGTCTCATGGAGGCAAAAGAAGGCTGGACAAGTAAGTGAACAATTTCAGAAAAATGTTCCTCAGTGTTCCTCATCATCTACACTGGAAAAAAGGGATTGGCCAGCTCTTGGATTTACATAAGCAGCTTGCATGTATTTAACACAAGTGGCTTTAGAGTTAAGTGTAACTGTATAGTGTAGAAACGACATGATATGCAGAGAGGCTAGATTAAATTGTTCATATCATGTTCAAGTGAAGTAAGTCAATGATATAGCTAATATGTTAAATCCCGTGACACTGCACGGGATTTCAGTTCACGCTTTGGATCGTAGTTTGAGGAAGGCATCCATCTCAGTCAAGTCGAGCAGCCGCCTCTACTTTTTTTTGGTATACCGAAAAAAGTAAATTGGGTGGTTGTTACATTAAAAAAGTCTAACTTGTAATTTGAAGAAAATAATTTCATGTTTCTATGGTGAACGTAATTAAATCATGTCGGATCTGTATGAAATTCAGCAACTTAATTTGTTCCTGGTGAGATGACCTTTTACAATCTAGTAAGAGTGGTTAGTTTCTGGACTCATGAAATTAACAAGATCACATGAGTTTTCAAAAACTGCAGGAAAACCACTGGAGTTATAAGAGGCAGACAGCTACACACACACCACGTGTATGCCATCGCTTTGTGGTTCAAATCCACAATCCACTGGGTGTTCTGGTTTCCTCAAACAGTTAACAGTAACACAATTAGAGTTCGGTTAATTGGTGATTCCAAATTTCTCCTGAATGTGAGTGTAAATGGTTGTTTGTCTCTATGTGATAGACTTAACCTATCACTTTGGGGTTATGCCCCAGCCCAAAAGCTGAGTAACAAACTGTACCTGTAACAGGATCCAGCCGACATTTGTCCAGAATGATGGTGAGCATGAGAGCAAGCTGCGGGGCGCTCTCTGAAAACGTCTCTATGAAGCGCAAAATGCGGAGATCCTGTCTCAGAAACTTGGCCACACTCTCAGCGTCAGCGCGCTTTCTGTATAAGCTTTGCACAGACTTCTCCATGACTCCTGCATACCTGAGAACCAGAAGAACCAGTTACAACAAATCCTCCCGCCAGACACGCTGAACTGAAAAGATCTCGAAGCAGAAAAGGAGCAACAAACGTCCGAACAAAACAGGCTTTACCCAGTTATATTAAAGAAAAATCTACAGAACTTAAGTAGTAAAAAAGTAAGTCAGCAATTGATGTGACTAGCTTATATACTGAAAAGAAATTGAATGTATGATTCATGTGTCTATAAACAGAAACCTAAAATCAAGAGGAAATTAAACAGAACAATTTGTAGATGATTTAATGTTACTACAGGTGTGTACTTCTGTAGTGCAGCTGCCAAACAAACAAGTTCATGTAAATTTATTTCCTATAAATCAAATATTTCAAGAAACAGGTAAGGAAATGTAAAAATGGTGCCTGGGGCTCTATTAACACACAAATATCATCATGAAACAACCTGAAGAAGATCCCCAGCTGGAAAACATGCAGCAGCTTGAGCTGGCACTGGCTCGGCTTCTTCTCAATCTTTGTCTTCATCTTAAAATCATCGTAGCGGTACCACAGCCAGCTGTACACCTGGACCAACATGGACGAGCCCAAGAGAAACAGCAGCAGGAGGCTGAAGTACACGTAGGCCTCCTGCTTGTAGAGGGACACAGCAGCCCATATATCCAGCCCTATATCAAGCAGGAAAGACAACAAGTTCACACAAGTGAAGAGAAAGTCCCGAGTGCAGCATTTAAACTCATCCTCTGAGCCCGGCATGCTGACTAGATGGCCTGCTTCTAAAGCAGCTATATGTTAAGGTTTAAGACAGCTCATAAACTGAAACTGAAAGGGCCAGTGTTTAAAAAACACCTCCTAGAAACTGATCCACACATCTTAAAGACATATTGTACCATTTTACACACATGCATACATATAATCAACTGTAGTATGTCCACCGAGACATGACTACAACTTAAAACAACCTAAAACTGTAAAAACAAAAATAAAAGAAGAAAAACTCAACGTCAACACATTAAGATTGACGAGAGAAAAATGAAAAATAAGCAACGATCTGGACTTTTGATATCAGCAGAGATCGTTCCGAATGCATTAAACCATTTATATTTCAGATCTTCTCATAATTTAATAAAGTTATTTCTCACTCCAACACGTGTCCTTCAGGCTTATGCCCCATAAACAGAATACAACACAAATTCTTTGCGCTATTGGAAAAAAACCTTTTCAAATAATCAAGTAGTAGATGTTGTATACTTTCAGATTTTCAACACAATTAATGCATCAAATCACTGTCACTGATTCCCGATCCAAATATCTGATAAACATCAAAAAAAAGTTTATCTGAACACTTTCTATCAACTATTGCTGATGTGAAAGGGTTTTAACTTTAAATTGTCTGATATGAGATCAGGTCAAGTCTGAATTGAAACTAAAGTAAACAAAGATTTTACTTTAGTGTCAGCTCTGATAACAAAGTAAACAAACATGGAGTGGGTGAGTGAGATAAACACTAGCTTTTGTTATCTAAACACACAGAAATGCGTTTAGAGCAGGGCGCCTACTGATCAGGTTGGTGATTTGACGATGATTTCATTACAGTAGATTTAGCATTTTTTTGTTTTTAACTCCTACACATGGGCTTATTTTTTCAATATGGCCATCCACAATAATACTAGACCTTTGTACAGCCTTTGTGATTGGTATTCCTATTACTGCAGCCATGGCATGAGCTGAAAAATAAGAAATCATGATACAGTATTTTTTAAAAATACTGTATATTGTGACAAAATGTGGTCCTATGTCCTATGCTTGCACCTTCCACTGATGCAGGCCAGGGGGCGCCCTTTCCCCTGTTTTCTCTAGGCTCCTTCACTTAAACCAAACACATCCCCACAAGGGATGAATAAAGCCGACTGTTGTCTACATCCCAGTGGTGTGCTGTGAAGACAGATAAGTTCTTTCAACTGACATAGTTAATTTATTAAAACAGCTTTTTTTCCTGTGAACTTTAGTGCTCAGTTTCCTAAACCATGAAACTTTTTTACTGCTTTCATTTGAAACTAAACATAATTCTTGTCTGAGAAAAGTCACAGACACCTGATAAAAGCATAAATTATTTGGTTTATTAAATAACCAATAATTGTTTATCAAATCATTTATCGAATGATAAGAGTGTCCTAGCTGGTTGGGATCAGGATCAGGATAGTGTTTTTTTGATTTAAATTTTTTTTATGAAAGTTGTTACATTTACAGAAAACTACAGTCAAAACTGAAATATATGAGAATTTAGAGATCACTTTATAAAACTTCGCAGTTACTTTAAGTGATCATCACTAATCCATATGACAGTCCACACTTGTGCACACAAGACAAAGAAATATGACAGTGCAATACTTTTCTGCTTGTTATTTAAATATTTTTCTGTGTAGCTTTGTTTGTGTCACTGTGTGCATATCTATGTTGTGTTTTTAACCATCGTCCGTATGCCATCCATCCATCCATCCATCCATCCTCATCCGCTTTGTCCGGGGCCGGGTCGCGGGGGCAGCAGCCTAAGCAAAGAGGCCCAGACCTCCCTCTCCCCAGCCACCTCCTCCAGCTTATCCGGGGGAATACCAAGGCGTTCCCAGGCCAGCCGAGAGATATAATCTCTCCAGCGTGTCCTGGGTCTGCCCCGGGGCCTCCTCCTGGTGGGACATGCCTGGAACACCTCACCCAGGAGGCGCCCAGGGGGCATCCTTGTCAGATGCCCGAACCACCTCAGCTGGCTCCTTTCGATGTGGAGCAGCAGCTGCTCTACTCTGAGCCCCTCCCGGATGGCCGAACTTCTCACCCTATCTCTAAGGGAGAGGCCAGCCACCCTTCGGAGGAAGCTCATTTCTGCCGCTTGTATCCGCGATCTCGTTCTTTCGGTCACTACCCACAGCTCGTGGCCATAGGTGAGGGTAGGGACGTAGATCGACCGGTAAATTGAGAGCTTTGCTTTTACACTCAGCTCCCTCTTCACCACGACGGACCGGTGCAGCGTCCGCATTACTGCAGCTGCAGCCCCAATCCGTCTGTCGATCTCCGGCTCCCTTCTCCCATCACTCGCGAACAAGACCCCGAGATACTTGAACTCCTCCACTTGGGGCAGGAACTCATCCCCGACCCGGAGTGGGCACTCCACCCTTTTCCGGCTGAGAACCATGCCCTCAGATTTGGAGGTGCTGATCCTCATTCCCGCTGCTTCACACTCGGCTGCGAACCGTTCCAGTGCGAGCTGGAGGCCCTCACCCGATGAAGCCAACAGAACCACATCATCTGCAAAAATCAGAGATGAGATTCTGAGGCCACCAAAGCGAAAGCCCTCCGCCACTTGGCTGCGCCTAGAAATCCTGTCCATAAAAATTATGAACAGAACCGGTGACAAAGGGCAGCCCTGGCGGAGCCCATCACCCACCGGGAACGAGTCCGACTTATTGCCGGCAATGCGAACCAAGCTCTTGCAACGGTTGTATAGGGATCGAATGGCCCGTAGCAATGGGCCAGACACCCCATATTCCCGCAACACCTCCCACAGGACACCCCGAGGGACACGGTCGAATGCCTTCTCCAAGTCCACAAAACACATGTAGACTGGTTGGGCAAACTCCCATGCACCCTCAAGTATCCTGGAGAGGATAAAGAGCTGGTCCAGTGTTCCGCGACCAGGACGGAAACCGCATTGTTCCTCCTGTATCCGAGGTTCGACTAACGGACGAACTCTCCTTTCCAGCACCCTGGCATAGACTTTCCCAGGGAGGCTGAGGAGTGTGATCCCCCTGTAGTTGGAACACACCCTCCGGTCCCCTTTCTTAAAGATGGGGACCACCACCCCGGTCTGCCAGTCCACAGGTACTGCCCCTGATCTCCACGCAACATTGCAGAGGCGTGTCAACCAGGACAGCCCTACAACGTCCAAAGCCTTCAGGAACTCGGGGAAGACCTCATCAACACCAGGGGCTCTGCCACCAAGGAGTTGTTTAACTGCCTCAGTGACCTCGCCCCCGGAAATTGGCGGGTCATTCCCCTCATCCCCAGACTCTGCTTCCTCCTCGGAAGACGTGTCAGTGGGATTAAGGAGGTCCTCGAAGTATTCTTTCCACCGCCTGACAATTTTCTCAGTCAAAGTCAGCAGCGCTCCGCCAGCACTATACACAGTGCAGGTAGAGCACCGCTTTCCCCTCCTGAGACGTCTGACGGTTTGCCAGAATCTCTTCGAGGCAGTCCGAAAGTCTTTTTCCATGGCCTCTCCGAACTCCTCCCACACCCGAGTTTTTGCTTCAGCCACTGCCCGAGCCGCATTCCGCTTGGCCTGTCGATACCTGTCGGCTGCCTCCGGAGTCCCACAGGCTAACCAAGCCCGATAGGACTCCTTCTTCAGCCTAGTGGCTCCCTTCACCTCTGGTGTCCACCATTTGGTTCGGGGATTACCACCACGGCAGGCACCAACCACCTTGCGGCCACAGCTCAATGCAGCAGCTTCGGCAATGGAGACGCTGAACATGGTCCATTCGGACTCAATGTCCCCAGTCTCCCTCGGAATGCTGTTGAAGCTCTGCCGGAGGTGTGCGTTGAAGATCTCGCGGACTGGGGCCTCTGCTAGACGTTCCCAGCACACCCTCACTACGCGTTTAGGTGCACCAGGTCTGTCCAGCGTCTTCCCCCGCCACCTGATCCAACTCACCACCAGGTGGTGATCAGTTGACATATGATCACCACCTGGTGATCGTCCGTATGCTTAACTGGAAATATCATCTGCATTGTCATTAAGTGTTATCTTAGTGTAGTCAATTCTGCACTGCATCTGTAAGGTCTCCATGAACACTCTACATGCACAGCGGCTCAGAGTTTAAAGAAATGTGTTTCAGTTGAGGGAACGTGATGAAGGTTTGTAACATACGCTCATATTCTTCTCAACAGTCTGATGTGTTTCAGCTTTTGAAGAAGAGTTTCTTTTTTCCTTTTGTGTAAAACATTCAGTATCACTTAAACAATCAGAATCCCTGATTTGTGGTGTTTTTATTGTAGATCAAAATATAAAAAGCAGCTTTAACAAAGTGTGAATCCAAGAAAAAATAAGCAAAACTGTAGAAAACTAAGAGGCCTTTGCATCCGTTCAGCATGTTCACTTTTTACTTGGTCTTAAGTGTCTATTGAAATATATATCATAGCTCTAAATAATACATAATAATAGTTCATAATGATCATGTAATACTCAGTGGAATTTATTTGTTCCTTTTTCCATGGTAAACATGCTAATGTACAAAATAAGACATGTGAGGCCATTAGGAGTGAAGAGACCCTGAAAATTGAACACTATCATAAAAATTATTGCTAATTATTTAATGAGAATAATCACTGTTTACTCCCAACACCTCTGTAAGATTTAAATATAATATAAATATATGTTTTAAAGTTTCAGACTCAGTTTGTATTTTTTATTTCATATGAAAAACAGTTTGAGAAGAAACTGAATTACAAATGTAAACCACAGAAAATATTCACAACATATTTAGTATGAATACAACTTACAACTTTCAAAAGATTTTCATTGGGGTGCTTCATAAGAATTGTTGCAGTATAGAAAGAACAAGTTTTGGTTTCTAATGTAAGATTAATCCATATGAAAAACATCTCAGTTGTATTCAGACAGACCACACAGATCATTTCCTAAAGTTTTTAAGGTAATAAGGCTATTTTCTGTCATAAAATTCCATGTGTGATATATTTTCTTTCTTTCTTTGTAACAAATAAGAAACTTGCTTGATTTAACGAATTGTTGAAGCCTGGGAGCTTTAGAGGTGAAAATGTGTCAGGGTGATAAGACGGGGAAGTACTTTTATGTCACAAAGGAGATTGTTGCCTCACTGATTGGTTCAGTTTGTCCATTTCCCATCAAAACCTTGTGATAAGATTTGCTGACCAATTTATCAGAGGTGGGGCTCCAAACATGGAAACGATAAACGTTTTCAGTCAATCCTCAGGAGTGTTTCAAAGGACTTTTACCCACCATGAGATGATGTAAAATTATGTAGAATTTTGTGTTGTAGTTATAACAGGAATGATTTTGCTTTGACACCAGGAGCAGACACAAGTTCATGTGAGGTTTGTGTCAGGAAAGAAAAACCAGAATAAAATCCTAATAAAGAAAGAAGCCTGCATCTAACACAACAGCCTCTCTGCACACGCTCAGGCTGATACTAAGAACACAAAACTGATTATATGTCAGCAGCGCCTGAATTTTAAACAAGCATGAAATTAGGCAAGAGGCAAGTGTAATCAACTATTACAAATAAAATATCAAATATAAACATTTATAACAAAGAACCTTCATATGGTGTGTTTCTAAATATGCCTTAAGCAAATTATTCATTAGAATGTGGCTTTAAACCCTGATAGCATGTTGATGGAAGACTGAGATGAGGCTGATCACTGCTGAAAACGTGCACTGAAAGAGCTGAAAAGAGTTTGACAAAAACATATCAACGTAAACAAAACATCTTGAGGGTTATATATCAAACAAATCTTGGTGCTAAGAAGTCTCAATAGGAGCACCTAAATTAATTAGATACTTATCTTGGAACTTTAGAGTAAAATCTGCATAAAAACTTTTTAAAAATCTGCTGTTTTTCATAATTAAAGACATCTTAAAAACTGAGTAGATTTCAAATTCAATTAGTAATTTACACAATGACATGATGACAGAAAAAACAAATTATATACATAGATTTTTTTTTAAAAAAAAACAGGAAATATCGTTGCTTCCTCTTCTGGAAGCTGAAATATTATTTATGAAATGTTTTTTGTATTTTAAATGATCATAAAATATTTTAATTAAAAATCATGACTATATTCTTTAAGACTGAACAGCCACTGGAAAGTCATGGAAGAACATGTCTTCATAGCAAAAGATAACTATTTCATACAAGAACATTACAGACCTGAAGATTAAAGCTAGGGAAAACAAACATTGAATGGCATTTTTAAATGCTTTGTTAGACAGTAGAGCCAGTTAATAGTCAGCAGAAATCATAAACTTGAGCCGACTGTATATGTGGTTAATCATGCAGAAGGTTAGAGTCCTTAATCACACACAGCCCTGTGATGACTCGGTCTCTTTATAGCTTCCTGTGAAAGTGAAACAGGTTAGCAGTAGAAGCTCTCAGCCAGCTTCCTCATTCTTTTATTACAACATGGTTGTGGTGGTGGGGAGGGGGCTGCTTTGGCTCTAAACATACATGCGTCCGGTTCATCACCCATATTTGGCTCATTTACAGGTTGCTGCTCTCTGCTGGTCCCTTTAATCTTATTTTTGTCAAGGTTTGGATGGAAAAGTTTATAATAAATAGCTTTAAGTATTAGACCGAGGACGTAAACTGCAACAACACAGGCAGCTGTGATTAAAGCGTGCATGGGCTCTATCACAAAATCAGGAGGATCTGTGCTCATCTTCCAGCACCACACAGCACAGAGGATGCAAATATCAGTCAGTATATACCCGTGATAGAGCGCAGTCCTGTACCGCGTCTTCCCCTCCACCACACTAAACCAGTTAAAATACCAAATGAGGCCAACAGTGGCTCGATAAAGCCATTCTCCACAAGGACTTTCCATGAACTCTGTCTTGGATCGCCAAGCGAAGAAGAATAAAACCAGCCAAGAGCAGATGAAGTGGGCGAAGATGAAGCAGGGCAGCACGGAGGCGAAAAGAGCGAGAGCAGTGAGACGGGAAGAGATGAGAACCAGGTTCCAGGTGAAGTAGATGACTGATGAGGTTATTTGCTGCTTCTTCTTGTCAGGCAGGAAAGAGCGCAGCGAGCGATGGTAGGCCGTCACAGTGAAGGCAATAGCTGAAGCTGAACCAACAGCCTTCAACACTGAAGGGAACAAGAGACAGTGTCAGAACCAGCAAGATGCAAATGACAAACACTGAAAAAGTGGTTCATTCCAAATAAAAATCTATCAAATTTGGATATGTCTACTCAGAATCAGCAGACTTTAGTATATTTAATGAACAATTTTAATTTTTAATTTTCTGAGATACTGGATGTGCGGTGCACATCAAAACAAAGAGCAGCTGCCTGGATTGGGCAATAATGAAGATTTGCCTGCTGCAGGAAGCTGAAGCAGGATGAGGAGTGACACTTTGAACTTAACCTTGACTCTGATTGTGACAGACAGACTCTGACAGATTATCTATGATTTATTTGACCTTTATGGACTTGCCACATGGAAGACGGAAGAAAGAGGACAACATATGTGCAGGAAGTGAAAGTTGATATATGTATTTTAAATATTTTAATTGTCACGTCTCCTATGAATTTGGATAATGTAAAAAATTATTATGTATAATAGACTAATAATTAGAGGCTAATGTAGGAGCCGTGAATATGTTTTAGAATGAAGGCAAAATTATTTGATTGATCTATACTTTTTGATAGTTATTCCTGATCAGTAACTGTGACATTCGTTACCAATTCTTTGTAATTGTGTTGTAATTTTTTTGGGGTCTGGAGAGGGGATAGACAATGTTCCTATCTGGAGTTGCTCACAGTGACAGGTGGCGCTCAGGGGTGGATATATTCGTATCTCCTCTGGCTTGGTGACTTTCCATTGCGGTTTTCCAAAGTGGATGAGAGGGTTGCTTCCCTGTGCCTTCAGTTCAGGGAACAGGTGCTGACTGTTGCCACATGTGTCAAATAACAGTTCAGTGTACCTGACAATCTTGGAGTGTCTGGGCTGGTTGCTGAAAGTACGCTGGTCGGGAACTCTCTTGTCCTACTGGGGAACTTGAATGTTCACACAAGCAACGACATGAAATTAAAATCTGTAGAAGTGTTACTGGAAGGATCGACCGGTTCAACTTAGCACCATGTGCTGAAATCTCAGGTTGGCTATTGATTTTATAATCATGTCATCACATGGGACACACTAACATCATTACTCTAGTCCAAACGTCTTCTCGCCCGCCTTCTTTGAGCCACTCAGCTTCCGCTTTGCACAGTTTAATCTGTGCTCTGTGTCACTCTCCCTTTCAGATTCTTTTTCATGCAATCCAGCTCCTCCCCTCATCCACCTCAGACACCTCAGCCAGACCTCTATGCAAGCCTCTGTCTTCACCATCATCACCATCCCTGTCCTAAATCCTATAACTGCTGAGACCCAGTTCTGCCATGAGGGGTCATTGGAGTCTAATTACCAAATCCGTTAATTTCTCTATCTCAAAAAATCCTGTTAAATTCTTCCAAGAGATCTCGCCTTATTGAATTTACCCTTAAAGAATTGATATTCCTATAGGTGTTTCTACTTCAGGACCTCAGCATTCACTTAAATCATTAAGAACACAGTGACTCTCACTGTTTTCTCAAACATACCAGACTATACATGAATGAAAAAACTCCTGCACCTGCCATGTTTAAAAACATGGGTTCAGCTCAGTGAATTCAGTCCATTCTAAATGTGAAATTTTTTTGACAGATTTCAAAAATACATTTTTGTGTAAAAATGTAAAACTGCACCTGTCACAGGATCCAGGTGGCCCGTCTGCAGAATGATGGTGAGCATGAGCATGAGCTGAGGGGCGCTCTCTGAAAATGTCTCTATGATCCGTAACATGCTTAGATCGTGGGTCAAGGACACGGTAATGTCCTCAGTCTTAGGTTTCTGTTCTCCTGGCGTAAGGGCACCTTTCTCAGGGTCAGGGAGCCTATTGTACATGCTTTGTACTGCCATTTCCAGGACTCCTGCATGCCTGAGAAACAGAAAAATATGAAGCATAACCAGTCAGACCGAATCCTCCTTCTAGCTACACTGAGACTAATTTCTCTGGAACCATTCTTGTGAGCCAGCAGGTATTCATTGCGTGAAAAGGAGCAAATGAAACCAGTTTACCCACTTCTGATGAAGGAAATAAAATGTGTCCTCAGTTTATCTTCTGAAACCAAGGAAACAGCTTGTGTTTCTAACATTCTCATGTTCACAACAGTTGATTTAAACACAGAAATATTGCAAAAAAAAATTGTGAATGAAACAGATGATATAATGTGTAGATTACTTAATGCAGCAGACTGATGCTTGCTGGAGTTACTGTATATACTATGTGCACCACTGTAGTGGAGTACAGTTCAGCTGCACAACACTTAATGGTTCAGCTTGTGTTTCCTATGAATTACTCTACAAAAAACTGCACCTGTCTAGAAACAGGCAAATAAATTTAAGCTTCCCACACAAGCCTCAGCCTTTACACACATTATTATTGTTTTAATACTACCTGACGTAAACTCCGAGCTGACAAACGTGCAGAACCATGAGCTGCCTCTGGGTAGGCAGGCCTTCAACCTTTGTCTTCATCTTAAACTGGTCATAGCTGTACCAAAGCCAGCTGTAAGCCTGAGCCAGCAGTGTTGACCCCACAAGTAGCAGCAGCAGAACACCGAGGCAGGCGTATGCCTTTTCTTGGTAGAAGATAACAGCGGCCCATATATCCAGTCCTATGTCAGTCAGAAACAAGGGCAGGCCCACGCAAGTGATGAGAAAATCCCAGCAGGAGTATTTAGACTCACCCTGAGTGTCTGACATGTTCTCTGTCCCACTGCCTGCTTCTAACACAGCTGCATCTTATAACTGACAGCTGATTACAACTCACATATAACCTGTGAATGACTGACAGTGAGAACCAAACTTTGGTTTTAAAAAAAACCTCCTAGAAACTGATCCACCCATTTTTTTTCAGTAGCGTCTTAAAGATGTATCGGCATATTCCATACATGTAGACTCCTCCTACTGAAAGGTTTCCCTTTAACAATGCTGTGATATTTCCATTGAAAAATCAGTAGAACTTGTAAAAAAAAAAAAAAAAAAGATCTGCAACTGATCACAGTCAGAGAGTTTTAACACAACTTATCTGTTATAAATATTATTATGTTCACATTTAATAGAAATGCATTTAAATGCAAAATAAATGTTTAGATTTGAAAGTGCTGTACTTGTACTTTAATTGCAAAAGCCTGCAAGTATTGGCCCATTTTTTTAAAGGAAGTTGACCAAAATTGCAAATAAAATCACGTCTGTGAAGATTCTCAGTCATCCAGGTCATCATAGTCAAAGGAGCTTGCAAAGAAAAGCGTCTGGACTTGTTTAAGTTGTGTTCATTTTTTGTTTTTTGTTTTTTAGGTATTTTTATTTATTTATTTATTTATTTTGTGTCCCGTTTGGATCTTTAGCCATCAGAATTGTTGTCTTAAGGCCAAGAAAGATGCCAAGCGGATTTATTTTACCAAGTGGATCATCATGGCCTTGCCATATTGGTCCATTTGATTGACCTTTATTATAATTATGTATTTATTTTATTTTCAGTTGCTACAAACGGGACAGGACAGGGAGAAAGAATGAAAGAAAGAGAGGGAGAGAAAGAAAACCAGAGGGGAGAAGAGACGGTGAGAAGGGGGGGGAAGAAAGAAAAAAAAAAAAAAAAAAAAACAACACCTGGGTCACCTGTATGGAGAAAAAAACAGAAGAGAAAGCAAACAACAAAGAGCAACATAATAAAAAAAACAGCACCATCACAATAAACTAGCTAGCAGTAGATATCAGTAGATACTAAATAATAAACGATATTGTGCAGCACGCAAGATAGACAGCGCACAATGTGCTTTGAGGCAGCAACCAAGAAAGGTGTAGTCCGCGTCTGTGAACACCCGTGTGCACACCTGTGTGGATCAGCATGCTTGTATTCCAAAGGTTTCTCCATGTAACGATCTGCTAGGGAGTGTGGGGAGCCACAGCCCCGTCCACCAGGGTATGAAGCAGGTATGGAGGAGATCCAGGCCCCAGATATCCAGAGGCCCCAGAGTACAAGCAACTTAAACAAGTCCAGACGCTTTTCATTACAAGCTCCTTTGACCATATAAAATCACATTTTCTCATGAAAGAGTATTTTTATTCTTGGTGCACATCCCAAGACATTGTGACAAGTTGGAATCAGGAATCTTCTCTAAATGAAAATGGCCTGAAATTGAAAAAGAAACTGAACCTATCACAAAATCTGCACCAATCTGCAGAATGATAGTGACTGTCAGTGTGGCACCCAGATCAGAAAAGTCAGTGGTGAGGATTTGTACAAACCTCTTTAGTATTCCTGCATCTCTGAAAACCAGAACAACATGAAACATAACCAGTTCCACTTTAACTACTTGCCAAATATACTGAGTTGAGTTTCTCTGTAAGCATGCTTATGACAGCAGGTATTCGTGCATAAAAACGAGCCACTATTGTCTAAACAAAACAATTTGCATCCGTTTACGTGAAACGTCAAATGTCATCAGCCACCTATTGAATACAAGAAAATGGAGACATGACCAGAAAACACTTAAAAACTAGGTTCATAGCTGGTGGAGGTTATCACAGCTGTGGTTGGGTGAGAAGCAAGATAGAACCTGGGCAGGTTGTCAGCCTGTTGCGACACAGAGAGCAGATAACCATTAACAGCCATGGCCATGTCAGAATTCCCACTTAGCCTAACGGAGCATGTGTTTGGACTATGGGAGGAAACCAGAGTACCTGTAGAGGAGAACGTGAACCAAACATAGAAAGGTCTCGGCCTTGATTTGAACCTGATACTACTTCACTATGAGGCTAACTACTGCACCTCTGTAAGGGAGTACAGTGCAGCTGCCAAACGAATCAGTGCTTTCATTTCATTTGCTTGTAAACAATGTTTCTACAGGTGCAGGAATCTCAGCAGACAGCCGAGCATCCTTTGCACTACACCCTCTGTCCATGCAGCTCCCTAACTCCAGTATTGAGAGCAGACCTAAAGCAGACTCATTCATGTGTGTGCAACATGTGAGAAAGAACAGCAGCTGATAAGATCCTGATCAAACATGCATTACTTGTTGCATACATTTTTTGAATGAATTATTCTTTTAGTCCGTTACCAAGTTTACTTTTTTTTGTTGCATAACTTAAATTTTTACTGTTTATGTTTTGTTTGCTTTTTTTTTTTTGCAAAAGGACTCTAGCTGCATATTTGGAGTTTTAAGTAGATCATAACACAGACCCTGCAGGCCTGCCCCGTGGAGACAGTGAGGTCCTTCCACTTCCTTGAAAACATAATCTCCCAGGACCTAAAAGTGGGAGCTAAACATCATCTACTTCATCAGGAAGGCACAGACGATGCACTTCCTGTACCAGCTGAAAAGAATCAACCTGTCAAAGTCAGTTATGGTGCATTTGTACTGTTCCATCAGTGTAGTGCGCTACTACCACTGTCAAGATCAGAGTGCAGCACGTCATCCCCTTTGGTTGAGATGACTTAACAGCGCCCCCTCGCTGCTCAGTCAATGTGTTACAATAACACACTTACTTTCTCAGGACCCGATTGTTTTAAATGCACAAATAAGAAATAGAAAAGAAGGACGATAACTTGTATTATTATATTTTGAAATTCACTAGCTGGGTCCACATCCTCATTTTAGGTTTGACAGCGTAGGTAAAGGTGAGTGCTTGGACATGAACTTAGCCTGGTAGATCCCCAAGGAGGGAGGGAGGGAGGGTGGGGCACGTAAACGAGAATGAACAGCTTGCAGAACTGGGGGAACATATATAGATGACAACCGGAAGGAGCGTGTTTGGAGGCGTGGTCGCACTCCTGAAATTCCGATACATAATCTCTAATATAAGAGCACAACTCAATAGTATTTTGTACAACTAAAATAATGAAATTACAATTTAAGATAAAGTGTTGTTTGTTCCAACATACATCAAAATGTATTCATTATATAAAATAAGTTACAATAGAATTTGTTTCTTCTTTTCGGTAAAAGTGTGTTTAATTTATAATAACATTTGTCTCCTTTTGTTTGGATTCATTTGCACACAGAACTGAAAGTGACCGACAAAGCTTTAAACTATTGTTTCATATAGCTCTAAACCTAATATATGTTTTTCAGCCATTTAAAAAAAAATTGACCACATAATCATAAATAACCCACTGCAGAATAGTCATGTCATACAAGGATTTATTTCCATTAAAACTAATAATAATAATAATAATAATAATAATAATAATATTAGACAAAATATACTTTATCCCAAAGTTGGGAATTCTGTTACAATAGATTAATAAATTAACTTAAACACATCAAACAAACTTAAGTAGGCACTATGTGACATAAATATGTTTTGTAGCTTCATACACCTTTTTAAATCCAAGTTTGCTTAACATAAAAAATAAAAAATTACATTATTGATTGTAAAGGTCATCAACACTGGGAGTCAAACGGAAGGCATTGGCATCTTTTCACCAAGTAGCAGCCTTAACGTATTTTAGATGCGTTGTGTTATATCCACATCAGTCCAAGTGATCTTGGCAAACACTGTAGAAAAACAGTCTGACACTGAGCCATCTATATTATTCAAAAATGGCAGCCTTATCACATGTTTCAAATCTAAACCAGAATAAATCTGTATTAGGAGAGAGAGGTGCTCTATTGCTCAAGAAATCAAGATTTCAGGTCCATGGAGGCTGTCTGGGGATTTTAAGGCAACTCATTAATTCTGTAAAACAGAACATTTGTACTTTAGACTTGAGTAAAGTACAGTTTACAATAGTGCAACATTGTTAGAATATTGCTTTGTTATAATAAAGAAAATATATTTTTTAAATTAGTTTTTTTTACACCGTTATATTCTTCAGAAAAATAAAAATAAATTTTTTTTTTTTTAAAAAGCAGTGCAATAATATTTCAAAAAGATCTCCATAACAGTTTCAAACATGCATGTTACTGACCTGAAAGCCTGTCCTTTTAAAGGAAAACAAAAGACTGATGTCTAGAAATGTTTTGTTAGATGGTAGCACCACTTAATGAAGAGCAGAAAGTGCTTTTAAGAATTTGTCTCCAAACTAAGTTGAGTAATGCCTTGTGAGAATGTATGAGTGATTGGTTAGGAAGCAGGTGATCCACAATATCACACAGCCTTTATGATCTAGCTTTAAAAAGTGGCTGGTTTCATGACATCTGCATGACTGAGTCTCTTTGTAGCCTCCACATCCTGTGGATGTCAAATGATGCAGGTCATGAGTAGAAATTCTTGGCCAGCTTCCTCATTCTTTTATTGTAGTGTGCTGAGACTTCTGTTGCAGAGCTCATCATGCGGAAGTCCACCTGATCTACAGATTGCTGCTCATCGCTGTCAAGGTTTGGGTGGAAGAACTTATAATAAATAACTTTGAGTATTAGACCGAGGATGTAAACCACAACAACACAGACAGCTGTGATTAAAGCGTACGTGGGCTCTATCACAAAATCAGGAGGATCTGTGCTCATCTTCCAGCACCACACAGCACAGAGGATGCAAATATCAGTCAGCATATACCCGTGATAGAGCACAGTCCTGTACCGCGTCTTCCCCTCGGCCACATTAAACCAGTCGAAATACCAAATGAGGCCAACAGTGGCTCGATAAAGCCATTCTCCACAAGGACTATCCATGAACTCTGTCTTGGATCGCCAAGCGAAGAAGAATAAAACCAGCCAAGAGCAGATGAAGTGGGTGAAGATGAAGCAGGGCAGCACGGAGGCGAAAAGAGCGAGGGCAGTGAGACGGGAAGAGATGAGAACCAGGTTCCAGATGAAGTAGATGACTGATGAGGTTATGTTCTGCTTCTTCTTGTCAGGCAGGAAAGAGCGCAGGGAGCGATGATAGGTCGTCACAGTGAAGGCGATAGCCGAGGCCGAGCCGACGGCCTTCAACACTGAGGGAAACGAGAGGCAGCGTTAGAAAGTCCAGAAATGACTGAGAAATCTTGTTAAGCCAGGTGATTCTGTATGAAGACGAAAAAAATCTGGAAAGTATTCCAACCTGATCACCTCAGAATCACCAAACTTTTAATGTAAGATAACATTAGTGCATTTACTGAAGCCAGGGGGAAAATTCCAACAATGACAATATCACACGTGGTTAGAAGCCGTTAAAGGTTTTCCCTCAATGAATTATGCAAAGGAGATCAAAAATCCAAGTTACTAGTGGTCGTTTCTCTACATCAGAAACATAAGCTGTTGGAACTCTAATATATCAAATCAGATTGGTGCTCACAGTTGGTTGCAATAAATGTTTGGCAAGAAAGAGATTTTGACTATCTCCTGTACATACAGTGGCTTGCAAAAGTATTCGGCCCCCTTGAACTTTCCCACATTTTGTCACATTACAGCCACAAACATGAATCAATTTTATTGGAATTCCATGTGAAAGACCAACACAAAGTGGTGTACACGTGAGAAGTGGAACGAAAATCATACATGATTCCAAACATTTTTTACAAATAAATAACTGCAAAGTGGGGTGTGCATAATTATTCAGCCCCCTTTGGTCTGAGTGCAGTCAGTTGCCCATAGACATGCCTGATGAGTGCTAATGACTAAACAGAGTGCACCTGTGTGTGATCTAATGTCAGTACAAATACAGCTGCTCTGTGATGGCCTCAGAGGTTGTCTAAGAGAATATTGGGAGCAACAACATCATGAAGTCCAAAGAACACACCAGACAGGTCAGAGATAAAGTTATTGAGAAATTTAAAGCAGGTTTAGGCTACAAAAAGATTTCCCAAGCCTTGAACATCCCACGGAGCACTGTTCAAGCCATCATTCAGAAATGGAAGGAGTATGGCACAACTGTAAACCTACCAAGACAAGGCCGTCCACCTAAACTCACAGGCCGAACAAGGAGAGCGCTGATCAGAAATGCAGCCAAGAGGCCCATGGTGACTCTGGACGAGCTGCAGAGATCTACAGCTCAGGTGGGGGAATCTGTCCATAGGACAACTATTAGTCGTGCACTGCACAAAGTTGGCCTTTATGGAAGAGTGGCAAGAAGAAAGCCATTGTTAACAGAAAACCATAAGAAGTCCCGTTTGCAGTTTGCCACAAGCCATGTGGGGGACACAGCAAACATGTGGAAGAAGGCGCTCTGGTCAGATGAGACCAAAATGCAAAACGCTATGTGTGGCGGAAAACTAACACTGCACATCACTCTGAACACACCATCCCCACTGTCAAATATGGGGGTGGCAGCATCATGCTCTGGGGGTGCTTCTCTTCAGCAGGGACAGGGAAGCTGGTCAGAGTTGATGGGAAGATGGATGGAGCTAAATACAGGGCAATCTTGGAAGAAAACCTCTTTGAGTCTGCAAAAGACTTGAGACTGGGGCGGAGGTTCACCTTCAAGCAAGACAACGACCCTAAACATAAAGCCAGGGCAACAATGGAATGGTTTAAAACAAAACATATCCATGTGTTAGAATGGCCCAGTCAAAGTCCAGATCTAAATCCAATCGAGAATCTGTGGCAAGATCTGAAAACTGCTGTTCACAAACGCTCTCCATCCAATCTGACTGAGCTGGAGCTGTTTTGCAAAGAAGAATGGATAAGAATTTTAGTCTCTTGATGTGCAAAGCTGGTAGAGACATACCCTAAAATTCTGGCAGCTGTAATTGCAGCAAAAGGTGGTTCTACAAAGTATTGACTCAGGGGGCTGATTAATTACGCACACCCCACTTTGCAGTTATTTATTTGTAAAAAATGTTTGGAATCATGTATGATTTTCGTTCCACTTCTCACGTGTACACCACTTTGTATTGGTCTTTCACGTGGAAGACCAATAAAATTTATTCATGTTTGTGGCTGTAATGTGACAAAATGTGGGAAAGTTCAAGGGGGCCGAATACTTTTGCAAGCGACTGTATAAAGTTATAAATGAACTTATAAACAAAAAAAAGAAGAGGAAACAAAAAAAAAAAGCACACAGATATAAAGAACACGTGTCCATTAAGAATTGCACCTGTAATAAGATCTGGATGGCCCTGCTGCAGAAAGATGGTGAGCATGAGCGTGAGCTGCGGGGCGCTCTCTGCAAACGTCTCTATGATTCGTAACATGCTCAGATCGTGGTTCAACGACACGGCTATGCTCTCGGAATCAGGCTCCTGTTCATCTGCAGAGGAACCCGTATGTCGGCTGGCACCATTCTCAGGGTCGGGGATCTTCTTGTAGAAGCTTTGCACGGCCATTTCCAGGACTCCTGCATGCCTGCGAAACAGGAAACATAACCAGTTAGACTGAATCCTCCCGTCAAATATGCTGCATTGAATTTCTAAGGAAGCATGCACGAGAGAAGAAAACTACAATCCAAATAATATCAGGTTCACCCACTCAGCATGGAGACAGGAAGGAGCTGCATTACCTCATCAGCTCAGCTATTGTAAACCAGAAAACTGAGGCATGACTCATGTTTCAGATATTTCCCAGGTCTCAACTACGGGTTTACACACAGACATATATAAAGCAGGGCGAAACGAAACCAAAAATGTAATCTGTGGATAGTTTATTACAGCAGACAGTCAGGTGCACAACATTGTAGTATAGTAACCGCAGATTGTCAGTCTGCATTTCCTGTATGGGACGGTCAGGGTGGCACCCTTAGATAAGTTGAACTTCTTAAGTATTCCCTGCTTACACCTACTTCAAAAACAAAAACAGGCACTTTGCACTTATAGTTATTATTTAAAAAATAAAACAAACTACCTGAAGTAGATTCCCAGCTGAAATACGTGGAGCAGCTTGAGCTGCCTCGGGGACGGCAGCTTCTCGACCTTTGTCTTCCTCTCAAACTCGTCATAGCTGTACCAAAGCCAGCTGTAAGCCTGAGTGAGCAGCGACGAGCCCAGGAGAAACAGCACCAGCACACCGAGGTACACGTAGGCCCTTTCCTTATAAAAGGACACAGCAGCCAGTACATCCAAAACGACGTCAAGCATGAACAGCGGCAGGCCCACACAAGTGAAGAAGAAGTCCCAGCAGTTGTATTTAAACTTGGTCCGAGTACCTGACATGTTCTCTGCGTGCCTCTGACACAGCTACACGTTAACATTGACAGCTGATTATGATTCAAGCAGCAGTTCTGACACAAACGAAAGCAACGACCAAAGTTCAGCGTTTAAAAACACCTCCTACAGTCTGACCCGCCCATGTTTGCCGTCTTAAAGGCACATCGAGGTATTTCACACACGTACACGCCTGCTATTGACAGCCGCCCCTTTAACATTAACTGACGGTATTTCCACACAGAAGTTAATGGCTTACAGTAAAATCTAAAGTAAATCTAGTAAAAACAAACAAATAACAAATAGAAAATTTTAACAAATGTGTATTTTTATTGCAGGGAATAGGTTAAAGTTTAACAACAAACACTGAGCCTCACTTTTGATACTCGCCGACAACATGAAAAAACGTGGATTCAAACACTGTCTCGCAGGTTTTTGTAATAAAATGCCTCATATATTACAAATAATGCTGAATCTTTGCTGAATCTTTAGGCCAGTACACGTACTGAACTTTGAACTAAGATTAAAGTAAACAAAGTTGTTTTTTGTTTTGTTTTGTTTTGTTTTTTTTACATTTGAACGAGCTAAACAAACACTGGATGAGTGAATAAAATTAACACTAAATCTGGTACGTGAACACAGTGAAATCTCTTCATTTTTAACATATTTATGGCTGTGATGAATCAGCATCTCTCTCATGTGTTTTAATACCTGTGACATGACGGTCATGAGCCTGCACACAGACGTCGTGTTGAACAGATGGCGCTGTGGTGAGGTCAGAATAACTAAGAGCTGATTGCGCTCAAAACTGAGACTTTTTGTCTGATTGTAAACAGCCTTGAAAGTTAAATGTTGCTACCAAGAGCGTCGTAGTGGAGGCTAAAGGGACGCTCAGATAAAGACACCCACGGAGGCAAAGGAAGGAGGCAGCAGTAGGTCTGGATGCAACGCAAAACAGCAAATAGCTGCTTTTAAGATTGATTAAGAAAAACTGCATTATTTTCTAAACACAAGAGAAGTAATCTTATTTCAATATATAACACAAAAAACGAAGACATAATTTTTTTCCATAGTAAAAAAAAATCAGCGCAGTTCGCCCGCTTGTACTAAATATTATCCTTCCTACCTTAGACGTAAGCAACAGGCACATGACACGTTCATATTGACCCACAGTCGTGTGAAGCTGTAAAATGTGAGTGTTTAATGAGGGTCTGTACAGCTTTGGAGTGTGTTAGTGTGTGTTTGAACTGACCTGAACCTCCTCTCTGTGGGCAGAAGGTCAAAGGGGTGATTTTTGCGTGCATCAATCCTGCAGAGGATCTGTGTAGCAAATAGTGGGGGAAAAGATGTGAGAAGGGCTGATGGAAGTGAAGAGAGCGTGAAAATTAAGGTTTTCTACCACAGAGAAGAGCTTCTGTGTCAGGGGTGAAAATAGTTTTAGGGTAAATGTAGAAGAGAGATGAATCAAAAAAAAAAAACAAACAAACATATTTCTAATTGATGTATGAATTTCATTGTAAAATTCTGAGAGCCTGTTCTTTGTGTTCTTTCAACGAGCCAGTGGGCGGGGCCTGTCTAAGACATCAGAGGAAAGAGAATCAGGCCTGACGTCACAGTCGCCCTATGACAGCTGGGATAGGCTCCAGCGCACCCCCCCCCCCCCCCCCCCCCCCCCCAACCCTGAAAAGGATAAGCGGAAGCAAATGGATGGATGGAAATTTAAAAACAAACAATTTCTAATTAATGTATCAATTTTTAGAGCCTGTTCTGTGTGGGCGGGGCCTATTTTCAATGAGTGTACGTTGTTGTGGGGGCCTGTCTCAAACATCAAAGGAAAGAGAATCAGGCCTGACGTCACAGTCAACACAAGTCTATAAATTGCCAGGTGAACCTGCACACAGGACAAGCACGTTTCTTACCTACAGTCACGAGCAAGTCTCTAGACGAACTTTTGTTCTGCTACAGACAACTTTAAACCCTGATTCATATCTGAATATCTGACTCATTGTACCACAGTAGATTTGTTTCACAGTTAAATATCAAAAATGAGCTACGAGAAAGGAAATCCAAAATTTGTATGCACTCTCCCACAGAGTAAATTCTACGACTTTATTCAGGCTAGGAAAACCTTCGAAAACACTATGTCTGAGACACTCAAACAGCTGAATGCCCAAATTTCAATGGTACCCACCAAGCCGGACCAAAATGAGATCCAAGCTGGAGAACTCACTGATCAATCAGCTTCATGCCCAGTTCAAATGAACAGTACCACCAAAGAAAAATGGGATCAGGCCTGTTCATATCAGGAAAAGACCAGAAACTTTGACCTTGAGATGAACCGTCTTAAAGAGCAGCTTCAGCAGAGGGACAGTGAAATCCTGATCCTGAAACAGGAGAAGGACAGTCTGTCTGCCGAGCTCACGCAGTTTCAGAAACATGAAGGAAATCTGAAAAAAACTCTGTGGAAAGAACAAACACAGAGAGAGAATCTGGAGCGGGAGAAAAAGGTCCTGGAGGAAGGAAATAAGAAACTCCTGGAAGAACAGAAAGTGGTAAACGACACAAACGAAAAACTTAAAGAGGCCATAACAAAATTTAAGGAAGCAAACGAAGCATGTAAAAAAGAACTGGAGGCCATGAAAGCTCTGCAACTACAGAGTGAAAAGAGAGAAATTTTTACACAGGATCATCAGGAAGCATCTGGGACGACACAGAAGAAAATCTTCACAGCTGAAAAACAAGACTTTGATAAAATAAAGTCTTGTTTGTCTGGCTCAGATTTAGGTCCTTCTGACATCAGTCTGGCATCTGATTGTCTGAGTGGGGAAAAGTTGTGTGTCAACATACTGATCCAGTTGGTGGTTTTTCAGGCCATAGAGAAAAAATACAAGCTCTTCACAGAGCGCCTCACTCCTGACTGCATCAGCGATCGTCTGATTGAGAAGATCTGGCCTGAAATCAAGCAGAAACATTTGGATCTGTCCCCAAAACGGCTGAAAAATCTAGACAAGGCCATTCTCAAGGATCTTTGCAAAGCACACAACTGCAAGGAAAAACATTTGATTTTTAATCTGAGGGAACACCTTGATAATATTACTGTCCCAGCCTTCACCAAACACCTGTTGTCATTACCAAGAAGAGTACTCAGTGTCTCTAAACACAGAGAAGAGTACAAGGAAGTGGTGAAAAATGTCACTAAAGATCTGGTATTGCATGCTATGAGCCAAGAAAATGATACAATGGATCCAGGAACATCTGATTTTATTATAGAGAAGCTTTCCCATAAGATCTGGATGGAAATTTTGTCCAAAAACTACAAAATGTCCTTGGAGAACATTGAACAACTCGCCCTGACAGTGTACAACGACCTTAATGAAAAGTGGCCTTCTCCAGTACTCTCAATGAAGTCGAGCAGCCTGGCGGTTGACAAAGAAATCGTCAGCAGCTTCAAAAAACACGCCAAACTGAGTCAAAACATCATCTTTAGGGTTTTCTCGTGTGCACGCTAAAATTGAACTGAAACGTGCATGCGACTATGTGACAAAACTCTCAAAGTGGCTTAAATTATTCATTTAAATTTGGCATCTAAGTTTAATTTTAAAACCAGAGTGGTTAAAAAGAACCCCTCTTCTTCTCCCAACTTCCTTCCCTCATCACTAACTGGCCGAGGCAGATGGCCACCCCCATCTCAGAGCCTGGTTCTGCCGGAGGTTTCTCTCTTTTAAAAGTGAGTTTTTCCTTCCCACTGTCGCCAATGTGCTTGCTCTAGGGGGTTAGTTTTTGTGCATTATTGTAGGGTCTTCACCTTACAATATAAAGCACCATGAGGGAAGTGTTGTTGGGGCTTGGCGCTGTTTCTTAGCTCAAAATGTCCAATTACAACAGGACATTTTGAGTTAAGAAACAGCGTCAAACCACAAATTAAAATAAAAAAATTAAATGAAAAAAAACAACTGTGACTTTGTGCTTTGTTTCATTTGCTGTAAATTTGCTAAGAATGTAATATAAGATTAGAATAGTGTTTATTTGTCTGCTTATTTATAAGGAACTCCATTAGCTTCCACAACAGTGGTTGCTAGTCTTCCTGGGGCCTAAGCCATCAAATACAATCAATTAAAATATTACACAATAAAGTGGATTTTATATGAAAGTGCAAAATTCCTCCTCTGCCACACTCCTGGCTGTAATCTAAAGCACAGCGTTAACATAACTTTATGGCAGGTCAGGTACTACCATAAACAAGGTATAGCGTCACATCAGCAGTGACAACATCAGTGACATCGCTTCACGTCCTTTATAAGATTTTGTTTTCCTGATGTGTCATGATTTTTAGTATTCCCCAAAATCCATAATTAGTAATAAGCTGTTGAAAAATAAAAAGATCACCTTAAAAAAACCTAGTACACATATTCTCTGTGTTTTAATTGGATGCAGGATGAAAGCAAACATGTCACACTGATGTGTTACAGCATTTTTCTTTTTTTAAATGAGTGAAGTTATCAAACCAGAAGCCAAGAGGCTTGATGTTGTGTCCACTCCTACTGGATCCCTACTGTCTGTTTAACGAGCAGGCTGTGAAGTGTTAACAGCTCAATGTTGCTCTTTTTTTTGGCACCTGTTAGATGTTTAGTAATGATGCTGGATTCCTGATTCCTTGCAAGCTTTGTTTACTATGTAACTGAGAGACATTAGATGCAAGCAGCTTGACTCCCGGGGGCGGGTCTAGCGTTAGACGTTTTCTCACTGGCTGCGTGCGCAGAGTATTACTTTGAACAGGAATAGGAAACAAGCATTAATGAACAATACTAATCAGATGTTCTACAGCACCTGAAACATTTGAACAAGCTAAACAAACCCTGGATGACTGAATAAAATTAGCACTAAATCTGGTACTTGAACACAGTGAAATCTCTTCATTTCTAACATATTTATGGCTGTGATGAACACGCAGCGCTCTGAAAATGGGCTTAGGTTAAATTTAGAAGAGGGATGAATTAAAATTTAAAAAAAAACAAAAACACATTTCAAATTAATGTATGAATTTAACTGACAAATTCTGAGAGCCTGTGGGCGGGACCTATTTTCAATGGGCGGGACCTATTTTCAAACATCAAAGCAAAGAGAATGAGGCCATGACATCACAGTCACCAAAATTCTATAAATAGGGGTGAAACAGCACACTGGTCAAGCACGTTTCTTACTTACAGTCACGAGCGATTCACTAGACAAACTTTTGTTCTGCTACAGCCAACTTCAAACCCTGATTCACATTTGATTATCGAACTCACATCTGAATATCTTATTTAGTGTAACACGCTAAATTTGTTTCAAAGTTAAATATCAAAAATGAGCAATCAGGAAGGAAAACCAGAATTTGTCTTCACTCTGCCAAAGAGTGCACTCGACAACCTCATGCTGGTTAGGAAAGCCTTGCAAAACTCTCTGACTGAAAACAAACTTTTAAAAGAGGGTGAAAGTAGAGCCAAACAGCAAATCAAACAGATGATGACTCAAATTTCAAACATGCGCACCAAGCTGGAGCTGTATGAGAACCAAGCTGCAGGAGTCACTGACGAATCAGTGTCGCGCAAACCGCAGGTGAGCAGCGCCACCAAAGAAAAAGAGCAACAGACGTGTTCAGATCAGGAAAAGGTCAGCAACCTTGACCTTGAGATGAACTGTCTGAAAGAGCAGCTTCAGCAGAGGGACAACGAAATCCTGATGCTGAAACAGGAGAAGGACACTCTGTCTGCCAAGTTCACGCAGCTCCAGAAACATGAAAGATATCTGAAAGAAACTATGTGGAATGCTCTGTGGAAAGAACAAACACTGAGAGAGAATCTGGAGCAGGAGAAAAAAGTCCTGGAGGAACAAAATAAGAAACTCCTGGAAGAACAGAAAGTGGTGAAGGACACAACAGAAGAAGTCAAAGAGGCCATCACAAAATGTCAGGATGCAGAGAAAGAAGAGAAAGAACTGGAGGAGGACAAGAAAGCTCTGCAGCCACAGAGTGAGGACTCCAGCGAGATTAAAGAAAGTCAGGCAGAGACAAACATACCAGAAATGCAGACAGAACTGGACACGCAGAGAAAAGAATTAGTAGAGTCTCAGACTGAAACACAGGAGACGGCAACCCCAGAGTCGTCCTCATCTGATTGTCTGAGTGGGGAAAAGTTGTGTGTCAACAAAGTGATTGAGTTGGTGGTTTCACAGGCCATAGAACAAGTCTCCACTAAATACAAGCTCTTCACAGAGCGCCTCACTGCTGACTGCATTAGCGATCGCCTGATGGAAAAAATTTGGCCTGAAATTGAGCCGAAACATTTGGATCTATCCCCCAAATGGCTGAAAAACATAGACAAGGCCATTCTCAAGGATCTTTGCAAAACACACAACTGCAAGGGAAAATATCTGATTTTCAATCTGAGGGAACAGCTTGATAGTATTACTGTCCCAGCCTTCACCAAACACCTGTTGGCATTACCAACAAGAGTACTTAGTGTCTCTAAACACAGGGAAGAGTACCAGGAGGCTGTGAAAAATGTCACCAAAGATCTGGTAATGCACGCTATGAAGGGAGAAAATGAGGCAGCTACATGGAATGCAGGAACATCAGAGTTTATTGTACAGAGGCTTTCCCACAAGATCTGGAACAAAATTTTGTCCAAAAGCTACAAAATGTCCATGGAAAACATTGAACAACTCGGCCTGAAAGTAGCCAATGATCTCCGTGAAAAGTGGCCTTCTCCAATACTGTTAATGAGGTCAAGCAACCCAGTGGTTGACGAAGCGGTCGTCAGCATATTCAAAAAACATGCCAAGCTGAGGAGCCAAAATGTCATCTTGAGGGTTTTCTCATGAGCACGCTAAAATCGAACTGAAACGTGCACGTGATTCTGTTACAAAACTCTTAAACTGGCGTCAAATATTCTTTTAATTCAGCAACCTAAATTACATTTTAAAACCCCAACTTCCTTCCCTCATCACTAACTGGCCGAGGCAGATGGCCACCCCCATCTCAGAGCCTGGTTCTGCCGGAGGTTTCTCTCTTTTAAAAGTGAGTTTTTCCTTCCCACTGTCGCCAATGTGCTTGCTCTAGGGGGTTAGTTTTTGTGCATTATTGTAGGATCTTCACCTTACAATATAAAGCACCATGAGGGAAGTGTTGTTGGGGCTTGGCGCTGTTTCTTAGCTCAAAATGTCCAATTACAACAGGACATTTTGAGTTAAGAAACAGCGTCAAACCACAAATTAAAATTAAAAAATAAAATGAAAAAAAAAACAACTGTGACTTTGTGCTTTGTTTCATTTGCTGTAAATTTGCTAAGAATGTAATATAAGATTAGAATAGTGTTTATTTGTCTGCTTATTTATAAGGAACTCCATTAGCTTCCACAACAGTGGTTGCTAGTCTTCCTGGGGCCTAAGCCATCAAATACAATCAATTAAAATATTACACAATAAAGTGGATGCAAAATATCCACAATTTGGCTCTTATATCCACAGTGAGATTTTGCAATTGTGAAAATATAAGCATATAAATATCAATAACACTGAGGCAAAACACACCAATAATGTTGTTTAGATATTCTACTTTCCATGTTCCAGATCCCCAGAATTGATATTTTCACCGAATGGTCTTTTCTGTCTGCCAGTGTGTCATGCAGGTTTCAAGATTAATAAGCGCTGACACTCAACCTGACAAAGTGTGAATTTGCCAAGGCCACTGTAACATACTTGAGCAGGGAAGTGGGACGTGGTCAGGTGCGGCCCCTTAGCGCCAAAGTGGTGGCGATTAATGAATATCCCACACCTAAACAAAGGACTTGAACTGTGCAGATTCCTGGGAATGGTAGGTTATTACAGGAACTTCTGCAAAAACTTCTCCTCCATAGTCCAGCCATTAACTGATCTACTTAGTCCAAAAGTGGATTTTATATGAAAGTGCAAAATTCCTCCTCTGCCACACTCCTGGCTGTAATCTAAAGCACAGCGTTAACATAACTTTATGGCAGGTCAGGTACTACCATAAACAAGGTATAGCGTCACATCAGCAGTGACAACATCAGTGACATCGCTTCACGTCCTTTATAAGATTTTGTTTTCCTGATGTGTCATGATTTTTAGTATTCCCCAAAATCCGTAATTAGTAATAAGCTGTTGAAAAATAAAAAGATCACCTTAAAAAAAACTAGTACACATATTCTCTGTGTTTTAATTGGATGCAGGATGAAAGCAAACATGTCACACTGATGTGTTACAGCATTTTTCTTTTTTTAAATGAGTGAAGTTATCAAACCAGAAGCCAAGAGGCTTGATGTTGTGTCCACTCCTACTGGATCCCTACTGTCTGTTTAACGAGCAGGCTGTGAAGTGTTAACAGCTCAATGTTGCTCTTTTTTTTGGCACCTGTTAGATGTTTAGTAATGATGCTGGATTCCTGATTCCTTGCAAGCTTTGTTTACTATGTAACTGAGAGACATTAGATGCAAGCAGCTTGACTCCCGGGGGCGGGTCTAGCGTTAGACGTTTTCTCACTGGCTGCGTGCGCAGAGTATTACTTTGAACAGGAATAGGAAACAAGCATTAATGAACAATACTAATCAGATGTTCTACAGCACCTGAAACATTTGAACAAGCTAAACAAACCCTGGATGACTGAATAAAATTAGCACTAAATCTGGTACTTGAACACAGTGAAATCTCTTCATTTCTAACATATTTATGGCTGTGATGAACACGCAGCGCTCTGAAAATGGGCTTAGGTTAAATTTAGAAGAGGGATGAATTAAAATTTAAAAATAAACAAAAACACATTTCAAATTAATGTATGAATTTAACTGACAAATTCTGAGAGCCTGTGGGCGGGACCTATTTTCAATGGGCGGGAACTATTTTCAAACATCAAAGCAAAGAGAATGAGGCCATGACATCACAGTCACCAAAATTCTATAAATAGGGGTGAAACAGCACACTGGTCAAGCACGTTTCTTACTTACAGTCACGAGCGATTCACTAGACGAACTTTTGTTCTGCTACAGCCAACTTCAAACCCTGATTCACATTTGATTATCGAATTCACATCTGAATATCTTATTTAGTGTAACACGCTAAATTTGTTTCAAAGTTAAATATCAAAAATGAGCAATCAGGAAGGAAAACCAGAATTTGTCTTCACTCTGCCAAAGAGTGCACTCGACAACCTCATGCTGGTTAGGAAAGCCTTGCAAAACTCTCTGACTGAAAACAAACTTTTAAAAGAGGGTGAAAGTAGAGCCAGACAGCAAATCAAACAGATGATGACTCAAATTTCAAACATGCGCACCAAGCTGGAGCTGTATGAGAACCAAGCTGCAGGAGTCACTGACGAATCAGTGTCGCGCAAACCGCAGGTGAGCAGCGCCACCAAAGAAAAAGAGCAACAGACGTGTTCAGATCAGGAAAAGGTCAGCAACCTTGACCTTGAGATGAACTGTCTGAAAGAGCAGCTTCAGCAGAGGGACAACGAAATCCTGATGCTGAAACAGGAGAAGGACACTCTGTCTGCCAAGTTCACGCAGCTCCAGAAACATGAAAGAGATCTGAAAGAAACTATGTGGAATGCTCTGTGGAAAGAACAAACACTGAGAGAGAATCTGGAGCAGGAGAAAAAAGTCCTGGAGGAACAAAATAAGAAACTCCTGGAAGAACAGAAAGTGGTGAAGGACACAACAGAAGAAGTCAAAGAGGCCATCACAAAATGTCAGGATGCAGAGAAAGAAGAGAAAGAACTGGAGGAGGACAAGAAAGCTCTGCAGCCACAGAGTGAGGACTCCAGCGAGATTAAAGAAAGTCAGGCAGAGACAAACATACCAGAAATGCAGACAGGACTGGACACGCAGAGAAAAGAATTAGTAGAGTCTCAGACTGAAACACAGGAGACGGCAACCCCAGAGTCGTCCTCATCTGATTGTCTGAGTGGGGAAAAGTTGTGTGTCAACAAAGTGATTGAGTTGGTGGTTTCACAGGCCATAGAACAAGTCTCCACTAAATACAAGCTCTTCACAGAGCGCCTCACTGCTGACTGCATTAGCGATCGCCTGATGGAAAAAATTTGGCCTGAAATTGAGCCGAAACATTTGGATCTATCCCCCAAATGGCTGAAAAACATAGACAAGGCCATTCTCAAGGATCTTTGCAAAAGACACAACTGCAAGGGAAAATATCTGATTTTCAATCTGAGGGAACAGCTTGATAGTATTACTGTCCCAACCTTCACCAAACACCTGTTGGCATTACCAACAAGAGTACTTAGTGTCTCTAAACACAGGGAAGAGTACCAGGAGGCTGTGAAAAATGTCACCAAAGATCTGGTAATGCACGCTATGAAGGGAGAAAATGAGGCAGCTACATGGAATGCAGGAACATCAGAGTTTATTGTACAGAGGCTTTCCCACAAGATCTGGAACAAAATTTTGTCCAAAAGCTACAAAATGTCCATGGAAAACATTGAACAACTCGGCCTGAAAGTAGCCAATGATCTCCGTGAAAAGTGGCCTTCTCCAATACTGTTAATGAGGTCAAGCAACCCAGTGGTTGACGAAGCGGTCGTCAGCATATTCAAAAAACATGCCAAGCTGAGGAGCCAAAATGTCATCTTGAGGGTTTTCTCATGAGCACGCTAAAATCGAACTGAAACGTGCACGTGATTATGTTACAAAACTCTTAAACTGGCGTCAAATATTCTTTTAATTCAGCAACCTAAATTACATTTTAAAACCCCAACTTCCTTCCCTCATCACTAACTGGCCGAGGCAGATGGCCACCCCCATCTCAGAGCCTGGTTCTGCCGGAGGTTTCTCTCTTTTAAAAGTGAGTTTTTCCTTCCCACTGTCGCCAATGTGCTTGCTCTAGGGGGTTAGTTTTTGTGCATTATTGTAGGGTCTTCACCTTACAATATAAAGCACCATGAGGGAAGTGTTGTTGGAATTTGGTGCTTCTTAACTCAAATGTCCAATTACATCAGGACATTTTGAGTTAAGAAATAGCACCAAACCAGAAATTAAAAAAATAAAACAAATTAAAAAAAACAAAAAACCTTTGAATTTGTGCTTCCTTTCATTTGCTGTAAATTTACAAAGAATGCAATAGTAGATTAGAATAGTGTGTCTCAATCTTATGTATCATAGCATCATTTCCCAGTTTGAAGTGGATGTCATAGTACTGTCTTTCTGTATGTGTGTACAAACCGGTAGTGAAAAAACACAGAAGATAAATAAAGTATAACCTGTGTTTGATGTTAGCTGGTTACATTTGTTTAGATATTCTACTTTCCGTGTTCCAGATCGCTTTGCCCAGATAGCTTCCTGTATTTGAAGATATTTACAAGTATTTCTAGTAGGGGTGGGCGATACATTGAATCTTTAGGTTATTTACATATATCGTGATACAGCAAAAAAGAAATGTTCTGATTTGAGATTTTCCTCACATTGCCCAGCCCTAATTTTTTGCACCCAATACAACAGGCAATATGGTATAGTATAAAGAAACATTTGTGCTGATGTGGGGCCTGGAAGCCCCAATGGGTGACACCAGCTAGGGTGATCAGGAATGACCGAATTAAGATCACGTGGGAGGTGGGTCATGTGGATGGCTTCAGTTGTCACAGCTGTACCACATCCAGCTGTTAACCTGAGTGAATCATGATGAGCCCATAAGAAACAGCAGTCAGCTGCTTTGAAGTCTGTGTTGCAACATCCGGCGTGTGGCTGTTTTACACACAATGTGTGTGACCTCCGTCACGCAAACATGAATGACAACGCAATACTGAAAGTAGTAAGAAGTGTGGGAAAATGAAACTGAATGTGTTTCAGCGAGGGAGTTTTCTATATGACGTTATCAGTCTCTCACATCATTGCGAAGGAATTTTGACCCACTCTTCTACATCACACAATGTTGCTTTGGATCATCAAGTTATCCTAAGTTTCTCTTGTGCACAGCTCTCTCACGGTTCTGCCACAGCATTTAAATTAAATCGAATCTAGACTTCATGGCTGGACAATTCAAACGTTCAATTGTTTTTCAGCCATTCTGTTGTAGATCTGCTGCTGTGCAAATACACAGAGAAAGAGAACAATGGTTTTCTCCTGGTAACCATTGAAAAAAATAATTGTGCAGCCCTTTTCTAATTCAACTGTCATTAATATTTAACATGCTGAGGCCTGTGGAGTTTGAGGTGTAGCTGTTGGGAGATTTGTAGTTTTTCTGAGCATTGCACCATCTGGCTTTGGGATGAATTTTCTCCTGGGAGGTGTAACATTCTGTTAACACACACCTGAGTGCTCTATGCTGATGCTCAGCTCTTGATCAGTATATCAGTCCTGGGGTAAAAAGAATATTTGTTTCCTCTTTAATTATTAGTCTCTTCTAAGGAAAAATTACAAAAGTGAAACAGAGAAAATAAACAGAGCTCACATACATTTGAAAAAACAAGGGAAGCTTGGTATCCTTTCAGCTCGTTTAACCTTTATTTAGTGAATGTATTACAATTCAATAAAGTACAGCCTAGTAACAGTGCAATATTCTTTGAACAGGTTTACCAATAATACGGGTTTTTTCCTCTTTTACCTTAAACAATAACACATTCGTCAACATGCTTTTTACACCAATTTCACACTTATTTTATTTAGAGATCCATTAAAATATCTTTCAAAGAAGTCTTTCCTCTCAGCCCTCAAACATCAATTTCATACAGTCATGTTTCTCCAGAGCAGACAGTGCAGATGAGATTTTATGTCCACATTAGGCTGAGTAATATGAGACTGGAACTGTGGTTAATTAGGATGCAAGTCCAAGTCCTTAATCCTACACAATCCTGTGATCTAAATTTGTGGTATAGCATGACTCCTGTGGATGTCAAATGATGCAGATCAGGAGTAATAGCTCTAAACCAGCTTCCTCATTGCAGTGCACAACGTATGTTGTACGTTCTGACGTGCAGAAGTCAAAGTTAACTTCTGGTTGCTCTGTTCTGATACTGACAGAGTATCTGCATGACCTAGCTTGAGTAATAAACTCTTGTCACAGGATCCAGCTGAAGGAAAAATGGTGAGCATGCACATGACATAAGCCATGGAGCACTGCCACGAACATTCATAACATGCGGACATCATGGTTCAGGAATCTGGACACACTCTTACTGACTTTGTGTAGAAGCTCTGTGTGTTTCTCTTGTTTTCCATGAATCCTCTGTGACTGAGAGCCAAACGATTATGAAACATAACCAGCTTCTCTGAAAAACAGCATTTTTGTCACACACAAGAAGAAGCAAATAAATTCAGTTACAACAAATGAAAGAAAACTTTTGTTATTGTAAGTCAGGAGACTGAGACTTGACTCATGCATCAACATTTTCCCAGTTCTTAAATGAGTCTACACACAGGCATATTTTACAACAAGGAGACATGAAACCGATGATGTAATCTGTAGATGGTTTATTGCAGCAGACTCAGCTACTGGAGTTACTGTGGTTTGGTCCTGAACCTCTGACTTCATGTCAAAGTTTTCACAGTTGCAGAGAAGCTGTATCTTCTCTCCAGAGCACACCTCCACCTCACCTGCTCCCTACTCTCACTACATATCACAGTGTCATCAACAAACATCACAGTTCACAGAGACTCCTGCTGACCTCATCTGTCAGGCAGTCCATCACTACTGCTTCATCAGTTTATGTGGAAATAAAGACACAAAACATCATAGAAGAAAAAGAAGTGATTTAATACTTTAATAATTACACTGAAGAGATGAAAAAGTTTTCAACAAACAGAGATTTGATGTCTAAAATATTCATTTCTTCGATTAATCAACATGTGAGCTGAACTCACAACTAACATCTTTTGTAAAAAAGGAGAAAACATTCATGTCAGAGTTTAGATTTGCATTCGAGTGGTTCAAAACAATAACAACAACAAAAAACATAATGCACATTATTTAAAGCTTAAGTGTTGTGTAGAAACCTCATAAATACAACCAATGTCATTTTCACAAATGTAAAGTTTAATGGAAATGTTCAGATGTCCACTTTTCTTTTTTTCTATTTGTATTATTCTCATTTCAAAGACATTCAAAGCCATTTGGAGACATGCAGAGGTCCTTAAAGCTGAACCTAATATAGTCAACACCAGAGATGGGTAACGCGTTACTGTAATCTGATTACTTTTTTCAAGTAACGAGTAAAGTAAGGGATTACTATTGCAAAAATGGTAATTAGATTACCGTTACTTTCCCGTAGGAACGCTGCGTTACTAAAACCGTGATTTTTCTGACAACAGTGACGTATTGACAACAGCTGTGTGCAGATCAACAATGGATCACATATGATTGTGGGAGAGAGTATGAGCGTGCAGCGTTTAAAGCCTGGAAGTACTGACCTTACTTTGAGTTTGATTCCATAAAAAGTGACAAAAACATTAGCGTCCATTGTGCCTGGGAAGAAAACTTCTTTTTAACAGCAAAAAAAACCCCTAAACTTCCGAGCAAGCACCGAGTGCGCAATGACATAATGGGAAATTCACAGAGAAACTCGCGGATTCTTCAACTGACCGCGGCACACCTGCACCAGGGTAAACCTCCGCCTACCGCAGTCAGTCCTGCTTTACAGGTGAAAATAGAGCAACAGGACCGCTGAGTCTTTGACTTTATTTATTTTCTGCTGTGTTTTACTTGCATCTATTTGAAAGAGTGAGTGTAAACACAAAAAATATTTTATTTTATGTGCTGGAATGTGTAGAAAATAGGTTTAAATGTTAAACTAATTTATTCAAGTCAGAGAATATTGCATATAATTAAATTTTTTTGCTTGATGCATAAAGTTAAAAGATTAAAACTGATAAAACAAGTTAAAAAAAAAAAGAGAATTTTCCATTTGATTACATTTTGCATGATGGATTATGTAGAAAAAGTAGAATTGGGCTGAAAGATCTATCGCTTTATCACCTCTTCATGTTGTAAATCGTGTTTTTAAAAAGTAACTAAGTAACTAAGTAATTAATTACTTTTGAAAATAAGTAATCAGTAAAGTAACGGGATTACTTTTTTGGGGAAGTAATCAGTAATTAGTTACTGATTACCCTTTTCAAGTAACTTGACCAACACTGGTCAACACTGGTTATTTAACTGAGGTAATCACTCTTTCCCCCACAGTCCTATGATTTTTACCTTTTTCTGTAAAGCAATGTAAATACATTTTTAATACTTTGAGTCAAGTTTTTAATATTCATATAGGAATAAACTACAAAAGAAACAGTCACAAATATAGGCCATTGTTAAGGGTTCAATATTGAGGAATACAGCAAATGAAACAAAGCACAAAGTCACAGTTGTTTTTTTTCATTTAATTTTTTAATTTTAATTTGTGGTTTGACGCTGTTTCTTAACTCAAAATGTCCTGTTGTAATTGGACATTTTGAGCTAAGAAACAGCGCCAAGCCCCAACAACACTTCCCTCATGATGCTTTATATTGTAAGGTGAAGACCCTACAATAATGCACAAAAACTAACCCCCTAGAGCAAGCACATTGGCGACAGTGGGAAGGAAAAACTCACTTTTAAAAGAGAGAAACCTCCGGCAGAACCAGGCTCTGAGATGGGGGTGGCCATCTGCCTCGGCCAGTTAGTGATGAGGGAAGGAAGTTGGGGTTTTAAAATGTAATTTAGGTTGCTGAATTAAAAGAATATTTGACGCCAGTTTAAGAGTTTTGTAACATAATCACGTGCACGTTTCAGTTCGATTTTAGCGTGCTCATGAGAAAACCCTCAAGATGACATTTTGGCTCCTCAACTTGGCATGTTTTTTGAATATGCTGACGACCGCTTCGTCAACCACTGGGTTGCTTGACCTCATTAACAGTATTGGAGAAGGCCACTTTTCACGGAGATCATTGGCTACTTTCAGGCCGAGTTGTTCAATGTTTTCCATGGACATTTTGTAGCTTTTGGACAAAATTTTGTTCCAGATCTTGTGGGAAAGCCTCTGTACAATAAACTCTGATGTTCCTGCATTCCATGTAGCTGCCTCATTTTCTCCCTTCATAGCGTGCATTACCAGATCTTTGGTGACATTTTTCACAGCCTCCTGGTACTCTTCCCTGTGTTTAGAGACACTAAGTACTCTTGTTGGTAATGCCAACAGGTGTTTGGTGAAGGTTGGGACAGTAATACTATCAAGCTGTTCCCTCAGATTGAAAATCAGATATTTTCCCTTGCAGTTGTGTGTTTTGCAAAGATCCTTGAGAATGGCCTTGTCTATGTTTTTCAGCCATTTGGGGGATAGATCCAAATGTTTCAGCTCAATTTCAGGCCAAATTTTTTCCATCAGGCGATCGCTAATGCAGTCAGCAGTGAGGCGCTCTGTGAAGAGCTTGTATTTAGTGGAGACTTGTTCTATGGCCTGTGAAACCACCAACTCAATCACTTTGTTGACACACAACTTTTCCCCACTCAGACAATCAGATGAGGACGACTCTGGGGTTGCCGTCTCCTGTGTTTCAGTCTGAGACTCTACTAATTCTTTTCTCTGCGTGTCCAGTTCTGTCTGCATTTCTGGTATGTTTGTCTCTGCCTGACTTTCTTTAATCTCGCTGGAGTCCTCACTCTGTGGCTGCAGAGCTTTCTTGTCCTCCTCCAGTTCTTTCTCTTCTTTCTCTGCATGCTGACATTTTGTGATGGCCTCTTTGACTTCTTCTGTTGTGTCATTCACCACTTTCTGTTCTTCCAGGAGTTTCTTATTTTGTTCCTCCAGGACTTTTTTCTCCTGCTCCAGATTCTCTCTCAGTGTTTGTTCTTTCCACAGAGCATTCCACATAGTTTCTTTCAGATCTCTTTCATGTTTCTGGAGCTGCGTGAACTTGGCAGACAGAGTGTCCTTCTCCTGTTTCAGCATCAGGATTTCGTTGTCCCTCTGCTGAAGCTGCTCTTTCAGACAGTTCATCTCAAGGTCAAGGTTGCTGACCTTTTCCTGATCTGAACACGTCTGTTGCTCTTTTTCTTTGGTGGCGCTGCTCACCTGCGGTTTGCGCGACACTGATTCGTCAGTGACTCCTGCAGCTTGGTTCTCATACAGCTCCAGCTTGGTGCGCATGTTTGAAATTTGAGTCATCATCTGTTTGATTTGCTGTCTGGCTCTACTTTCACCCTCTTTTAAAAGTTTGTTTTCAGTCAGAGAGTTTTGCAAGGCTTTCCTAACCAGCATGAGGTTGTCGAGTGCACTCTTTGGCAGAGTGAAGACAAATTCTGGTTTTCCTTCCTGATTGCTCATTTTTGATATTTAACTTTGAAACAAATTTAGCGTGTTACACTAAATAAGATATTCAGATGTGAATTCGATAATCAAATGTGAATCAGGGTTTGAAGTTGGCTGTAGCAGAACAAAAGTTCGTCTAGTGAATCGCTCGTGACTGTAAGTAAGAAACGTGCTTGACCAGTGTGCTGTTTCACCCCTATTTATAGAATTTTGGTGACTGTGATGTCATGGCCTCATTCTCTTTGCTTTGATGTTTGAAAATAGTTCCCGCCCATTGAAAATAGGTCCCGCCCACAGGCTCTCAGAATTTGTCAGTTAAATTCATACATTAATTTGAAATGTGTTTTTGTTTATTTTTAAATTTTAATTCATCCCTCTTCTAAATTTAACCTAAGCCCATTTTCAGAGCGCTGCGTGTTCATCACAGCCATAAATATGTTAGAAATGAAGAGATTTCACTGTGTTCAAGTACCAGATTTAGTGCTAATTTTATTCAGTCATCCAGGGTTTGTTTAGCTTGTTCAAATGTTTCAGGTGCTGTAGAACATCTGATTAGTATTGTTCATTAATGCTTGTTTCCTATTCCTGTTCAAAGTAATACTCTGCGCACGCAGCCAGTGAGAAAACGTCTAACGCTAGACCCGCCCCCGGGAGTCAAGCTGCTTGCATCTAATGTCTCTCAGTTACATAGTAAACAAAGCTTGCAAGGAATCAGGAATCCAGCATCATTACTAAACATCTAACAGGTGCCAAAAAAAAGAGCAACATTGAGCTGTTAACACTTCACAGCCTGCTCGTTAAACAGACAGTAGGGATCCAGTAGGACTGGACACAACATCAAGCCTCTTGGCTTCTGGTTTGATAACTTCACTCATTTAAAAAAAGAAAAATGCTGTAACACATCAGTGTGACATGCTTGCTTTCATCCTGCATCCAATTAAAACACAGAGAATATGTGTACTAGTTTTTTTTAAGGTGATCTTTTTATTTTTCAACAGCTTATTACTAATTACGGATTTTGGGGAATACTAAAAATCATGACACATCAGGAAAAAAAAATCTTATAAAGGACGTGAAGCGATGTCACTGATGTTGTCACTGCTGATGTGACGCTATACCTTGTTTATGGTAGTACCTGACCTGCCATAAAGTTATGTTAACGCTGTGCTTTAGATTACAGCCAGGAGTGTGGCAGAGGAGGAATTTTGCACTTTCATATAAAATCCACTTTTGGACTAAGTAGATCAGTTAATGGCTGGACTATGGAGGAGAAGTTTTTGCAGAAGTTCCTGTAATAACCTACCATTCCCAGGAATCTGCACAGTTCAAGTCCTTTGTTTAGGTGTGGGATATTCATTAATCGCCACCACTTTGGCGCTAAGGGGCCGCACCTGACCACGTCCCACTTCCCTGCTCAAGTATGTTACAGTGGCCTTGGCAAATTCACACTTTGTCAGGTTGAGTGTCAGCGCTTATTAATCTTGAAACCTGCATGACACACTGGCAGACAGAAAAGACCATTCGGTGAAAATATCAATTCTGGGGATCTGGAACATGGAAAGTAGAATATCTAAACAACATTATTGGTGTGTTTTGCCTCAGTGTTATTGATATTTATATGCTTATATTTTCACAATTGCAAAATCTCACTGTGGATATAAGAGCCAAATTGTGGATATTTTGCATCCACTTTATTGTGTAATATTTTAATTGATTGTATTTGATGGCTTAGGCCCCAGGAAGACTAGCAACCACTGTTGTGGAAGCTAATGGAGTTCCTTATAAATAAGCAGACAAATAAACACTATTCTAATCTTATATTACATTCTTAGCAAATTTACAGCAAATGAAACAAAGCACAAAGTCACAGTTGTTTTTTTTCATTTTATTTTTTAATTTTAATTTGTGGTTTGACGCTGTTTCTTAACTCAAAATGTCCTGTTGTAATTGGACATTTTGAGCTAAGAAACAGCGCCAAGCCCCAACAACACTTCCCTCATGGTGCTTTATATTGTAAGGTGAAGACCCTACAATAATGCACAAAAACTAACCCCCTAGAGCAAGCACATTGGCGACAGTGGGAAGGAAAAACTCACTTTTAAAAGAGAGAAACCTCCGGCAGAACCAGGCTCTGAGATGGGGGTGGCCATCTGCCTCGGCCAGTTAGTGATGAGGGAAGGAAGTTGGGGTTTTAAAATGTAATTTAGGTTGCTGAATTAAAAGAATATTTGACGCCAGTTTAAGAGTTTTGTAACAGAATCACGTGCACGTTTCAGTTCGATTTTAGCGTGCTCATGAGAAAACCCTCAAGATGACATTTTGGCTCCTCAGCTTGGCATGTTTTTTGAATATGCTGACGACCGCTTCGTCAACCACTGGGTTGCTTGACCTCATTAACAGTATTGGAGAAGGCCACTTTTCACGGAGATCATTGGCTACTTTCAGGCCGAGTTGTTCAATGTTTTCCATGGACATTTTGTAGCTTTTGGACAAAATTTTGTTCCAGATCTTGTGGGAAAGCCTCTGTACAATAAACTCTGATGTTCCTGCATTCCATGTAGCTGCCTCATTTTCTCCCTTCATAGCGTGCATTACCAGATCTTTGGTGACATTTTTCACAGCCTCCTGGTACTCTTCCCTGTGTTTAGAGACACTAAGTACTCTTGTTGGTAATGCCAACAGGTGTTTGGTGAAGGCTGGGACAGTAATACTATCAAGCTGTTCCCTCAGATTGAAAATCAGATATTTTCCCTTGCAGTTGTGTCTTTTGCAAAGATCCTTGAGAATGGCCTTGTCTATGTTTTTCAGCCATTTGGGGGATAGATCCAAATGTTTCGGCTCAATTTCAGGCCAAATTTTTTCCATCAGGCGATCGCTAATGCAGTCAGCAGTGAGGCGCTCTGTGAAGAGCTTGTATTTAGTGGAGACTTGTTCTATGGCCTGTGAAACCACCAACTCAATCACTTTGTTGACACACAACTTTTCCCCACTCAGACAATCAGATGAGGACGACTCTGGGGTTGCCGTCTCCTGTGTTTCAGTCTGAGACTCTACTAATTCTTTTCTCTGCGTGTCCAGTTCTGTCTGCATTTCTGGTATGTTTGTCTCTGCCTGACTTTCTTTAATCTCGCTGGAGTCCTCACTCTGTGGCTGCAGAGCTTTCTTGTCCTCCTCCAGTTCTTTCTCTTCTTTCTCTGCATGCTGACATTTTGTGATGGCCTCTTTGACTTCTTCTGTTGTGTCATTCACCACTTTCTGTTCTTCCAGGAGTTTCTTATTTTGTTCCTCCAGGACTTTTTTCTCCTGCTCCAGATTCTCTCTCAGTGTTTGTTCTTTCCACAGAGCATTCCACATAGTTTCTTTCAGATCTCTTTCATGTTTCTGGAGCTGCGTGAACTTGGCAGACAGAGTGTCCTTCTCCTGTTTCAGCATCAGGATTTCGTTGTCCCTCTGCTGAAGCTGCTCTTTCAGACAGCTCATCTCAAGGTCAAGGTTGCTGACCTTTTCCTGATCTGAACACGTCTGTTGCTCTTTTTCTTTGGTGGCGCTGCTCACCTGCGGTTTGCGCGACACTGATTCGTCAGTGACTCCTGCAGCTTGGTTCTCATACAGCTCCAGCTTGGTGCGCATGTTTGAAATTTGAGTCATCATCTGTTTGATTTGCTGTCTGGCTCTACTTTCACCCTCTTTTAAAAGTTTGTTTTCAGTCAGAGAGTTTTGCAAGGCTTTCCTAACCAGCATGAGGTTGTCGAGTGCACTCTTTGGCAGAGTGAAGACAAATTCTGGTTTTCCTTCCTGATTGCTCATTTTTGATATTTAACTTTGAAACAAATTTAGCGTGTTACACTAAATAAGATATTCAGATGTGAATTCGATAATCAAATGTGAATCAGGGTTTGAAGTTGGCTGTAGCAGAACAAAAGTTCGTCTAGTGAATCGCTCGTGACTGTAAGTAAGAAACGTGCTTGACCAGTGTGCTGTTTCACCCCTATTTATAGAATTTTGGTGACTGTGATGTCATGGCCTCATTCTCTTTGCTTTGATGTTTGAAAATAGGTCCCGCCCATTGAAAATAGGTCCCGCCCACAGGCTCTCAGAATTTGTCAGTTAAATTCATACATTAATTTGAAATGTGTTTTTGTTTATTTTTAAATTTTAATTCATCCCTCTTCTAAATTTAACCTAAGCCCATTTTCAGAGCGCTGCGTGTTCATCACAGCCATAAATATGTTAGAAATGAAGAGATTTCACTGTGTTCAAGTACCAGATTTAGTGCTAATTTTATTCAGTCATCCAGGGTTTGTTTAGCTTGTTCAAATGTTTCAGGTGCTGTAGAACATCTGATTAGTATTGTTCATTAATGCTTGTTTCCTATTCCTGTTCAAAGTAATACTCTGCGCACGCAGCCAGTGAGAAAACGTCTAACGCTAGACCCGCCCCCGGGAGTCAAGCTGCTTGCATCTAATGTCTCTCAGTTACATAGTAAACAAAGCTTGCAAGGAATCAGGAATCCAGCATCATTACTAAACATCTAACAGGTGCCAAAAAAAAGAACAACATTGAGCTGTTAACACTTCACAGCCTGCTCGTTAAACAGACAGTAGGGATCCAGTAGGAGTGGACACAACATCAAGCCTCTTGGCTTCTGGTTTGATAACTTCACTCATTTAAAAAAAGAAAAATGCTGTAACACATCAGTGTGACATGTTTGCTTTCATCCTGCATCCAATTAAAACACAGAGAATATGTGTACTAGTTTTTTTTAAGGTGATCTTTTTATTTTTCAACAGCTTATTACTAATTACGGATTTTGGGGAATACTAAAAATCATGACACATCAGGAAAAAAAAATCTTATAAAGGACGTGAAGCGATGTCACTGATGTTGTCACTGCTGATGTGACGCTATACCTTGTTTATGGTAGTACCTGAACTGCCATAAAGTTATGTTAACGCTGTGCTTTAGATTACAGCCAGGAGTGTGGCAGAGGAGGAATTTTGCACTTTCATATAAAATCCACTTTTGGACTAAGTAGATCAGTTAATGGCTGGACTATGGAGGAGAAGTTTTTGCAGAAGTTCCTGTAATAACCTACCATTCCCAGGAATCTGCACAGTTCAAGTCCTTTGTTTAGGTGTGGGATATTCATTAATCGCCACCACTTTGGCGCTAAGGGGCCGCACCTGACCACGTCCCACTTCCCTGCTCAAGTATGTTACAGTGGCCTTGGCAAATTCACACTTTGTCAGGTTGAGTGTCAGCGCTTATTAATCTTGAAACCTGCATGACACACTGGCAGACAGAAAAGACCATTCGGTGAAAATATCAATTCTGGGGATCTGGAACATGGAAAGTAGAATATCTAAACAACATTATTGGTGTGTTTTGCCTCAGTGTTATTGATATTTATATGCTTATATTTTCACAATTGCAAAATCTCACTGTGGATATAAGAGCCAAATTGTGGATATTTTGCATCCACTTTATTGTGTAATATTTTAATTGATTGGGCAGCACGGTGGCACGGTGGTTAGCACTGTTGCCTCACAGCAAGAAGGTCCTGAGTTCAATTCCACCATCAGGCCGGGGTCTTTCTGTGTGGAGTTTGCATGTTCTCCCCGTGTTTGCGTGGGTTCCCTCCGGGTACTCCGGCTTCCTCCCACCGTCCAAAGACATGCACTTAGTGGGGATAGGTTAATTGGATAATCCAAATTGTCACTAGGTGCGAATGGAAGTGAGTGCGAATGGTTGTCTGTCCCTGTATGTTGGCCCTGCGACAGACTGGCGACCTGTCCCGGGTGTACCCTGCCTCTCGCCCTATGACAGCTGGGATAGGCTCCAGCGCCCCCCGCGACCCTGAAAAAGGATAAGCGGAAGCGAATGGATGGATGTATTTGATGGCTTAGGCCCCAGGAAGACTAGCAACCACTGTTGTGGAAGCTAATGGAGTTCCTTATAAATAAGCAGACAAATAAACACTATTCTAATCTTATATTACATTCTTAGCAAATTTACACTGTAAAAAGAATAACCCTATTCAAATTTTAAAAAATGATGTCCAATTGTCACATCCAAAATATTTGGCTTCAGAGAATCCAAATTGAGTCACTTGATTTGACCTGATACTTTTATGTTGATATAAACAATATTACTAGACTTGACTGAAACTTTAAATTTTGCATTGATCCAAATTGATTTTTTTACATAGAACCATATTTTAATTATTGAACCAAGCTAATATATTGAAATTTAACCAACCTAATGTATTCACATCGAACCAAATTAACATGAACTAATATGTTTGTGTTGAAGCCAGGTAATTGATTTACATATATTCAAACTATATTTTTTACATTTCATTTTATTTCAGTTCAAAAATGCTCTGCATTTCCTATAAAAAACAAGACAGTTGGCCAACCAATTATTTCAAAATTATTTATTGTTCCAAACCATTTTAACTATAATCAATAGAGAGGATTAGTAATATACAGATTTAGTGCTACGACAGAAATGATTAGAGAAATGTTTGTTTTATAAAACCTGCAACCTTTTGAAAACCAGTATAAAACCTGCAACCTGTCTAAAACTGGCATAAAACCATTATAAAAACTCTTTTTAAACCAATTTGCAAGTACTCAAAAATGTTTATATGTGCACTGTGCCTGTACAATGTAAAAAAAAAAAATCTACACATGTATCAATGAAATCAACTTAAATCTCCCTTTCAAATGGGTGTTCTTATAATTTTTGAATGTAGAATACCACTGCAGGCCAACCAAGAAAATAACCAAGCACACATGCACATGCATGTGCACATACACATCCACACATGCATGCAAACACACTACTGTGCAGTGTTAAGTTCACAATTAAGTTTGCGAATCTTAGAGGTCATCTTGTTAAAGTCAAGCTCCATCATAATCTTTTGAAGAGCCTCAAAGGTGAACCTGAATCCTCGTGGATATTCCATTTTAAGAGCATAACAGAGTCCAAAGACCATTGCCACTCCAGCTGCCACAGAAGGCAACTCATTCAGGACTTCCACACCATCAATGATTATCCCGATGTCTCGACGCTGATGTAGGAGGCTTGAGTTGTCCCTGAAGATGAAGAGTGCCATGGTGGTTACTCTGCAGCTCTTCCTCAGCTTCATCTTTCTGGGATATCTTGAGGTAAAATATGGAACAAAATGTACAAGTGAAGAACTGAAGTCTGGCACACCTGATAAATCTTTGACCATAATAAACTACTATTTTGATAGTTGTTTGGTCACAGACTATTAGAACAATTATTTGACTAATCAGATTGTGAATTGCATAATCATTAAATTAAATCAATGGTGGAAAATTTTCATAAATGTTCCACAAAGCCCAAGAAAAAAAAGAAAACAATACAGAACCCTAAGATATTAACTTGATGAGTTGATTAATCGTTGCTGTCCTACATTAATCACTGCATTTAATAGCAGAGTTGTCAAATTTACATCAAGAGACTGCATCTCATGTAGAGACAGAACAGATATGGACATACCATGTATTCTTTTATCAAGTCCTCAACACATCAGCAAGGTGAATGAGAGGATAATGATGGAGGGTCTAGATTATTATGAAATGTTTAAAAAGGATGTGCAGTGTAAATGCAAAATGATACCCGTTCAGATTAAATGAAAATGTATGCTTCAGCCATGGAATGGATGGAGCGATCTGTGGTTCTGAAAGCATACAGAAAAAAAAGAATAATGTTACTTCTCTATAAAACACATAACATAGAAAAACCAAGAAATACGTAACATGACATACACATCCTTATAAAAAGCTAGTACTATAATTTGATTTAGGTTTACCAAACAGTCTACAGACCAGCCATTAGCAACTAAGTTTGGCATAGGGTCAATTTAATGCTGTTAAAATTAAAATTTCTTCAGAAAATGCACATTTTTCCGAGCCGCGCCTGAAAGTCAATTGAAGGAATTAGTCTTATGTCATTGATCTTATATGCTGGCGTGTTATTTCTGTCTCTAAATCATGCACATTAATAATTATCTTTTGCGCTCGGTGTACACACACATAACACACAGATATTTATATGAAGAGAGACAGAGACAAACGTGCGCGCACAAACACAAGCTTGTGTCTAGAAACCGCGCGCTCACCAGAAAAATTCAAACGAAGCGGAGCACGGAGTTATACTATGAATGTTATGAACTATGAACTTATGCTAGCTAGCTGTATCCACCACCGATGCATCGTGGTAACGCTAGCTAGTTAGTATACTGGTAAAAAACGGCTTTTTGCCTAACTTGCATTCCTGACTGTGATGGTCGGTTTCTGGTAACCAGTTCTAACGTCGCGCCGGATAGCTAGCTAGCTTGTAGCTAGCAGCTACAATCATGCAAAAATTAGGGGTGGCTGTCGACCCAGCTTAAATGGGGTTATTTTCTGCAACAGATGTTATAAGAAATACTGTTTGCAGAGAGTCATCGCCTTATTTGTCTGATTAGAAGAGAACAGAACATGCTGGAGTTTTCTGCCCCATCTCAGCAGGAGCAGATAAACAGGGAGCCAAGGTCGTAGCTTAGGCGCCGTGTGAGAGAAAGCATGTGAATGTTTAGGCTTTTGTGATAAGGTGGGGGCACCAGAGGCTATAAGAGTTTGATCAATGCTCCACCATTTTGAGATCTGAGGCTGTCTGCATACAGTGTCCATCTCCCACATGTGTGACCATTAAAATCATCGTTTGACTTAACCCGGCCGGACCAGTGTTGTTATTGTGGTTTTTCCTCTTGTGTTCATCCCCAATTTTTGAACTCGTAACAACACACACACACACACACACACAACAACACAACCTCAGGTCCCGACACGTCATATGCAGTGGAGGTGTGATGAGCTCATTGAGCTCCTCTGTGTCAGCCTCACCTGCAGCCGTGCACAAATCAAAGTGAAGTAAGAAAAACCAGAACAAACGCACACTAATCATGAAGCTACAGAGCCCCTTTACTCACATGGGTAAGGAATATTTTCATTGCATGTCCACATGTTGATGTGGCAACAAGACATATACAGTAGGTTACCCCACAGTCAGACGCCTGCCATCTACCAGCTAACTGTGTGAAGAGGAAAAAATGCTATAAATGTCTGTTTTTTTGTTAATGCGCATGCTCAGTTTATGGTAGCAGCAACTTAATCCAGTGCTAAGCACAGTGAGACTGATTACGTGGACATTCGTAGAAACCTTCTTGTCTGGAAGGAGGGATGGCAGACTCAGTCACTGCTGACAATAATTTTAACCTGTTACATTCTTTAGAAAAGATGATCCAGTGAAATAGCCTTTGAAAAAGGGTCTCTTCACATGTAAACAACAATTATTTAATACAGATTTAATAATTAAAGCCTCTCATTTTCCACCTCATTTACCCTTTAATTTACGACTGATATGATGAAATGGTTTGACACACAGTGAAATGATTTAATACACAGCAGAAAGTGCATATTCAAATTCATCTCCACATTAAGATGAGTAATGCCTTGAGACATTATATCTGTGGCTAAATCAGACAAAAGGTCAGAGTCCTAGAAAACACAGCCAAGTGATCTCAAATAAAACATTCTACATGACTCGGTCTCTTTCTAGTCGTCCTGTGGATATCAAGTGCACATCAGGAGTAAAAGTTCTCGGCCAGCTTCCTCATTCTTTTATTGCAGTGTGCTGATGGGGCGGGCGGATGATGAGCTGCCACATTTGCTGCGGCTGCAAACATACAAAGTCCCACTTCACCTTCAGGTTGCTGCTCTGTGCTGGCCCCTTTAAGCTCATCTTTGTCAGGGTTTGGATGGAAGACTTTATAATAAATAATTTTAAGTATTAGACCGAGGACGTAAACTGCAATAACACAGGCAGCTGTGATTAAAGCGTACGTGGGCTCTATCACAAAATCAGGAGGATCTGTGCTCATCTTCCAGCACCACACAGCACAGAGGATGCAAATATCAGTCAGTATATACCCGTGATAGAGCGCAGTCCTGTACCGCGTCTTCCCCTCGGCCACATTAAACCAGTCGAAATACCAAATGATGCCAACAGTGGCTCGATAAAGCCATTCTCCACAAGGACTATCCATGAAGTCCGTCTTGGATCGCCAAGCGAAGAAGAATAAAACCAACCAAGAGCAGATGAAGTGGGCAAAGATGAAGCAGGGCAGCACGGAGGCGAAAAGAGCGAGAGCAGTGAGACGAGAAGAGATGAGAACCAGGTTCCAGATGAAGTAGATGACTGATGAGGATATCTTCTGGTTTTCTTTGGCAGGCAGGAAGGAGCGCAGCGAGCGATGGTAGGTCGTCACAGTGCAGGCGATAGCTGAGGCTGAGCCGACGGCTTTTAGAACTGAGGGAGAACGAGAGGCAGCGTCAGAACAAGCAAAGAGAAATGTTGTGAAGTGTGCCACTCCACATAAAGACAAGCAAACTGGTCCCAGAATCAGCAGACTTTTAATGTATCATAACTTTGGTATATTTAGAGAAATTCTAGGTTCAGGTTGTGCAAAAGTGCAAAAGTCTAGCATAGGCCTCAGTTTTCAACAGAGTCACATATGAAAATTTTAGGTCTGAAAAAACACATTTGAAAATGTTGGCTTCAAAATGCAGATAAAAATCAGACCTTTGATATGGTAGAACTGTTTGGATCAGGCCCTATCACTCACATAAAAATAACCTAAAAAGCACTTTGTTAAGTTTTCCCAACTGAATGATCAGGAAAAAGAACAAGGATCCCATGCATCCCAAGCATCACAGATATTAAACTGGTCCAGGTTTGTGATTGAAACACTGGTTTATGCCATTAGACTAGTGGTTATTTAAAAAAATCTGCTTTCAATTTGTAACATTTGAAGTGGGTGTAAAATTGATTTGAGCTCAAACATGTTTTTCAGCGCTGAATAATTCACGTGGATATCGCCTGTATTTAAGAGTTATCGAAGATCAACAACATCACATTTAAAACCACTCCCATGTACTTCACCAGCCTGTAACTCACAAAGCATTCGTAGTATGAAGGTAAAGTTTTGCATGATTTCAACAAATATACCAGAGTTCGTATACAAGGAAATCAGCTGATTCTGTGAGGGTCATGTGGAAGGCAATGACCTGTCTTGGGTTCCTCTTCAAGCATTGTTCCTTTTAATGGTTAGGGATTTTCCTGCACAAGACATTTTTAGATATGCATGTGATCGGTAGCTGGAGTTACAAAGGACACAAATTACATTACTTTTTTTAAAAAGTTTTTTTTTTTAAACTGTGGCACAGAAGAACATGTGTCTGTATTTGTTTGGATTAGGCTAATCGTTCTAGGCCAAATACATGTTTTTGGTCTCTCACTCTTATCAGTTTTTTGTGCATGTGGCAGAAATTAATCAGGAATAATACTTTAAACAAAAACATGTAAGTACAATAAACATGGCTTTGTTTTTAAATCTTTTAGCCGAGCGCTGGCAAATGTTTCAGCACGTGGTGACCCTGTTGTGTAACTTTATGTGGTCTGCCACTTCCTGTCCAGGTTACTGAGGTTCCTAAACACTGAGGTTGGAGTAATTTCACTTACAGATGATAAAGGAATATCTGGGAGGGGAGACATTTCACAAACTGAATGGTTACTGAACTATGGCTTCATATTACAGCACCACACTTGAATTAAGTGAGCTCTTTAGAACAAAGCATTCTTTTAAAAATGTTTTTGACAGCGTGGCTAGCTACCTTAATTATTTTGTACACGGTGGCACTGAGATCAAAGATCTGTGGCTGAATACTTTTGTATTGTGCATATTGTATTTGTACTGTGTACAAAAAGTGCATACTCTATGTCTAAGAAAGTACACTGCTAGCATAAAAATACTTCGATTTAGTTGAAGTGAATATGGGTGAGCTGATCTTTAATAATCTGAAGACTTTAAACTTACTTTAAAGTAGCAATGAGCCACCCCATTTAGTTTTTCATTAAGAATTTATTTTACAGTGTCACTATTTCTGCCCAAAACATACATGACTTTAACTCGAGTAATAAACTGTACCTGTAACAGGATCCAGATGGCCCTGCTGCAGAATGATGGTGAGCATGAGTGTGAGCTGCGGGGCGCTCTCTGAAAACGTCTCTACGATTCGCAACATGCTCAGATCTTGGCTCAGAAACACAGCTACACTCTCAGGGTCAGGGAGCTTTGTGCGGAAGCTTTCTACAGCCTTTTCCAGGACTCCTGCGTGCCTGAGAGCCAAAATATAATAAATGAGTCACAACCAGGTAAAGCAAATCCAAATGTCAAACACACCTAGTTGAATTTTCCTGAAAGCATTCTTCTTATGGAAGCAAGTGAGCAAATAAAATCAGTTTGCCCGACACACAGTGAAGGAAAGAAAACAAAATGTAGCTTATCTTGTGAAACAGAGAAAATTAAAGCATGACTCGGGAATTCGGGAAGTTATAAATGCTGATTTTCACATAATAGTTCAAAAATAAAATAAAATTAAACTGACAGAACCACAGCACTACAGATGATGAAATCTGTACTCTTGTGGTTTAATGCACAAACCTGATGGAGTTCTTGCACTACAGGCACTTTAAACACGCTTTATTAATTTAATACTACCTGAAGTAGATGCCCAGCTGGAAAACATGCAACAGTTTGAGCAGCCTCTTGGTAGGCCAGCCCTCGACCTTTGTCTTCATCCTGAACTTGTCATAGCTATACCAAAGCCAGCTGTAAGCCTGAGTGAGCAGTGACGAGACCAGGAGCAGAAACAGCAGAACAGCAAGGCACACGTAGGCCTTTTCCTTATAGAAGGACACAGCGGTCCATATATCCAGCCCTATGTCAACCAGGTACAGCGGCAGGCCCACACAAGTGAAGAGGAAGTCCCAGCAGGAGTATTTAAAGTTAGCCTGAGTGCCTGACATGTTCACCCGTCTCTCTGCGTGCCTCTAACACAGCTGCATGTGATGCATGAGCTGAAAGACAACTTATATAGACAGATAACGAAAGTAAACTCAAGATTTGAGAGTTTCAAAACCCCTCCTACCAACCAGCCCGTGTCCTGAAACTTATCTTAAAGGCACATTGTGTTAATTCACACACATACACACCTCCTGCTGGCGAATATCCCGTTAACAGTAAACATCGTATTTGGATGACTTTCAGAAAGACTGAAAATGAAATTCCTTTCTGGATATTTTAAGCATCATCCAGAACTCCTGCCCTTTAGTCTTCTCCTTACCTGGCACAGGTTGACAGCTGTGAGGTGGGAGCACTGCATTAATGCACCCGCTGGTTTACCTAAAGGGGAAGCCCAGATCTTTTTACTGTAAGCCAATGACTTACAGTAAAAAGATGTGCGGATGCTCGTAATCTGAGTTTGCAGAAAGACACAAAAACAAAAAGAAGTGACTTAACTTAGGTACTACTTTAATAATTGCACGGGACAGATGAGGTAAAGGTTTAAAAGGAAGTAATCCCCTTAACCTTTCATACCAGCTGACAGCATGCCAAAAAGTGGCTCCAAACACTATCAACTCTTTTACAGAACAGAGTTTCAACATATTGTAAATGATGTAAATGATGATGTGGAGGCAGGTTTACTGAAAAAGCTGGGAGATGGATGTGCTTTCAGCTCTGTATGTATACTAAAGTAAAAGTATCTTGGCACATGACATATTTGAACAAGCTAAACAGATAGTGGATGGATGAGCGACAATAACACTAGATTTGGCAGCTAGATGCAGAGAAATATCTAAAACATTCGTGTCTGTGACAAATCAGCAGGTTAGCTGAACTTGCTTTACAACACAAAAGAAAAAAGTAGAAACCAAGCTAGTGGATTTAAAACACTTGACCAGCTTTTGAAAAGAAACTATGAACGAACGAACTTACAGTGAAATTTACATTCAAAAAGGTTCCAGCAGCAACTCTAACAAGATAAAATAAAACACACACACGACAACAAAGGTAATTTAAAACCTCAGAAACAAGTTTTGCAGTGTTTCAAAAACAAATTCCAATTTAGAGGGAAAATCCAGATCTCCCACACTTTTAGTAAAAAAGAAAAACCACTAGAAACAATGTACAAATGTAAGATTGCTGTTTTTATTTTACTCTTTAACCAAGTCTCTTTATTAAACCATTTATAGCTTAGTTTTTATAATTACATATTGAATAAATACAATTCTATTCTAAATCTATTTCTAGAAATCCTAAAGTGAACTGAACTATAACACCTATATAGAAAAACTGTCTTTCTGCTCACACTTAACAGTAATATTTAGGCTACTAACAGGCTGGAGTAATAAAACACAATTAAAAAGCACACAAACAGATTTGGTTTAGCTTATGAAACTATTCCTGCTTCAAACAGAATGAAAAATTAAAGCTGTATGCAATTTTTTTTCTAACGTAATTTATACATTAGCCACAACACTAAAACCTTTAGCAGATTTTGTATTTGCTGAGAACACCCATAAACCTACAAACCACCAAACGCTCTCACAGCTCCTGTGTTGGTAACCCAGCAGGTCTGAGAGGCTTTGACAGCATGAGGCACATAATTAGGCAAGTGGTGTTAATGTTGTGGCTGACTAGTGTTTGTATAGTTACAGTACAGTATTTGTGGTTGTAAGAAGCCACTGTGGGAGCATCTTTGTGTAAACACTGGACTGAGCTGAGTGCTCATCAGGTATTTCATTTGACACTTCAGTTAAAAATGTATCCAGAAATCCCCTTTATTACAATATAAACACTGTCTGTATGTTTATGCTTGAATGTAAAAGTACACTTAGTGTAAATACAAGTTTATTATTGCAAGTTTCTTGTTTCATGTACGATTTTAGAATCTGTACTTTGAAGCCACAGAAGGGAATGGTTCACTTCAGACATGTTTGCACTAGTGGGAATATTCGCATTTGCAGAGGTGATATTGTCCTATGTGCACATTGGACTATGAAGCTACAAGTTGGAGACCAGCTAATGTCTGATCTTAATTTGTCAATCATTTATGTTCTTAAGTGCACTTTGGCTGGGAAAACTTCAGAGTTTTAGTGCACATTGGAAAACTATTTTAGTGCACTAAGCCTGCAGAAAAAAACTGCAGCACAAATCTGAGAAACAGAAACAGATGCTTCATTCAGTAAAAAGCCAAACATCACAGATGAGGGGGCTCGGCACCGTTTGTGCCGTGAGGGTTTCGGAGGACTCTTTGATCTGTGTAAAAATTAGTGGCGTGGCAGGCCATGCGTTTGTTGACAAGTGTAGAGGACGGGGTGCTGTCCTGGATGGAAAAGTCTCTAAAGGACACTTCTGCATCAGGCAGATCACTGGGCAGTCCGGGCTCCCTCCCCAGAGGTCTCCACAGTTTAGGGTGGAAACAGCAGTAGTACAGAGTTTTAAAAAGCAGCCCCAGGAGGTAAGTGAGAGGTAGAGAGATGAGAAGTGGGAGGACGAACGCATCAGTCTGGACCAGGTCTCTGTAGCACCACCAGGTCACCAGCAGGATCACCCCATCTATGGTCATGAAGGAATGGTAGATTAGACTCCTGCCACGGGTCTGACCCTCAGCCACGTTAAACCAGCTGAAGTACCAGATGAGCCCCACGGTGGACCGGTACAGCCACTCCCCACCCACGCTGTCCATGAAGTTTGTCCTCTGTTGCCACGCCCACAGCACAAAGACGAACCACAGCATCAGAAAATGGGCGGCGATGTATCCAGGAAGGACAGAGGAGAACAGGGCGAGTGCCACCACCCGTGGAGCGATTAGCAGCAGATTCCACAGGAAATAGATTAAGGAGGACCCCCATCCCTGCTTGGCTTTCTCTATGAGGAAGGCACGCAGGCAGCGGTGGTAATCCACTACCATCCAGGCTATGGAGGTGGTTGAAGCAGCAATACTTACAACTGAAAAACAGAAGTCAAACCAAGAGGAAGTGAACAAGTGCACAACTGTGATGTTTGCTTGCTGTTCACAGAGAGAGAACTCACACTGAACTGTCCTGGCCTTGTTGGTGCGAAGTATGACGTGGATCATCAGGGTGAGCTGAGGTGCGCTCTCACAGAAGGTCTCGATAAGACGGAGCATGCTCAGGTCATGTGTCAGGTAAACGGCATACTCTGACCCTTCCTCTTTCCTCCACCAGACTCTAAAGCCCTGACGTATGGCGGAGATGTGTCTGAGTGCGGATGGGAGAGCAGCGTGAGAAAATGACACAGCAATGAACAAACCAAACTCATGGAAATAATCGGGTGTGATTCATTAGGAGAGGTCAAAAACAGTGTGACTGAGCTTTTCATACCTCATTAATTCATTTTTATGCAGTCAGTTGTGCTCAGACTTACTGGATTTACAACTTACCACACCTGACACTGACATTTGTACATGGCTTGAGGTGTTTTAAAGAAAAATATATGGTTTCATTTTTGATTAAAAAATAAAGAAAGTGAAAAAACTATGCTAAGGAAACTTTCACAACAAACAGGCAGAGGCCTTAGCTGTTGAAACACTTATTGAGAAACAGATTCAGTGATGAATTCGGAGTGATTACATGAAATGACCTTACTAACACTTAACAGATGTGTTTTACATTTACTTAGTTCCTAAAGCTAAAACCCGGGATGTTTTACTGTTTTAAATTATTAGCACCCTGAGTTTATTTATCATTGCCAAACTTTAAAATGTTCAAAACAGGTACTACTATACCATAACACCTTTATTCATAAAGTACTTTAAAATAAACCGGGGTTCACAAAGTGCTGTACATATAAAATAGCATAAACAGAAAATAAAATCAAACATTAAAAAAAAATAGAGAATTAGAGAAAACAGAAAAATGGAGCCAACCTTTCAAAAGGTGCCAGAGGCTTCAGCAAATAAATATGTTTTAATACGAGTCTTAAACTCAAAAGGAGAAGACGCGCATCCGAACAATCAAGCAGCTGCATTACCCCGATGTTTATCAAATTAAATTTTTATTTCAGTTTTAAATTTATGGACTGTGCACTGTTGCTGTTCAAACATGAAAAACCTAGTGTTAAAGCTAAAATAAAACTGCTTTAACCTTGCCACACTTCCATAAAATCCTGCCATTTAGTCTTCTCCTTACGGTGACAGCTGAGAGTTGGGAACTCTGCGTTAAAGCACCTGCGGGTTTACCTAAAGAGGAAGCCCAGTTGTAGAACATGCAGCAGGCAAGACAACTTCACTCTGTCCCCGAAGAGCACGCTTTTCGCCCCAGTGTGTTCGCTGAAGCCCGGCAGCTCTCGGTCGTACTTGAACCAGAACCAGCTGAACATCTGGACCACGACGGACGACAGGACCATGAGGCCAACCAGGACTCCGAACCAGAAGAAGTCTCCTCGGCAGTAAAACTCAGTGGCCACCCAAACATCGGAGCCCCAGTCTACGAGAAAAGTGCACACTCCGATCACGGAGAAGACGAAGTCGGTCCAGGAGTACTTTGAAAAAGTTCCGCGCTCCATGGCTGAGCCTCCCTCTCTCAGCAGCTAGCTGTCCACTCGAGCTACCTGTTTCTGAGAAGCTAACCTTCAGCTAACGTCGTGTACCGTTATTTTCCTCCCAAAGTGGCTCCACAGTCTTCTTCACCACGATGAAGAGAGGTTGCAGAGGGTTTGACATTTTGAGCTCCAGTAAATTAATGTTACGCCCCAAGACAAATAAATTACGTTTAAAAACTAAAAAATACTTCCAAAGAGAAGAACGGGTGTGTTTGTGTGATTGTTGGCCACGCCCACCGCGGCTCATGCAGGTTTTAAACGCATCACAACAGTCAGAGCACCGCTTTCCGACATTCGCCATTTTTATTTCAGGCATGAGGCTAGCAGTTTCAGAGAATTTCCAGCAACGGCCTCCTAATTGCAGTACTCTTGGGCCACAAAAAATACTTGTTTCTTATACACTCTCACAAAGTTTCTGTAGTTGTTTAACTACGCTTTTAATGTCTATTTGTTGTTTGTAGTCCGGTGCCATCAAGGAGTGCGTCTTGTCGCAAATCCTTAACTGGCCGATCTCCCACTGTTGTACCTTTGCGTGAATTGCACCCGATAGTTTCAGTGTTTTAAACAAAGCTTGTCATAGCTGTGTATGCTTGTGGATTTATTTGCGTACTTAGAAATCCGATTACATACACAGTGATCTGAATAGTCACACACAGATTTTAATATGCACACAAAAACTGAGATAGACATTCGCACAAATAGTTCTGGTTCAATAATAACCCCACAATGTCTGTGATAACTAGGAATGGAAACTCCTATCCAACGGTGGCTCTGGTCTAACTGTAAAAAGTTATTTTCATTCATTCTTAAAATCGCCTAATCGCACGATATATTTTCTAAAAACTAAAGTTAAAAAAACTAAGACAACCCCCCTTTTAGCCGTGGCCTATCATATCAAAGGAGGGCCTTATGTATGGCGGCAGTCTCACGCCTGCGCTGTAGCCGCTTGGTTGTTGTCGGGTTTGTCGTTTCGGCAGCACGCTCGGAAGAGGCAGCAGCATGTCGCGGGTGTATATCGGAAGGTTGAGCTACAGAGCCAGAGAGAAGGACGTAGAGAGGTTCTTTAAAGGCTACGGGAAGATACTCGAAGTCGACTTGAAAAACGGGTAACGATGCTGTGAATTAATCGTGTTTAACATGGAAATTGGTGCTTGAAGGGCCGCGTACGGCCTTGTTGAATCCAAAGCGGGTCAGACTTGCTAATGCTAATATAGCTACTCTACACCAAATTTCGCTTTTCCCGTTATTACGCGTGTTTTTTTTCCCTAAAGTACGCCTTCGTTTTACACGAGTGCTTGTTTTATCGATGTAAAGGATGTAAAGGTCAAGCTAAATTTTCCCATCTTTATTGTTGGTTATTGTTTGCGTTAGCGCCAAATCGCTAGCGAGCTAATGTTGGACGTGGCAAAGTCAAAGGCGGCTGTGTGCATTACAAGCAAACGGTCTGCTGCAGCTGTAACTTCACCCACCGTTATATTTTTAACGCAATATGAAACTGTAGGGGGAATAGTTTCAACCGTATGCATAGCCTTCCTTTACGTTAAATATCTCTTTGCAGTCGTACTGGCGCTAATCTGAACAAATTAACGTGTAGGGCCGCTAAAATCTAAGGCTCCAACCGGATGGTTTTATTGTCTCTATAATATGATTGAATAGTCTGTAAAGTTCGATTACTTGGTCTGTATGTGTCACAAAGCTGTGGAAAAATACCCACTGATGGCTGAGATATAAAATTTACAAAAATGCACAACAAAAATTTGTATTTGTTCACATTTGAGGAAGTAAAATGGTGTATTGAGAAATTTATGCGTTACAACAGCCAACAATATTAAATGAGAGGTATAATAAAAAATTGGTTCAAGGAAGTCGAATAGCTTAATAAAATGTAGTAATTCAATAATAATATATAAAAACATAAAAAAAAACATATAAAAAGCTTGATAACATGAAAATGTTTAGAAAAAAACAATAGGAAAAAGGTTAAAATTTATATTACTAAAATAAAATAAATCATCCAAGTTAAAAAAAAAAAAAAAAACAACACACACACAACTTGTCAGTAAAAAAAAAAAACTAAACAGGAGCAAAACTTAAGTAAAATTTGCATAAAGTATTATATCATAAAACACAGATAACAGTAAAAGATGTAAAATGTTGGATTTAAAGTAGGGCTGCTCAATTAATCGAATTTTAATCACGATTACGATCTGGGCTTTCAACGATCATTAAAAATGACTGAGCCGATTATTAGCCCCTCCCTCATTTATCCGCGACACCTTAAAGGCCGGTCCGTGAAAATATTGTCGGGCATAAACCGTCCGTGGCGCAAAAAAGGTTGGAGACCGCTGATTAAGAGGACCCGAGGGAAGCTCGGAAAGCTAAGCAGAAGTTATTTGGAGAGTGACTGCTGTTGGTTGAAAAGAGAGTTAAAAAAAAAACTTAAGTGGTGTTGCACACTATTTTATATTATTTTTTAAAGTCATTGTTAACCCTTTAAAGCCGGTCAGAGCAGCACGCTCCGTTTTGCGTAACTATTTTTAAATCCCCATAGAACCTGAACCGTGTAAGCTAGCGCAATAATTTGTTTTGCATATGAAACCGGAGGAGTTGTACTTACATCTGATGCCATCAGCTTGTCCTCGGTCACGGTTTCGTTCCACATATAGCTTTGCAAAAATTGCATAAAAAGCGCTTGCAGGAACAAAAACATAATATTCCAGAAACACGCTTTGCCGTTCCTATCAGCTGTTCGTAACACTTCCCACAGTGAAATGATGCACATGCTGTTTTCTTTGCAAATTTGCATCATAGGATTGTTTTTTGTTTTTCCTGCAGTATATAAAAATTGCTGTATCTCCAAAATAAAACTATGAAGACACTCAAAATAAATTTCCTGTGGTGGGAAACTATTTTTTGCAACTTTATTGTATTTAAAGTTTTGAGGGATAAGCCTCTTAAATTTCTCCAAGTAGAAATATATGTAAACAAAACAAAAGCGATTTTCAATTTTTTTTGTAGTTTATTGCACTTTTTTGCAATTTATGTAATTACTATGGACTTAATGCATACATATTATTAAAATATGGGCTATAACAGTTGTATTGATGTATAGCAACTTGAAATGCTCCCACAAATGGCACTACAGCATGTAAAAAAAATAATATAAGCTCTGGTGGACTTGGTTCTATAGTAGGTCTTAAAGGGTTAAATAAATATCGTCAAATAATCGTGATCTCAATTTCAGTGAAAATAATCGTGATTATCATTTTTGCCATAATCGAGCAGCCCTAATTTAAAGGACAATAATAATTTATCCTGCTCAGTTACCTGCTGCCATCAGTAAACTTGTTACATTGCTGCAACTCTGCTGTAAAGTCCTTTCTTCTTTTTATTTAAACATGTTTCATTTCCATCTGCAGGTATGGGTTCGTTGAATTCGACGACCCCCGTGATGCTGATGATGCAGTATATGACCTAAACGGCAAAGAGCTGTGTGGAGAGAGGGTCATTGTGGAGCACACCAGGGGACCACGTCGTGATGGAGGCTATGGTGGTGGTGGTGGTGGTGGAGGAGGAGGTGGAGGAGGAGGTGGAGGAGGAGGAGGGCGGAGTAAGTGTCCAGCGGTGTATTTCCCGTATTTCACGTGAATAATAATTTATAAGAAATCTCATTTATTTCAGGGAATTCTTAAATTTCATGGGGGGCAGAACTGGTCCTTGGTGGCTAAAGTGCATTCAGTTTATATCATAATTTCATGGTGGAAACTGACAGAGGTGGTTTTTCTGTAGCTGGTTCTTAGAATTGGGTGGAGTGAGGTGAAGCTGGTTTGTTCTCTATTAATTCAATTTTCGTTTCTGGGTCACACCTTCACAGTAGTTTCATCACAGTTCACCTTTGTTGCAATCTCAATGAGCATTCCTGGTTTCTAGTGGTGTTTTTGAATTGGGGAAATCTTACTCATGTACTACTTAACAGTTGCTTCTGCGATGCAGTCCCTGACAGATGGCGGCATCTTTCTTTCTGTGATGGAAAGCTGGAAACAGGCAAGGTGGAACCTAAGAAAGAAAATGGCGCTGCTCTGCTGTCTAAAGTGAACATTTAACAGTTTAACCACAATTTGGCATGTTATCACGGACTGATTAAGCTTTTCAAATCAGGATTTGACCAATATCTGGTCCTTGTGTCTGGTAGGTGTATCCCCGATACCTCTAGATCGTTCTTTGAGAACCAAAGGGGAATTATTCCTGCTAAGCCGCTGACCTCATTTTCTTTGTTTTGGTCGTTGAGACACTCCCACCCGTCCACATTTCACTATTGTTCTGGCTTGAGTGAGCCTTCTAGGTTTCTAGTGGTCTCTTAGCCTGCGAGTACATCTGAGTTTCTGGATAGAGCAGTAATTTGGTTTTGAATTGCTTTGCTATACATCACTTCACAGCTTCTACTCAGAAAAGAACAGCAGGCGTGGGAGGAGGTGTCGTAACGTGATTAAATCTGTGTGCACCAGAGCCACCAATGACTTCTTCAAATATCTTGGGTTTCCATGTGATGGATTTGAAACTAACAATACATGTGAATGTGTGATGATGCAGGAATTGGCTTACTAATTAAAACAGTATAAATGTATTGATTGAGCATTGTAGAGTAACTATTTGACTGTCAAATATCTTGTAATCTATTGATGTCTTATTCCGTTTTTATTTCATTTAAAGTGATTGTCAATTTAAAGGTAAAGATTTAACAAAGAACCTCAATGTTTTAATTGAAAGAGTCCTTTGCTGACTGCCTGCCCCTATTGCTGGCCATGGTGTCCCCCCTTTCCAAGAGTGTGGTTTGACCATTCTGGGCCCCTGGGCAGACCAAAAAAGGGAGCCATTGTGAATGAAGACCGCTTTTCCCATTAGGCCCAGGCCGGGTGGTGAGGATGCCATGGGGTTAGGAACAGATGTGGGTTCAGCTCTTATAGGTGCCTGAAAAAAAACAACATGTTTTGTATCAGTGAAATGTTTTTAGATAGGATAGATTAGACACTTGATTTAGTTCAACGTAAGTACTTCCTCCTTCAGTTATTAATTTGATTTTTATTGCTTTTTTCTTTTCTTTTTTCTTATTAAAATAGGCCTGTTGAGCATCAACCAAAATTTAATATCCATAGGGTTTTTTTTTCTTCTTGTTGGCTTAAAAATTTAAAGAAAGAGTAATAGAAAGAAATAATTAGGGTCTTTTTAGGAATTAATAGCTTTTTCTCTTTTTTTCAGCCTTTTTGCTTTTTCCCTATTTTGTTTTCTTTCCCAAGAGATTATTGATATATTTTAATAGTGTGTAGCTGGAAGTTTAGTATGACTGCACCATCCCGGTTGCTTTCCAGTCCTCATTGTTCCTTCTGTTTCCTTGTTACCCTGAAAGGTGGATATGGACGCTGGGGAGGAAGAGACAGATATGGTCCACCTATACGGACAGATTATCGGCTTATTGTTGAGAATCTTTCCAGCCGCTGTAGCTGGCAAGACTTAAAGGTATGTTTTTGCTTAATTCACCCTCCTCTCTCATATTAAATACTTATTGTGAAGGAAGTAGGGCTTACAGTCCTGATTTAAAAAAAATAAATAAATAAAAATTGAAGTGAACCATTATTTCAGCGTTTTAACATTTCCCATAGTGAGATTTTCCCCGTCTTTTTCTTTTTTTTAAATTTTTTTTTTTCCTTATTTTACCCAACTTTAAGAACGTTGCATTAGATTTTGATTTTTGTTTTTATTGTGGCCACATGATTATATAAACATTCATAAAGCACAACACACCCATTCTGATCAGGTTGTCCATAAGGGAAGATGTAATATGAATCCATGATTCAGAAGCTCTCATGGATTTTATGTAAAATATTTACATGCAGTTTGGTCAGAGCCTCCAGTGGACACATTCTCATGATCTCATCTGTTTCCTCTCCTTGGTAGGACTACATGAGGCAGGCGGGTGAAGTGACTTACGCTGACACCCACAAGGGCCGGAAGAATGAGGGGGTGATCGAGTTCAGGCTCTACTCTGATATGAAGAGGGCCCTGGAGAAGCTCGACGGCACAGAGGTGAACGGCAGAAAGATCCGGCTCATTGAGGACCGTCCTGGTGCCAGGCGCCGCCGCTCGTATTCTCGTAGCCGCAGCCGTTCCAGGTAAAAAAGGCACTGTTGTTTGGTATTATATTAGGAATTGCATGCTGCTGCAGTCGGATCCAAGATCGATAAATGGTATAATATTTTGTCAGGTCTCGCTCCAGGAGCCGCAGGTCTCGTAAGAGCCGCAGCCGCAGTGAGAGCAGCAGTCGCAGCCGCTCCCGCTCCAGGTGAGAAAAACTTTATTTTGCTGTTTTGTCCAGAAACTGATAGATGTTCGATCGATTTGTCCTCTCACTAGCTGCCTTGAGACAGCTTGAGACTTTGTATCCAGTTCAGTTCATTTGTTTTTATAAGTATGTTACAGGAAACGTGTTACGCTCATTTATAGCTTTCATATTCGTAGACTCTACTAGAGTTACTTTGCATGATTCAAATCAAGGCTTATCTTTCTTTCTTATCCTCTTTGTTGTGACTTATTACTTCATCCTGTCTGTAAGAAGCCGTTATAGCTCCTGTGCTCACAGCCAGAGCCGTGAGACTGAGATTGCCATATTAGGATAGATCTCTCGTTCTCACTGTAGAGGAAAGCTAGCTGAAAATAAGGGGTTGCGTTTACTTCTATCCTGACTTCATTAATACAGACTTTGTTTAAATATGACCATCCGTTACTGAAATCGTGGGTGTATATATAAAAATAAGGAATGCATAATGGGTTTAATAATACATGTACAAAAATGTAAATAAATCTTCAGGTCAAACTTTCAGTCTTTGTCATAAGACGATGACATCGCGCATTGGTTTGTAAAGTCGTGCTTAGCTGCAAACGGAGCGTTTTCAGGACTGCAACTGCAATTAGGACTGCATGCTGCCTGGCTAATCCTTTGTCATTAACAATAACAAAGGATGAGCAGATCCTGAATAATCCTCCTTTGTGATTTCTGATTCTTAGTTACTAAATATGACTGAGCGCATAAATTGATCATAAGTGTTTACTGAGGTTAGCGCTGAGGGCTGTCTTACTGTAGACTTCTATAGGGCAAGAAGTCTTTTATTTATTTTTTTTGTATGGTGGCCTTTAAAAAGCATGAAGACTACGTACTTTCTCTTTACTGTCTTCAGACAGGATGTAGAAATTTCTGTTTAAATTATGTCTCTCAGATGCTTTTAAAGCTGCTCACAATCATTCCATTTTTGTGTTGCGGAACATCGAAACAGAGAAAACAGACCTTAGAAAAACCCCTAAAATTCTAGTAATTTTACCCAGCTGTTCAGTGCTTTATGTTAATGAGAATTTTGGTGGATGGGTTGGTGCAATAAGACTTGGTTTGTCTTTTGTCCACAGAGCTGCTTCTCGCTCCCGCAGCCGATCTCGTAGCAAGAAGAATAAGGGAAAGGGCAAGAAGGAGGAGGAGGAGCGCAGCAACGGCGCTCAGAAGAACAAGGATCGCAGCCGGAGCCGCAGCCCCAAGAGTAAAAAGAGCAAGAAAGAGGGGAAAAAGGGCAAGAAGGGGGAGTCCAGGTCCAGGTCTCGCTCTCGTTCTCGCTCCAGGTCTCGCTCTAGATCTCGTTCTGCATCTGGAGCTAAGGATCAGTCAAGGAAATCTGTCTCAAAGGGCCGGGAGGAGCCCAAGAGCGATGACGAGGGCGGCGAGCCTGAGCGAGGCTCACGCTCTCGTTCTCGTTCCCGTTCTCAGTCTCCTGAGGAGTCCAAATCCAGAGCCAGGTCTAAATCAAAGTCCAAATCCCGTTCCCCCTCACCTGCCAAAGCCCGCTCCCGTTCCCGCTCCGCCTCCAGATCGGAGTCCCGCTCTAAATCCCGCTCCCAGTCTCGTTCTCGTTCCCGTTCCCGCTCTTAGTTCAGATTTTGGACTGTTTGTCACAAGCCCTCCTCCCAGTGTCTCCCTCCTGCCCTCTATTTACATTCCCCGTGCCCGACAACACTATCCTCACCTCCTGTTTTTTGATAAGTAGCTGTAGAATACCAGGCGCTCATGCTCGATGTCTCTTATGCACATGCTACTCCATTTCATTTGCCCTTTACCAACATACGTTTTCATTAGTGGTGTTTGTAACAATAACAACAGGGTGCAATGTCAGTTTTATAAGTTCAAGCGAAGGTATGGTATTTGTCTTAGCCTTTTTTAATCAAATGTAGAAGCATACTGTTTTTGTCGATATGCTGGTTGGGAACACCTTCCCCACTTTTGTGAAATCCTTGTAATCTTTGTTTCACATTAAAAAAAAAAAAAAGCTTGTTCTGGACTTGTTAGTCATGTTTATGTTGGTAATAAATTCGGTGTGTGAGGGAAGCAGGTTGGCTCTTTTATTTATTTATTTTTTTTTTTTGCATGATGGTGTAAATATCACTGGGGTGAGTTTGTGTTTCTTTGTTTGCTCAGAAAACAGTTGGAACAGTTTTTAGAAAATGTTTTTGGGTTTTTTTTGTTTTGTTATCCTATGTTAACATAGGATTAATTAAAAAAAAAAAAAAAAAACCAACAACTCATAAGGCAGTTTTATCTGTTTTTAAAAAGCCAAAGATGTGTTTTGTAAAGTAAAAGGCTGGTTTGACTGCTGGCAGGCTTCAGTTTCATAATGTAAATTCCTCTCAAACTCAGCTGATTACACGTTTTCGTCTAATAAACAATTAGTGGGTACATTTTTATTCACGCCAAGCTTAATATTACATTTAAATTTATAAAACTGATTCAAGCCACCTGTTTTCCACGTGACAGAAATTTAAGTAGGATAAATCAAAGAACCCTGTTACCGTGATTCCTTGGATGACATGATTCACGATACACTTAATATTTAATCATTTGTCTAAGACTTACTTTGAAGGTAGAACTGTAATTTGTCAGTAAGATCGCTGAAACAACAATTTAGTCCTTAGGCTCTGATTTTATCCATGATGTGAGAAGAAGAAAACATGCAGTACAAAGTCCCAATTTTTACTTTGTGTGTTTCACATCTTACAAAGCCATCCACTCCGTCTACCCTTTGGCTGACATCCCTGAGTTAAACTATAGCTGCTGGCAGAATTGGTCAAGTCAGTTTTCCTTAGGTTTCCAATGTGTATCTGCATGTGAGCCATAACAGGAGCTGGCTAAATAAATACTCTTCGCACACAGGAAAGAGAGTGTTTGAGAATACACTAAGAATTATCAGAGTTCATAGAAGGAAAAACTGAGGTGACTCGGATCATAAGAATATTTTCCATTTTATGGCATAAAGTTTGGATATGTTCAGTGACAGATTCTCAACGTTGGGGTGTGAGGACTAGAAGGGTTTGGTTTACAAGACCTGTGCTGCCAAATGGTATGGGGACTGTAATTAATTTTAGATCAGTTTAATAGTTATTTGCACTACTGAGCACTCAAAACAAAAGTTATAGATTCCCATGATCAAGTTGCTTGTGCATGTGTGGCAGAAGGCTGTGTGCGTGAACCAGAGCAAGGTCAAGAAACAAAAGCCCTCACAGATGTTGCCTCAGATGCAGAAAACTAGATAACAGGTTAGAGGGAGGGAGGCAGGTGTATCGGTCCATCCCAATGTGAAGCTCCAGCTGAGGGAGGAGAGGAAGAGCAGAACTTTGCTACGTAAACAACGGCCGCTTCTCAATAGTTTTGACCAATCAGATAAACGCACATTCTCTATAAATCTCTCTCCCAGGAGTTGGCTACAGCAGACTGCTGCTGACTGGTTTTATAACCAGAGGGAGATCCATGTATTATTCTTTGAACTGCTTGAATCATTAAATCTAACTTGAATTGGACCAGAGCTGACCACACAACAGCAGCAATAAACCTTTCTTATCAAGTTCTGGTGTGGAGAAAATATTTTTCTATAAAGATTAAACTTTATTAAATAATTTAAGTTTCACCACAATTCAGTCCATATTAGTCATTTACATTTTTTAATACTTTAGTTTGACCTAAATCACAGAAAGCTTTATTAAAGGCAGGACTTGCGCTGGATTATTGATCCAGCATGAACCAGATGATAAGCATTACAAATATTTGTGTTTAACTTTATAGGCTCTTTATTCCATTTTTAAATGTTATTACAACCATGGCAATTTATATTTTTGTCATGAAATGCATTAAACAAGTGTCTAAGATGTGCTTTTTGTAATCCCATCTAAAGCAAATTGTGGTTTTAACACAGAAGACTCACATCAACATCTGCTGTCATGTGATTAAGGTGCCCAGTGTGAATGCATTCATTATTTCCTTGGTCTTATGTTTTCCTTTGAGGGGGAATTTTTAATTTTTTATGATGTTCTATGAAAGGTTTGCAGCACAAACAGGCAGACTTGGCCGAGGATACTAAATGTCCCATTAAACCCCAAATTAGTTGATTCTGCTTTGGACAAATTACAAAAACCCCAAAGCATGTTCAACAGTTTACTGTTCATTTGAGGCCGCAGAAAACAAACAAACAAACAAAGAGTCCCTTTCTTTGCTCTGAGAGCTGTGAATGCTACAATCTATGCAACCTGTGGTGAAAGCTACGTCTTTATGTAAATACAGTCCTATGATGTGCATTTTGTATAAAATACTTTTAATTACACATGAACAGTCATTGAATTACAAACTACATGGGCAGAACTTCCTCTTTTCTGTCACCCATTACTTCAGTCCTCATCCTTTCACACAGCAGAGCACAGCTCCTCTATCTCCCTGCATCAGGCTGACAGCATGCAGGCTGGTAAACAAAGCAGGCAGATACAAGTCGTGCTAGCCAACTTCAGTCATCGTCCTCTTCCTCGGAGGAAGAGCGCATCACGCCTCTGCTGTCGTCTCTGTAACACCGGGCCAGCAGGCGCAGCTGCTCCAGGGCCTCCTGGTAGTCTGACACTTCAGGCCCTTGAGAAAGGAAGCTGGGGGCAACACGGCGGATGTCGAAAGCACTCACACCGCGATGCAGCTCGGAGAGCCAGGGGTCGAGCGCAGGACCCGACTGGAGGGAAGTCATGACGGGTACGGAGGAGACGACACGGGGCGTACCTGCAGAGAAAGATCATTCATGAAAACCTATAATAGAACGGCTCTGCGTTACACACAGACAAAAACAGAAAAACACTCACTGCCAGGCGGGGGCGGCTGGCCCTCCAGGAAGCCCTGAGCACCGAGGGATTGACTGAATATCTGCGGGAAAGGTGGTGCCAGCTCACTGGGAGTAGAAACCAGCTGCAGAGCCCTGAGACAGGGATGACAAGATGATGGAGAGAGCAAGGGTGAGAGATGAGAATTTGTTAGGAAAAAAAAAGAAATAGCAAGTGTCACGTGTCAGTGCAGAGACTCACAGAGGAGCTGAAGGATAGAAGGATCTGATGTAGGAAGCCAGGACGTCCTCTCCGCTGTGGAGACTGTGCAGAGGAGTGGGCGGTTTAGTTCCTGCAGCCAGCGAGCTGGTGAAAAGAGAATAAAGGGGGGGGAGCAAGTTGTTTATTCAAAAATGTTGACAAAACTGTCATTCACAACCTTAGCTGAAGTTTAACCTAAAGTCATTAGCATAAAGACACCAGAGCAACCTCCCCGAAGAGAGTCCAGTAACCATCACAGTGGCAGACATCCAAGAACAGGTTTCCAGTATGAAGAGCTGGACAACACCTGTTATCAGGTACCCTGCTGAGGCGCCTGTATGCAGTAAGGGTCCTAGGCTAGACCCCTAATGCTAAATAAGCCTCCAGTATGAAGAGTTGGACATGAGGGAGAGAGATAAATATGAATGCTACGGTAAGGGGGACCCAGGACAACGTTCAGGGGGGAGATATCCACCAGAGTGGAGAAAGGCACTAATCAATGCAGCACAGGAACAAGCTCTGAGGCTGGGGTCTATCACACACCAGCTATCATAGATGAAGAAGGTCAGTGGTAATTTCGTAGGGGCAGAAGCAAACTTAAACTAAAGAGTCAGAGTAGAATATAACTGACTCAATAACTTCATTCTGACCTGATGAGTTTCTGGCCTTCGAAGCCTTTGAGCGTCGCCCACTGGCCGTAGCATCGGCCGTCTCCTGCTTCAGCGCACCCAGACAGAGGCCTCCACGGCAGTACGTTGGTGTATGTGCTCAGGGCGTCAGGGAGAGAGGAGCCGTGCATCATGGGAAAGGGGACGGCACCATAAGCAGCCACGACCTGTGATTTAAACATTGGTTACCATAATCTCAGGCATCTCCACAGATAAATAACCTAGCTGCAACATCCAGCTAGCTTGTGAGACTTCATGTCCTTTATATACCTATAGAGCTTCGAGCTGGTTCCTTTCATGACTTGATTAAAAAAATAAAATAATATTTGCTGAAGGGGGAGGAAAAAACCCCCCAAATAAACGAACAATTGTTAAATACCTTCCTCCCTGATACAGCCAAGTCATCTGCCAACTGCCACATGGGGACGCTGTTATTTCTCAGCCTGTAAGGTGCAGTAAGGGTGTCCAATGCCAAAGCCAGGACAGAACTGGAGTGGTACCACAGTGAGGGCTGGCACAGAAGACAGACAGATACATGTTTATATATAATCCTGCATACCTGCACATATAAACTGTGTTTCTATGAGTTGAATTATCTCTTTAATCAGAGCTGTGCCAAAGTTTAAAGTTTGAGTGCTTACATTTGGATAGAACATAAAATAAGTCGGTACAAGGTCTTAAAATAATTGCTTGTTGACCAAAGGACACAATAATAGTACTGCAGCCAGTCTCACATCATAACTGAGGTGGGTGAACGTCGTGGGAGAGGACGGTCGTCTTCCCAGACCACCTCGCAAGGTCAACGGGCAGAACAAAGAACTGTGACTGGCCATGTGTACCATCCCTAAAGTGCAGTTCAGCAGGCGGTAGAGATCCTTCACTGGCGTCTGTTCAAACAGAGACAACAAATATAAATAAAGAAGCCGCGTTACAAAACATTTGCTTTTAAAGAAAGAGACACTCACTGAATCTGGGTGACTGACGGGTAACAACCCCCAGGTTAGGATGCCCCTTCCTCCGTAAGAGTCGTGAAGCAGCTCAGTGACCTTCGACCCCAGACCTGCAAAGCCATCAGCCAAGTCGCACAGCACCTGGAAGCCCTGAAAGGAAAAAAAGGATTGAGGAAGCACAAAGAGATATGCAAGAAGATGGCAGATACGAAATGGTGTACAAGTAAACTTTGATTAGCACCTTTTTAAAGGTCTTACAGTACAAAAAAATATTTCTAATTATAGGGGAGAGTGAAATGGAAGAGTTACCTGAAGGTAATCGCACTCCTCCACAAAGAAGTGCAGCCTGTCCTCCAGCTCCTCGAGCACCGACCCCTGGAGGAGAGACTCGCCCTGGCCGAAAGCCTCCAGACGGTGAGCCTCTCTGAACGCCCATAAAAGCAAATATAAAGCACTCAGTTTAAATACCTCATAACTGTAAGTCAGCAAGTCTCAAGAAGCCTTTTTAAGTGTGGTGGAGAAGCAGTTGTGGGTATGTTTTAGATCTTTATTTCATTCTGTCAACCAATTTAAGAATTTAAGAATAGAATTAATTTAGAAAACTAACTGAATGTTCTTTAATTTTATTCTAAAGTATTCATGTTTCATCTAATTACTTTAATAAAACAAAAAAATGACAGATTGGATACGTGAAGTTGTATAATAAACTTGTTTTTCTGCCTTTTCTTCCATACTGACCCACAGAGAACAGTCAGTTTTAATCCTGATTGTGAGGGAAGGCTGACATCTAGTGGTGAAACGCAGGTGAGGGCCTTCCACTCTTATTTTGTGGTCTAATATATAAAAAGTTTTCTCTGTCATAATAATCTAGATCTGGAGAAACTTCTTTGATGACAACATACAACAGTTTGCATAATGAGGTTTGGAAAATATTGGGAACATTTCCCAAACATTTTAAGCTGTTTCGATGAGATGTGACAGGAAATTCTGCACCTGCAGTTTTTATGTTGAAGTTATGGCTCTGACTCCTTTAGAGGTTCAAAGTAAGAAGCATCAACAAACTACAGGTAATGTTGCACCCGCCTTACCCATCGTGGTTGTACTGGTGGATGACCGAGATGGTCCGAGGGTGCAGGTGGATCCTGAGGAAGTCAGACCACACCTTCACGCTGCACTCCAGCCTGTAGCTCTTCTGTACTCTAGCCAGGTGGCTGTTCACTGTATCCACACTCAGTGACCTTGCTGCTGGGAGAGATTGGTTTTTTTTTAAGCTCATGTGATGATTTTGGTACAGAAACTTGTTATTTCATGCACGTTTGGTTGAGAGGTTTTCATACCTGAGCACTGAGGCTGGGAGCTGGAGGGAAAATCAGCCTCTGCGAGTATCTCCCCTTTCTACACACAAAGAACAGAATGACGGGCTCAACTCTTTGGAGACATCTCTATTGAGCTATTTTTTTTTCTGGAAATTTGCTCTCGCACAGCCAGTTTCATCACTTATTGCATTCTGTGGATTAATTTGGGAAGCTATGACACACAGCAGTGCATCCTTATTTATTACTTACTTATAGGGATTTTTACAAAGAGAGAAAGCAACGGTGATCTGTAACCTGGTCGCAGTCAGTGATGACACGCATGTATGCGAGTCCCTTCAAGCAGTCCAGGGCATGACACGCTTCGACCCGACTATAACTGTAATGTGTGTGTTTGTTGTGAAAATCTCTTTGTGTTCGTTTTCATTTCTACTTGAAATACTCACATCCAACTTATCAAGGTCTTCAAGGAAGGAGTTCTTTGCAGGAGGACTTTCTTCGTGCATAGTGATACTTCCATCCCTGCCAAATTTAAAAAAGTTTTCAGTATATACACTAAATATGAACAGTCTTAGGACCAGTGCATGTAATAAATGGATTAGTTAAGAATAATGGCGACTGTCAGTGCAACCCCTTAGCCTCCTAGCAGATTCACCTATGTATCAATTACAAAGTCCTACATTGGCTCATTTTCATGTCATCGTATTCACAAAGTGTCCATACCACCTGCCCAGTGGGGTGACTACAAATACTCATTCCTTTTATCACCACAGGGTAAAAAAGGGATATGCTATAGGATTTGATTTGTCCTATAGATAAATAGATTTAAATGTAGATAAATATCTATATGTAAACAAATAAACAGACCAAAAAAAACAAAAAACAAAACATGTGACAGTGTTGAAACCAGAAAACAACACAAATAAAATTTGTTATACCAGGCAGAAAACAAATAGAAAGGGTCTTGTTTACCATGTGACAGCAGACGTGTCCTTGCCTGCATCGTACAAACTTCCCTCCTGTCGCAGAGTACGAAGACTTCCTGTTACAGAATGAGAGAAAGACGGTCAGAATTCACCAAAAAAACAAAAACAAAAAAACAACAACTTTGTAACAAGTGCTCTAAATTAATGCTAACATATTATATTTCAGTCAGTAAACTGGACAAAGTAAAGACACAAAGTTTCCAGTATTTCTAAAAGCAAGTTACCTTTGAGATCCATGGCAATGAGTCGTGGTGTGTAGGTGACGTGGCCGCCCAGAGTCTGTCCTTCACGAAACACGACATCGCTCTGGATCTCACCTGGCGGTGACTCCGGATCGTACGATAAAGATGCATCCTGCAAACAAAGAGAGGAGCACCTCTGTTTATCTGCTAGCACGGTCAAAGCAATTGAACAATGCTTACAGAAATTCACAAAGCAAACGTATCATTGTTAACAATCAACAGTCCCGTTCATGAATGTATATACAACAGGTTGACAGTAAGGTGCAACCCACTGATTACATGGTCGAACAAGAACACCAGTTTAGACTTCAACAGAAAACATTTAAAAGAGCACAAATCTGGGGGGAAAAAATGAAGAAATCTTTGCACAGATGAAACCTAGATCAACTTGAACCAGAACACTGGAAGAGAAAAGTAAGGAGAAGGAGAGACACTGATTGTCATCCCAAGCATACCACAGTATCTGTCAAACATGGGAGAGGCAGTGTTGTTGCATGGGCACATATGGCTGACAGTGGAACCAGGTTATGAGTGTTCGCTAATGATGTGACTTGACAAAAGTAACAGGATGGATGCTGATGTGTACAGGCCTGTACTTTCTGCTCAGTTGAGCCAAAAGCTGTTAAATTTATTAGACAGCACTTCACAGTGTAAAAGAATAATGACCCCAAATCATCCTGCAAAAGCAACCTTAAATATTCCTCCATGACCAAATCAGTCACATGATTTCAACCCAATTCAGCATTTTTATTTTTTTTAGCTACTGAAGACAAAACAAAAAGCAGAGAGACCGACAAACAAGCAGCAACTGAGGGTGGCTAAAGGAATAGCTTGATATAGAGCACCTAAAAGGAGATGGGGAGAACAACACATTTGATGAGGTCCAATTTTGGATCTTTATCCATTTATTAAAAATAAACCTTATGTTTTGAAATACGAAAACTTTTTAATTGAGCTAGAGCCTTTGAAAATGGGGAGACTATATATAATAATATTTGCTTTAAATCTTGGACCAACAAATTATGGACCTAAATGCTCAGGTAACAGTTCTGAGTGTTTTTTATGAAAAGCTCGTAACAGTTTGCTAACCTGCTAATTCAGCAGCTTTAGCCACACAACTGTTGGCGGTTATGCCTCTGTTTATGGTCAATGCCATGCTGGTCAGTTTGACCATACTTCGTGTCCCAGTCTGTCAAACTGAGACTAACCAGAGCTAACGGTTCACAGCAAGCTCACAAGTTTGACAACACATGCACAGCTAACGTTAGCCAGCTAGCCTAACGTTAGCCTTGCACGCGCACTCCTCACCTGTAAATTCCACCAGTGAGTTCCCGCAAAGTTGGAGTAATGTCCGAGCTGGAGGGTGATCACCTCTCTGCAGAGGCTGCTCATCGTGACGAAAATCAACACGCAAGACAGAAGATAAAGCCCACAACTACGAGCATGATGGGCATGTTTAGAATTGACGGCACTGAGAGGAGACGAGCTAGCAGCGGCGACGGCTGCAAGCCATTGGCTGACAGGAGAGTAAGACGAAATGTGATTGGATGGATCAGCGACGTCAGTATGATAGTTTGGTTTCACTGTGCCTTATATTCACGTGGGGTCCAACCATCCAGTACTACAGTACTGCGTGTTTGATTGTTTATTAGACTGTTTCAAACACTCAAAGAGTATGTGACAAATATTTATATTAAAACTCATCTGAGGCTTTTTAAAATAATGCAATAGTGAACACAATAATATGAGTTATGAGTAATAAATATGTTTATATACATTTTTAGGTAATGTGATGTTTGCTTTGAGAATGATTTGATGGACAAGTATAAAAGTAGAGGATGTAGAGAAATTATATGATAGGTGCACCAGCCTCAGAAATTCCTCTGCCACTTCTGACTTCAGTCAAACAACTAACTTTCTGGTTAAAGTTTAATTGTTTTGTTTTGTTTTTTGTTTTTAAATGTATGACATAAGTTTGTAGAAGGTTTACCCGAAGTACTTTGTGTTTGTGTACAGCTGATGCAGAACCTTTCAGATAATTATTCAAATATCCACGCTCCCTGAACTTAAAGTGACGATCAGTTATTTATATTTCCTAATCAGGTTTTTATTTTTACGTTTTATTTTTTTAATTTATTTATTTTAAAGAAGTTTAGTTTCAATGAGTTTCCTGAATGGATTTGCTTGATTTAGTTTCTTTTTTATAAAAACATGGCCAGGTACAAAAACTTAGATGAGAACGCACATTTAAAACAAACCCTTTTTGAAGACAGCTGAATCACTGTCCAGTAGACATCAGAATTCTAAGCAAGCAAATACACTAAAGGCAAAACTAATAATTAAAACTAATTATTTGTATATGTTTTGTCTTTTGGTTTATTTTATGAGCACACAAAACAATTCAAGATCCCATTTTTCTTTCAGAAGTGCAGTTTTTATTTTTACTTCGGTTAACTAAGATATTATTCAAGTTTAAATTTCAGGTTTTAGTTATCATAATAATGGGATTTAAAAAAAGGTATATTTTCTACTGTAGAATCTTTAATATGCTTATGATGGCATACCATTTGTGTTCTGTGCAATTTATATGTCGCTTTTAACAAAGCGTAGCAGTCAAAGGCAAAAATAACTTTCAAACACAAAGTTATTTATTTTCCAGTGTCCATATGCTCTGCAGGAAGTAGTCTTTGTCTTGTTTTCAGGATGTTCATCTCATCAAAGTGTAACTCTTTTAAATCAGGTGTTTGAATGTGAGAGAAGACTGCAAATGAGCTGTCTGAAGACATTACAGAGAACTCAAATGTGAGCAGCTGGTTTTTATTAAAGTCACAGGGAGTGGTCGAACAAACACATTTGATGACTTTAAACTGTTGAATTAGGGTTTTAACTTATGAAGCGATGGATAAATGAGCAGTCCAGGCTAGTTGTAGGGTTTACTGGCTTCCACTGAAATAGGACACAAAGGACTGAAAAATGTCGCGCACATCCTGCATCTTCCCCTTCAGGGTGGATCGCAGGTTGTCAGTGGTGTCCTCAAGGCGATCTTTGATGTCCTCAGCTGTATTCTGAATCTTGAGCTTCATGTTCTCCATCTGAGACGTCAGCAGGTCCTTCAGGGTGGTGATCTTTGTCTGGGCGTTGTCTCGCACCTGAGCAAAGTAAGGGTCCAGTCTAGTCTTCAGGTCCTCCACGTTCTCAGAGGTGCGGGACTGAAGCTCCTCGAAATACTCTGTGACGTGTCTGAAAAATATATGTTTATATTTATATGCTTATTAATAGCTTAATCATTAAGACATTAAGTCAAACTGAAAAATAGACAAAAAAGTGGTAAAAGTTCCCACCAAGGTCAAATTCTTTCCTTCTTTCACACCAAAATGTTTCTTACATTTTAAATTCACCAGCTAAAAAGCATCAAATCCTAATATCTGAGCTGAGTTTGGGTTATTTCACCTGAATAATCCACTCACTATCTGTTCCTTTGTTTTTCTACACTGTTAAAACCCCCCAAATGTTGTTATTTTTCTGGTGAGGTTGTCCCACTCACCTCTTGATCTCCTGTGTGTCCTTGCTGAGGCGCTTCTTCATTTTACGGGTGTAGGTGGCAATTCTGCTCCTGACGTCGTCGGTGTTCTGCTCCATCATGGTCTGAAGCTCCTGGACGTACTTGTCCATCTGCTCTCGGGCCTCAGTCATGTGTTCACGGAGTTTGTCGGCCATGAGCTGCAGGTCTTTTCCCAGACGATCTGCGGCTTCTTGAGTGTAGGGAGCCAGCTTGGTCTGCAGGTCATCCTTGTACATGGCCAGCTCGGCCATGCTGTCCTGGATCAGGGTGCTGTTCATGGACGGGAGAGGAGATGGATCGGTTTAGAGGTTTTGTCTGTGGTTTTGATGCATTCAGGATCCAAAGGGGGTAAAGCACTGAATCATTTAAGATAAGTAGAAATATCAGCAGATTTTAATTGAAACACTGAGAAAGATTCGGTAAACTGTAGGACTAAAGCAAAACTCAGGAGACGCACAGGTCAAAGTTCAGCTCTCAAAATGTCTCACCTCACTGCAACCTGCTGATCAGACTCTGACACTCTGCTGTTATATAACAAAGCCAAAGCCCAGCACCATTTTGTTAAGAGCGTTTCTGTTGTAAATTCAGTGTTTCTAAGTCGTGGAGTTAAACTTTAGTAACTAGATAGAAGCAATTTGTATTTAATTTATGAAGTGAAAATTTCTGTGAACTTAAACTTTAACAAAAATATTGAAATTAATGGTTGGCAGCTGAACTGAGACACTGACTGAGACAATTGCATGTTACTGTTTTATATTAATAAAGGATAAAATCTATGAGCTGGATTCAATTTTTAATCACAATTTTAGTGATTCAAATGCAGCCGACAGCCGAGCAGCACTGATAAAAGTCAGTATGCTCGACTACGATTACAGGAATAATTGAACTCACTCCAGTTCCCTGCTGATCTGGGAGCTCTTGATGTCCTTCACCACTACATCAGCCTTTGAGTTCAGGTCCGTGATGTAATCCCTAAACTTGTCGACTGTGGTTTCCCAGCTGTCCTGCCAGTCCTGCTGAAGCAAGCTTCGTGCGTGGCAGCCTGGTTTGAACAAAGGAAAACATGTCAAATGGTCACTTTTGAATGGTTATCCATCTTTGATCAAAAGATGCAAATTGTAGTATAAGGCTTTAAAATTATGTTTTAATTTGTCAAATCTGGGACCTATGGCAGCATTTAACTGTTAAAGGACAACTCTGATGACTAAAAAAGCTGCAGAATGCATAGTTTGTTTTATTCAGTATGTAACTAAAAGTTGAGTTGGTGTAGGCCGCATTTTTGCAAAATAAAAGCCCCCAAATGTAACAGGCGCTTACATCTTACGTCCTCATTTTCTTCTCACTCCTGTATTCTACTTTGCATCCACTTTTCTTTCTATTATTTGACCCTAAATAGACAATAAACTCACCTGAGAAGACTGCCAGTGCAAGGATTACTGCAAACACCCTCATGATGACCAGAGATTAGGACACCTGGAATATGATGTACAAATAAATTTTAGTTACAAAAGACTAAAAAAAACGTATTCAAGAGACCCTTTATTGACAAATACATAACATTTTGTTGTCTAAATCATCTAACTCTCATTTGATTTGATTAATGAATCTAATAAGTATTCAAATATTTTGGACTGCAAAAAGAAATTCGACTTTTAAAGATTTCAGATCGGTAATGTTACCTCAGCGATCTGATCTGTGACGTCTGTGAGAACGACTGAGCTCGTCTCCCAGTATTTATACAGTATGGGGGCTGTTGATGTAATCACATGGATGTCAAGAGGAATTCTGACCCGTGGCCGAAGTTCCCGACTGCGTTGTTGTAACTTTATTGCTGAGCGTGTCGTTTTGGCTCCACGTCGCACACAGAAAGGAGACGTGCAGACACAGGTCAGAAATAGTAAACACTTTTGGACTCACGGCTTCCTCTCTGGATCTTCTGCTGAACTTGTGTTTGAGTTTGTTAACTAAAATGTGATTCTTTCAGCCACTCTGCCTCGAGCACCATCACATGATCAGAGAAACACGATTTTTGGTTTTCTTTTACCGTGACCTTTTCAGCCAGTGCCAGCTGACAGCACAACAATGACGAGGTTAAAGGTCGTTTTTTTGATATCACTGTTCATTGGATCTGGTTCAAAGTCTTCTTTAATTGCCACTGTGTTCATTTCTAGGACTGATATAAGATGGGAAACTTTCCAGTTAGCAAGTTTGACACAGAACAGAGCAAAGTTAATAGCTTTATTGTCTGCAGATGTGGGAACTTACATGTAGCCTTCTTCTTATTAAATATATATGTAGAAAATGTGATACATTAAACATATAACATGCAAAAAACAAAAAAAAAATCAGAAAAGTCATGAAGACATCTACACTAATATACAAATATATTGCTTTACAAATATTTAGACCAAAAAAAACTTCTATTTTTATTTTATATTTTTTATTTGTAAGAAGTCAGAAATTAATCAAATATATCATTCAACCACTAAAACTATTTTTTCTGTTCAAGAATCGCACTAAATTACTGTCATTTGGCATCTTAATCGAAAAATAATAACATGCTTTACTGGTTTTTTCAGCTGTTTTCTAAAATAGTAAATGTGAAAAATAATTGATAACAAAATTATTATATTTTAGCATTAAAAATATATAATTTTCATTAAAGATGTTGCACTGGTGGATAAACAAATATAGAAGTATAATATATTTTGGTAATTATGAGCATGTTTAACACTGCGGCATAAACCTTACAATAATACATTTGTAAAGCACTGTACAGTAACATTTATGTATTTTAGCATAAAGGAATATTGCAATCCAAGCACATTGTGTGTAGTTGTTTGATTTATTTTTAACAGCCAAATAAACTATTAAATTTATTACTTCATGTTGACATTACTGTTTGAAATTGTGTAATTAAAACAGATAATATTCAGTAGTGCATTTATTACACACTAAATTGTTTTTATGCATTTATTTAGTTTATCGATTTAACAGTTTTGCTTGTCTTATTTTTTCTTCTTCTATTTTGACCTCTAAAAATCAGTAAATAAAAACAGCAACACTAAAAGTTATGTGATCTTTTATTTTAACGAGTTACAAGGCACTTAACATGAATAAAAACGAATGCCTTTATTTATCAATTTAAATAATAATTTTATCATTATTTATTAAGTTTAATATTTATTTGATATATATTTTTAGTGAAACAGCAAAGAAACCAAACTGGAAACTTCTGTATTCTGACAAAGTGTAATTAATTATCTTTGTAACCAATAAAACAAACTCTGTGCTTTGTAATTAAATTAATGCCACAGTATTTTGGCAGCATGTGGAAACACTTTTAAAGAAGTTTACTTACCAATCAGAGGTTGGGCCCTGTGAGTATTTGGTTTGCATGACAGTGAAGACATATATTTAAGATATGGGAAAAAGGTGGAGAACTAGAGGATTTTGCTACGGAGAAGAATGAGGGCAAAGAGAGAAACACAATGTGTAAATGATGAAATCACTGGTGACCATGTGACGAGCAAACGTTCAACCAAATCTGAGCCCCTGTACTGTTAAAGATATCGTCCCGATGCATTGATTGAAAAGTCGCTCTCTTCTTAAATCCTACTGAAAAAAATGGTATGATCACCAGCCACACCGACAGGGCGAGGGTGGAGGGGTTGACGGTTTTGTTCAGTATTTACTGAGCTTTTGTTCCTTTGTTGCTTTTTTAGAAGCTGTCTTCCTTTGTCTTGTCTTTGTGTCCCCTTTATTTCCCCTCTTAGAGATTCCAAGCCCTAAGCCTCATTCTTCATTGTGGTTGACTTTGCCCACCTGTGTCCTTTGGTTCCCTGCATACTTGTTCTACTTAAAAGTACCTAATAGTTTATGGAGAATCTGCAATTTTTAAAAAAAGTTAAAAACATGTGTAATGTTTGCTGCAATATTGTTCTTTTTGATGTTTCACCCATAAATACAGGGCAGCTTTCTCATTTCTGTTGAACTGCAGAATTAACAGCTGTATCTGTCTTAACCTTTCCTGAACAGTGAACATGCCGAAAGAGCCAAACAGAAGATCAAAGTTATCACAGAGATAACAGTCTGACCTAGTAGCAAAACCTATGTAAAGTCAGATAACACTGGCTACCAGATCAAGTGAGGCAGTAAATTTTTAAAAAAGAGGCAGCTGAGTGCATTTTGTTACCTGATGGTGATGATTTTTCTGCTCATCATTTAAACGTTTGATTGTTTTTTCTCTGCAGATTTGCTCGGTTTGTGTTTGTGAGATTTTGTTAAACACATAAAGGTGACCGTGCTTGACTTCATTTGCACATTTTTTTAAACATCACATGTATTTTCTCTTTCTAACACAAAGAAAAGACCAAAAGTTCCTTGAATGTGTTTATTGTTGTTTGTCAGATAACACTTTTAGAGGTAAAATGTAACATGTAAGCCAAGAGCCCTGAGAGGCTCTTTCACAGATATAAAATCTGTAACATGAGGTATTGTGTTTTCTATGTAGACATTAAAATCCACCTTGATTTAGCAGCAATCACTGATGACAAGGCAGAAGAAAATATCTGACACCTAGTTTTTATTCTAGTCCATTTACAGGGTCAGTTTTAAGCACGCCCGTGGATCAGACCGTTGATTTTCTGGCTTATCTGGGTCATCTGGGCCTCAAAGCTCCTCTGAAACTCCTCCAGGCTCTCCTGCATCTTCTCCTTTATCTCCTCTGTGTAGGGCACCATCTGAGCCTGCAGCCGGTTCACTTTCTGCTCCAACTGCATCTTCAGCTCCTGGCTCTTCTGCTGCAGAGCAGCCTTCAGGGCCTCTGGGTCCTCAGCGTAGGAGGCCGTGTCTTTCTTCAGCTCCTCCACCTTGGCCAGCAGCTCCTCGGTGTAGGGCTGCAGTCGGGCCCTCACGGCTTCCAGATCCGTCTCCATTTGGGTCTTCAGCTTTTCTGCCTCCTGGGAGAACTTAGACATGAAGTCCTGGGCCAGAGGAGCCACCTGAGTGCGCAGGGTGTTGGTGACCGTGTTGATGGCATCAGTGCTTGTTGCAATGAAGGTGCTGCAGAGATAAGCAGAACTTTGAATTAAAACTTCTTCGTCTTCAAGTTTTTTCTGTCAATATAAACTAAAGCCACTTGAAACACAAAATTCAAGCTTTTTAAGCACTGTAGGACTCTTACTTCATTTCCTGTCCCATTTCGGACTCTCTCATCTTCTTCAGGGACTCCTCAGCGGTCGCGGTTACCTTTGCAACGTAGTCCCAGAAAGCATCTTTCACCATTTCAGCCTTCTGTTTGGGCTGGTCGTGCCATGTGACGTTGGCATTGCAGCCAGCTACGAGAAATGAGGCAAAAGCATTTCTCATTCACTGTTGTTTGTGAATATCATGAATACTTCTTGATCAAAGATAATGGATGAGAAGTCTCTCACCAGTGAAAACGGCGAGGACGAGAACCACGAGGACCTGCATGTCTGACGTGGCACCTGTAAAGAAACTCAGTAAAATTAACAGTTTGTGGTGATTTTTGTCAGAGAAGGCAACAAATCTCACTGCTGTCCTAACTGGTGCACCTTCTGTTCAGTCTATCAGCTGCTGAATGCTGTGTGTGCTGTCAGGACTCAGTATATATAGGCAGCCGGTCGTGTGGAGGAATCAGGAGTAAAGTCCAGCGCTGAGTGCTGTTCTGTCATGGCTGCTTCCACATCACAGGAGTGCTAACAGTGTCACTGCACACATCTTTCAGAGCAGCATCTGACCTCTCTCACTGCTGACATGACTGACATTTTGGTGTTTATTTTGGAAATCTACAAATTCACACATGATCAGAACTTTAATTCAATTTTACATCATGTTTTTTGATCTGATCAACTCTGTGAGGCTTTCTGTTTTCTGCATACAAACATCTGTGGGTTGGCACTGAATGGAAACTCCTTTTTTCTAGTGCACAAAAAGGTTTTTATAAACTCTTTCATTTAACAAACTATTATCACCAAAAAAAACTCCAAGACTGGTTGAAATCAAAACTTTGATGCTCTAAAGACGCCAAAGGAAGCACACTGGTGCTGAAAAGAGAGAGGACAACACTTCCACTAAAGGCAATGGTGCGGATCGCCTGCTGGGGCCATAACTAGACAATAAAAGCAAGTATCACACAATTCTTTAATTTAAAAAAACAGACCTAACATGCAGAATTGACAACGAAGGGCAGGCAGGGGGTGAACAACAAAGACTAATACTTACATAATCACTAATAAAACATACGAAACAAAGAGAAAAGAACTGCATTTTGATACAACATAACACAAGTCCAACAGTGTTATTGTGTAATAGGGTAGAATTAGAGAAAAGGAAAACAACAAAGATAGATGAGACCACGAGGAGCAAACCCTCAAAATTAATATATAATAAATAAATAATGAAACAGTTAACTCACTGAGACAACACTGAGATGTAGAGAGGGGGAGGAAGAAAAGGGGAAACACTTCAGAGCAAGGAAGGAAGGACAGTAAAGAAAGTAAAACTAAGCATTAAAACACATAAATCACAAGTACAAAGACTCTGACAGGCAGGTAATTTAAAATGAATGTTTCTTTCAATTCATCCTCTGAGGGGATGTTGGAGCCACATGTTGTGTTGGTTTTTAACACATTTCCATAAGCCAGACTAGCATCGTCACCATCGTCTTCATCTTCTTCTCCCAGTGATTTCCAGTCCTGCAACAGTTATTCTACTGCACCGGAAAATCCGGAAGTTTCCCCTACTTTAAAAAGTTATGCAAACTTGCTTCCTTAAAAAAAAACTAAAAAACAACAACAACAACAAGTACAGTTCACATACTTTGACTCAGGACAGTCATGGTAAGGGAACTCTTTCACTGTACTTAGAGTAATTTAATTTCTAAGAACTGGCAAATATTTGTCTGGAACTAATTCATTTGTACTCCTAAATGAGAAAAATCAAGTTAATCTAAATGTCCAGCTAAGTACTGGCAACTTTAAGAAAAAGAAGTTTTTCACTTGTTAAATTGATTTATTTACAGTAGTGGATTAAATTTTCATTTAAAACATATTATTGTTTTTGTTAAAGCCTTAATGCTATCTTTATTTTAACTTAATTTTAATTATCTGCTTCTTTTTCTTCTTCTTTTTGCTGCTATCCATCCACAGACCTTCTCTGAGGTTTCCCTCCAGCCTGGCAGCTCCATCTAGTGAGAGAAAACTAGAATTTTTATGAGTTACACATTAATAATCAAGTTGTCCATGTAAACAGTCGAGTTTCTACCATTTCTCTATTGTACATATGTAACTGACCCATCTGGTTTTACAGATTCACTTCATCACAGAGTCTCAATAAAGGTTGAATAAAAAAAAACTTTAGGCATTGTTTTGATTTTAAAGTGAGAAACAGTAGATGTAATTTGTTTTACTGCAGTGCAAACAGCGTGTGTCACAAAGAAATCTCAGGTCAGTCAAGTGTGAGTCAGACTTGGTGCCCTCTGATCTGAAAATTATCTTCACTAAAGAACGTCCTTTGGCTGTTCCCTCTCAACAAACTGATAAGAGAAGCTAAAGTCTTCCTCTCAGGACAAACTGCTGATAAACACCACGCTGTTTTCAAATGATGTATATATATATATATATATATATATATATATATATATATATATATATATATATATATATATATATATATATATATATATGAAAAAAGACCTTGAAGCAACTGAAACAAGCGTGTGGAAGTTGGTAGACTGAAAAGATTTTCATTCAGTTTCTAATAGTTTACAGAATTAAAATTGTGTAGCTGTACAGATGTTAAGTGTAAGGCTACGTATTTGGGAAGAGTGAGGTGGAACTATGAGGGCAGCGTGTACGGGGTTAGGGCTGGGTTATGTTCTCTGAGACGTGCCGTCCAATCACGTTACAAATCCTGGAAACCTTCGTAGCTGTAAAGCTGTGTGGTCAATGAGTCTTGCTTTTATTAGTCTTTCACTAACTTCACATACTGTGTATGTAAATATTTCTTTAATTTCTCTCATGTTTTAAAGCCCTCACTGTGTGCATATTTTTATTCTTTAGTCTGCTGCTGTAGCACAGTAATTGTGGGATCAATAAAGTATCTGTCGAGCCATCAAAAAGCCATAGACTGTATATAAAAGACAGAAACCATTCATGTGCAAGATCAGGTACAAAGGTCCAGAAAATGGTACAAAAATAACTTGAAGAAACATTAATAGTTCATAATTCCTGGATTTGTGGTATATGAAGCGTGCTATATTCATTTAGTTAGGTTTAAATTCATTAACAAAGTGTCTGAGAGTTTGCTTGTTGGTCTCTGAGATCAGATGGGCAGATATTTAACACACCGATCAGCACAAATAGTAGTAGGCATCTACTAATTAGGGCAACAGAAGACTTCTTCACCTCTGAAAATCCACCAGTGGTTAAAGTTTGGGTTCAGTTAACGTCCAACCATTGTTATAGACTTTTCACTTGGTTTATGTCAGTTTGTTTCTATTTCACATGCAACTTTAAAAGTCTAATTTGTCCCAAATTTCCATTAACACAGTCTCAGAAGCCACGAGCAGAACAAAAACGGTAAATAGGTGCAGTTCAGTGACTCATATCAGTGGAGGTGAGGTCAACGGCTGCTTGTGTTGGCGCACCTGTCAGTCAAAGCGGCCACTCCCCTTAACTCTAAGCCTTTAATAAAATCCAAATAGATGATTAAATAAAAATAAAAGAAAGACCATACAGTTGTTATAAAGGTGTAAACCAACCAAAGAGACCCAAAACAATTTTTGTACCAGTCTCGTCTTTATTTCATCAATACAAATAAAGACTTAAACATGGTGGTCTATGGAGGAAATCTAGCCAGCCTCAAATGGAAATTACAGGAGAGGCAACCTGGTTTTCCTGTTTCTCCTGAAAAAAAAGCTTTCACGAGTTGTTTTCTGCTGCACCTGATTCTGTTTAGGATGTTCAAACCTAAAGAAAAACTACTCTAACCAAGCCAGATTCCAGTAAGCCTGTATCATAAGATATGGAAACACTAAGATTGTGACGTGGAGTCACAACAGTGACAAGAAACTGTCCAGCAGGGCAACCAGAGGAGGACTTTAACCTTCAGCGTCGCTATAAAGCCCGCGAGCGGTCGTCTGCACAGCACAAACCATCAGACAGTGAAGAAGAGACAAGCTGCATCTGTAAGGTAAAAGATCTTATTTCAAACTATATAATCTTAAATCAACCACTAAATCCAGCTTTAAACTAAGCACCTGTTCTCTTCATCCAACAGCATCAACTTCAATCATGAAGACGCTCATCGTTCTCGCTCTTTTCTCCGGTGAGTAAATCTTCCCTTCAAATTAAAAGCGAACCCATTTTAAATCACAGCTGATCAAATTAACCGTCTGCTTTCATCCACAGTTTGCAACGCCAACGTCCTGTGGCCAGAGCCTCCCAAGTCCAACCTGGAAGTGGTGAAAGATGCCTTTTGGGATTATGTTGCAAAGGCCACACAAACCGCTGAGGAGTCCCTGAAGCAGATCAGAGAGTCCCAGCTGGGAGAGGAAGTGAAGTAAGAGTCAGCATGAGGAGTCTGAAGAAGTACAAAATATGTACATATATTATATGTTTTCAGTTTAATAACTTCCTGTTTCTGTGTATCAGCACCAAGATCTCTCAGAGCGCCGACACCGTGAATCAATACGTCGCTACGCTGCACACTCAGGTGGCTCCTTTGACCCAGAACTTCATGACTCAGTTCTCCCAGGAGGCCGAGCAGCTGAAGGCTCGCCTGGAGAAAGACCTGGCCGCTATGGGCACCAACGCAGAGGAGATGGTGGCGAAGATCCAGATCAAGGTGGATGAGCTGAAGAGTGGAGCTGAAGCCTACGCTCAGGCCATGGACCCAGAGCCCATGAAGGCCGTCCTGCAGCAGAAGAGCCAGGAGCTGAAGGAGCAGCTGGAGCAGAGCATGAGCCAGCTGCAGGCCCAGATGGTTCCCTACACCGAGAACATGAAACAGAAGATGGAGCAGAGCCTGGAGGAGTTTCAGAGGAACATGATGCCCCTGACCCAGAGCTTTGAGACCCAGGTGGCTCAGAAAACCCAGGAGATCCAGCAGAGGTTGGCTCCCTATGGAGACGAGCTGAGGGAACGGCTGGACTCCAGCGCTCAGGACCTGCAGACTCAGCTGAACGCCCTGTGGAAAACCTTCACCAAGATCGGCCAGTAAATGGACTCTGTCTCAGTCTTAAGCCTTAAGCGCTTTCTCTGTATCACAAACCAAATATTTATTTCATCTTCACTCCTGTCTGTTTTATGAAATAAAAATCCAGAAGTTCTGCATTTTCTGCGTCTTGATTATCATTAAAGGTGTGTCAGTAATTCAACGAGCATGTTTAATCTCTGAAAAGCTTTACTCGTAAAAAGTTGAACATTGATCTTACCAGTTGGGGAATGGGGGGGAAATGGGGGGGAAATGGGGGGGAAATGGGGGGGGAGGGGGGGGGTCAAACTCACTTTAGTTTTATGATCTTGTTTTTTTTCCACATTCAGTTTGTAATTACACAGCACAACAAACCTTTAAATTTAGAGCATTGTGAATAGTTAAAATACTTCTCTGGAATTTTCATACTTTGCAAAGGACCTTTTGGTGGGCCAAAGGTTTGACACCCTCCATCTAAAATAGCATAATGTATCGCTCACCTACAGATTAGTAGTAGCGGTAAATAGGTGCCCCAAGGTCAATAACTATTCATCATAAGTAAATACCAAGCTTCAGTGGCGCTCATATATGTACTGGTATACATGTTAAGCTTTAAATGTCACTGGAGGAGTGCAATTTGTCATGATGTTTATGTTCTATAGGCTGATAATCCTGAAGGATCACTATTTTCATACCAATTAAACATGTGCATCTCTCATGTCTCAAATTGATTTATATCTATTATTTATACTTCCACTTGTTCTATTTACTTTTTCCATTAGTTTTTACTACCTGTCTCCAACTTCTTTTATTAAATACATCTAAAAATATTGCTGTTGTGACAAACAGCCTCTGGGATGTACTTCTGGTTTATGGATCTAACATGCGGGAGAAAATATCTTAACAGAGAAAAGTCCTTTGGCTGTTCCCACAACAACCTGATAAGACAAAGGAGCAAAGTCTCCAACCCAAGATAAACTGATGAACAATTCAAATGACGCATAGAGAGATTGAAGCAAATGAAACAGTTATTCAAGCAGCTCACTCTGTTGTACTCCGAGCACAAAATGATATATGTGAAAGATTTCATTCAAAAGTTCTGTTTTACTTTCAATTTGTTAGAAAGTGATTAATGCCACCTCTTATTGATTTGTGGGTTTTGTCTTCTTTTTAGGACATTGTAAGGCAGACTAAGAGGGGCTAATTCTGATCTATTTTCCACCATAGAATATATTTACTTTCAGTTTCTAATAGTTTATGATATTAAAGTTAAACTGTCGCTGGATCCTAATGGTTGTTACGACCCGTCTAGGGCCAGGCCATAACATGAGCGAGGCACTCGCTTCCCCCCCAAGACCCAAGCAGTCACACGAAACCAATCCGTTAGATATGAGGTGATTTATTTACAATGTGAATAAAGAGAACCAAAACGGGAGTGTCAACACTTCAGGGTGAGCCAAGGCCAAAACAATAAACAAAACAAACCTACACAAATCCCGCACCCCTGACCTTACCAAAACAAAGTCAAAAATAAAGACAGAGTCTGACCTCCTTAACTAACTCAAAACAGGAGAAAACGGGTGATCAAAAGAAAGGCAGCTCACCCCTACCCACTCCACTTCCACAACTTTCAAGCGTATACTGCAGCCAGCGGCTACCACAGGACTACTGCTGGGTGATGAGGAGAAACGCGAGGGCCTCTCCCGCTGTAGCACTCCAGCCTCCTTTTAATGGGCGGGTCCTCCAGCTGGATCCAATCACGCCGGGGCAGTATATCCACGCACCAATCGGAACAGGGCCCTGGCACAGCTAAATTAACATAGAAAAAACACAACACCTGCACAAACAAACACATGGACATACAAGTTCGTAACATGGTGCAGACCAGGAGATGTGATGCCCACAAACTACAATAAATATAAGGCAAAGAGTTTGTGTGGGTCAATGAGGGGCATTTACCAAAGCTGAGCCTGAACTTTTGACATTAAACATTAAAACTGCATGTTATAGATTTGCCATTTGAATATGACAAATAAGCTGTAATTTATTACAGTTCCTCAACTTACTATAAACATGAATGGAAGCTGACGTTTCTTTCTGAACTTCTGTGGTATGTTCATTGCACTTGTGTATTCCTCTTTTTCTATTAGAACTATTAACGCACAGCCACAAACAGTTTCAGTTGTACAGTAGAAATCGATTGATCCTCTCTTTGAGCCACATGTTTCTTGTGATGCATTTGTGGACATCTGGAAACTAGAATCAATCAAAATGTGGGATACTGATTCAGTACATACCCATACTACAGTACCGATTGGCAAGCTTAGTTACACTGACAACAGAAAAAAAAACTTGGCGTGGTAGATTGTTTATACGTGGTATGCAGATCAGCATTGCTGCCTCACAACAAGAAAGTCCTGGGTTTGAATCCAGCGTGGGATGTCTGTGGGATGAGTTTCCATGTTCTCCTTGACTCTGTAGCTTCCTCCCCCAGTCCAGAATCACGCATTTTTGGTTAATCGGTGATTCTGCTGCCTTGTCTACTCATTTAGCTCCACTCAAACAGAACTAATCCAATAAGATAGCGGTGAAGTAACCAGTTACGTGCTGTGAGGGGTGAAATTGAAGTTTTTTTGTCATCACAGATGATGAGAATGCCTTTAGTTCCTCCTCACAAACCTGTGATCAGGTGTAGGCTTCTTCTCGCCCTATGACACCCAGGCTCCAGCTCTGCTACAACCCTGAAGCAGACTGATGACAGATGCTGATTATCTGCCAAAACTGGGTCATTCTTGAAGGTTGCCAGGCAGAGGTAATTCAAATTCTGTGAAATAAACGATATATTGTTGAGGAGAGCAACTGATGCTTTCACAATATGCTGCAGGAGTTTAAAGGCTAAAAAATGGTCATGGTAGTGCCATTGCTAGGTGGATGTCAGGCAGCATATCATAGATAATTTAACAAGTGGGTATGAATAAGATGTGAAATAAAAAAGTGATACAATAGTTTTTTATAAAGTGTTGTAGGTGGCTAAAGCCTAAAAACATTTATCCCATTGGTAGAGTGTTGCTAGGCAACATGGCAACAACATGGCAACAACATAATATCTGATATTAGATAAGATGTACCTGTGTGCAAAGTATGATTGCTCAACTCCTGAAGGTTCAGGAGTACGCACACAGCAGCTACAAATGGCTCTTAAAAAAAAAAAGTTGACGTTGACAGAAGGAAACGAGCACAACGTCCAGTTTTTGTAAGAAATTGTATTGATCAGCTTTGAAGAGGTATATACAGCTCATATATACTGTTCAGTATGTATGTAACATAAAAAAGGCAACAAAACAAGTGATGCATTGTGAACATGACATACAGTACAGTACACTCCTTCCTAACACCTGGTAAACTTGTCTGTAACCAACAACTGATACTTCTTTCACTCACTGCACACCAAGACAGACTTAATGGTAAAAAAAAATATATTAATAAGAGAAATGTTTAAATCAGGAGCAAAATAAAAATAAACATGACAGGCACTGAACTCAAACAAAGAGCTCTGTAAATCTGTCTTCTAATGTTACGTCCGCCTGCTGTCTATGTGTCTGTTTATGACGAGGGTCTGCTTGTTCCTGACAGGTAACATTATTCATCACACTACTGATCATCGAGGGGATTCGTCTTTAAGGATTAGAGTCAAATGTAAATTTATATTAACCGCTTATATTCACCACATGTGGTGAAAAATGATTTGAGGAAACCAGCACTATAATTATTGGTCAAAGCTACCAAAGAGGTCACCGGCAGTTTCCGTGGTAAAGTCTCTAGGTCAGTGGTGCGTCTGCGCCGTTTGTGAGCCGGCACTACGTCGGCCTAACCGATGTTGACGCCAAAACCGCACTGGAACTTGTTTTTGCGGTGGTTGAGGAAGCCGGAGAGGGCCAGAGAGAGGGGCAGCGGGAGCAACTTCTTTTCCAACGTTGCCCCAACTATCCAGTTACTGTCAATTGAACCTGAAAGAGGCAGAACGGCAGATTTAAAGTAAGAAAAACTCTCAAATTGAGAAAGCCTTTGTGTATATGTACACCTCTGGATTTTTCTAACCTGGTGCGTTTCACAGCTGGGTGTGATCGTGTCAGTTTTTACCTCCATTTGAATGATTTTGGAACATTACACTGGGATGAGACTTTGTGGGGGGGAAAAATACACCCAGCAATGTCTTTGCTTCCAGTTCTGGCTTCTTCTCTTCCTACATCAGCATTATGTGGCAGTAATGTGGCAACATCTATCATTCAGCAGAATACTGTAGCGGCCTCCTCTGCCTTAATGGCGGTTCTTGTCCAGAAAGTGAGTCGCTTTCTTGTTATTGGGCAGCAGTATGACCTTAAGCACAATTTAAGTGGACACACAACAAGGGATCGTTGTGTGTAAGCTCGCCACACCACAAACTCATCTGTCCATTGGTTGGATGAGATAAAAACTAATGAGGACTTATTTTCTTACTGCAGCAGTTACATTTCTGTTTGGTAAACCTACCAGATCCCATTGACAAAAAACACAAATGTTATCTCACAGAACATAAACCATGAGGGTTTGTCAAGCTGCTGTGATGCTAGTTTGACTCCAAATTTGTCTTCTTTCAGGAGGCAGATCACACTATCCCAGCATCCTTGTGCCACACTACATCCGTGAATCTTCTCTTTCCCAGCAGCTCCATATTCAGCATCCTTTGTCCAATATATTCACTATCCCAAAACTCATCCAACTTCACTCAAACAAAACTAACCCAATGAAGCAGTGGTGCCCTAACCAGCTGTGTGTGGGGGTGTCAGCACAGTCTGGAGGCTGTGATGAGAGTTCCTCGTCAGTTCCTCATCACCAAGAGCAGTGAGACAGCAGCTCGAGAGCCAAAACTCATCAAATACATCCTATACTCACCCTGGAAGAAGTGAACAACCTAAGGATGGGACGACGGGGCAGATTTAAGCTCGACTGCTTTAAAATTACCTTTTTTTTTTAATGTATAATCATTTGGAAATTCTGAGGGGCTTATAAAACTGGGACACAGTTTTGTTGCTAGGTGGGCAATTTCTGATGCAAGCAACTTCAGATCTTCACAGCTCATATTTGACACCACAAGGTTTATAAAAACTCTAAAAACGCTATAAATGACAAAGCACATTTATAACGTCGACTTTGTTCTATAATCTGTCACAAAAATTTGGCTGCAAATAAAATGCAGCGATGGATGAAGATGAAACTGCTCTCCTGAAATTATTTTACCAAACGTGCACATCTTTACCTTTAAATTGTAAATTTGCTTTAGGGACATCTAGCTGGTAGCCAAACGACATACTGGTGTCTTGCATGCGGGCACTCGCCTCAAACTCCACACCGACCTGTAACTGTAGAAGAGACCGATCATCATGAAGGCCGACTGTAAAAATACTGAGTCCTTTCTTACAAAAAGGATGCATGCGGATGCGGTTACCTGATCGTTGGCTTTATGGTAGTAAGATGCATGAGCTCCCGCTGAGCCGAGTGTTAAAGTGGCGATGTAGTTGTTGCCTACAGAGAAGTAAATCTATCAGTTAGGACATGTGTCTGACGTTATAGTTCAGGCTTTGTATTAATCTTTAAACTGTGTCTCACCTGTGTATCTGCCAACTAAAGACATTACTGAGCCCTCCTCTCCAGGCCTGCGGTGATAAACCAGCTCCCCTCCCAGAGCCAGAGCCGGCGTTATGGACTGGAGGTAGTGTGCGACGACGATACCTGACAGGTGCACGACAGCAAGATGACAACAGATGTTCAGATGCAGATCACAGTTTTGTTTTTGTCTGACTACATAGCTGCTTTTCACCAATTTAAAAGAACAGACAACAGTAACAGTGACCTGCACAGCATCTGTGACCGATGACCTACCAGAGCCAACAAGGACATCTGGGTTTCCGAGCGTGACAGTTGCAGTAAAATCTTCTCCCCTGAACTCAGCGTCGCCCTGCCAGTTCACAAATTTGTTTTGCTGTGTCTGAGGATACAACATATTTAACAGTTAGAATCATGCAAGAACAATAACACATAAAATGGAAACATCTCAGAAGATATTTTTGAGCGTAGAAACTTCTCGCCACATGAAAAAATAAAGATAAAAATAAGAATCTGACCATGAAAAAACCCAGCAACTTCTACTGTATAATGATGGAGCAGATATAGACACTCTGCACATCTGGTGCTTAATAATCAAAGATAACTGGAAATGTGGCTGCTAACAAGTGACGCATCCCTAGTTTTATCCCACAGGGTTGTGTCAGAGAGTCTGGTGGAAAAATCTGTCAAACATGCAGAGGTGCCTGCTGTGGTGACCCCCTGGTGAATAAGGGACCAGCTGAAAGCAGGTTTAACTGGAAATGTGACTGGCACAAAGTGCTCCGAGGGGATTTATGTCAAAATGGCACGTCTTATCACAACGGAAAATATATGAATAAACTGTAAATGTAAAAAGTAAAAAAATGCCAACATGACACATTCTTTTAGTCTTTACCCCTTGAAAGCCAACTAGGAGTAATCCATGAGGCTGTTTGTTTAACAGAGAGGTTTCTGTAATATTTCAGGCCTGCTTATGGAACAAATTAAATGGGTCTGCAACAGAGGGTACAGAGGGTGGTCTCTGCATAGGCAGCTACCCTCAGAAAAACTGAAAACTATTCTTATAGTCATCAAACACATCTTAATTAATATATACTTATGTGTCAAAATTGGCCATTTAGGGTACTGGGGAGGTCTTCAAACGTTGCCTTTATATAATATATAAAAACATCAGCTGACTCTAGTCTGAAATTAGTGGGAACCCCCCCCCCCAAAATCAATCATTCGTAAAGTGTAAACTGTGATTTTGTGAAGACTTCAAAATATATTAAAACACTGGCTCAGTCTGATAAAGTCCAAAGCCTTTAACTTGTTTGAACTGTTGAATGATCTATTAAAAAGTATGGTGGCACACTAGACGGCCAAAGTTGGTTGGATTGTTTTTATTATTTTCTTTCTATGGAGTAAAACATTTTTATTTTTAAAGAAATTACTAAAAACTGCAGTGAATTGTTAACAAGAGTCACTGCAGAGCCCCACTCGACCCACACATTTTGATGGTTGTATTAAAGGGAAAAAGTCCAGACAGCAGTAAGAGGTTTCACCTGGAAGGCCACTTTGGATCGTATCCTGTTGGTGATCTGGTGGATGATCTGGGCGTTAAGGCTGCCGCTGTTGTCCATGTCTCCCACCATGACTGGAAAAGACTGAACAACAGGAGAGTGTTTGTATAACAGTTTAAACCACAGCGTAAAGATGAGATTCACATTGAATTTAAGGCTTCACACCTCTGCTGGACCCGTCTGCTTCGATCCAACATACGTAGCACCGAACCTGTAGAGGGAATCTCCAGTGGTGCTCAGCAGCACAGTGTGAATCACCTGCAAGCACGCAGATTAAAAATGCACTTTATTCACATTTATTACAGTTCGCTGAAAACAGTCCAGTGACGGCAAAACTTTAGACTAAAACGACACCGTAAAATCTGAGTTTGAAATATGTTGCTGGACTTCATGAATCGACATAAAGGAGAATCGCTTCAGTCATGCAATGACTGTAAAAACCTGCGTCAATGCCAAAGTTTGACACAATCTTATTTTGCTTCCAGTATTTATTCCCCCTCTCATTCTACAGACAGAGGGAATCTTAAGTGTATATAATCTAACTATCTTCATCACACCATCCTTGAACATTTGGGTACACAGATATCAGTCGAGACAGCCAATTTTAGCCAAGCTAATAACAAGGTTAAATGAGCTTAACTGACCTGGAAGTGATTGCTAAGACCTTTATTAACAACTAGCTTCACGCCTTCCATCTGCAAAGGAAAAACCTCTGAGGAGAAAACACACACAGGTAAGACAAATCGAGAGCAAACAGACATTCCACTCCAATAAACATTTTTTTTCAATCTGCTCCTCTTACCTTTGCACTTCCGATGACACTCGTCAAACGCCCCTGGATTGGGCAAAGCATTTTCTGACTCCTGCTGCTGAGCAGAAGTTTCCCCAGTCTGGGGTATAACTGCGGAAACTGGAGGCATCCCAAAGCCCGGAGGCACCGTCAAGCCAGGGGCAGGAGTGCCGCCCGAGGCTGGTGGTGGTGGGTTGGGGGAGCTGGCAGCCAAAACACTGCCCATTCTGAATAGCCAGGACAGAAACACAGAGACAGAGAGGGAAGGACAGAGTGAGTAGCTGATTTATAACGCAATAACAGACTGCCAGTACAAGCTGAGGAAACGTTAAAGGAAACTTGTTATGGTTTTCTTCATTTTCTCTCATATCCTGTATATATACTGTTACAACACGCACTCAAGTCATGGTTCCAGCAGCTTTTCTACTCTTTGTGCTGTATGATGTCAATAATAGCTGATATCCCCAATATCTCCAGGCAAATAACTCTGTCTGTGACCCACTTACTGTTTTAACCTTCTGTTTGTGAGGGTCAGCCAATCAGAACAATGTTGACTTACAGGAAAAGAAGCTTAAGCAGCTAGTTACAGATGGGGGAGGAACTGAGAGTATATCAAGGCCCTGAATTAAAGGCCTAGGTCATGGATTATTTTGGACTAGAACGCTGTAAAGCCTCTGCAGTAAACATGTGGAGCTCGATATGAGCAGAATAGGTTTCTTTTCAACAATCAGCACTGTTAGTATAAGTATAATACAAATATGTCAATAACACAGGCAAACCTAGAGACTACTCATATTTTATCCATATCAATTACAACATTATCAACTAACTTTGAGCATCAAAACTGAACCCAGCACAGTAACAGAGCCCCACCACAAAGAGTCAGATGCTATTGTTTAGCAACTGTCAGAAAAGCACTTCAGTATGGATACAAGGGATTCATAAGCTTGGAGTCTTATGATTTAGACCAACCAGTCAATCATCCTGAGCTGGTTCTAGTTCCCCAGGACGGCAAAAAGTTAATGAGCTGAGTTATCGGTCCACTCCACACTTAAAATAGTCCTGAGTGACTTGAGCAGGGTATGTTGTTGAACAAAACTGGAGTTTTAAAGTCAGAGTTTTCATGTCATGATGGTGACTCTCTTAACCTGGTAAGATCACTGTGGTGACTTCAGCTGAGGACATGAGCTGGTCCAGAGGAGATTATGTTCAGATTTGGGTTTAAAACTGAGAGGAACCATCACCAATTCTCCTCCCTCTAAATGTGATATAAATCAGATAATGGCTGATCAGACATTTCCACTCACCCCAAAACAAATCTGTGATACAAACCATTACAAAATAGGCCCCACAAGCACTGAAATTATGTAGAAAATAGCAGCTTTTGAATGAATTCAGAAAATGAATTATTTTCTGCAGCACCAGGAATACCTTTAGGTTTATCTTATATGCATCCCCTATTCTCTGATAACATCACTGAAGCAGCTTGCATTCAAGGGATCCATTTGTGCAGAGGCGTCAAATGACACAGCCTTTTATGTTAGTACACAGAGCTTGGAGCCGAAAGCATGGGCTGGGAAAGATGATAACCACTACTGTGACACTTGTTGTCTTTGACAGGGGTTTCTGGTTTTGTTGAACCAGCAAACACAAAGTCAGTCTGACTACATCAGACCTGTGTTGTAGCCCACCCCTCTGTTTTCACACTAAAAACTCAAGTCAGCATAGTTTCCAAAATGACAGTAATAAATCGCATACACTTTAAAATATTAGTGTGAACATACAGAGCTGTAGATTTTTTTTCGCCCTTTCTTGTTTCTCTTTTTTTTTCTTAATTATGAAGGAATAACGTTATCCAAACATACCTGGCTCTAAAAAACTACCTGCCCTCTATACCTAATAACTAGGTACCATTGGCAGCAAAAACTGCAATCAAGCAACAAAGCAGCCCTGGACCATCACACTACCACTGCCGTGTTTGACTGTTGATATGTTTGATATGTTGTTTGTTTAAATAAAACGCTGTGTTATTTTTACTTCAGATGTAAAGGAATTCAAACCTTTCTAAAAACGTTCATCAGTCCACAGAATATTTTCCCAGATATCTTGGGGATCATTAAGACGTTTTAGTAAAAATCCTGGATGCCATTTTTGTCCAGTCTCTTTCTTGTGTTTTTTCATCATGAACTCTGACCCTGAGTGAGGGTTAGAGTGAGAGCTGTTCTTTAGATGTTGTTTTTGGCTCTTTTGTAACTTCTTTTGGAGTAATTTTGGTAAACTGGCCACTCCAGTGAAGGTTCATCACTGTTCGAAGTTTTCTCCATTAGTGGATAATGAGCTTAGCTCTCACTGTGGTTCACTGAAGTCCCAAAGGCTTAGAAATTGCTTTGTAACCCTTTCCAGAGTGACAGATGTCACTAACTTGGTTTCTCATCTGTTCTTGGTTTTCTGTAGATCGTTGCATGATTGCAGATCTTTTAACCTACTGCACTTTGTCAGAGGTTCTATTTAAGTGATCTGATAATTCATCAGCTCTTGCATTAATCAGGCCTGGGTGTGGCTACTGAAAGTCAATTCAACTTTCCAAAAAAATGTGATTAATTACAGTTTGGCTTAACAATAAGGGGTAATTACTCTTTCACAGCACTATACCTTTAGCAGCAGCACCCTGTACCACTCTGTCCCACCACCTGCCAAGCGCCACTAGGAGGATCCCGTTTCTCTCTGATGTTGCCATTAAGTCATAAACTTATAATTATGTAAAAGCATATCACGGTGACAGATCAAACTGATCCTTTCGGAGTTTGGGAAGCGTTTGCTTGAACTAATTAAGCATTAAAACAGCAGTGCCTCAGGTTGCTCATGAGTGAACATGTGCAGAATAGGTGTAGTGTCCCTTTAACCTTCCTTCCACACAGCTCACACTCATTCATTTGCAGTTAAGGTAAAAAGAAGGCGGTTAAATTAAACTAACAATGATGCAATAAGAATGAAAATGTCCACAAACCAGCAATTATTATATACTCTCATAATTTTTTGTAGCTAACACCCTGAATGGGAACTGCCTCATGTATAAGAAAGCATGAATGCGTTAGCCGTGCTAGCTCCTTTAGCACCTGATTAGCTTGCTGGCTAGCTTTACAAACAGCAACTGACAGCCTGGAGATAAAACGCTGCTGCTTATGGAGGAAAACTGCGGCCGATCTGTGAGACAAAAGTTGCCGAACAAAACCGCCAACACGCTTCCACTGAAGCGTCACGTTATATAAAATACAGAGCTTTCAAATGCTACTCACGTTGTGATTTCCAGAGGACGATACAGCCGGAAGTTGAAGCCAATGGCACCAACGAAGAAGACGCGGGAGCCCCGCCTTTTTCGTCAATGCAAAATGATGATTGGATGAAGGAGCATGTATCCGCGGACATGATTGACGAAGTCATCTATCAGTCATATGAGGCGTCCTTGACGAATCGCAGGCCGGGCTTCGAGATGATGTAATGCTCATTCTCAAGCATTATTGGCTAAACAAGGAACGGTCAGCCGTAAGGGGGCGGGGCGCTGACGCCGATTAAGAGAGAATAGGCGGGCGGTTGGTTGGAGTTTTAAGGGCGGTTGTAGTAAAAGGTGAAGAAGAAATACTTTCAAGGTCAAAAGGTAGCCTGAGGATCTCCAAGCAAACAAAAAACATTGTTTTCAAACAACAGGCCTCTGTCCCATTATGGCTACACAACGAGCAGCACCTTTACATTTTTTAGCTGGAGGCCCAAAACAGTAGATGAACAGTTAGCAAGGTGGAGAAAGACGTACACATACAAACCCAGAGTACACAGAGAAAAATGTACTATCATCTTCCACTAGTGAAGTGCAATACTGCAAACTTTGGTATCCAGCCCACACCAAGTAAATACAGGGCTGATACCAAGAAGGACACTGATACAAGTTTAACCTATAAAGGTAGCTTGAGTGACCACTAAATCATGATTCATACCTTCTGTAATAATTACTTAAATAAATAAAAATAGATGTTCAGATATTTTTCATAATGTATGTTTGAGGTGTGGCTTTTCCATTTCCCCAAAAATATTTTATTTACCACAATTCACATGCAGATAAAAATGGGTTATATACTGAACTTAGAGGATAGACACAAGGTCTTAATCCTATTGTGCTAATATCAATCAGATACGAGTACCAGCATTAGTGTCCACACTATCGATATTTGTATTGATCCGCCCACCTCTCTCCCCAAAATACAGCATATCACTAGGGTTTGGATAGCTCAGTAGTCATAAAAATGAAATGTTTAAATTCAGTGTCTGACTCATCAGATTGTTAGAGGCCCTAAAAATATCCTGGAAAAACATTTGTGGAATCAGAACTGCCAACAATCCAACAAACTGACATTTCAGATCTTTCTGCTTCTTTTGGCATCTTCAGAGCACAACATGTTTAGCTTGGTCCCATCAGGTCGCTACAGATGTTCATCTAAAGTATGTGTGAAGTTGTATGGAATCAAAAAGGTGGAGAAATAAACAGCCAACAACAGCAGCCAGTAAAGTTCAGGTCAATTTATTGAGTTTCTTATCAGGCCCTGAATATGCGTTTCCATGTTACAACAATTGAGGACAGAGTTGCTGGAATATACCTTGTGCCTCTTTAATGCATTTTGTAGGCAAAGAAACCCAAAAGCATTTTTTAATAGTAACAATGGAAGAACGTGTTTTTAAATGTCATCCAATCAAAATCATTTCAGTGAAAATAAAAATGGGTGAAATTATGGGAAAGAGGGAGGAAACATGGAATCTTGTTTTATACCAATTCAGGTCCAATCTAGTCATGGTTTTAGGAAAACAGGGCCAAAAAAAGTACCAGTAAGTACAAGGAAGGAGAACAATTCAACAAAAGGATAATTTAAACCAACACTTATCTGCCAATTTAGATCATAAGCACCCACTTCTACTCATGCGACTTTGTCTTCATCTACTTTTAATTTTACCGCCACTGTTCTGCATCGAAGCTGCAGGGGGACTGCTGCTCAGCTTACAGCAAATCTGCTGAGTGTGTCATTAAAATCTGGCAAAAACCTCCAGCAGCAGTGGTCGAGTCTATTTTAGTGCAGCAAATCCACGGTAGAAATATTAGCGGCATTTAAGCCTTTAACACTAATAGTCCACATTAAGATGTTAACTTTTGTTTTACACCAGCAGGGAAAAAAGAAAATTCATTATAGTATCCAAGTCCTCACCCTTTCTCTGATTTTAACTTTGAATATGTTTCTGATAATATCCCTGCCTCCCACCCCTGTCAGCACTCCATTTAAAGAGTGCCAACACTCACATACAAAGACTTTATGACGACAACAAAAACCAACATTCATGACTACATTCAGCATAACTTCCTCTGTGACAGGTTAAGCCCGACAAAACAACATCGACTTAATGCTGTAGTTTCTATCGGTTACGACTCTCCCCCCCCCCCCCCAATTCAAAACATTCGACTGAGTCGAAATGAGACTGCGCTCGTTACTTTAGAGTGTAAGAATGTTACAACTGACTGCGCAAACAGCAAATATATAGCTAAGAAACAGCTGGCAGATTCATTTCATCTCATCCCTAAAGTAAAAATCCAACCATTTCACAAAGATCTCGGGTGTTCAGCTAAATATCTAATTTTCTGTGTCACAGAGGAGTTTATGGACTGACTGTCAGGGAAGTGAGTAGGAACACAAACCACTGAAGGGGGAAAAAAAGAAAACAAAAAGAAAATCTCATTAGAAATTATTTTGTGTGTCCACAAACATCAACTTCTGGAGCAAGCGGGAGATGGAAAAAAACAAAAGGAGAAAAAAAAAACAAAAAAACAAAAAACAAATCACATCCCTGACAACTGTAAACACCCACATCAATACTTAAGACATCGTACTTGACCAACAAAACAGTCTGCACGATAAGCTCGCGTACACGCAGCCTCGAGCTACAACAACAGGTCAGTTTGATTCTTTTAAAATCATGCATGAGTAACAAATTTGGCTCCAAATCAACTGAACCTGTTGGATTTATCCACAGAGATAAAGCTGTTTGGATGAGGCTGCATGTAAACACGATGACTCCTTATCAACTGCACACACACTCTTTAAAACACACATACCCACAAACACACACCCACCCCAGATCAATCAACTCGCACGCACGCACGCACGCACACACACACACACACACACAGATCCCACATCAATCAACTCACATGCACACACACACGCGCACACAGATATCCCAGATCAGTCAATACACACACACTCGCTCATACGACATTCAACTTTTTTGGTTTTGCTTCAATGTAAATCCTGAAAATCTATTTCAAGGAAAACAAAAGGAAACAATACAAGTCTACTTCCTCTTCCACCAATGAAGCAAAGCATTTTCATTTTTTCTTTTTCCTTTTATAACTGTAAACAACGAGTGTAAACAATGAATCATTTACCATTTTCTTTCCTCAAAATGATTCAGAATACCTCGTATAAAGATTGCCCTACTGGGGGAAAAAATAAAATAAAATAAAAATCACGGCACTTTGATCTTCCATCACACAAACGTTGAACAGGTTCAAGGAGATCACAGTGCTTCATCACTTTCCACAAACTCTTGTTTGTTTGTTTGTTGTAACTCTCTGGCAGTCAAAACATAAACAAGTTTTCTTTTTTTCCCCCAACTTCTGGGGGAGAAAAAAAATTACAAATAAAACAAAATCAATGCTTTTTGACTATGCTTTAAGTCCCAGAGAGATGATTCAAGATGCTCGGTGAGCATCTGATAAAACACTTGGCTTCTGCAAAACTCACCCCAAAAACTCCAAAGGTTACCCAGTGCTAAAGCCTCACCCTGTCCCCACCCCCCAAACTGCTTAGAGCAACAAAAATAAATCTTAAAAAGCAAAATTTCTTTTTAATAATTCGTGATGATCTGTGAGGGGGCAGGGAAAAAAAAATAAAAAATAAAAAAAAAATAAAAAATCAGCTGCCCATTCAAAGATGCTACAAGTTTGCTTAAAAGAAATCTACCCCTCACAAAAATTGTCACTTAAAAAAAAATAAAAAAAATAAAAAATGTGTAGGCTGTGGAGAGAAAAAAAAAAATTGTTGCCGCACGAGAGAAAAAAAAAATTAGTTGTTTCCAATTGACTTTATATGTGGTCTTTTAAAGACTGAGCGGGTTTCATTCCTCTGTGGTTCATGAAACCAGCTCACATCCAGTTTGTATTTCATTAAAGCAAAGCCTGAAGCGGAGCCTCTACTGCAGCAGCAACGTGAAGAGCTTGGCATTAAACCACCGGGCTGCACAGCTATTATTGGCAACTAATACATTCACCGACGTTAATTTTGTCATGAGGGCTTAAAAACACATTTCCACCGTGCGTTTCCTCGATTAAAAAACAAACAAACAAAAAAACAAGCAAACAAAAAAACCCCAAAAAAACCAAAAAAAAAAAAAAAAAAAACAGAAGCTGTGTGGGGAAAGAAAAAGTTAAAAGTGTTGTTTTGCACCAATCGTGGACATGCTGAAGCTCATTTATCAGCTGTTTTGAATGAGTCTTGAATGCATCATCCTTTTCAGGAAAAGAGAACATATTTTCATCCAGCAGCTACAGCGACCAATAGATTTACACTATTTACCAGTCAATATATATATTTTTTTCTTAGCTGTAAAAGAACAACAGCTTTAATTTAATGAAGCTGCTACTCATCTCCCATGCTGCTTGTGTGTATCTGCAGGCCAACATACTCTACGAATCAGTACAGGGGCCGTCTTCTCACATTAGCTCTGCTCATGTTTTATTCATGGTGGAAGGGAAAAACAGTCACGTAGTATTTAAATAAAGCTGCCCTTTTTTTTTTTTTTTATTGCAACGTTCACATTAAAAACAAACGTTCACATTCAGGATGGTTTTGAGCCATGTTTCTGCACACCTCTCAGCGGGAGAGCAGTGTGTTGTCCTTTTTTCCTTTGCATAATGACTAAAGTTTCAATAAACTCAGGTTACTATTGATTCGTCTTTGTGCTCGTACTCTGCTGCGTGACAGTCGGCAGCAGGCTATGAATGGATGAGTGCACACGGGAGTCAAGTAAGGCACTTAAGTGACCACAGCAGTGTGAGTGGACAGAGTGATGGCTGGTGTAAGTGCACCACTTTTAAAAAAAAAACAAAACAAAACAAAAGAAAACAAAAAAACCCAAAATAGACCAACTTTGCTGCTGGAAGTGAAAACTGTCTCCAAAGGCGACGGGTTCAAAACAGCTCATTTCTCTAATTCTAGGAATTGTTAAGCTTTCTCGCGGTCCCAGCTTGGTGCAAAGCACACTTTAAACCTCTAAATGTATAAAATAATGAGGCAGCTCTTGTTGAGGAAAAGCTAAAGAAATGCTCCAAAATAAAAACAGCCTTTGTTTCTTTTTTTGTTTGATTTTTTTTTTTTTTTTTTTAAGACATCCATTCCACAGGCTCGGAAAACAAGTGACGAATGTAAAAATGAAGAGTTGCCTGAAGCCTGGGTGCAAGCGCTGATGTCTGTGCAAAAGCCCGGTGTGTCTCAGCGTCCTGAGGAAGAGGACAAAACATGGATTAGGAGCACATCGTCAGTCAAGTTACCAACACAAGGAGCCACACTGCATCTGAAATCATTCACTACTCACTTGAGTGGGCTGTATAGTGAGTCCGGCTATCTTTCAGTCTGAGTAAGATTATACCCTACATGGCATTTGTCCTCATAGGGGTAAGAATGACTTTGATAAAGCAAGTGGAAGGCCACACATTGACAAAAACTCCCCCCAAAAAAACCAAACAAACACGACACAGAACTGGTAAGGCAAGTTGCTGCAAACTCTTCCATGGATCAGCTGATCCTCGCTCCATGATTTCAGTCATTAAGTGTTTAATTTTTTTTACACATCCTTTTGTGCAAACAGATTAGTCCATCCTGACAAAGCTACAGCTGTTATGATTTTTGGGAGAGATTTTAGGCCGGATTTTTAATATGCTGCATCAGCATAACCACCTCTGCAAATGACAAAGTTAAGAGAAGAAAAATTTAAGAAACTGTTTTGTGAGCCAATCCCAGGCATGTGTCCCCTACCCTACAGCATTTAATGCATCTCACAATGCCTCAGGAAAAGTAGTGTACAGCTGATGTGCACTGCCCTCCACAGAACCCCATCATACGCTGAGCAAACTATTTTTTAAGCCAGCTGTGATTAATAAATGTAATTGTGTGCCAGCAAAGACATAACAGAGACAAAGGCGCGAGTAGTCTCTGACAGCATTTCATTTTACTGATCTAAATCTTTCACAAATCTAGCAATCTTTGGCAATTTTTTTTTATATAAAACTCTATTTTTTTCCCCATGTTAGAAATCTAGTTCACCGCTTTCTTTGCCCACCTCTACATGCCCAAAGTTGCTTGCCATTTAATTTAGCTCATGCTAAACTATATATTTAAAAGGTAAGGAAAGCATTTTAAAATGAACTTGTTCACATTTAAAATCATGGTAAATATTGACCAACTATCACCCTGAATTTACCTTTCATCATAGCTGTGAAGCTCAATACATAGAACTCCCGGGATAGGGAGCAGTGAATGATTTCAGACAACCTCGCTTTTTCTTGGCATCGCACCTGTTTTAGGTGCTGTCCTGTTGGCGCTTCTCCTCGACCTCCTCCACGTCACAATCTCCGCTAGTTGAGTGGTACTCGGCCACATAGAGGCTCTTGTCGATGCTGCTGGGAATGGGCTTAATGTCGGTCACCAGCTGGTCTTCAATGGCCTTCAGGTTGAAGCGATCCTCCGATGTGATCAGGTTGATGGCCAAGCCCAGGTGTCCAAACCGCCCTGAGAAACATGAGAATGTGGTTAATATACAATGTCCAGTTTAAACTAAAAACAAAGTATGTCATTAATATTGTGGGGGAAAAATAATCAAATAAAATAGTACAGTAGAGAAACTGTTCCCAAGGGACATCAGAACATCAAAACCATGACATCAGTCACAGTCTGAAGCGCTGTGAGCGTGTCAAACATGAAAAAACAAAAAAACAACCCCATGAATTTGGCAACTTGTGCCACGTGGCGAGACGTCACAGATGCAGATTGCGAAGTCCAAGCCTGTAGTAAAGCTTTAGTTTTGTGCTTTCTAACTAGTTTGCTTTTTCCTGTTTCACTTCATGTGGAAATTTTGGTTTGTGTTTACTTTCATTTCAGTTACTTTGCAGATTGAATTCACTCGTTTCAGTTTAGTTTTTAAAATAGTATCATAACACAGACCATATTTTTCAGAGGCGGCTTTCACAAGTTCAGAACGGACGTAAAATTACAAAAGTACTTTTTGAAGGCAGTTGAGTCACAGATTAAAGCGCTAAAGCCTGACATTTACTCTGTTAAAAACAGGGCAATTGTTAGAGCAAATAGCAGTTTATGCTCAGCACTGTCATCCTTACAGGCAGTAACACCAGTTTTTGTAAAGCTATGACACTCTTTTCAACTGTGGCTTTAGGGTTAGCGACAGGATATTTAGACCTCTGATGGTTAAAATGAGAGTTTTAACTGTGACATAAGAAAAGAAACACTTTTCTCTCATTGTGCATCAGGGGTTGCTGTGCGCCATGGTTTCTAGCTAAATACAAGCCAGTTATAAACTTTCAAGCATCCTGGAAAACAATTTCATTTACAAAAAAAAAAAAAAGCAGGTAAGCTTTAATGATTTACATTTACAAACAAAAACAAAACATACCTGATCTTCCAATACGATGCAGGTAAGTCTCTGCGTTCTTCGGGAAGTCGAAGTTGATAACCACGTTTACCGCCTGGATGTCAATTCCTCTGGTGAACAGATCTATTGGAAGGCAACAGAAGATTACAGCAGTGCTACAACATATCCTGGATTAACTCTGAGGCTTTTGTGATGCACAAGTAGATATTCCAGTTAAAACTCACCAGTGCACACCAGATTTCTGCACAGTCCATTTCTGAAGTCGTGGAACACACGGTTTCTGTATTCCTGGAGAAAACAAATGATCGCAAATCATTACTTATCCAACATCGGGATTTGCTTTTCTTCAGCCTGAAGAAAATGTATTCCTCATTGAAATATTCAGGTATTTTAATACCGTGATCAAAGTAATTTTAAGGTTTTAAAAGAATCTAACATTAATATTTATATAGATGGAGGATTACGAGCAGGCATATTCTTTTATTTTGCGCCCGTCATTCATTTGAGAGCCCACTAATGTTCTGTTAGCATAAAAACATTGTTCTCACCTGCATCATTTTAGCGTGGATGTAGAAGCAGGAGTAGCCCAGCTGAGTGATCTTCTTGGCCAAGAGCTCCACTCTCTGAGTGGAGTTACAGAAGATGATTGACTGGTTGATTTGAAGCTATGATGGAGAGGAGAAAAAAAATAAGTTATTCCTAGCTCAGAATGAGCCTTTGAGGGCATTTTCATCTGTGGAAAGTAAAAGCAATAAGCCTGTGTTTCCTTATCTGATAAAACCTTTTAAAGAAAGGAATTAAAATAAAAAAATAAAGGTAAAGGGAGTAAAATTTAATCAGGAAACACTGGATTAACACGGGCTAACTTGTCACTTTGAAAGAAGTGTACTTGTGGTCACAAAGTAACCGCAGTTAACAGAGAGTCGGTTACCCTGGAGAAGAGTGTGTTGAGGCAGTGAACTTTCTGCCTCTCTGTGACGTAGGCATAGTACTGAGTAATGCCCTTCAGAGTCAGCTCCTCCATCAGGTTTATCTCATAGGGCTTCTGAAGGTGCTTGGCCTACAGCAAAGACACAGAGAGATAACAGTTCACACAGTGCTTTTAAAAATGTGTTTTCAGAACTGTAAAAGCTTCTAGGACATTTCTGTCATGATCATTTTCTGCTCTTCTTTATGGAGAAATTTCTTTTTGGATGCACTGTCACTGAAACCACCACACAAGTAGTACCTGCTTAGATACTCAGAATTTCAAAAAAGACTTGTACAAACAGTAAAAGCAATCGTATCCTGTGACTGTAAACTAAATTTGCTTTAGCTGAATCAACCCTGGAAATGTCCACAACAAAGAAAGAAACAGATTTGGGCGCGACAGGAGCGGAGCTCGGTCTGCAGTGTGAGCTAAGTGGAGCCAAGTGGCTCTGAGCCAGCAGGCTGGACAAGCAGCGCAGTAATTAGCCGTCTACTCACCATGAACTTCTGCACACTGATGGGGAAGGTTGCAGAGTAGAGCAGGATCTGTCTGTTCTTGGCCAGGAAACTAATAATATCTTCAATAAGCACCACAAAATCCTGAGACAGCAGCTTATCCGCCTGAAGAGAAACGGAATAATAATTACCACGAAGCAAGCCTCTTTTCTTACCCGATACAACACAATACATGAAATAACAGCTAGTTTCTGAAATGACTTTACTCATATTTACCTCATCCATCACCATTATCTGGACTTTATCCACCTTTGCCACTCCCTTCTTTATCAAGTCCAGGATCCTGCCAGGCGTGGCAATGACCACATGCACTATTGTGAAAACAGAACTATGATTATCATCAAAACTTCCTTTTTACGGGGCATTTTGTGACAATATTTAACAACAGATAACACACGGAATTCAGAGTGACAGCCTCCATAACCTCTCATGGATAAAAGTACCACAAAGCTGGTTGATATGAATCTTTACCGGTCTCATCCAGACGCATGATGTCATCTCTCAGGTTGGTGCCCCCGGTGGTGGCCATTACTTTGACTCCTCCCAGGTGTTTGCTGAGCTGGATGCAGATCTGGCTCATCTGCAGTGCCAGCTCACGAGTGGGCACCATGACAATGGCTGGAAAATTAAAAAAAAAAAAAAAAAGAAGTAGAGATTACAAACATGATAGATGGTATGTGATTTCACAAGCTGTTTTCACACATGAAATTAATCTGGCTTTTTAGTTTTACAGTTGTCCTTTCTGCTAGGCAGCACAAAGATGGCCACTTGCTATATTAGCTGTGCCTTCAAACATCACAGAGACTTTGCACTTGAGAACTTAAAGGTTAATGTCAGGCTGAGGTCCATCCCTGTTGGCTCAGTCCTAGAAAAGATCTGGGCTGCAATGCATGTGTGAAATCTGCTTTGAAGGAAAAACATAGAACCAACAGAAAAAACAAGGCTGGCGAGACAATGACGATGCATTAGCTTCTCTTTCTATAGCACGTGCTTTGTTTCCTAGACAAACTGAAGGAAACGCCATGTCAGGTAAAATGGAAGCATAGGAAAACAACACAAGTTAAAAAACACCTTAAAGAAAAAGGTAGTTAAAACTGTAGTCAGTAAAGCTTATATTTGGAGTCCAACTATAAAACCAAAGGCAGTGCCTCACCCTGTATGTGGTCCTTTTTCAGGTCTATCCTTTCCAGCAGTGGGATGAGATAGGCTCCACTTTTCCCTGTTCCATTCTTGGCTCGGGCCAGAATGTCCCGTCCAGACAGGGCGATGGGAATGCTCTCCTCCTGCAAGGAACCAACAGGCAAACCGTCTGTCTCATTACACAAACATACTTGCCTTTTTTATTTCATGGACACAAATGAAATGTGTGTCTTTGACTTACATGTTTAAACCATGGCATTTGTGCTTTTAAGGTAGACCATAAAAACAACCCGAATTGTGTCAGCATGTGTAAGCATCTCTCAAATCAAACAAACAAAATAAAATGTATAAAACTGTATGACCGTACAAGTAACCCAGGTTTTTTTCCCCATCATCCACAGTGATAGTTAAAATTAGGTAATGGAGATAAAGCCACTATTGTGTTAGATTCTTGTAATAATTCACTTGTCTTGTCACCAGGCTGTTACATTTTTATGTCAGTTCACATTTATATTTTCTTTTCAGTTAAATTATATTTAAAGTTTAAGGAAATTATTTGTTTAATAAGACAAGATTTGTAAAGTTTAACAAATCTGATTTACTTTATAATGAGAAATAATCCTGATCTAAAAAGTGCACCACATCAACCGTGCTGCAGATGATGTTTACTTTTAATGTTAATTTTTGATGAGTTTTAAAGAGAGTACAAAAGAAACAGGATGAAAACACCTATTCTTTTTAAAAAAAGTCAAATGCTGACGCACAAATCAACTGATATTGGCGTATATACTGTCAAAAATGATTCTCCCCCCCCCCCAAAAAAAAAACACAACAGAATACAGACAAATGTGTTTGTCTAATACAGAAATGCCCAGCAGAATGGTTACATGTGTTGGGTTTTCTGTCAACATAAAATTGTAAGTTAATCAATGGGGTCTATTTGGAAAGAAGATAAATGATAATAAATATTGAGCATACCTGAATAGGGGAAGGTTTCTCCCAACCCATCTCAAAGATGCCCATCAGGAGTTCTCTTTTGAGACAATAATCTTCAAACTCATTCCCCTTTGTGGACGTCACATCCTGCAGTGGTCACAGAAATGGTTAGGACATCAGGAGAAAACTAGTCTGAAGCGAAAGCATGACAAGAAACTGAAATCAAATTTTAACTCACTGAGGTTTTGACCCTGTTGTCTTTGGGAGGGAGCTGTAGGCTCTTTTTCCAGTCATCTCCAAACTTAATACCACCTCCGTCCTGAGAGGCTCCTCCTGCTTTCTGGGGAGCACCCAAAGTCTTTCCTTGAGTTGTTGGTGCTGGCTGGACTGCAGCTGGTTTGGTCTGCCCTCTGAGCTGCCCGTTCTGCTTATTCAGTCCCATGACAACCGGGCCCACACTTTCTGTTCTGGCGGTTGCCATTTTCCCTGTTTTTGTCTTCTTTTTTTCTGTCCTTTGAAGTATTAGATTTTTGCGTCTTAGGTTTAATTTTTAAAAATTCTCTTCAGATGTAAAAAAGTTTAATAAAGCATTAACAAACGATATTCTCTCTCTTTTTTTGTTTGAAGTCCAAAGCTGACGACAGAAGTGGATTCGTAGTATTTACATATACACACGTACGTGCAGTTCGGTCCCCTTCAACAACAGAGTGACTGACGTACACAAAACAACCAAAAAAAAAAACAAAAAACTTTTTACAGAAGAGCTCTTCAAAATGAAGAGAAATTTGCATTCATATGCATGAATATACTTGTCCACAATATAGAAAAATTATATGTGAACAAGTATTGAAGCAGTTCAAGTCCTGAAACAGAACAACTAAGGCAATCTGAACTTGGGGATCTTCAATATAATCTTACTTCAATACTTAAACTTCTCTTTGTGAATGGAACAGTATTTCCTATTTCCACTTTTGAGTCCATTAGAGTTGCTCAATATCCCTGTTCTTGACAAAAAAAAAAAAAAAAAAGGAAAGTAAATGCCCAACTTTGTACAAGTATCTCCCCAAAATTATAGTCCGTAATGCTTTCTGTTTATTTCCACTGTGTGGGTATAAGTCACTCCAAAAAAAATGGATCCTGAAATCAAAAATCACACAAGGGGTAACTGAGTCCAAAGCCCAAAAAGCTTTCCACCCTTGCTGAGTCTTCAGTGTGTGTGGGGGGTGTGAGTTTCCTTTCTCCTCCAGGTGTTTGACCCTCTCTCCTTCGACACTACAGGTCTTCAGCTCAGTCTGAAGTGTGAGAGTTGTGGCCTGATCGCCTGCTGCCTCCTCAGAGTCAAAGCCAACAACTCAGACTCCTCACCTAAAAGAAATAAAAGCACGAGATTTTACATTTTTAAATGACCATGAACAGCTGACTCTAAGTCCCAGTTATAAGTAGTTTACCTATTTACTCTCTTGATCATCAGTTGCACTGAAGATGACATCATAACCCAAAATAGGTAAATAATGATTACAAAATGAGAAAAAGAAGCAAGATCTCATAAACAAACAATTCGGCATTTTTGGGATGTTTGCATTTAAAGCCATCAGGCTGCCATGTTTAACTCCTTATCAGATTACTTGTAATTTGATTTCTTTGCATAAAAACAGGTAGGACTCACAGTGGCCTCCATAGCTTTAAAGTTGACCTGTTCCAAAGTAGACCCAAACACTAACAAATATTTTTTGTTCCGTTTTGTTGGTAAATAAATTTACTTTCAGCGCTCGTTATCTGTGACAGCAGAGATGACAGCGTAGGTGGGGATGTTCCAGATCCTGTTTTAACTTTTCATAATGCCACCAATAAACCACTACTGTTTCAACTGAAAACTACCTCTAACTAAACAAAAGGGAAATTAAAAGGATTCGCACCATCAAATTTTACAGGAGATTAAAACTCCTGAGTGTCAAAGACATGCCTGATCATCTACATCAGAATTCCCTACAAAATTTGAGATCTGCAGCTTCTCATTTCAACTTATTGAATTGCAGATATCGCCAACATCCTGCAGTCAAAAACAATACACAAATCAATCACAAAATACACTAATGTGACATGTAGTCACGTAGCTGGGTTTCAGAGGGGTCTGTGGTTATGATGTACCTATGACATATATCTAACCCTTAAGTCTAATCTGTTCTGTTAAGGGTGTCTCTGAAGAAATGTTACACACACAGTCAGTTGGCTTTGAAGTAATGGAGCAGCAGCTACAACAGGCCACACAGAAACCTAGTCTGCCAGTCATTCTCACATATTTGACAACGGTTAAACTCCAAAAGCCCACAGATGCAAAAATGCACTGGGAAAAAAAATTCATCATCAAAGCGGACTTTTCTTTCGAATCTACTGTTACTAATATTTATTAATTCTTTATTTAAACTGGCAGCATTCTTACGTGATTTCATATTAAATATTGATGCTAAATGCAACATAGTGAAATAATAGTGCTATATTTTTAAGAAGTGAACAGTTAGTAGTAGTTCGTTTATAAGCATACAGATTAATTACAGAATACCTACAGAGTAACTAACTAATGAATATTCAGTATATAGAAACACTGAATATTTCCGTATTAAAACACCATACTCAACAGGCTGTGCCACTTTTATTAAAAAGCTCAAACTGCGTTTTCGGCTTCTTGCAGACCCTTCCCCCTTTAGTTAAAGTTGTTGAGAATCTGCTCTTTTGTTAGTAAAGTTGGCCGACTTCTGCCCTGAACAGTGATAAATAAAAGCGGCAGTTATTTGCAGAAAGCGACACGCTGCTTCAGCACTCCGAGGTTAGAGAGGTGAACATGCCAGGTGGCAGCCCTCAGATTAACGAAGCCCAAACTGTCAGGATTTTCTTCTTTTTTTAATTGAGTCTATCCTTTACTGAGGCTCAAATCAGCTTGAAACAAATCAAACAATCACAGTTTGAATCGATTGCCAAAAGCTGCTCACAGCGTCATAACTTTACCAAGTTTTTTTTCCTCCACCGTTCAGACTGCACATTAGCTTAAACTTAATTTTCACGCAGTTTTCCAAACGCACTCTGAAATTAATTAACTTTAACACACCAAAACAATTACTTTGGATTTGATAAACTTTACATACCTTAATTTATTGATTAATATCTTACATTAACGCTGCCTCTAAGGAGAAACACTAAATACGTTATGCTAACGGAGCTAAAGTTAACGAGCGACTGAGCCGTTAAAACGTTCGTTCGTCTTTTACTTTTTATGATCTTTTAATTTATCATAACGATAACAATGCGATAAAAATGTACTTTGACTGGGTTAATTCTTTTGCAATGTTTCCACTAAAGCTTCATGGAATACGGCTATCCTCCGGACTAATTTAGCACAAATAACTCCACTCGCTAACGTTAGCTACATGCTAATCTGCTCATAGCAACTCAGATGTTTTTTACAGAAAGTAAACGCCTCAAAGCTCCGCAAACCTACCTTTATTGTTTTATTTTTCTGCAACGAACACTCACTGCGCGGTCGATCAACTATTTCCTTTACAATAAGCTTCAATCACTGATTTTTTTTCTGGATATAAATCTCCTCTATTGTGTTTCTTCTTCCTTTAAATCAACATGGTCGCCTCTTCTTCGTCTCCTCTTCCTCGTCGTCTCTCTGCTGTTTATCACACGTGAGACTCCAAGACGTTGCTGCCACCTGCTGGCGCACCTAGTTACTGCTACATAGGATTTATATTTTTAACTATAATTATATTATTCATATGTTTATTTTTATATTTTATGGAATGATTAAATAAAAGTTGAATATAAAAAAAGCTCTGTAAAGCGATCAATATAGCATTCTCATTGTGTACTTTATCTAATCAGCCACAGAGTTTTCTTCTCAGTCATAAACGCACCTTTTTGTGACTTTTATACAAAGTCACAAAAAGTGCCTAATTACCTGAAACACAGCTCACAGTTGTTTTAGATCTTTGCCCACACATTCTTTGCTCAAGGTTACAATCACCTACCGATCGTAATGGGTTCAAATGAGTTCAAATATGCACTCTTACTGCTCTGACTCCTTAACATTGTAAACCTGTTTCTCATAATGTTTGGTACAGAGATGAATGGTAAATAAAAGCTTCCTAGCTCAGGCAACATTTCTGGCAGCTAACACTGAGGGAGCAACAGCTACATTCTTGCTAAAAAAAATCTAACCTACATCCCAGAGAGTGTCTATAATAGAGGGTTAATTTGAGGATGGGTACCTAGAGGGATGAAGTATCTCGGGATTAGGCTAAGCCAAGATATGGAGGACCTACCCCAACTCAATTTTGACCCAGTCCTACTAAAAATAAAAACGTCTAAGGAGCTTGGAAAGAAAAGCGTCTGGACTTCTTCGAGGTGTTTGAAGATGTTTCACCTCTCATCCAAGAAGCTTCTTCAGTTCTAAGGGTCAATGGTGGGGAGTCCCAGATTTAAACCCAGTGGGAGTTTCCCCCCAAAGAGGGACAAAGGACCCCCTGATGATCCTCTACCTAATCACATGAGCCAAGGTGTGAAAGCGGGTGTGGTTCCCAATCAGCCAGGGTTTCGGGTGAGCTCATTGTGAAACCTGGCCCCACCCTATCATGTGATTTCCCGAGGTCAGATGGCCCAGGATGTGAGTGAGTGTTAAGGCGTCTGGGAGCAAAAAAGTGGAGCAAATTAAAAATCTCATTGTGGGGCAAAATAAATATTGTAAAAATGATTATAGCTCCCCAATTCAACTACGTATCATGTTACCAAATGTGATACTGCCTGTTTTCTTCAAACAGAATGAAAACTTAATTAAGCAGTTTCTGTGGGATGGGAAAAGGGCAAGAATCAAGCTAAGTAAATTATATGGCCCTAGAGAGAAGGGCGGCTTAAGTTTACCCGATCCAAGACTATATTCAATCTCATTCGAGGTGGCAAAATTGGTTAATTACTGGGGAAAAAAATCAAGCTGGACAGGAATGGCTGAGTATAGAGTCTGAGATTTATACCCATTATGACCCAAAATGTATGCTGTCTCAAAGCCGCACTTCAACAAACGCAATTTTGCTTCACTCTAGCCAGGTATGGCTGAATATAGAATTCTTAAAATATCACCTCATGTGCAGTTTTACTCATCGCTTTGGAACAATCCAGCTGTTCGTATAGGGGGGAGAAAATGGTGTTTTGGAAATTGTGGCAGTCTCATGGCATAAAGGTTATTAGTGACTCATTTAAAGATGGGGAATTTATGTCCTATATAGATCTTGTCCAAACATACAAATTGGAAGGGAAGGAACGTCTTTGGAGATATTTGCAAATTAGATATTGTGTGATGTCCAAGTTCAGAAGGGGACATGGAAATCTTGTTCTAAATTTTATAAATATTCCTCGGGAGCGCCACACAGCATAATGCTTTTATAAGTTGGTAAATGATAATAGAAGTGGGTGTTCGAATATTAAAACTTTGTGGCAGAAAGATTTAAATGCACCAATTCCAAACATAAAATGGATGGGAATTTTGGTAGAAAATGGGATTTATGTTAAGGAGGCGAGGAGCAAATGCATACAATATAAAATTGTGCATCGATATTATCATACTCCAACAAGATTACACAGCATGAAGCTTATGCCTGACTATCTCTGTTGGAAATGTAAAAGTGAGGTGTGGACTTTCCTACATTGTTTTTGGAAATGTTCCCTTAAAGCTCCTTTTTGGAAGGAAGTCGTCACACTTTTAAAAGGTTGTTCAGGATCAGAAGTGCCCTTAACTCCTGAATTGTGTTTGTTAGGAGACCGTTCTCATATTCCAAGAATTCATAATAATGTTTTTACGGTTGTTATGGTTGGACTGGTAACTGCATTGAGGGTTATCCTCAGGCACTGGAAGACTACAGCACTTCCTGAGCTGAAAGACTCAGAGCAATGGCAGAGACTGCTTCCTATGAGTCCATGCTGAATAAACTTAAAAATGATACAAAAGACAAAGATAAAATTTGGGACTACTTTTGGAGCTATCTGAAGCACACAGGAAATCACGACCATAATACCATAATCTGAAGGATTATTAACTGTGACTACCAGCCAATATGTTACTTTACTGTCATTTTTAGTTGCCCGTTTCTGTGTTTCTTCTTTCAGAACCTACTGTAAGTTAGCTTCTCTTTCCTCCTTTTAAGGAGGGATGCACACCAGCAGTTTTCTTGGTTTCTCCCCCCCGCTCTTATACAGGTTTAAGTACCGTATATGTTTTCAAAAAACTTGCAAAATCAATAAAAACTTAAATGTAAAAAAAATATGAGGATGTGAGAGCCATGTTACATTCCCTCAGATTCACAGGTTATTCTGATAAGCTAAGGTGATGCACACTGTGACCTCTGGGTTCAGAATGTGTTTCACTTTTGTTGTCAGTAAAACCTGCCATGCAAGCTTATGTAAAACAGTAACACTAGAGAACACAGAAAACAGTACAAAGACCACATATTAAATGTTAATACTGAAAGGTCTTATTGTTTTCTTGATGGACAATAACTCAGGTATAATATTGTTTTTCTTTTTAAAGACTGGAAACGTTGACCCAGATAGATAAAGACACCGGCATATCCAAGATGTGTTTGAATCACACAGTGACTGCTGACTCCTGTTCCTCAGACTTACTGGTGCTCTTGGTGACAATGGTATCCTAGATGCTTATTAAACTCTAAGAGCTGGCTCAACAGGTTTGATCCCAGTGACGTTGCTGCTGATGGTGGAACTGTATCACCATGTGAGGCTTTCAATGGGAACAGGAATTATAAACTTCTCGTGGACATTTTTGTAATTGATGTGACACATCAACGCCCTCACTCAAGGACAACGAGGCAAACGTAGAAAGAGTGGACACACAAATTCCTTTTCTAATAGAGCTAGATGGTTGTGTTTAAATCAGTTTTGACTTATTTATAGCACTGATGACTCTGCCATCATTGATCGAGGTTTCCTTCAGAGTATTGCCAGCTGCTGTTGAGTGACATAAGCCAGGAAATGGACTGAGGTCTGCACTTGTAGCAGACAAACATTTTTATCTTAACATTAAAGCTGAGCGCAGCTATTTAGCTGACAGAGTCCGATTAGAGGACGCAGACAGATAAAGGGGAGAAAAAACTGCAAGAATGAAGGAAATGACTGGCAACAGAGCAATCCGTATGAAGGCTGTGATCCTAAAGTTGCACACACTTGAAAATTTGAAAACGAGAAAAGCCATCAGTGTGTTAAAAACTAAAGCGTTTATTTCACCATTTACTGCCACCAACATAAACATTGAATTTAAACTAATCAAAAGCAAGTTTACTTCCTGTCAACATCTGTGACACCTAACGTTGAAGAAGGACAGGTAATGCTCAGATTCACTAATCTGAGTTATCACCATGCACCTCATTAAAAAAAATGCAAATGCAAAAACTTCAGAGTGTAGTTTTATTCAACAGTTGTGAAAGAATAACAACATGATAAAACAGTTAATTTACACCTTATAAAGTTACTTTCACGCTGGTACCAGATACTGCTGGTAAATACAAGGTGAAGGCCTTTTTAATGGTAAGTAAACATGTAACAAACTGTAAAAAAAAGAAACAACAAAAAACCCAACAACCCAAAACAGATGACACACCTTATCCAAATAACAATAATAATGATGATAATAATAATAATAATAATAATAATAATAATAATAATACTACAGTGCATCTGGAAGGTGATTCCTATACAAGTAAACCATTAACACCGGTCAGTTTGACGTAGGCATTGTGAAATAAAGTGTTTCTAACATAGATCGTATATGTTTAGACAGCTTTGAATTTTAGGCACAGCAGCTTACTGACTTCAGAAATCTTCCATCAGGTGATAAATTACTACAAGAGCTGGTTATTGTGATTTTCTGAGTTAAATTTCTGTCAGTCTGTGATACTCTGAATGTTCAACAGATTGTAAACATGTAAATCCTGGTAGAAAAATACTTCATAACTATGTTTTTTGTCGTTATTATTATTATTAGGATCCTATTAAAGCTGGTTGTAAGAAGTTTTCAGTGGTTCTCTTGAACGCGACTACCTACAGAAAACGCTGTGCGGGGTTAAAGTGCAGAACGACAAAGCTTCCTCCACTTTGTGCTTGTAATTCCTCCTCATTTGTTTCTTTTTCACTTTTCTGTCAGATCTTTCTCTCTCTTTTTTTCTTTATTTAGAAGTCCCAAGAATATTGGATCAGTCATCCCGATAAGTTGGCACTCTTAACACATGTTTAATTAAGTCTCTTCCACAAGATCGTGTGGTGGGTTTTCTTGCTCAAAAACCTCCCTTATTCGTGCTACGCAGACTTCTGCAGCCACATCCGTCTCCTTGGAGAGCTGGTACAGGCTGAGGAAGCCATGTGGGAGGTCCTTCGCCACTGTCAGACTCACAGGTTGGCCCATGTCTCGAAGCTTCTTGGCAAACATCACAGAGTCGTCCAGCAGGGCATCGAGAGCAGAGGCCTGCGTGGGAGGAAGAGTCAATTCAAATTCTGCTGTGAGTAATAGACTGCAGTTCAACTCACACTGGACTTTATGAGGAGAAATCAAGTAAGCTAAATGTTAAAAGTGCCTTTTGTATCTAGTACATTTTCTAGAGCATCTGTCCCGTTGAGCCACTGTGTGACTCAGCTACCAATGATCTGTGAGTGCTACATATTGTCTCAAATGACAATCTCGAAGCACATGTGATTGGACCTCTGCCTGTGGTCAAATTTTCTCCTCGTTCCTCTCACAAAACTTTTCTTTTACCCTTTCTAAATGTATCTAAATGTGTTCCATGTGCCTCCCTGTTCTGCAGCCTTTTGAGCCAGCCACAGCAATAAAGTTGCTTTAGAAACACTCTCTTGTTATGTCTTTCTGCTGGAGTCATAATCAATGTTTTTCTATTCCACCTATTTTTTTCTGTTCAGGCGAGAGATCTGGGGCTCATCCCAACTGTCATAGGACAGAGACAGGGTACACAATAGACAGTCTGTCAAAAGACTAACACAATAGCCCTTTTCCAGTGGTACCTACTCAGTTCGGCTCAACTCAGTTTTTAGGGTTTTCCAATAAGTGATAGTACTTGGTAACAGGTACTTCTTAAGTACCTGCTCAACCGGGATTTCAAATGAGCGAAGTTGATCTGAAAAGGTGACGTCAATGGACTGCATGCCACTGATTGTCCAATCAATGGCATCACTCAATGAGTCATGAGAGCAACTCCTTCACAAAAAAAACAAAACCAGCATTTCGAAGACCAGAATAAAAACGAACAATGTGGCTCATACATCAGACAAAAAGCAATACACAGAGCAGTAGGTACAGTGGCTTGCAAAAGTATTCGGCCCCCTTGAACTTTCCCACATTTTGTCACATTACAGCCACAAACATGAATCAATTTTATTGGAATTCCACGTGAAAGACCAACACAAAGTGGTGCACACGTGAGAAGTGGAAAATCATACATGATTCCAAACATTTTTGTTTTTACAAATAAATAACTGCAAAGTGGGGTGTGCGTAATTATTCAGCCCCCTTTGGTATGAGTGCAGTCAGTTGCCCATAGACGTTGCCTGATGAGTGCTAATGACTAAATGTGCACCTGTGTGTGATCTAATGTCAGTACAAATACAGCTGCTCTGTGACGGCCTCAGAGGTTGTCTAAGAGAATATTGGGAGCGACAACACCATGAAGTCCAAAGAACACACCAGACAGGTCAGGGATAAAGTTATTGAGAAATTTAAAGCAGGCTTAGGCTACAAAAAGATTTCCCAAGCCTTGAACATCCCACGGAGCACTGTTCAAGCAATCATTCAGAAATGGAAGGAGTATGGCACAACTGTAAACCTACCAAGACAAGGCCGTCCACCTAAACTCACAGGCCGAACAAGGAGAGCGCTGATCAGAAATGCAGCCAAGAGGCCCATGGTGACTCTGGACGAGCTGCAGAGATCTACAGCTCAGGTGGGGGAATCTGTCCATAGGACAACTATTAGTCGTGCACTGCACAAAGTTGGCCTTTATGGAAGAGTGGCAAGAAGAAAGCCATTGTTAACAGAAAACCATAAGAAGTCCTGTTTTCAGTTTGCCACAAGCCATGTGGTCCATCTAATCTGACTGAGCTGGAGCTGTTTTGCAAAGAAGAATGGGCAAGGATTTCAGTCTCTAAATGTGCAAAGCTGGTAGAGACAAACCCTAAAAGACTGCCAGCTGTAATTGCAGCAAAAGGTGGTTCTACAAAGTATTGACTCAGGGGGGCTGATTAATTACGCACGCCCCACTTTGCAGTTATTTATTTGTAAAAAATGTTTGGAATCATGTATGATTTTCGTTCCACTTCTCACGTGTGCACCACTTTGTTGGTCTTTCACGTGGAATTCCAATAAAATTGCTGTAATGTGACAAAGTTCAAGGGGGCCGAATACTTCTGCAAGCCACTGTATACCATATCGTCTCGATGTCCTCCATTGTCACTTGTTGTTTGTGTCAGACACAGATGACATCACAGGACTTTTCTCAAGTTGAGTCAAGGCGAGCAGAGAAGGCACTAGTGGAAAAGAGGCAACAGACCCGCTCATCGATCTAACCCCATGCATGGAGAACCAGTCAAGAAGGCCACCGCTAGTAAGCAGTGACTGAACTTCAAAATAAAAGTGTGGGGATTGTTGTTATCCACTGGTTAGAGTGATAATTAAGTAAAGAAAAACATTAGTTTCAAATATACTTTGGGCAGCCTTTAGTATACATGGGCGAATATATGTATACACCCATGTATACTGGATGTCTATGAGTGTGAAGCCCATGGGCAAAACTGATCAACTAAAGAAAAAGACAGAGGTGTCTATTGTGTGACAACAAATCGAGTTTTATGGCTAGAAATTCCAAAAGTTGCCCAAATCCTAATCTAAACATGAACTCTTTCCATCTCCTTTCTTACCACTATGTGCACAGGTGGCAGGCCTTTCAGCATGCTGTTGGGAGCCAGCAGGGGTGACACAAATGGATTCTTTATAACTGGACAGGATGTTGGGTTAACCATAGCAAGAGACTCAGAGCGCAGAGGCTCAAAGCCTTGTGGGTAACAAAGCTGAGCTCCAGAGTTATGTGGGATGGGAAAAGGGCAAGAATCAAGCTAAGTAAATTATATGGCCCTAGAGAGAAGGGCGGCTTAAGTTTACCCGATCCAAGACTATATTCAATCTCATTCGAGGTGGCAAAATTGGTTAATTACTGGGGAAAAAAATCAAGCTGGACAGGAATGGCTGAGTATAGAGTCTGAGATTTATACCCATTATGACCCAAAATGTATGCTGTCTCAAAGCCGCACTTCAACAAACGCAATTTTGCTTCACTCTAGCCAGGTATGGCTGAATATAGAATTCTTAAAATATCACCTCATGTGCAGTTTTACTCATCGCTTTGGAACAATCCAGCTGTTCGTATAGGGGGGAGAAAATGGTGTTTTGGAAATTGTGGCAGTCTCATGGCATAAAGGTTATTAGTGACTCATTTAAAGATGGGGAATTTATGTCCTATATAGATCTTGTCCAAACATACAAATTGGAAGGGAAGGAACGTCTTTGGAGATATTTGCAAATTAGATATTGTGTGATGTCCAAGTTCAGAAGGGGACATGGAAATCTTGTTCTAAATTTTATAAATATTCCTCGGGAGCGCCACACAGCATAATGCTTTTATAAGTTGGTAAATGATAATAGAAGTGGGTGTTCGAATATTAAAACTTTGTGGCAGAAAGATTTAAATGCACCAATTCCAAACATAAAATGGATGGGAATTTTGGTAGAAAATGGGATTTATGTTAAGGAGGCGAGGAGCAAATGCATACAATATAAAATTGTGCATAGATATTATCATACTCCAACAAGATTACACAGCATGAAGCTTATGCCTGACTATCTCTGTTGGAAATGTAAAAGTGAGGTGTGGACTTTCCTACATTGTTTTTGGAAATGGTCCCTTAAAGCTCCTTTTTGGAAGGAAGTCGTCACACTTTTAAAAGGTTGTTCAGGATCAGAAGTGCCCTTAACTCCTGAATTGTGTTTGTTAGGAGACCGTTCTCATATTCCAAGAATTCATAATAATGTTTTTACGGTTGTTATGGTTGGACTGGTAACTGCATTGAGGGTTATCCTCAGGCACTGGAAGACTACAGCACTTCCTGAGCTGAAAGACTCAGAGCAATGGCAGAGACTGCTTCCTATGAGTCCATGCTGAATAAACTTAAAAATGATACAAAAGACAAAGATAAAATTTGGGACTACTTTTGGAGCTATCTGAAGCCGAATACTTCTGCAAGCCACTGTATACCATATCGTCTCGATGTCCTCCATTGTCACTTGTTGTTTGTGTCAGACACAGATGACATCACAGGACTTTTCTCAAGTTGAGTCAAGGCGAGCAGAGAAGGCACTAGTGGAAAAGAGGCAACAGACCCGCTCATCGATCTAACCCCATGCATGGAGAACCAGTCAAGAAGGCCACCGCTAGTAAGCAGTGACTGAACTTCAAAATAAAAGTGTGGGGATTGTTGTTATCCACTGGTTAGAGTGATAATTAAGTAAAGAAAAACATTAGTTTCAAATATACTTTGGGCAGCCTTTAGTATACATGGGCGAATATATGTATACACCCATGTATACTGGATGTCTATGAGTGTGAAGCCCATGGGCAAAACTGATCAACTAAAGAAAAAGACAGAGGTGTCTATTGTGTGACAACAAATCGAGTTTTATGGCTAGAAATTCCAAAAGTTGCCCAAATCCTAATCTAAACATGAACTCTTTCCATCTCCTTTCTTACCACTATGTGCACAGGTGGCAGGCCTTTCAGCATGCTGTTGGGAGCCAGCAGGGGTGACACAAATGGATTCTTTATAACTGGACAGGATGTTGGGTTAACCATAGCAAGAGACTCAGAGCGCAGAGGCTCAAAGCCTTGTGGGTAACAAAGCTGAGCTCCAGAGTTGGGTACGGAAGCTTGGTTGGACATGTGGGTTTCAGTCTGTCTCTGTGAAGACGAGCGGGAGAGCGAGCGACCTGAAGTCCGCCTTGGGTCCAGAAAGGACTGGATCCAGTTAGAGGCACCCTGAGTGAGATCACTGAGCAGCATGGCCGTGTCTCTACTCAGAGTGCTCAGAGTGCTGCTCCCCATTGCAGGCTGCACCGTCTGGTAGTCTATACCTGAGAGGATACCAACGTTTAGTCAGCAGAGGAAACAGCAACCGTAAAGAAAAACAAACAACAAAAACAAAAAACCCACACACGAGTCTGGCACACACTTGTGAATTATTAGAGAATATCCACTGAACTACAAATCAGCAGATATGCCCAATACCTAAGAGTTTTACAAGTACTTTTTAAGGTACTTTAAAAAGAGGGTGTTCTATTGCTTATACATGAGAAGAATTTGTCACATATGAACAGAGGCTTTCTGTATCCAGCTCAATCCCACAGTCCAAAAACATGCTATTAGTGATTTTAAAGTGGCCATGGATGAGAGGTAGATAGAGGGTTTGACTGTGTAACTATACAGAGCACTGTATGGTTATAAGAGGGTTGTATTTCAAAGTCTTTTCAGCGGTTAGTAAGTTGTACTTGAGAAAAACAACTGAAAAAACAGCTTCAGAAGCACTTGGTATTAAATCCACCGAACATCTATTGAATAACTCTTGGATTATCTTTGACAGAGACCTTCTGCTTCAGTCTCAAATATAACTGATGATCGTGAACAGTTGTATCACAACTACTACCCAACTACAACTTTGAGACTTTATTCCAGTAAGTCTTCTCATTTTCACCTTGATTTAAATCTAGATGTACTATTGTCTGTATACCAAAAGAGTCTTGGGGGATTACAACACTCAGTCTCTTTTTGACCCTGAAACACTTCTTGGGTGCAGCTGGGTGCAAGAAGACAAACGCAACAAGTGCCATCGTTAAAAAAACAACAACTCAGGAACCTAAAAGAAACCAGATGAAGAACAGCAAAACAAATGTAAGATATGTGAAATATGAGCATTAATGGATTGGTGAGGCTGTGCTGGCTTTATCTTTTGGCTTATTACGCCAGTAATGAAGTCAGAGAATGAGAGGCAGTGGTGGAGTGAGCCAAAAAATAAATAAAGAGAGGGAGCAGTGACAGTAAAAACAAAGCGGTGAATCATAAAAATAATGCGTTATTTTCAGACTGTTTTACAGCAGTTACATTCCAGAGCGCTAATAAACACACCCAGATCTCTGCTGCTCATAACTGACGAGCAGGCTTCATCACGTCTGCTGCGGCTCCTTTGTGTGTATCAACCGTCACATTGACATTCAGCTCTAAAATGCATTGAGACAGCCAGGATGTAATCTGCTCTGTACATTTTTAATAATAGATTCTGTGATTCGTCTCTACGCCGGCTGACTAATTTGCCTATACAAGCCTTCAAATTTTAGCCAAAATGATCTTTTTAAAAGTTAATTATCTGGAAATGATCAGAAAGCAGATCAAACTTCCAGAGTACCAGTGCTGGTTTTTGTTACTCTGCATCACAGACATTAAATTGGTGCAGGGCTGCTAGTATATCCCATGATATTGATGCTTATAGAAAAAAAATGTGCTTTTGGCTTTAGATTGTGACACTTGGATTAAGTGTAAAATTGTTTGGTTCCAGTTTTTAACAGAGCTTAAGGTTGTTTATTAAGTAGGTATATCCTGAATCTATGACGGCTACAACTTACATGAGGATGTAACTTGTAAATATATTTACAGATATTAAGGAAAATGTTTGCATGGCTTCATTAAATATACCAAATTATACCCAGTCTGCCCAGTCTGCCAGCAGACTCAGCTCAACTCAGTTCTCTTTATATAGTGCCATATTACAGCAACAGTTACCTCAAGGCGCTTTACATTGTTTTTGTAGGCTAAACCCCAACAATAATACAGAGAAAACAGCGAAAACCCAACAATCAGATGTCCCCTATGAGCAAGCGCTTTGGCGACACTGGAAAGGAAAAACTCCCTTTTAACAGGAAGAAACCTCTGGCAGAATGAGGCTCAGGGAGGGGCGGCCATTGTTGAAATTATGTCATTATTTCCCGGTTTAAAAATGGTTGTGGTATGACAGCAAAAGCAGAACCACATATAGTACAGGTCCACTCAGACAAAGCATGAAACACTTATATTATTAGAATGATGGTGATAAATACATGTCTTTGTTTTTGGTAATTAACAACAAGTGAACAACAGGTCACATGACTGAAACCTTCCAGTTTTTGCTTTGGCAGTTATGCGTGGCTGACAACAGGAAGACATCTAGGCGGTGCAATGAAGATTAAATCGAAGGTAGGCACGGATTTTGTTTTTAGTACATGCTTAATTAGAAGTTTGACAGGGCAGACAAATCGTAAGTTTTTCCTCCCGCATTTGACGGTTTATACATAAATCCTCTTAATATTCCGTGTTCTTGTCAGGTGGCACCTGGATGTACTTGTGTTAAATGATCTGTAAAACAACACACCTGATCTCCATGCAGGCACACACGCCCTGCACACACACATACCTGCATAAGCATTAATGCACTTGGTGAGTACACCTAGAGGCAACAGCGGGTCAATGAGAGTGAGCAGGCGGGAGGGTGAAGCATCGGTGGTGAGCAAAGTGGCGGGGTAGGCGGCCATAATGCCATCAGGGATTCGGATGCCGGTGGATATGGCCTTCATGGACACGGTGATGCAGAGATTCCCTCCAGCACTGTCGCCTGCCAGACAAACTCGCTCTGCAGTGGAGCCTGACAATAAAAACAAAAATAATTCCCACAATAATTCTTTGGGGCCATGGCTGCAGATTCAGATGTGCTGTTGTGATATTTTTAAACTGTAAAAATACTTCCTGCCATGATTTTGTCAATCTAGTGCTCAATCTACTACTTGCAGTAAATGCAGTCATTTATGTGTGGTGTACTGTTGTGTACTTTTTTTAACTTAAGATATCTCAGACTATTTATCATCTGTTTTTAAATTAATCTCTCATGAGAAAAAATTAAACAAGAGAAAATTCCTAAAGTATAAAAAGTAGAGAGTGGGGTAAAGGATGATTTTATGGCTTTCTTGGCTTTGGGGTTCATGAACAGTTTCAAAAATTCTCAGAAAAACTTATAAGAAAGACGAAATTTGAAAAAAATAGGTCATTATGGACTGGTTTTACTGGTTTGCCCCACTTTAAATCAAATTAGGCAACATGTGGTCCATGAATTACAATGAGTTTAGCTTTACAGTAAGATAACACACACTGACCCAGCAGGTGACAGTTATTCAGTGCCCAGCAGTAGGCGTAAAAACATTCCTCTAGAGCTCTGGGAAAGGGTGCTTCAGGTGACAGAGAGTAGTCGACGGAGAGGACCGGGACATTCAGCTCCTTCGACCAGCTGCGAAGATAGTTCTGCAACACGAGTGGGTTAAAAGGCATGCGATTAATTTATTTTCACAGGAATGCAAGATCTAATGCTACCTGTTACTATTATTATCATTGGAATTTGAGTAGAATTAATCAGAACAGCTATGACAGATAAAAAAGAAAAAAGTCTGTCTTCTGTTTTGTACCTCGTGAGACTTCGAAGTCTGGGCCACAAAGCCCCCTCCATGGAAGTGGATGAGCAGCCAGGGGGAGCGAGGCTGTTTCTGTACCCAGGGCAGATGGGTGGAGATGGGGGGAGGCTTAGCACGGGACAAAACTAGAAGCTCTTCACTGTCCTGTAAAGTGAAAGGATGAGATCATAAAATAAAGTAAACAAAGCAATCAAGTCTTTTAACAGAAGTCATCTTTCAGCATGTGTACAACCACATTTTTGCAGCTCTCTAATGAAAACCTTGAATATTTCCCCTGTGCTCATTTTTCATTGCCCATCCATAAGCAAATTTTACTGGTTACTAAAATAGCTCTACTAGTTTTATCCAATCTCAAAAACACATAATACAAAAAATACAGAATTTATTTACTGCGCTTATTCTGTAAAAAGTCTGATCCTCACCATATTGGTCAGTCGTGTCAACAACTGTATTTACATATTATAGTCTTTTAAATGCCTTCTCTACATAAAATGTCTTTTTTCTTCTTCTTCTACTCTACGAGTTGTTGACCTTCACCTGTCCTTCTCGGAGTTCATAGGAGATCAGACGCATGTGGACTGGCCCGGGGCCCCAGTGAGCTATTGGAGGTGACACGGTGACAGAGAGCCTGGGGTCGGAGGCCAGAGGAAGGCGTAGAGTGACTGGAGGCACGGTCATGGTGAAGTTTACTTGCACTTGTTTGGAGGCTATTCTGTTGAAGCCCTGAAAAGAGTAAGAAATGGAAGAAAGTTCAAATGCTGAAGATAACTTTAGGTAAAAGACAAGCAAAAGAAGGAGTCTGTGATTCTGCCTACTGTTAATAGGCCGGACTCTGTGAGGTTCCAGAAGGACTTCCAGAACTGCATGTCCAGATTCTGGGTAATGCGCTCAAACTCAGCGCCCCGGAGCTCTGGATCAATAACATACTTCCCTGATGTGAGGAGAGACAAGGCTGCTGTTCCTAAAGGAGGACAGATACTTATTTTAAAGATGGTTAAAGGTAAAAATGCCCATTCAGAAGAAGGAAATGTAACTTTTGACAACATCCTAAATAAAATAAAAAAAACCTCACCTAAGCCTGACTGTTGTTTACCATAGGTTTCTCCATATGAAACCATACTTATGACAACAGTCTGCAGGAACGGGCGAATGGAAGGGGAGAACTGTGAAACAAAATAAGAGGGGCATTTAATAAATACATTCAAAAGACAGGGCTCTTACTTATTTTTAAGTATTAATTACCACCACAAAACATAAGAGACTTGTGTGAAAGACCTAGGGATCGGTTCACCCTGCCTGGGACAGGGTTACCAGGGGCTCGCCCTGGAACCAGGCCCAGGAGCATCTGGTGGTTTGGCCTTAGTTCATGGGGCCCAGTGTAAACTTGCCTAATCTGCATATAGTAAGCGTAATGAGCCTATATTACAGTACTTAATGATAGTCTGTGAAGCCTTTGCTTTTATTTCTAAATAATAAAAATAAATGTAATTTAAGCTGCCAGAAATTAAATCGCAGTTAAAATCCTTGTCATGTTTTTATTAGGGGAAAGGTCTAAACCTACTGCAGGGCTGCAGGTGGCAGAATTGACAAATCAAACCAACAAAAAAAAAAAAATATATATATATAATAAAACAAAGTTGATTACAAATATGTCTCCACTGTTGGCTGACCTGAAAGCCCAGACAGCGGCCGTAGAAACACGCTTTGTGCATGGAGGAGTACTCCTGCACAAAGCTGCGGCTCAGGTCCTTGTCCTGCAGGGAGTACAGCTGGCCGCAGTCGTTGTCGTTGATCAGCTGCTGGGCGAGATGGAGAAGAGCTCGGAGCTGGCAAAGGGCGCTGCAGTACGCCTCCATCTCAGACGTGTTGTGGTCAACCCTGAAGAAGGGGTTGCTGTAACTGGAGGCAATGTAACGGGCTTTGTGGATGATGTGCAAAAGGCAAGCCTCCAAGACCTGAAAGAAACAACAGGATGAGAGGTTGGAAGGCATACATGAAATGCACATGTTTATTATGGCTTTTCATGAAATATAGTTAATTTTAAAAAAGGCTCTCATGCAGCCCAATCACACACTGAGATGATGGGCTTTTTATATCTGTAGTGATTATTATAACATTTATGATGTGCTCCAAAACCTATGAAAATTTAAGATTGAACCAAGATTAAAACAATCTTGGTACCTACTATATAAACTTAAGGGAGAACTACATTTCACAGTAGTGTAACCACCAAACCTTAAACCACACAGGAAGTCAACCATTTTTAAAGAATTTTGTGGTTGTTTTCCAATTTGCAGAGTTTGTACTTTAACTCACTGCAGACAATTAATCAGACTGATATCATATTTTGTCAGTCTTCTACAGACTTTTGCATTACTTAGTTTGTTTGTTAATTGTTAATTTGTTTTATTCCTATGCACAATGTCTACTATTTCTCATGCTTTAGGAGTGTCTGTATAACTCAAGATATCAACAGATTTTTTTTAAATTTAAGGTTTACACATAAAAAAGATCTCCTGAACTGAATTGATATTTTTATATTGTTGCTGAATTTCTATAAACTTGAAAAAAAAAAAAAACTCAAATGAAAAACCTAAATAGAAAAATATGTTAACTGAGCAAAAACAATAAGGTCCAACCCTCCCATTATCCTGAACTCGATAAGCAGAAGAAAATGGATAAATAGATCAATAAAAATGAGTGAATCTGTACTTGAATCATGTGAACCCCACACTTCTAATATTTGCAGAAATACAAATATTAAAATGTTGTTGTTGTTAAAATGCAATAACCTACAATCTAATAAACAGATTTTTTTCTAATGATTTAAACCAAAGATGTGAAAAACCAAACACACTGTTAGTCACATAACACACACGGTCCAGCCACCGTCATACCTTGACCAGTGTGCGGTAGCCATTCCCGGGTGTTTGTGCATCAAAGTCATAATGGTGATAGACGGCGGTGAAGCTGGTTACTACAGGCTCCAGGGCTCGACCATGTTCCTGAATCTGTTTCACACAAGTGACCAGACGCTCAACAGCAGTGCCGTGTGGCAAACGAGAAGGCCCGCAAAAAACAGAGATGTTGTCTTGGCACACTTTCTCCAAGGTTGCAAACACAACCTCGTAATCCATTTCTGGGGCTGTGAAGGAAAGAGAGAGAAAGAAGAAGAGACCGCCGAGTGAAACTTGTCATTCATTTGAAGCTCTCTGTGTCGATACAGCAAACCTCTGATGTGCGCTTTATACATCTAAATAAAAGACTTAGGGGAAGCCCAAAGATCGCAGTGATCTCATTGCCAGTGATTACTCTGTTCAAGGGTTGAAGTTCAACTGACCTCATGAGAGCAGCTGACTGTTATGCAATAAAGAGCAATAAAGATAAGGAGAAAACGTGGCAGTCACAAAATAATAAACAAATCTGTGGAAGACTTCTGTAATGGCAAAGATGGTGCATCTCCAAATGAAAATGAAATGAATTCACGCCCTTTATTATAATATAACTGGGAAGGTATCCAGTAGTGTACTGGCCATTGGGTCTGTGCTGCATCATATTGTCAGCAATTAATCTTGAAAAAAATGTTTAAGTAATATAACAATGTCATGTTGCAACATCTTTGCTGTAACAACACTATTTACCTTCCCTGACAACGACACATTGCATGATGTCTTACATTTGATGATTTAGCTGTGGGTCGGGGAACTCCAGGGCTCAAGGTCCGGTGTCCTCCAGGTTTTAAATGTGTCCTTGATCCAATACAGCCGATTTAAATGGCTAAATTACGTTCACAACACGTTATGAAGTCCTCCAGAGATCTGGTAATGAACTAATCATTTGATTCAGGTGTGTTGACGCAGGGTGAAATCTAAAACCTGCAGGACACCAGACCTTGAGGCTTGGAGTTCAACAACCTCCAACACAGAACTTTGCAAAACATGAAACAAAAAACAAACTTCCAACTAAAAAAGGAAACAAACTACATACACAGGGTTACCCAAAGTGTCCACCATGGATGCACCAATTCGATTTGGATCTGATACCCATTCAATCCCGACTAACAAAAGCTGGATCGGCTGTCAGTGGTAAAGAGCTGATCTATGGGCCCATCTGTTCACCCGTTATGTTTGCTGTAGCACTTGTTGGAATGCTTTTAATTTTTTATTAGGATTATTTCAATTTAACAGTCATGTGTCATAAAGCAGGAATAGAAACTGCTATCCTGCACTCCAGAATCAGCAGACTCTGATCAATTAAAGGAAAGTCAAACTAGATGTTTCTTTACACATAAAGAATTCTTCCCAGTCTCTTCCCACAGTGAGGAATAGTTTTTTAATTCAACACTGGTGTCTAATTGGCACCCTATATTGAATTAAAACTGGAAAAAGTTGAATTAATGCGTTCCTAAATATCACACACACACACACACACACACACAACACAGGAGAGGACATTCACCCACTAAAGATCATATTGCATATGATGATTAATAAAAAGAGCAGTCACAGTTTAACATGCATCGTCGTGCTACATTAAAAGCCATTGTGGAAATGATCATGGAGACAATGGACCAGTGTGTGTGGTGTGGCTTTACTAAAAAAAGAAAAGTAAAATCTTTCATGTCAGCAGCAGCTGTCAGAGCGCAGAGCCTGCAGCGAAGAGTGAAATCGGGACACCGTGCCAAATGTGGAGATGCTCATAAACACTGAAAGCTTTGTCGCAGTTTTGACACATGGTCGATTGTGTTTTTCCATTTCTGGGCAGCACTCCATGCCTTAGAGAGATGACCTTTAGGCTTCTCACAATATTTTAATGCTATAAGGGCTGCAGTGTGATGCACATCTGCCTGCAAAGCCCACTAAACAGCAGTTAGAAACAAGCTCGCACAGAGGAAAGGGCTGCAGCTATAGATTATAGTAATCAGCTATTCTATCGCTAATTGAGCAATAATAAATATTCAACAGAGTAAAATGAACTGCTGATTTTTGACATTGCAATATTTTTATTAGTTTCACTGCAATCCACATTTGTCAAAAAAAAAACCTTACTGCTGTATTTGCGTGCCATATCAAAAACATATTTCTTAAAAAATATTTTCTTAAATGCAAAATTTAATAATTTGAAGTATGGTGATATTAGATAAAAATAGGTATACATACTTACATTAACAGATGGAAAAATAAGAGTTCTGACATTATTATATCTTCAGGATGAAGTAGATTTGGTGTGTGTTGTCTGTGTGTTTACGTGTGGTAGTGAATAAGTGAGTTTGTAAGCCTATAAATGAGCATGTGCAATGAAGAAAAGCGAGTACATCAGCATTCTCAGAACTGAGGCTTAACCTGCGGTTTGATGTAAAATTTCATGGTGCAGAAAAAGTTCTGATGGTGTAGATGCTGATAATGTTAATAATTGATGTTAATAATAATTCAGTGCCCAGCCTTACAGTGCCAGGTCAGTGGCCCATGCAAAACTTTACTGGTTTGCCTTTATTTTTAGATGTTTAAGTAGTTAGTTAACTACTGTGTGTGACTAGCCAAATAGTTGACTAACCGTTGCTACTGTCACTAGTCGGTACCAGATGTAATAGTCATTTAATCTAATTGTTTTATACATTAATTGATACACGATGCCAGTAAATAGTTGTGTCCTAATGTCATGCAACCATCTACTACCAGATGCATATGATGAGAAACGACATTAAATCTGTTAACCTCGGCCTGATTTGTTGTTAACGCTATTATTGCTAGTTCTTTTAAAGGTGAAAAAATTAGATCGCAGATAAACGTATCATGTATGCAGAGGAGTCTAGTCATACATCGAAAGGAGTCAGCTGAGGCCTTCTGGGTAAGCTGGTCCGACCGATGTATGCAGCGGCTGGCCTGGGAACACCTCGACGTTTCCCTTGATAAGCTGGAGGAGGTGGGTGGGGAGAGAGAATTCTCGGCTTCCCTGCTTAGGTTGCTGTCCCCATGACCCAACTTCAGATAAGCAGAAGAAAAAGGATGGATGACTTATCTTTTTGTTATTTTAGATTTGAACTTTCATTGAAGCGGTTGCCATGAATTTTCAAACAGCGTGCAAAAAACACGGCACAAAATCACCCTTTTTAGTCAGGGTTTATTCATTTTTCAGGTGGTAATTTGTCATGTTTTTAACAACCCATTAACATGTTTGCAGTAACATGTTTTTATATCATATTTAACATTAATTTAGTGTTTTTCTTCTTCACTGTCTGGACTACAATGTGCAATGTTTATAAAGCACCATGCAAGGTGCTGCACAGTTAAGCAACATGACTCGTTATTGAAGAATGGGATTAAAGGTTTAAATTGTCTTTGTTTAAAAGGCTTTGGACATAAAACAGTTCCCAAATTTGGCTTTATATCTGAGTGTAAATTTTAGTTTTAGCCTAGTTGGTTAGTCTGGATCAATAACATACTTGCTGATTCGCTGCAGGCCTACAGATAACAAAAACTCTGTTCACTTCCCTTTTCTGAGACTGTTCCCAATGTAAAGGTCAAAGTGAAATTTCAAAGAATCATTCAGCTCCACTGTTTCTTAGAAACACCAGTGGTAACTAGGACCCCAACCACAAATAAACCTCAGTTCTTGGGAACATCATCAGGAAAGTTTATTCCTTATGGCTATACTTCGAAGATCTGTGTAAGTTCTTCGAAAACCCTACAAAAAGAGATCACTTGCACTTCTTTGCATTTTCTTTTTTTCTCCTGTTGAGCTTTTCAGAAGTCTGATCAGACGATTAATCTTATTTTGTGCTTTTAGACACTATTTAGCTGCAGCTCTTGATATTATTTGGCAACCACTGCCTTTCATATGCTGCAGATCCCTTTTCCCCTTCCTTCACAAACTTGAATGAAGCTGCTTTCATGTTAGCCTACTTATCCTCAGCACAGGGCCATCTATCTATGTTTGTCTGTGGAAAAACAACAAAAACTACCTCACAAAAGGGTGGTGCTTGTGGCTCACCATCCATGGCTCCTCACATATGAAACTGCAACTACTTTATCTTTTACATATACATATATTTTAATACTTGCTACTAGTTTATGTTGTCTAAAGGTAGGATTATTACTGCTCATTACTAAATGAGTCCGTTTTGTTTACATTTTAACAACTGGAGTTTAAAATGTAAACGAATATCAATGGACAACGCAATCAACACTTAGACCGAAACAACACCCTAAATTATAATTTCACTCTGCCGCTGGCCAGATGTGAAACGTGACTCACTGTTCCACCTGCAATGGTCCGGTTTTGTGATAATATTACAGTGATTCCGTGTTTCAGTTTCGAAGTTACATAACCAAAACTAAACTAAATGATCATTCGTGGCAGCTTGGTGACATCTGTTTAACGATGAGTCCACGCCTCTTTCGACGTGAGCAAACTTGCTTCCCTGCTAAATCTCTTTATTTATCAAAATAAAAAGCCTGGCTTGTCACATGGCAACCCCTTTCAAACTAAACAGCTAACAGTAGCAAACACTTGTCAGCAACAGCGGTAGCAGGCTGCTCTGTCCGCTATCACTATCACTTGTCTTCCCGGACATTGGTTTCACATTTACAGTCTGTATCATTCCGCGTTTTAAACAGCAAACCGGATATCTTAAACGCTGAAAACGCGCCCACTGTCGAAGCTAACAACGAGCAACAGTTTGCTACCGGTGACAACTTCGCCCATAACGCGAAGTTTCGGGACTGTAAGCGCGTCCTCCTCCAATACTGCCAAATGCCACCGTTTACAAACAGATACAACCACCTAAAACGTCGCTAACGTTTGTTTAGCTGGATAACACTGTGCAGATGAGCCTAACACGACAGATGTTATGTTATGTGGGCGGTTATGTGACCTCGTTGTGTAGTAAATGCCTTCACTCACCTTCCCGCATCTTCTTCCTTGATCTTCTGACGATCTCTGTGAGCTCGCCCGCAGAATGCTGGGTAACGTCATGTGAGAAAAGCGCGTTCACGTGTCTACCGTGACACCAGTTAGCATTATTATTAATCCACAGGTGGGATAAAAACAAGGATTGTCAATACTGAGCTGCATATTTTGATGCCATGGCAGCCATTATATTATATAATCTGATTTAAATCAAAGTTCTGATGACTAGGACATTTATTCACTATATATTAGTGGCAGGACAGTCAGGACAAGCAAGGCAATTGGTGTCTTCCTTGACAAATTACAAAGTAAAGCAATCTCTGTTCTTTCATCTTAGAGGCCTCTACTACTACTATCAAGATAACTTGAGGATTAACCCTGGGTTGTCTTTACTAAAAAAGGTGGCTCACTTCTTATCGGGGTCCCAAAAAGGTTGATTCTGTTCATTTGGACATATCGTTTTTGTAATAGAGTGAATTGTTGCCCTCCAGTATTCAAGAATTTCACAACTAGCGACCAGGATTTTAAAAAAATTTCAGTGTTAAAGAGGCTGTTGAGGGACTGTTCAAACATAAGAAAAAACACTGTGGGTCGTGTTGTCGAATATAATGAATCGAAGGAAGGAATTTTGAGTCATATTTGGAGCAGTTGGAGAAATTGATGTGGGCGAATGATGTTTCCGATGAGAAGAAAGTGTGCCCATGAAAGACAGACCAGACAAGAGGGTAATAACAAAATAAAAAGCTGGAAGGGACCTAAAAAGACACAGGAGCAAAGCAACCATGCTATCAATGTGTTGGAAACATTCAGGACATGAGTGCCTTCCCTGTGTTCCACGTTTAGTTTAGTGAAACAAGGGAAGGCACTAGACTAGAAACTATAAATATAACATAAGCAGAAAACAACTAAGAACCATGAATAGTACGGAATCACACAGTATGATTAAAACAAGAAATATACAAACATTGAGTTACGATTTTGTTTAATCATATGTTTGTTAGAAAGTAATCATATTGCATCGAAGGAGGAATTTAATGCGGAATCCAGAAGTTGTTTTTTATGATTGTTTATCTACTAATAGTAATTTTGTTTGCAAACATTCAGAATCTCTGAAAACTGTTAACAGTCAAATTTAAGAAGAACATTTTTGTCATAATAATAATTACAAAACAAAAGAATCAAACAGTGAAACAATCAAAAAAAGATTCAGAGACAGGTTGCTTATGTACTACAGTTAAAACATTCACTCCATGGGAGTCTCTAGTGGCCATCAGATTAGTTGCAGCTATCAGGACATCAACAGTGTACAGAATATTTACTAGAATTTAAAAAACGGACAATATGCAAGATTTTAAGAGTTTAAAACACAGTGGTCTGTAATTGTAATTTTCTGATATTTATTACAGAAAACAATAACATATATTTCGCAGGAAGCAATGTCATATTTGAGACACTGTAGGGAATAAAAGGCTGTAATGCAATTGCAAGAAAAAGCCTGTAATGTCCAATAATGCAGTTGTACAACTAGTTGATTAAAGTTAAGTAACTACCCAATTTTGTCAAGGTTAGCTCAACTTACAATAGAAAAACATAACTAATTATATTTTAAGAAGATTTTAAATGATTCGTCTTGGGTAAAGAAATATATATATATATATATATATATATATATATATATATATATATATATATATATATATATATATATATATATATATATATGTATGTATAAATCTTAATGTTGAATAAATACTGAATGAAGAGTTTAAAAACACCCCGCAGATTAGTAGATGTATAAAAAAGACAAAGAAAGCCATTTAAATAAAGAATTCTGTGCTTAAATTATGAATTGTACAATATTGATATTAAAATATACATTTGTAAATTCATTTACAAATTCATTTTTAATTCGTTTATTAATTCAAACATGACTAAAGTTTTTTTTTTAATATTTAAATTTAAAATAAAAACATTATTTTTTAACCAATATTTCAAAATGAATTATTAATCTATTAATAGATACTTCAAATCGAAAATGAATTTCCCAAAAAAGAATTAAACTCTCATTCAAAACCAAATTTGAAACATTTTTTAATTCCAAAATTAAAAAAAAACAGATGTTCAAAATCGTTTTTTAAAGCACAATTCAAAAAGAGAAATAAGTATATGGATTCAAAATTCAGAGATTAATTTTTGACATTTAAACTGGTGATTCCACAACTCATATGAAAATCTATTTCCCTTTCCTGTTAGTTCACAGATTTATATTAGCATATTGATTAGCTCTGAGATTAAACAGGATTAGCTGCCTGGATTTTTCTACACTGCTGTTTGTGCTCATAACTTTGTGTTGCTAATAAGTGTAAGCACGCACAAAAGCTGAAATTGATTCAGTTTAGTACCTTTCTCTGTACGTTCTGTGCTTATAATGGCCCTGAATGCTGTGATATATTGAGCAAATGATGTAGAAATAATTTTAACAGAGGTCATAAAGTAATTAAATCACTGCTGTAATTTTATTTGTTTATATTTTGTTTTTGTGTGAAGGTTTGTTTGATGACAACTTGGACTCCTCCGTGAGATGAGGACACACCCACATCTGTTCCATACCACAGTCATGGAGGATGTTACAGCTCATAGTCAGCTTTGCGGCATCAGACACACACACACACACACACACACACACACACAGGAAAACCACCAACTGGACTTCATGCAGGAGAGACTGCCTCAGTGATGATTGTCTCTGCATCCTCTACTTTACCTCCTAACCATTATCCCCTTTAACACACAATATAAAGTCACACCAAAAGTGTTGTGTAGCTTTATTAAGAATGACGTCTGTAACTTGTACACATTTGTACTTTTACTTGTTTTATCAGCTCAGTCCGCAGGCACACACGTGGAGGTTCAGCTCTCTGTTTCACTGCAATTCAATTCAATTCAATTTTATTTATATAGCGCCAAATCACAACAAAAGTCGCCTCAAGGCGCTTCATAGATACAGAGAAAAACCCAACAATCATATGACCCCCTATGAGCAAGCACTTTGGCGACAGTGGGAAGGAAAAACTCCCTTTTAACAGGAAGAAACCTCCGGCAGAACCAGGCTCAGGGAGGGGCGGCCATCTGCTGTGACCGGTTGGGGTGAGAGAAGGAAGACAGGATAAAAGACATGCTGTGGAAGAGAGACAGAGGTTAATAACAGATATGATTCAATGCAGAGAGGTCTATTAATACATAGTGAGTGAGAAAGGTGACTGGAAAGGAAAAACTCAATGCATCATGGGAATCCCCGGCAGCCTACGTCTATTGCAGCATAACTAAGGGAGGATTCAGGATCACCTGGTAGCAAAAAGGAAAGTTTTAAGCCTAATCTTAAAAGTAGAGATAGAACTGCAGGGTCCCTTCATTCTTCACATATCCGTGTCGGGCAGAGTGTCACTCTGGAGGCTGAATGGCCCTTGTGCAAGCACACACACTTCTTAGCAGTGCATGCGTATGTCCAACCAATCAGGGAGCTCCTTACACTGTTGCAAAGCTAATATGTATTGCTTTGGGATTTCAGAAATCAGATAGCTAATCCAATAATTAATCTGTCAACTAATCCAGGATATAATCCAGTAGTTAATCTGTTAGCTAAACCACTTTCGAATGAGTTGTGGAATCGCCATTTATAATGTCAGAAATATATTTGTTGAAAATCTTTGATTTTTTAATCCATTTGTCCATTTATTTGTCTTTTTAAAATTGTGTTTTTAAAACAATTTTCAAAATCTGTTTTTTAATTTTGGAATTCACTTTTTTTTTTTGAAATGAGGGTTTGATTGAGAGTTTAATTCTTTTTTGTGAGCCTTATTTTTGATTTAAAGTATTTATTAATAGATGAATAATTCAAATATGGCAGCACGGTGGCACGGTGGTTAGCACTGTTGCCGCACAGCAAGAAGGTCCTGAGTTCAATTCCACCATCAGGCCGGGGTCTTTCTGTGTGGAGTTTGCATGTTCTCCCCATGTTTGCGTGGGTTCCCTCCGGGTACTCCGGCTTCCTCCCACCGTCCAAAGACATGCAGCTTGTGGGGATAGGTTAATTGGATAATCCAAATTGCCACTAGGTGTGAATGTGCGAGTGAATGTGAGCGCGAATGGTTGTCTGTCCTTGTGTGTTAGCCCTGCGACAGACTGGCGACCTGTCCAGGGTGTACCCTGCCTCTCGCCCTATGACAGCTGGGATTGGCTCCAGTGCCCCCCGCGACCCTGAAAAGGATAAGCGGATGGATGAATAATTCATTTTAAAATATTGATTTAAAAACAGTGTTTTTATTTTTCATTAAATTATTAAATAATATTAAATTACTTTAGTAGTGTTTGAATAAATAAAATTAAAAATGAATTTGTAAATGAATTTACAAATGTATATTTTATTGTACAATTCATTATTAAGCACATAATTCTTTATTTTGATGCGTGTGGCTGTGTGATCCTCCATATAGCACTTATAAGTAGCCGATTCAGGGACATAGGTAAGGTCATCACAGTCACAGTGTGTTTATTCAACATTCGGTGCTACTTCCCTGAACTGTCAAACAGGTCACACGTCTACTGATATTCATGCAGGTGCTCTTATTTAACATCCTTTCCTCTGCAGTTTCATACCATAAACAGATTTTATAAGACATAAACATGTAATGACTGTGCTTAAACAGATACTTTCAGTAGCGGGAAAAATACTGGTATATTTTATGTCTTCTAAGTTTGAGCTTGTAAATCATCACCTTGACAGGAATGAGGAAAATTTCTTTGAGTTTTTATTTGCTTTGACTTAATTCTTCCGCTCTACCACTCAGCATTTTCTCCTGCAGACTTTTGCATCACACTTAAATTACGTTTACATTTTTAACATGTTAACAAAATTGTTAACATGATTTAACACAACTTGTATCTTTGTTGCTCTTAATTTAGCAAAGCACTATACTGTTGAAAAGACTTCTGGGGTGCAGGATAAAATGCGGTGAACCATATTAAACCAAAACACAAGCCACTGTCCAATCTCTGTGTGCTACTGTTCAAAGTAGAACCGCCTAAGAAGTGAACATAACTTTCTATTTAACCTTTGGAGTGCAAAAATCCAACATTTTATCATGTAAAATTATGACTCAGGGTTGCATGTGTTCTGGAGCCTCTCCAAACTGTGATAGGGTAAGAGGCAGGGTACGCCCAGGCAAGGTCACCAGCCTGTTAAAGGGCTCAAAGTATAACAAGTATCTTATATATGTGGTAGTTATGACAACTCGGAAAAGTTGTAATCGACAATTTAGAGCTTCAGCTTATGACAGTTGGTCTTGATATTTAGATTAGACCACTACTATTACTATTTCCAGCACACTTGCTTGATAAACAGTCAATTGGCTACTGAAACTCTAAAATAGATAAAAAGGATTAAAAATCTGTCATAATTACACTAAACTTAACAACAACAACAATAATAATAATGATATATTTATTTGTATTAGATAGTATCAGATACCATTCATGTAGGTCTATCTCTTGGGTTATAATATCTATTGTCTGCAAACTGCAGTGAAACAGATAAAAAAAAAAAAAATCTTTATACCAGAATTTAAAATTGCTCATGCTGGAATGCTTAAACAGTATTTATAGTTTCTATTATTATTTTTTATTTATGAAATACTCTGTGCTGCCTTGTTCCTCCTGAAAACACGGTTTTTTACTGGCTTATGGTCGGTTGCAGGATAAAGGACTGTGAAAATGATTCAAACCAGGTTTGCTGCAGCTACAGCAGAGTACTATCCACAAAACAAAAACACTATAGTGAACACAACTATACTTTTTGTCACGATCCGCAAGGCAGAGCATGAGGAGATCACTGGTGAAAGATGTGGATTCAAGAGCAGACACTGACAACCGACTTACTGAGCGTGAACTTTATTCACAGTGGGAGGCAAAATACGAACAAAAGCAGAGAATGGCAGAAACTCAAACTAAGAAAAGCCTAAACTGACAAAATTAACAAGAAGCATGCAATCTGAGGCAAGGAACTAGAAAAACTTGAAACGCAGGTGAAAATTTAGGGATGACAAGTAGATGAACCAGCAACAAATAGAGGAAGACACAGGGCTAAAATACACAGGCAGGACAATGAAAGGCTGGGCAATGAGTGGGAAAACAGCTGGGACAAATGAGACATAACAAGACAAAGGAAGCTAAGCAGAATACACTGACATAGGACAAGGACAACCAAAGTAAAACAGGAAGCACGAGACATTAGCAAAGACGTAGACTTGATACAGAGATGTGGAAACCATGACAGACTCTGTAACATGAAGCACAGACAAAAGTAACTAGATGAGGAACACAGGGAAGACGTAAAGACAGAAAATCAAGACTAAGCATACAACAGAATTAAACCTTCATCGAGAACACAGCGACGGCACAGAAACAGAACAGAAACCTAGATACCAGGAACTATAAATGTAAACAGAAAACCATAATTCAAAGAGTATAACTTAAACCCAAAAGACAAACAATGGGTCACCAGACCCAGTGCCGTGACACTTAGAGTGCATCTGAAATGACCATAACATTTTATTATGTAACATTACGACTCAGCATTTTTGAAAGTTTTTAGTTTTCATGTTATGCTTAGACTGTTATGAAATATCATACATTTAGGATTTATCTTTTGGGTTGTGATATATAATATGTGATTTTCCATATGCTTCCAGACTAAAAGGAAAATAAAGATGTGGGACACACCTGTGGAGGTGATAAAAGAGATAATTATGAGTCTGGGCTTGCGGTGTGTAAATCTGACATTTGAAGAGTAATACACATTTGAGAGCTTAAAAACATAAATTGGCAGGGATTTAGGAAATATTTTGAGCACTAGTCATCATTCCTCGTAGTATGGGCCAGCGCATGACATATACAAATACAGGTCAACACAGCGGTATCCAACTCCAGGCATCGAGGGCAGGTGTCCTGCAGGTTTTAGATGTGTCCTTGATCCTACACAGCTGATTTAAATGGCAAAATTACCTCCTCAACGTGCCTTGAAGTTCTTCAGAGGCCTAATAATAATTTGATTCAGGTGTGCTGAACCAGGGTGCTATCTAAAACCTGCAGGACACCGGCCCTTGAGGCCTGGAGTTGGACGCCCCTGGGCCAACACAGGGACAGATAAAACAGATTCCCAGTAAACAGAAAACCATCCCATCCATCTATTGTCTTCCACGTATCCAATGGTTATAGTGGATGCTGGAAGCCAGCTCTCATGAGTGCACAGAAAGGTTACACCCTTTGACAGGTTGCCAAGCTATCATGAGGCTCAAAGTATAACTACCATCTTATAGTTGCTGAGAATTATGTATGAATCAACTGAGAGTGTCAGCTTCTTAGAGTTGGCAATGATATTTACTTCCGAGCACCACTAATCTAAAATTTGTAGTTTTAGGTAATACATTTAAAGCTTTTAGTAGCTTTTAGAGGAATTGTTAGATAATGAAAACTGCTCTCCATGTTCAAATTCATGTTGGTTTCTGTTACTCACATGAATTCAGATTGGATAATATCATTTTTAGGTCTTCAATTTCTGTGTCAGTCTGTTGCTACCGTTTTGTTTTTCAAGCAAAAGCTAAAGGCTAAAGCATCACAGAAACCATGTGATAACCAGTAACCTTGGATAAATGTCTCAGACCTATCTTTAGTTAGTCTAACAACTAACGCAGCTAGTTTACCCATAAACTGTAAGTTGTTGAGCAAACACCTCGGACTTCCGTGAAGTTCATGCCGGCCTCAGTAAAGAGAACATAAAACTGACTCAGTATGTTTTTTGTATGTTTTTTGAGGGGTGAATTAAAGAGATATATAGAAATATAGAAATAATTATGCTTTCCTTCAGCTCTTATGTAAAATAATATTAATGGATTATTTTTAATAGGCTGTGTTTTTGGTCCCTGACCTTTCTGGATTTGCTTATGTTCAAACCTTAAGCAATTTTAAATGAGAACATAATTTGTTGGCATTTTGCCTTTATTTGATTGAAGAGTGAACTTTTTAGGATTGGAGTGTGGGGAGAGAGACGGGGTAATCCACATGCAGCAAGAGGCCCTGGGTTGAAATCAAGCCCAGATCAATGCATTGAGCCTTGTGGCATATGGCCATCTGCTCAACTATCCGCTCAACTAAAGAGACCTGAACATCACCATGAACATCACCATGAACTAGTGATGTGCGGATCGATACTGAAATATCGATTCCTCCGGTACCAGTCATTTATGTTCTAGAATCGATACTCATATTAAAATATCGATATTTTAGTAATTTAGGGTAAATTTGTAGTTATCATTAACAGGAACAAAGTGCAAATAAACTATATCATTTGGATTGTCTACATTGGAAGGAACTACTTAGTCTTCTGCCTGTCATAGTCATGTGTGACGTACGTTTGTATAAATGTGTCCAGCCCCTTGTTGTGCACACTCACAACAATGGCTGAGCATAAATGGAGTCATGTGCAGACGTATTTTACTTCCACAAATGGTTGAGACGTAGTTTGCAATACATGTGGCAAGAAAGGGAGGTGTTGTGGCAACACTGCTAACCTCATCAAGCACTTCAGAGTAAATCATATCACAGAATATGACGAGCTTATGTTGAGGTGAACTGAAGAGGAGGACAGGGACAGGGACAGGTGCTGCAAGGGTGAGACAGACGTCTCTCACGGAGTCCTTTAGTGCTGCAGGCAGGCAACGTGTTCAAATAGCGCACAACTTCAGTTTTTTTTATTTCTATATGATAACTGTGCATTATTAAGCGATAAGAACAAGTAATCTGATGTCCTGTAATCATTATGAAGCTATAATTTGAGATACAATAACTGAAATACGTTTTTGTACAAAGTATCGGTATCGGATCAGTATCGTCGATACCACCCTGAATTTCAAGGTTCAAGGTTCAAGGTTCTTTATTTGTCACATGCATAGTTATACAAGTATAACACACAGTGAAATGTAGTCTGACACGCTCCTCGACATGTGCAAAAATGGGGGGGGGGGGGGGGGGGGTGTAGAGGAAGAACATTATATATATATATATACATACATATAGTATATACACTGGGTGAATGTGCAGTAGTAGCAGCTAGCAGGTGAATTCTGTACATTAATATGAATAGACATCTGACTATTTTACTTGGTATCGGATCGGAAAGGAAATCAGTGGTATCGCACATCACTACCATGGGCATCACCATGGGCATGAATTTCGTAGTAATTTCAGGCTTTAAATTAATTTTGTGGACTTTTATTTTTCCAGGATTAAATGACTTTGCAGCACATACAACTTTAATGACTTTGTTTGAATATATTTAGAATTTTCTCTAATCCACCAAGGCTCAAAAGTATGCATACACCGCCAGTAATTTATTTGTTAAATGCCCCTTAGCAAGTTGCATCTTGACCAGATACGTTGGTAGCCATCAACACGTTTCTGTGTCGATATTTTGGCTGGAAAACTCTACTTTCAGTTGACTTTAGTGGACTTTAGTGCCGAATAGAGCTTTCTTAACACCATGTTTACTTATCAGCCAGGGATTCTGTTGGAGAACCTGCCAGAGCCTCTTCAGGTTTCAGCTCGAAAAAGTACTTATCTTGCCAGTATCACTCAAAAAACCTCACTGAGTTTCTCAGTCTGTTTATCTTTGACATACCTAGCACACCCTGGTACAGAGGCTAAAAATCCATAATGCAGGCATTGACCAGTCTTGGAATACAATAACTGACTAAAGTTCATTCTGTCACCAGTTCTGTCTGTCACTGACCTGTTCTCGGTATCCAGGAAATATGATTTGGAGGAGGTGTTTCTAATGAATGTGGCTTTCTCTCTTCCAGCACAGCGATTGTATGAATGGGCTGTAGACATTTACACTTTAATTATTGCAGGAAGCAATAATTAAAGTGTAAATGTACATCTTTTGGAAATGTACATCATGGGTTCCCTGGCAGTGGGCATCATCATGCCTTTGTCATATCCACTCTGTTTGGGCTTTTTCTTTCTGGAGAAGAAGGGTGAGAATCTCAAACCATGCATCCGCATTTGAATCAAATCTCTGTTAAAAACAAGTATCTGTTGCCTCTGTTGTCTTCCGCATTTGAACTCTTGCAGGGTGCCACCATTTTTTCAAAGTTGTATCTCAGTAACGCTTACCACAGGGTGTGGATAAAAGATACTTCAAGTATTTTGGGATCCCTTTTATGCATACCACTGCTCCAGCTGTGCTCCAAGCCATGGGTAACAATGTGCTGACTTCACCTTTGTCTGCTTGGATAATATTTTCATCCTCTCCAAGACCATTTCCAAGCATCAAAATCACACCCTCCAGGTACTGGAATGCTTATTGGAAAATGAACTGCATGTCAAAGGACAAGGATTTATATTGCGTGTTGATTTTGTGGCACTTTGGGGATTTATTACTAAGTACAGGTAAAATGACACCCAGCTTAGGTTCAAATGGTGGAGTAGACAGTTTTGGCAATGATGAGAAATCTCCAGCATTTCTTGGGGTTTGTAAACCTTTACAGTCATGTAATTAAAGATGTATGTGAATGTACTGCATCTTCTGTCCAAAACAAGTCCTCCAGTTTACTGTTCATGGGACCGCTTAGACCTCTATCTGTTCCTGGATGGCCATGCTCCCACATTTCCCTGAACCTCATCAGTGTCAATAATTGACCAGTTTTCCAAAGGTGCTCACTTTGTGGCTCTGCAAAAACTGCCCACAACTATAGAAAGTGCTCAGCTTCTAACTCGTCATGTATTTTTGCTTCATCCTACCGGAAACTAGGGCTGCTCGATTATGGCAAAAATGATAATCACGATTATTTTCACTGAAATTGAGATCACGATTATTTGACGATATTTATTTAACCCTTTAAGACCTACTATAGAACCAAGTCCACCAGAGCTTATATTATTTTTTTTACATGCTGTAGTGCCATTTGTGGGAGCATTTCAAGTTGCTATACATCAATACAACTGTTATAGCCCATATTTTAATAATATGTATGCATTAAGTCCATAGTAATTACATAAATTGCAAAAAAGTGCAATAAACTACAAAAAAAAATTGAAAATCGCTTTTGTTTTGTTTACATATATTTCTACTTGGAGAAATTTAAGAGGCTTATCCCTCAAAACTTTAAATACAATAAAGTTGCAAAAAATAGTTTCCCACCACAGGAAATTTATTTTGAGTGTCTTCATAGTTTTATTTTGGAGATACAGCAATTTTTATACACTGCAGGAAAAACAAAAAACAATCCTATGATGCAAATTTGCAAAGAAAACAGCAGGTGCATCATTTCACTGTGGGAAGTGTTACGAACAGCTGATAGGAACGGCAAAGCGTGTTTCTGGAATATTATGTTTTTGTTCCTGCAAGCGCTTTTTATGCAATTTTTGCAAAGCTATATGTGGAACGAAACCGTGACCGAGGACAAGCTGATGGCATCAGATGTAAGTACAACTCCTCCGGTTTCATATGCAAAACAAATTATTGCGCTAGCTTACACGGTTCAGGTTCTACAGGGATTTAAAAATAGTTACGCAAAACGGAACGTGCGGCTCTGACCGGCTTTAAAGGGTTAACAATGACTTTAAAAAATAATATAAAATAGTGTGCAACACCACTGAAGTTTGTTTTTTTAAACTCTCTTTTCAACCAACGGCAGTCACTCTCCAAATAACTTCTGCTTAGCTTTCCGAGCTTCCCTCGGGTCCTCTTAATCAGCGGTCTCCAACCTTTTTTGCGCCACGGACGGTTTATGCCCGACAATATTTTCACGGACCGGCCTTTAAGGTGTCGCGGATAAATGAGGGAGGGGCTAATAATCGGCTCAGTCATTTTTAATGATCGTTGAAAGCCCAGATCGTAATCGTGATTAAAATTCGATTAATTGAGCAGCCCTACCGGAAACCATTTGGAATCAAGGGCCTTAGAGTTAGAGGTATCCCTGGTACAACAGCCACTTCTATTCCCATCCAAGAAGGTTTGTTTTGCAGCTCCTTCTGAGCAGCATCACCTCTCCCACTGTTGTCAGCTTTTGATGGCGGCCCGTGCAGCTCTATTGACGACACAAGAACGAAGCAAGCGCCTGGCTTACCTACGGCATGGCACCCATCTACTCTGCAGGTTTGATTATCTTCCAAAAATATCCAGTTATGAAATGTATTTCAGAAACTATTTTAGAATTGCCCTAAGACCTGTCAGGCCTGAGGCAAATGAGAATCATTCTAAATCTTGTTCAGCCCAGTGCAAAGTTGCATAACCTTTCTGTGACTTACTTGCAGTCACAGTTAATATGCACTTTCTGCTGTGCATTAAAACATTTCACTGTGTGTCAAACCATTTCAACATATCAGTCGTAAATTAAAGGGTAAATGAGGTGGAAAATGAGAGGCTTTAATTATTAAATCTGTATTAAATAATTGTTGTTTACATGTGAAGAGACCCCTTTTCAAAGGCTCTTTCACTGGATCATCTTTTCTAAAGAATGTAACAGGTTAAAATTATTGTCAGCAGTGACTGAGTCTGCCATCCCTCCTCCCAGACAAGAAGGTTTCTACGAATGTCCACGTAATCAGTCTCACTGTGCTTAGCACTGGATTAAGTTGCTGCTACCATAAACTGAGCAGGCGTATCAACAAAAAAACAGACATTTATAGCATTTTTTCCTCTTCACACAGTTAGCTGGTAGATGGCAGGCGTCTGACTGTGGGGTAACCTGCTGTATATGTCTTGTTGCCACATCAACATGTGGACATGCAATGGAAATTTTCCTTACCCATGTGAGTAAAGGGGCTCTGTAGCTTCATGATTAGTGTGCGTTTGTTCCGGTTTTTCTTACTTCACTTTGATTTGTGCACGGCTGCAGGTGAGGCTGACACAGCGGAGCTCCATCAGTTCATCACACCTCCACTGCATAAGACGTGCCGGGACCTGAGGTTGTGTTGTTGTGTGTGTGTGTTGGGGGGGCGGGGGGCAGAGGGAGTGTTCGCCTAGGGCACCAAACAGGCTAGGACCGCCCCTGCTTGCTTGTAACCAAACCTGTTGAAAATTTTATCTCAACTCCCAAGGTGGAGTCCATCCTAGTGTTGACCCTTCACAAGAATTCTCCTCAGGTCTTCCCGTTCCTTTGACTTTGCAATTGTTCTGAGGATTGGTTGTTAAACAAATCCTTTTTACGGTGCCAAAGAGAAACTACTGGTTATAGTCAATCATTATCACTAACATGAAGTTATGGGCTTCAGCCTTGTCAAGTTAAAAGACATTGTAAAACCTTTAACATCACTTGTTTATTTTATATCACCGGAAGGGCTTGTCCATGTCCCTCTTTGGGAAAATACAGTTACAAAGAAACAAAGAAAGGCGTTAACCACTTTTAGTTTTTTCTTTCTTTTTTTTTTTTTTTTTTTACCTTTGTGCTGAAAACGTTTCTAGAAAATTCCTAATTGATTCCTGATCCTGGTATCAAAGGTATTCAAATGTTAACTCCAATGAAAATAGGAGCTGATATGGGTGATTTATTGGTTGAAAGGCAAGCCTTTATTAAGAAGTCGGAAAAAGAATCGCCGCATCTAAACCACGGTTCATTTATAAACCTCTGTCACCTAAACACGCCTGTATAGTGGCAATGAAGGCTCAACACAACTTTTGTTAAGTATAGGAGAAGAGGGGGTCATGGGAGCACAGGTGATGAGTCGATGAGTCAAATCACCTCTCGGCCCTTTTATCACTTGTGTCACAGACACACACACACACACACACACACACACACACACGCACGCATAGTTAAAAACAAACAATTCTACAGGAAAGATCTGCTCTGCTTGTGTTCTTTCTGTTAGCCAGGAAAGTCCCCTTTAAATACTGCATTCAAAGATGATGTGATGGAAACTGTATGTAAAGTTAATTCTAGCACAACACATGCTACAAAAACTTTCATCACACTTAATGCCAGCTGCTTAGGACACCAGTGCATTGGTTTTGATTAACTTGATCTCTATTGATCTGTTGGAGAAATGGCATTAAAGTATTATGCTATTATGCTATTATGCTTCCCGTTTATTGCACTATAGAGTGCATCACGGTCGCTTTTGTCATTCTCAATATTTTGATGTAAAAGGTTACAAGGCAATGCTTGTTTGTTTTGGAAAATTAATGGCTTCATGAATAACTTCATAAGGGGCGTCTCTGTGAAGAAAAACCTAGGAAGATTTACATTTTTCTACTTTCGACTCGGTATGATTTCATGGAGACAGCCTGAATACGGTCATGCTAGACAGCTTTAGCTGTGAGTCATAAATCTCCTGATATGACAAATTTCACATTGTCTGCTTCATGTAAATTGACATTCTGTGTTTCTGGGCTTCCTCTGTACTCCTGCATTGTTGTTGTAAACTAATGTCTTTAGATTTGACTACAGATGCAATCGAGCTAATGCAGAATAGCACTGAGATGTAATTCTTACTTTTCTCTGATAACGGTAGGCTGTGTTTAGTCTTTGATTCATGGCTAATTCAGAAAATTTTGAACATTCTGAGTTCATCACAAAGTTAACAGCTTTCAGCTAACATCAGCTTGAAGAAAACCGGGAGACAAAGGCTCTTAATGGTCCTGATACAAAAACACATAAAATCAAAAAGATGGCATTATGGTAACGACATGCAATATATTTACAGGTGTTTTCTTTTCTGATACGTGTAATAAAAACAGTCAAAGCAAGCTAATTCTGAATGGCTGGTAGGTTTAGATTTAGTCAGCTTTAGGATGTGTATTTAGTTTATTCAACAAGTATACAGTAATAAAATCATCTGTCTGCTGTTTTAAATCCTGCTTCTATTTTAACCAGCATTTTTTTTAATTTTTGTGTTTTTTTTTAATGAACTTGGACTAAACCATGCCAAATCTGACTGTTCCTCATGTTCTCTTGACAGCGTGACCTCCCCCTCCCCCCCAAGTGCAAGCGGTTTAAAATAGTTCAGTAACTTTATTACCTATTAACACTTTATGAAACTATTGCTTTATAATTACAAATTGTGCTGGCTCAAAAAGGAAATAACATTTTTATGGAGGCTCAGTGGTTTGTGCCACTGTAAACCATTAACTGTCCTCCCAGTCTCCCTTCAGGGTTCAGACTATCAGTCTCTGCAAACCTGCACAAATATCTATCTTATCAAAAGAATATCTGTGTTTGCTTCCTCTGCGTGCCAACTACTGTTGAATTTTATTTTGCATGAAGTTTCATCACTTTTCTCCTTTTTCCACAGGCTTTATTGAAACACATCACAGGAAGAGTGAATGTGTTTCGTACATAAGCTCTTCAACACACAGCTGAATATTTTCAGTTGTGAGTTTGTATGTAGTAGAGAAATGGTTTTCAACTCCGTCACAGGACATTGCTCAAAAAGAAGGGTTTAATTGTTCAGTAGTGAAGCTTAATCCATATTCCCCACTATTCTCTGTTATATTTTCTTAGAATAAGTAACAGGGACCAACCAAAGTCTTATGTAAGATTTAAGATAGATATATAAATTAAATCTTCAGCTATTGTCGGCAATACAGAAGTTTTATGCTGCATTTTCTAGAAGGCAGTTTAAAGTGCTTACAAGAAACATTAAAAGATATGATTAAGGCAGGTCTTCCGGGTGCCGCTTTAGCCCACAGGGTGATTGGATGACCACATGCTAAATGGCACTATGGCATGTGCCTTCCTGCTTTCCTGTCCAGTATTTGTTATTGTGCGCAATAAGACAGGTCTTCTCTCTTCCTTCACAGCTTGTCTGCATAGTTGTAATAGTAAAGACACTGTTCGAACACATTCTGAATATCAAAGCTTGTGTTTCTGAACTGCGTTGTTTTAGCTTCTTTGTACTGGTTTCCACTATGTTTTACAGTAGATTTATTGATTTCTGTACTGGACATTGCATCAGAATAATAAGGGGTGTATTTTCAGTTCACTTGTTTGTATTTGGGTCCTCAGCACTCCTACACTCTACATACAGCTCATGACACTTCTTTTAAAGCTGACATTTTTATGTTGTGTTTGATTTGCTGCCCTTTGAGCAACTTTGCGGGGTGAATTTTAAAAATTGCTCATTGTTGTGATATTTTTAATATATTTTTGCTCTTTTTAATGTTAAACCAAAAAGTTTTTGGTTCAGTTAAAACACAGATTGCCATCATCTAACCTGATGTTAGCTGAGAGCCAAAAGCTTCTGGCTTCAGGAAACACTGTCACAAATACTTTTTAGACAGGACGCTTTTTGAAGCAAAGATTATTTGCTTATTGTAACTCAAAAGTTACACACAAATCATTGTACACATTTTTAAATTTTCGCTCATGCTTGTATATCACAATACATGTGTTTATAACATAGTTTCTCTCCAATCAGCACAGGTCCTTGTGTCCAGTAAAACACTTGAATCCAAGTTTAAGTGACATTAAACCTGATCAGTATATGCAACAGCTTAGTTATATCTGTAATGTATGGATATCATATATTACATTGGATCAAAATTTTCATTTTATTTTTATTTTTTAAAAACATGAATCATCTCAACTTATGACATAATAAAATCAAAGTACACATACACCTGCTTCAAAAAAGAGCTTCATAAGTATGTATAAGGAGTTTCTTCCAAAATATTTCCATCAACTCCATCTGAGAAGTAGAAATTTTATGAAAACTTGCTAATACAGACATTCATAGAATTCACTGAGTAACGTGACTAAACTTGCTGGTCTGGGTACAAAAGTGGGTGGAGAAAGACCAGCATCATAATGGGCTGAGCTTCACCTGCTGTAAAAGCTGTATCCTTGACAGAGAGGAGAGCAGAAAGTGGATACCATGCTCTGGTCAGATGAGGATATGGATACATATGTGAAGAGAGTGACAGAGATCTGAGTGAGAAGAAGAAGGCGCAGAAAAAGGAAATGAGACTTTGAGCTGCAGTCTGAGGCTGACTCGAGCATTTTCATCAACAGTCTAAATAGCAGTTTGATTAAAGTTTTAAGATATTTTATCCAATAATGGCAACTCTTTGGCGATTTACACTTTTTCTCTGCATGCTGCTGATGGCGTGTGGAGGCTTGAGCCTGGCTAGTGAAGAAGCAAAAACCCGAAATACACAAACAGAAACTGGGACGGCCTCAAGCTCTAACACAACTGGAGAAGGTGGTCATGGAGGGGCGCCCATCACTACACTGCCTATTGTGACCTGGAAGTGGGATCACATCAGCGTACAGTACCTGGTGGCCCTGTGGGTTTTGGTTTGCTGGCTCTGCAAACTCCGTAAGTCCAATTCATGGAAGTGCTCTCCTTTTCTGAAATCTATTAAAAATAATCCTCTGCACCCAAGATATTTAAAAAAATTTTTTTTTTTGAAGTAGTAATAATTTGTTTCTAGTTTAGGGTTATGCACAACATGTATTTTTGTCACTGGTGCAATTATTATTATTATTTTTTATTATTTCTCAGGTAAGAGCTCTTAAATGTATAAAAACGTGTGTGCTTATACACTTTAGTGATATTTAAATAGAGCCAAACATATGTCCTCTCAGGGCACTTTGCAATCTAAGATTAACCCCACAACTAGAATTTTAAAAAATCATGCAATTCTGTTTAATTAAAACCCCATCATCTTATATTTCACGGCTTTTCCTGAGCTTACTCATCATATAGTGAATTTTTTTGATTGATTGATTGATTGAATCTTTATTTTGAACATGTTGAAAAAGTATAAAAAAAAAAAAATAGAATTAAAAGAGACAAATGAACAAAGCAAACAAAAGGAAAACGAGCAACCACAACTCCAAATAACGTCCATGTTCAAAAAGGAGCAGGAAGAAGCATAAGCTTATTTAATCCCACCCCTTTTCCACTATCTAGTATCAATAGACTACAGAAATACCTCCTTGTAATTACATTATATGTTATGTGTAATTTTTTTTTTTTTTTTTTTTTTTAAATATATACACATATATGTTTCTATCTATCCATACCTACGTATATACACACATACGCACATATACACATTTTCAATAACCCCATTAACACCTGAAGGATACACAACCTACAATTTTATATATATTTAATAAAAACACCCAGCACGCCCCTGCGGGCGGTTTATCCTTCAAGCTCGGGTCCTCTACCAGAGGCCTGGGAGCTTGAGGGTCCTGCGCAGTATCTTAGCTGTTCCCAGGACTGCACTCTTCTGGACAGAGATCTCCGATGTTATTCCCGGGATCTGCTGGAGCCACTCGCCTAGCTTGGGAGTCACCGCACCTAGTGCTCCGATTACCACGGGGACCACCGTTACCTTCACCCTCCACATCCTCTCGAGCTCTTCTCTGAGCCCTTGGTATTTCTCCAGCTTCTCGTGTTCCTTCTTCCTGATATTGCTGTCATTCGGAACCGCTACATCGATCACTACGGCCGTCTTCTTCTGTTTGTCTACCACCACTATGTCCGGCTGGTTAGCCACCACCATTTTGTCCGTCTGTATCTGGAAGTCCCACAGGATCTTAGCTCGGTCATTCTCCACCACCCTTGGGGGCATCTCCCATTTTGACCTCGGGACTTCTAGGTTATACTCGGCACAGATGTTCCTGTACACTATGCCGGCCACTTGGTTATGGCGTTCCATGTATGCCTTGCCTGCTAGCATCTTGCACCCTGCTGTTATGTGCTGGATTGTCTCTGGGGCATCTTTACACAGCCTGCACCTGGGGTCTTGCCTGGTGTGATAGACCCCAGCCTCTATTGTACTCAGAGCTTGTTCTTGTGCTGCCATGATTAGTGCCTCTGTGCTGTCTTTCAGTCCAGCTTTGTCCAGCCACTGGTAGGATTTCTGGATATCAGCCACCTCCTCTATCTGCCGGTGGTACATACCGTGCAGGGCCCTGTCCTTCCATGATGGTTCCTCGTCTCCCTCCTCTTTCTTGGGTTTCTGCTGCCTGAGGTATTCACTGAGCACTCGGTCAGTTGGGGCCATCTTCCCAATGTATTCTTGGATGTTCCTTGTCTCATCCTGGACTGTGGTGCTGACACTCACCAGTCCCCGGCCCCCTTCCTTCCGCTTAGCGTACAGCCTCAGGGTGCTGGACTTGGGGTGAAACCCTCCATGCATGGTCAGGAGCTTTCTTGTCTTTATGTCAGTGGCTTCTATCTCCTCCTTTGGCCAGCCTATTACCCCAGCAGGGTACCTGATCACGGGCAGGGCGTATGTGTTGATTGCCCGGATCTTGTTCTTACCATTCAGCTGACTCCTCAGGACTTGCCTGACCCTCTGCAGGTACTTGGTGGTTGCAGCCTTTCTAGCGGCCTCTTCATGGTTCCCATTTGCCTGCGGGATCCCCAGGTACTTGTAACTGTCCTCTATGTCTGCAATGTTGCCTTCTGGTAGTTCAATCCCCTCAGTTCTGACTACCTTCCCTCTCTTTGTTACCATCCGACTACACTTCTCCAGTCCGAACGACATTCCAATGTCATTGCTGTATAGCCTGGTAGTGTGGATCAGTGAATCGATGTCTCGTTCACTCTTGGCATACAGCTTGATGTCATCCATGTACAGGAGGTGGCTGACAACTGCTCCGTTCCGTAGTCGGTATCCGTAGCCAGTCTTGTTAATGATCTCACTGAGGGGGTTCAGGCCTATGCAGAACAGCAGTGGGGACAGAGCATCTCCTTGGTAGATCCCGCACTTGATGGTAACTTGTGCTATGGGCTTGGAGTTGGCCTCTAGTGTTGTACGCCACATCCCCATTGAGTTCCTGATGAAGGCTCTTAGGGTCCCATTGATCTTGTACAATTCTAGGCATTCCAGTATCCAGCTGTGGGGCATCGAGTCATAGGCCTTCTTGTAATCAATCCAGGCAGTGCACAGGTTGGTCAGTCTGGTCTTGCAGTCTCGGCTGATTGTTCTGTCTACCAGTAGCTGGTGTTTTGCACCTCTGGTATTCTTGCCAATTCCTTTCTGTGTCCCACTCATGTATTGACCCATGTGCCTGTTCATCTTAGCCGATATGATGCCTGACAGGAGCTTCCATGTAGTACTGAGGCAGGTTATTGGTCGGTAGTTGGAGGGGACCGGTCCCTTCTTGGGGTCCTTGGGGATCAGGACCGTCCGGCCTTCAGTTAGCCATTCCGGGTGTCTCTCGTTAACTAGCAGCTGGTTCATTTGTGCTGCCAGACGCTCGTGGAGTGCAGTCAGCTTCTTCAGCCAGTAGGCGTGAACCATGTCGGGCCCTGGTGCTGTCCAACTCTTCATACTGGAGACCCTTTCTTGGATATCTGCCACTGTGATGGTTACTGGACCCTGTTCAGGGAGGTCGCTGTGGTCTGCCCTCAGATCCACTAGCCACTGAGCATTGCCGTTATGGGTTGCATCCTTCTCCCATATGCTCTTCCAGTATTGCTCCGTCTCCAGCCTTGGTGGTGCTGTTCTCTTATTGTTCCCTTGCCACTGAGAGTACACCTTTGCTGGTTCTGTGGAGAACAGCTGGTTTATTCTCCTGCCTTCTATCTCTCTGGTGTACCTCCTCAAGCGGCTGGCCAAGGCTGTGAGTCTTTGCTTGGCAGTTTCCAAGGCCTCAGGTATGGACAGCTTGCTGTATTTCTTAGGCACCTTATTTGTCGCACCTTTCTGCAACTCCGTTAGTTGGCTAACCTCCCTCCGTGCTACTTTGATCTTGCCCTCTAGCCTCCTTCTCCATGGAGGGTACTGCCCCTTGTGGCTGTTCAACTTGTAGCCAAGCATCTCACTGATCACTGCTGCCGTATTGTAGATCAGCTTGTTAGTGTCGGTAATCGTGGTTGTAGGTATTGCCCGTAGTGCTGCATTAACATCATCTAGCAGACCTTCTGAGGGTACTTCACGTAATCTTGGTAACCGGCTACGGGGGATCCAGGTTTCAAGCTTGGCCATGATCCTATTTTTCAGGTCAGTTCCTCTCGCACTCAACGATCCTTCTCCTATCGCACTTGGGGCTATGTACCCAATCTCGGGTGGGGGTGATGATATCTCCCCCCTGACCTGGCGTCCTGACTCCTCCTTGCCGTAGCATTTGTATTGTACCTCGTCAATCTCTAGCTGTGAGAGCAGTCCCTTCTTTCGAATGTTGGAACACTGAGCTACTAGTTGTTTCGCCGTCATTGTGGATGTTGGGTATCGAAGAATCCATAGGTCCCTCATCCTATTCATGTAGCCCCTTCCGCCGGGGTTACTTGCGTAGTAGCATTCCAACAACGCCCTGTTTTCGTCCCTTGCCCACCGATGCCTTCTTGTTCCAGTAGCGGTTTAAGGATATGGTTTTTACAGGGTACAGGGAAAAGGTAGAGATTTGATAGGGTGTTCTTGTCTAATATTTTCATGTGTGTGCGCATGCACGGGTTTGTTGGTATGGGTATATATATATATATATATATATATATATATATATATATATATATATACATATATATATATATATATATATATATACATACATACACACATACATACACACACATACACATATATATACATATACATATATATATATATATATATATATATATATATATATATATATATATATATATATATATATATATATATATATATATACATACATACATATACATATACACATATATATATATACATACATACATACATACATATACACATACATATATACCCATACCAACAAACCCGTGCATGCGCACACACATGAAAATATTAGACAAGAACACCCTATCAAATCTCTACCTTTTCCCTGTACCCTGTAAAAACCATATCCTTAAACCGCTTTTTAAACTGCTGTTCCACAGCTTCACTCCACACACAGAGATGCAAAAACTTTTTAATGTTGTACGGATACGAGGATGTTTTAAATTTAATTCCCCCCTCAAATTGTATCCCCGTTCCCTTTTAGAAAACATTTTTAGAATATTGTCAGGAAGCAGGTTATTTATTGCTTTATATATAATTTGTGCTGTGAGAAAATGAACCAGATCTGTGAATTTTAGAATTTTTGATTTTAAGAATAGTGGATTTGTATGATCTCTGTAACCAGTTTTATGGATTATCCTTATGGCCCTTTTTTGTAATATAAAGATTGATGATAGCGAACATTTGTAAGTATTGCCCCAAACCTCTGCACAGTAATTCAAATACGGTGCAATCAGGGAACAATAGAGAATGTGGAGTGATTTGTGGTCCAGAATGTGTTTTACTTTACTCAAGATTGAGACACTTCTTGAAATTTTGTTATGTATAATTTTTGGATGTGTGACGGACGATATGGACGATTGGACGATATTTGAACCTCATAGAAATCAATGTGAAATATCGGCAACCCGGCATGCCGCGTTGCTTAGCAACACTTATTGTTTAAGCCGACTTTTACTTAATGGCCGCTCTAACACGAGCCAAGTCTGCGGAGAGTCTATTTACAAATATAAGTAAAAATATTGGCCGTTAAAAACACATAAAAACATAGGAAATCACTTTTTTTTTTTTTGGCAGACGATCCCTTTTTGGCAGGATACTCGATCAGACAGAACTCGCGGAATATCTGCCAAAAAGTGAGCGCCTGCAAAAAAAAGTGACTTGCAGAGTTTTCGTGTGTAATGTCCTTATCTATATTGTTTACATAGAGTTTGATGAACAGGCTTTACAAAGGGGTTATATATAACATGCCCTTTTTTCATCTTTATGACCCCGTGTTATTGCACCTACATTACAACCAATCCAATTATATTTGCCACTTAAAATATCTTTATAGTACTATTGTTATATTTTTTGCAGTTCCTGTAAGCCTCTTGGCCAGATTACCCTTTAAAAAGAAATGTTCAACGTCAATGAGACTTTTTAACTGGATAAATAAAGGTGATGTTAAACTCACTTTAAAAAAAAAACTGATTATAACTTTTTCCTTGTGGAATGTTGTTTGGGGCTCCAGATGACATGACATCATAAGTTTTCGTGTCCCAGGATACGGGGACATTTGTTTTGACATATTATAGGCCAACAAGTTATTTATAGCAGTTTATAAATGGGTAGGCACTTTTTGGTATACACCACTCTTTTTTGTCTTCCAAAAAGTGATTTCCAACGTGTGTAATTTTTTTTTTTTGTAATACCTTTACTTATAAATAGACTAAATAAATAGAGAAAATAGACTTTAGCGAATAGGATTTACAAAGGGGTTACTTATAAACTAAAGAAATGACTTATTTTGCAAGTATTTTACCCACTGGGTTATTTTACCTACAATATAACTAATCCAGTCCTTTATAGCCAGTTGAAATATCTTTACAGAACTATTGTTATACTTCTTGCAATTTCTGCTGCCCTCTTGGCCAGGTCTCTCTCTCTTTAAAAAAAAGTAATGTCATTGTCAATTTAACTGGATAAAAGAAGGATATTTAAAAATCACTTTGCCAAAAAATTGTGGCTTCTACCTTGTGACAAGAATGTTGTTTGTAGCTCGAGGATGAGGGATAGTTAGTGGGGGTAGGTTCATTGATCAATCTAAATTGCCCATAGGTGTGAATGTGGAAGTGAGTGTGGTGTACCCTGCCTCTCACCCTTTGACAGCTGGCATAGCCTCCAGCGCCCCCCACAATCCTGAAAAGGATAAGAAGAAGCGAATGGATGGATGGATGGATGGACATGAGGGATACATTTGACATATGTTTCACATATCATAGGCCAACAAGCCATTAAAAGTAATTTAAATATGGAAAATCACTTTTTGGCAAATACAAGAAATCACTTTTCAGCACAACACTGTCTGTGCAGTGCGTCCAGAGTGTAGAGAATTATTTCAATCAAATAAAAAGTGAAATTCAGAGCATAGCAGCCAAATCAGACTGTTTTTTTGATCCTGAGGTACAGAGCTGAGGATGTGAAGCTGCAGACTAAGGCAGAGCAGCGTGGATGGTCGAGGAGAGGTTGCAGTACTGGTGATTAGAAGCAGACATGGACGAGATGATCTTAAAAATAGTTTGTCCAGCTGTCCACATATCCATCCAGCCCTTCTGGCTCTCTGACAGCTGGCACAGCTTCCAGCCTGATGAATATGTTGGCTGAGGGCGAGGAGCTTTCTCTAGCCCAACCAACTACTTCATCTAGGAGGAAATGTTGATCTCATCATCGCCGTTCCAACATCGGCCGTCCAAGTCCACACTACTGAATACTGATGGATATGTGGACAGCTGGACAAAGCCTCATCACTGCAGCAGCCTCCTCTGCCTGAAGCTCTGCTGATCAGGGTGGGTTAACGAAAACCTTTGGCCAGCTCGTCAATGCCACTGCAGCTAGTCTCCCACAGAAGGACCCTTGATTCTCTGCCCTAGAAATGGTGACCTCAGACTCCCCCAAAGAACTCATATCTAAAACAGAATTTCCAGTTTTGTTTTGCTGTTGTGAAATATAGGTTACTGGGGTCACTGGGGACACATTTAAATTTGTAAAATGTAAAAAGAAAAAAACAAACCAAAAAAATCACTTAGAACTATGACAAATGCAATTAAATGAAAAAAAAAAAAGGTTTAATTCCATATTTATACATACATTTTTTTCACAATCCATGGGATGCATGAAGCTCTCACATTCAAGACCCTTGAGTTAGTACATTAAAACCTTGTATCTGTCCACAGACCCTAATTATAGTCTGAATCTGAATTCTCCCAATACCAACAGCATTGTTATTTATGTTTCCAGTAGTCAGAATGAAACTGTCCAGGTTTGAGCAGGAAGCAGTTTTGCTATAGCTGAAAGGCAGAAAGTGACAAAGTCCAAAGGGGTTATGTCCTGCTAGTTCAGGGCATAACAATTAAAATACAAAGTTGCCTGACAGTCAAATGAAAACTCTGACATGGAGCAATAAAGGAGAAACACACAAGGCAGGGTAAATACACACAATAACAAATAACAAAGACAAGGACATGGTTATATATGCAGGAAGGTCAGGAATGACAGAAACTAATCAAGGAGGTAAAACTAAACACAGCACACAGGAGACCAGAAACTACTGTAACAAAATGAAACCTCAAATGACTCAACAGGAAAATACGTTACACAGAGGCAGGAATTTGACAAGAAGATACAAAAAGGCACGGCTAAACTGAACCAAAACACAATAAAGTAAATATAAATAACAATGTAAATTCCAAAGTAATAAGAACTGGGGACTAAGAATCGTAACACAGAGGGTGACAGGAAACCTGATCGGAAATGGAGTTAAAAAAACTCAATGGAATTCAAAACCCCTGGACTACTATGGAAGAGACAGAAATCAAGAGAAAATAAACAAACCTAGAATAGAGGAAAAAATAAGATAAAACCAAATTAGGTTATTAATTACAGACTCGATAAGAAGTCTACACAACAAAACTCAGTGACCGTGACACCACACACCTGTTGCAACTTTTCCACACATTATACGGTATACACAGATGGATTTTGGCTCCATCTCATTTACAGTATATGTTTGAATGTATTTCTTTTTTAAAGGAAAGCTGGTGAAAATGCTCCTAAACCCACAAATTTAACAGGTATCCAATGACCTCTGTTCCATCACTGACTGTGTCACAAATCCCCGTGGACGTGCCCAGAAAATACAAACAAAGCAATAAATTGTCAAAGCAACAACTAAACCAGACAGTCACACACTGCAATCTTGCGTATGCTCAGTCGGCCTATAGTCTACTGGTTTTTAATTTAGAGCTGGTCACTAGATAATTGCATGTCTGGCTCTTGTTGCTGGTCTGTTTGGTCATCCTTTTCTTGAGTTAAACCTTTTTAAACGTAAAGCTAACTCCTCAAAATCTCAGCTGATCTACTTCACGAGAGACTGCACAGATGTGGTTTTATAAGGAGTCAAGTTAGTGATCAAAAGTGAGAGTTTAAAAGTGTAAGTGTTTTGGTTACCTCATTATTTTTTGTTTGTTTATAGATTTCCAGTATTATTTTTTTTTTTACAAGAGGTTCCTTTGAGTTAAATTTAAAAAAGTGATTAACCTTTGCATGGTGTGGAGAGAATCTTTAACTTGTTGGAGGTCCTTGAGTGAATATGTTTTAGTAATGGGAGAATATATTCACTTTTACTGTGATATGAGTCTTACATATATATAAAATTGGAAGCTTTATGATTGTTTTAGCTGCTTTCTATATGTGTGGAATGACACACAAATTTGTACATTAACTCAAAAACCTGAAAGCAAAAATTCTCATTTTTCATCCTCACTGAAGTAGATATTAGCAAAAATATTCATTTTGATTCTGTGCTTGCACAAATGTAAGCTGTATTGGGGACTATAGTTTTTGGAATTTAATCTTCAACTAATTTTAAATACAAATGTGCACAACATAAGTGCAACCCTGTGGGGTAAGAACAGGTGTACACTGTGGTTCAGTAGTTTTTATTGTTAAATAAATTTTAGTGACACTTTATGAGCTCATTAGACATGTGGTTATCTTTGGTTATGCAGACAGGTTTCACACACGATCCAACCACCTCACGTGTTGCTCATATCCCCAGATGCTTTTTTTTAGATGAGCAAAAGTTGATCATTTGCAGAAGTTGCAAATGGTCAACTAGAGTTTTATATTTAAGTGAACTGAAGTGAACTGAGCTTTGAACATTTGCCAGCTCCTACCTGACAGGAAGAAGAGCGGCTTAAAATCAAAGGTTGTTACAATTGATTGATGGTTCTTGTCTTTGTCTTGATCTTTTTTCTCCTCTCAGTCATTGAGGCCAACCATAATGTCACCAACTACATACCTGAGAGTGCCCTCCTCATCTGCTCTGGTTTCATTTTGGGTGGCATGATTTGGGGTGCAGACAAGGTGCAGACCTTCTCACTGAGCCCAACAGTCTTCTTCTATTTCCTGTTGCCTCAAATCATTCTGGATTCAGGCTACCACATGCCAAACAAGCTCTTCTTCACAAACCTGGGTGCTATTTTGATCCATGCCGTCATTGGGACCTGCTGGAATGCTGCCAGTTTGGGGCTGTCGCTATGGGGGTGTCACATGGGAGGAGCCATGGGTAAGAGAGGATCTTTGATTTATTCCATTTCAGCACACCTGCTGCTGCGACTCACACAGAGGAAGCGATCCATTCTGAGATGTTTAGACTGATAGCTACGATTTGTGATATTTGTAGTGTTGCTTAGCATACTAAAGGATTATTAAAAATCTAAGTAAAAGAAGGAGACATTTAAAAATATCAGTTAGTTACTTTGTTGGAACTAACAATCCACATTTTGAGGCTTGACTGATAAGGATTTGGTCGGCAGCATGTTGGTTATTATAATCCAGAAGGGGCCAAATTTGGAAAAAAGGGTGGATTTCTACATTATCAGCTACTGATAGAAAGCTTGGTTATTAAGCTGTGTGCATAAACTGGAGGCTAATTAGAGCTATTTTCTTTTTAAATATTCACATTTAACTCACAAAACGTTTTGCACAAACTCTGCATCGTAATAATTGAACTGTGCATAAAACATGCACAGTAAATCTTGCTGGCTGCACAAAACAGAGAAAAAAAAACTTTATTTATATAACAAAAAACTAAAATACAAATTCATGTTTCTCAACGTGTAGCAGACAAATAGTGGGAAAAAAGGCAATTAACAATGGAAGCGAGACAGACCATCATAACACACACATTGTTGTGACACAAATGACACAAACATAAGCACTTCAAACCTGGCTTTATATTTTACCCCTGAAGGCTGTGATTGTTCTGGAACAAAGACATGAGGAACAAATGAAAGTTGTACAGTCACATGACTTAAGCAAGCTGCCTGAAAAGAGCTTTCTTTAGTATTACAGAAATCCTTTAATACTTTACTTTTATTCTTTGTTTGAATACATTAAACAACAGCATCAGTAGCTGCTAATTTGGTTTAATTCCCAAACTTTCTCCAAATGCAGACTTAATAAGTTTATTTTATGCTTAGGCCTTGTCCACTGCACTGGACGAGACTGGAGAGAGATTTGACACGATTTATTCTATTAATGAATTAGAATGCTTACTTTGTAATTCTCAGCTACAGAAAATATGAGCTAGGTTTATTGTATTTCCGGCCCTCTGTATCTGTACAGGTGACCTGGACATCGGTCTGCTGCAGTATCTTCTTTTCGGAAGTCTGATGGCTGCTGTGGACCCCGTGGCTGTCTTAGCTGTGTTTGATCAGGTCCACGTTAACGAAGTCCTCTTCATCATAGTGTTTGGAGAGTCGCTGCTCAACGACGGTGTGACAGTGGTTAGTATGATAAACTCTGTAAACGCAAGCTTTTCACCAAACCAAAACGTGGAGTCTGCTTACACACCGCAAAGAGCAATGAGGCCGAGACCTTACCGAGACGGGGAGCTCAGGTTTCTAGAATCTAAAACAGCAGCGCCTGTTCCTTTAATGACTATTAAAACCTTTACTGTGAAAAAGCAAACCAGAGTCCTTTAACAGAGCACCTGGTTAACTTTGTTAGGCTGGACACTGACTCAGTATTAATATTAATGTCTAACATCCAAAAACCTGCCTCCTAATAATGTCAGAAAGCTTGACATAACAAGACAGAATAAAAATTGCGTATACATTGCAATTCATTTGACTTTGACCTTTGACTGTACTTGACATCATTTTTATACTCTTGCATTTAAGAAATTTTTTCTTTAAAAAAATCACATTACATTTAATACATTTAAAGGGTTTAATTGTTTTATTATTATTATTATTATTATTATTATTATTATTATGTTACATATTTTGTGTGCAGGTAAACTTTAAAACATTGCAGTTTCTAAAATGGGACCTAAAATGGGACCTGCCGAGCCTTCTTTACGAGGGTGTTGGTGTTATGGATCCAACATTAACATAAGACCATTGGAGATGTGGGTGCCCAACAAATTAAAGATTGAGACAGATTCCATCTGTTCTCCTCCTATAAGAGGGGAGAGGACCCGTCTATGCCTCTTGAAGTCTCTACCTATGTCCTGAAGAAACTGGACCTTTGGTGATTAGGATGTCTGGACTTATGGTGCTGAATGAGCTGTAGTAGTGATCATATTGGGCAAAGGTGTGAGATCCTCTGCAAGTTGGATGCTGCTGTTGTGGATTGGGGGGCTCTGGCCTTTGTAGTTGGTGAGCGTTTGGATGCCCCTCCACACCTGAGGAAGTGAGGAAGCCCTCTATCATTCACCTGAAAGCCTCCTTGGCCTGTTTGATGCCCCTCCTCAGGTTGGCAGGGATGTGGAGCAGAGAAAGTTGGTGTACCAAGTAGTATGGTAATCTTTGATGATGTTGCAGGCTCTGATGAGCTCTGCAGCAATTTCTTTTCTGAGACACTGGAGCTGCAGAATAAGATGGAGATAGAGCTACTCAGCAAGTTTTCAAGGTGCCTCATTAGTAAGTGGAGCGAATGGGGAGGGGAAGGTGTGCTCTCCTCATCCGGCACAGCGATGCAGGTGCTTCCGAGCCCGTTTAACTACTGATGCTGTATTAAGTGACCAGCCCAGGCTATCAGTTATCTGTACTCCCAGAAACATGATGCTGCCAACTATCTTCACCACTGCTGTGTCATCTGCATACTTAATGATGTGATTAGAAGCAAGTGCAGCACTGCAGTCATGTGTCAGCATTGTCAACAGCAGTGGGCTTGGGAACGAGGCCTGTTTGCCTGATTGAATTCTCCTACTACAATACAAACGCCCTCTGGCAAAGTGGCTTGAAACTCAGTGAAGGTCTTAAAGATCACTCAGGGTCTATTTTGTGTTTGCACTGGAGGGGATGTTTACAGCCATAATATTCATAGTGGTAAATTCTCTGGGCAGGTCACACAGTCTGCCATTAACAGTGAGCAGCTCTGTTTCAGGAGAACACTGACTTAAGACCGCTGCTGTGTTTGTACTTCATCTGTTGCTTGTGTAAATACAAAACCCACCTCCACAGAATTTACCACAAAATGTTTGGCTCCTGTGTAGCCACATTGTGATTAACCCCATGCAGACTAACTACATAATCAGGAACAGGGTTCAGCCATGTCTCAATCAGAACCATGGCACAGGAGTCTCTCACCTCCCGTTTTGATGTTAGGTCCAGCAGTGAGAATATGATGGAAGTTTATCTCCTGTTGAGTGCTACATACTAGAAAAGAAAAGTCTGAAAACATTCCAGTCTGACTGTCCAAACGCTGACAGTTTTTGTTTGTTTCTTTTATATATATACTGATCACTCAATAAGTTTTCTTTTTTTTCTCTTAGGTGCTTTTTAATGTGTTTGATGCATTTGTATCGCTGGGAGGAGGCCGAATTAATGCAGCAGAAATTATTAAAGGAATAGGTAAGCTATAACATTTATCTGGTAAAAGAAAATGTATTTGTTCATGCAGTGTAATTGCTCACAGTCAAGTCTGGCAAAATAGACAGTGTAGAGTGTCCCTGCTGCAACACACAAATGTGTTGACCATTTTGATTTGTCGGGTGTGGACACAAAATAAATTAAACACTTTTTATGCTATCACTGCCCTGTAAGGCTAGTATGTTTTAGAGGGGAGTAAACAATAGCACTAAAAAATAGATTTTTATATGTTTCCTCTCTCTCCACAGTTTCCTTCTTTGTGGTTGCATTTGGTGGTTCCCTTGTGGGCATAGCATTCGGCATACTAATTTCACTTCTGACCAGATGCACAAAAAACATCCAGATCATCGAGCCAGGCTTCATCTTTGTCATGGGATACCTTTCCTACCTGACTGCTGAGATGCTTTCTCTGTCTGCTATCCTTTCGTGAGTATTTCACAACTGAAATATAATTTGTTTTATTATGTCTGTATCCATTTTACATATGTAAAAATGAGGTAAACATATTTAGAGTTTACTTTGCGGTTCCTTCTGTAGGACTACATTCTGCGGTGTGTTATGTCAGAAGTACGTCAGAGCAAACATGGATGAGAGTTCCGTCCAAACAGTCAAATATGCCATGAAGGTTTTCGCCAACGGATCAGAAACCATCATCTTTGTTTTCCTCGGTATCTCGGCCATCGATAAGGTTATCTGGGTTTGGAACACGGGCTTCATCCTCCTCACAGTCTTCTTCGTCTTTGTGTATAGATTCATTGGTGAGATTTTGTTGTTTGGCTATCACTGTTGAGTCAAAGCATCACACACATTGTGGGGTAAAAACTTGGTGTGTTATGCAAAGAAATCTTCTGCTGCTGCAGCACAAAGATCAAATGACACACATTTACAAGAATACGTGTGTCAAGAACACTGAGCGACCGGACTCAGAGGCAGGATTCACAGTATTCAAGTTTAGTGAGCTTATTTACAATGAAAACACCAGAGTGATACATACAGGTAGTGATAAGGGAAAATAGGGGCTCCAGGAATCCAGGGGAAGGGGCAGCCAAACAATGTCTTCTCATTTACTCTGCTCAGGCTGTCTCTAAAAACACTGTGCGGCAGGGAAAATCCAGGAAAGGTCTGTACACAAGAGGGACAACAATGAGATTAGTATGAGGCAAAGAAAACACTAGACTTGAGTGCTGAGCTTTACTAAAAGCGTAATTCAACAATCCAGCAAAAAGCACCACCGATGTGTGAAGTCTTTAAATAACTGTGTGTGTTTGTATGTCTATTCCAGGTGTGTTTTTCCTGCAGTGGATCCTTAACAGGTACAGGCTGGTCCCAGTTGAATTAATAGATATGGTGATCATGAGCTACGGTGGCCTACGAGGGGCTGTTGCGTATGGCCTGGCTGTGTTGCTGGATGAGAAAAAGATAAAGGAGAAAAACCTGATGATCTGCACTACTCTCATTGTGGTGTACTTCACTGTCATCTTGCAGGTAGTGAATTTTTGGAGTTGATAATTCGCTAAAATATGTGTACATTAGTTTGCTTGTTAATTACACAGTCTGTGTTAGAGCTTAATTTTGTTGGCACATTTGTGCTTGACATTGTTACAGGGAATGACGATGAAACCTCTGGTCATGTGGCTTAAAGTAAAGAGAGCTGCAGTAACTGAGGTCTCACTCCTAGAGAAAATTACAAACAAGGTAAATCTAATAAAACACGTCATGTTTCACCGACAAAAACGTTTCCCGCCCAGTTTCTACAAAGTCCTTCTCCTTTCTTTAGATGTTTAATCACACTCTGGTTGCCATCGAAGACATATCAGGACAAATAGGAGATAACTACTTCAGGAGCAAGTATGTACAAGACTTAATACATAATTCCAAAATGCCTTTTAATTTTAAAGTAAGCAACAGTGATATTTCTTTTTGTAAAGGTGGAGGCATTTTGAGGAGAAGTGGATGACGCCATTTTTGATGAAGCCATCTGCAAGGAAGAAACAAGATGACGTGTTTGATGTCTTCCATCAGCTGAACCTCAAGGATGCCATGGAATATGTGACTGAAGTGAGAATCATTTGTGCAAATTCAAGTATGTTTTGCTCAAGTACAAATTAAATGAAACTGAGAAGATTACTGCTGGTGTCTTCTGTTGCAGGGCGAGCGTAGAGGCTCTCTGGAGTTTGTCCGTAATGACAGCGCCATTCTTGATTTCAAGAAAAAGTTGGAAAGTGAATACACAGAGGTCATGCCTGACATCCCACCTTACATGATAAATGATCATGGTGCAATGTTCACTATGGGGTGAGCAATCTGGATTTTTATGACAGTGTGAAAATATATACAGAGGGTAAAATAAGTATTAAACACGTCACCGATTTTAAGTGAATATATTTCTAAAGGTGTTGTTGAAATAAAACTCTCACCAGATGTCAGTAACAACCCATCCAATCCACACATGCAAAGAAATCAAACTATAGATGTCCATAAATTCAGTTATGTATAATAATGAGAAATGACACAGGGATAAAGTGCTTACTGGATTTCTTTTTAATGCTTTGTACAAAAGTCTTCGTGGTTTCAAGAAACTAGTCACATGCATTGCCAGGCGCATCTGGTCATGGGTAGTTTATGCTGAAATGATGTTCCTTCCACTTCTGGATTGTGGCCCCAGCAGTGCTCACTGCAACCTTCACTAATTTCAAAATATCTTCTCTAATCAATGCTATCAGTGTGTTTTGCAACAATTATGCTCTGACGGTGTTGCGAGAGCTCACTGGTTTCACTGATCATGAGATGCTTGCCGTGTGGCACCTTGATAATGAGACACCAGTTTATAACCCATCAATTGGGACTGAACAAGCTGAAGTTAATTTGCACTGAGTGGCTGGATTGCATTCTAATTGCTGGTGTCATGACTTTTCATGGCTTTTTGCATCTCCCTTTCTTCATGTGTTCAATGCTTTTACTTTGTGTCATTTTTCATTTTATACATAAGTTAATTTCTGGACATGCATAGTTTGATGTCTTTGTATGTGTGGATTGGATGGGTTGTTCCAGATATGTTGTGAGAATTTGATATTAATAGCACCTTTAGAAATATATTTAATTAGAAAATTTGTGTACTGATTTGATGCATTCAATACTTTTTATACCTACTTAATAGACACAACTTACTGCAACTATTCAGTGCCTTCAAACAGCTTCCGTTCACCACCATATTTTAAAAATGAAACCAGACTCTTTTGATATTGTTGTATTGCTTTAAGTCAGTGACATGATTGGCTTCCTCTGCAGTAGAGACCATATTCCATCAGTGAGCCTGGAAATGCACGAGCAGACCATGAAGGCTATGAGGGGAGCTGAGGCAGTTGATGTTCACCACCTTCTTGATCAGCATCTCTACAAGAGCAGAAAACAGGTAATGAGCAAATTCAGTCATTGCATGAGGGACTTACTAAAGCATCCTAGTAATACATGTCCATTTAACCATTAAATTACTGAGGTGTATGTGAACTAAAAACAACAAACTGTTATTTATGGCTGGCTATAGACAAATGTATATTTTATGTATATATGCAAATCCTCAGCTTATTTGCTTGAACTGTGGCTGAGCTTGACTTTGTGTCCTTCCTGAACTATTGTTGGTTTCTGTTTTATAAAGCAGTAACAAACTGACTTCTCATTCTGTTGTTTATAGTATCGCCACGGGTTCAGTCGCAGTGATTTCAAAATCAACAGAGATGAGAAAGAAGTCCAGGAGATCTTCCAGAGAACCATGAGGAACCGGTTGGAGTCATTCAAGTCTGCAAAGATGGGTGTTTCACCTCCAAAGACAATTGTCAAGTACTCAAAGAAAGAACAGCAGGAGAAGGTAAAGACAAAAAGAGGGAATAAGCACACCCTACCACTGTTTGCAGAGTTGATTATGTCTCTTCTGAAGTCCAGTGAAGAGGAAATACGGTCCTTCCCCAAAGCTTCATTTTTAGTTTTTTTTTTCCATTTGACTTCAGTGTAGTACTGAAAATCCTTGGTACAAGACAGTGGTCTGGAAACTGAAAACCAGCTGCTGGACTTTTGAGAGAGAAATGTTGTCCTTTTCTTTTTAAATATTGCGTGGCTCAATAGACCTACGTCATCTTTTTATGGTTTTCTGTTTCATGATGCTCCAAATGTTTTTAGTTGGTAAAAGTTCTGGACTGCAGGCAGGCTGGTTCAGCACCCAGACTCTTCTATGAAGTCATGCTGCTGTGATAGCAATCTGCAAATTAGCAAAGCCTTCCCTGAAAAACATGTAATCTGGATGGGAGCATACTGTATGTTGACCTTTATACATACCTTTTAGCACTGATGGTGCCTTTCCAAATATGCAAGCAACCACTTCCATATGCATCTCCATACCATCCAAGATGCAGCCTTTTGAACTGAGTGCTGGTAACAATCCAGAGAGTCCCTCTCCCCGTTAGTCTTGAGAATGTGGTGTCCATGTCTTGCAAAAAGAATTTCACATTTTAATTCATCTGACCATGGAACAGTTTTTTCATGTTGCCTCAGTTTCTTTGTTTTTATGATTTTTTAAAGGCACGTTGTGTTATATTTCTTCTTTTGTCTTTGATGTCAAGAAACATTTAATTTTATTAATTTTTAAATCCTGCCTGGAAGCTTTATCAGTCAGAACCATGATCTGAATGTACTGTTATGCCAAACAAACTTGGATCTTTCCAAGATCAGCTCTATAAATTCTCTATAGGCTCCTCTTGTTCATGTGCGTCATTTATCTAGGTCAAGTTTATTTATATAACGCATTTCCCAGAGCTCATGCTGCACAAAGTCTTTAAAAACTAAAATGCAACTAAAACAATTAAAATGTGCAGCAATAAAAATATAAAAGAGAAAAAGTAATACAATAAGACAATAAAGACAGCCAACACAACAATGGCCATAAGGGATATTTAGACATGGAGTGAAAACAAAAGGAAGCATTAAACAATACTTGGAAGTGCACAGATTTGTGCGCGAATTGCCAAAGGACAATGGGACACTGAGACATTAATACAAATCAAGGAGACCGAGACAAGGGAATTAGATTCAATACAAAGCACAGGTGACAACAAGATGCCAAAGGAAAGATAGGAGCTAAACACAATGGGGCACAAAGGAAAGACTAAGAAAACAATAATCAGCAATAATAAACGATACAAAATAAACCTAAGTCAGACACTTTTCAAAATAATCAGAAACTCAAACAAGGAACTAGGACTTGAGATATGCAGAAATGTGGCAAACAAGAATAAATAATAATTGATTGTTGTTGATAAGTGATTGCAGAGTGCCCTCTGCTAGACAAACTAGGAAACATCGCTATGGGTTGGACATGGCTGAGGGCGTTGATCTTGTCTCTTTTACTTTACCTTCAGTTTTTTTAAACATCATATGTGATTAAATAAATCTCCTTCGTTCTACAGACCCCAAATGGAAAGTCAGTGAGCAAGACTAAACTCTGCCATTCTGGTGATGAAGGTTTGTCTGCTTGTGGGGTTTTTTGTGTTTTTGTTTTTTTCAGATTTAAAGTCTTAGCAAACTAATTTTCTCATTTTCATTTTTAGACTTTGAGTTCTCAGAAGGAGATAGCGCCTCTGGCTATGACTCGTCATACCCTTCTTTCTCCATGAGAGCCACGTACAGACCAGGAGGTGAGATCAATGCACTTTCTACATCCTGTATGAAACCAAACATATATTTTTGAGAATGATTAAGAGAGTAGCAGATGCTGTTATTATAAACACAGAGATTAGGGAAACATACAACAGAGGGAACTAAATAGACAGTTTGTGTGCAATAAAACCCCCCAAAAAAGGTGAATAAAAGTGTGGTAGAAAGGTCTCTACAGAGCTGCAGATGAGCCACAAACCACACCACACAACAAAAAGTATGTAAGGGTTATGTAAGGGTGAGCTGCAGGGTAAAGGCACCAGACTGTCATACAACACAAGGACTTTGTACTAGTGGGCTGACAGGTTTAAAATCAGCAAATGTTCGATCCGTCTGTGTTGAATATTTCCATTCTTACCTGTTGGGAACAGTTTAGGGCTACAGTGCAAATATGAAAGCAGCTCATTATCATAGAATTTATTTCGAATTTCCTAATACTGTTCTGACTCTGCAAGCAAACACCTATAAAACACTTTCACAGTTGAGTTTATGTATAAATGTCAAATAAAAAAAAACAACAACTCCAGAACAGCGAGTGTATTTGAGTTTAAACGTTTAAGCTGAATTAAAGTGGATAGACCACAAGCGCAAGGGATGAGCAGCCAATAATGGTTTCACTTGTATGAAAATGTAATGCAGAGAACAACAGTGGCCCTAATATTGAACCCTGAGGTACTGATTCAGTTTTTTCTTTCATTAAGGTGGGATTGAGAACCCAGCCTTCGTGCCAGATCTGTACCCCACGGATTTGTTGCAGGAGATCCCTCCTTGGCTGGCAGAGAGTGAACCCGACAGCAGCATGGTGGCTCCGTCATTGCGAGCCCAGGCGAATCTTCCCAATTCACCTATGGAAATGCGCCGCCTGGGGCTTCTTCGTGCCAGCACTCGCTCTACTGACACAAAGCAGATGAACAATGATCAGTTGCCCCCTCCACCAACATCTCCTCCTCCCCCTCCTCCTCCCAGTGGCCAAATGTAACTGTATCCCAATGCAGACACCCTGTTCTGTCTCACTTGAACCTGGAACAAAGACACAAAACAAACCTCAGACTAATTAACCATCTACTCTCATACTGACAAGAAAATGTTTATTTTTCCATGACTATGGTTAGCTCCTGTGTTTCTACACAAAACATTTACATAACCTCTTTAAACAACCCCTGCTGTTTTTAGGTTCACCCTTCACTTGGCAAAAGAAAAACTGCACTGAAACAAATCCTTTATGTTCAACATTAGATATATGTTGAACATTGTCATATAGTCTGTGGTTTGTAGTAAACATGCTATTGAAAATTATTATTTAAGGGGTTTTTTTTTTCAAAACATCTTAATATTATGTAAAAACCTTTCAAATGACGTGTAGATATCAATTATAAAAACAGTGATTTAAAATACTTTCTGAATCTATAATCCATACATTCGTATTGCAGAATACCACAACAACTTTCACCACTTGGGGCACTATTTTGTGTGAAAGATGAAATATTACTAACAAATAAAATGCTACATAGGTCAATGATGCAAACACATTTTAGTGGGATGCATTTAAACATTTGCAGCATATATAATGCAGATTCTTAGTATTATTTAGTGAGGCTCCAGCCTGCTCTGAAAGCTCTCTGTTTTTTTGACTTTTGACTCTTGCAACGGAAGGAAGAGAGGACATCCCAAATATGGTCATCTCAGATGCTCCACCCACCTTCCGTTTCAGTGGGTCAAACAATTAGGAAAAAGTTGGTTTAAAGGCAGATGATGAACTAAGAGGTATTCATTAAGGGCCAGTAGAAGATAAATGAGGGTATAAATGAGGATTATTATGAACCATGAATAATGCAAAGCTACTCTTGTCTGAGAATCAAAATCTGCAGGTGTAAATGAGTTTGATGTGCCCATTTTAATTTCTTGTATTGTTTTAATTTTCTAATAAATAGAATAGGTGTGACTGTTTCTCTGTCTTTCTGTGTTAGCTCTGGCGACTTTCTTAGGGTGTACCCTCCCCAGCACCCTTCACAACCCTGAATTGGATAAATGGAAGAAAATGGAGAGATGAACTGATTAAGTGTATTATCGAAAATCGCATGAAAAAGAACTTTAACCTCTTAAGCCCCAATGCCCCCTGATACGGGGGCTAAAGGCAGGAGATCAGTTAGGCTTGGGGCTTAAGAGGTTAAAAGGATGTAAAAAAATCTTTTTAATCAACTCCATCTGAGAAGTTTAATATTGGTGAGAAGCTGCTAATAAAGCCATTCACAGGCTTAAATTATACCTCTGAGTAAAGTGACCAAACTTGCTGATCTGGGTACAAAAGTGGGTTGAGCCAGACCAGCATCATAATGGGCTGTGTTTCACGAGCTGTGAAAAGCTGTATCCTTGATATACAGGAGAGCAGAGAGTGGATACTATGCTCTGGTCAGAAGAAGAGGTGGATGTATGTGGAACATTTATGTCAACAATCTACACAATAGTTTGCTGATGGTTTATAAAGGATTTTATCCAAAAATGGCAGCTTCTTGGGGATTTACACTTTTTCTCTGCGTGCTGCTGATGGTGTGTAGAGGCTTGAGCCTTGCGGGTGAAGATCCAGATCAAACCTTATCAAGCAGTGGTCAAGTAAAAGCCCTTAATCCAGAAATAGACAATGCACTGAGCTCAAACCATGGAACAACTGGAGAAGGTGGCCATGCAGTGGAGCCCATCACTACACTGCCTATTGTGTCCTGGAAGTGGCATCATGTCACCACCCCGTACCTGGTGGCCCTGTGGATCCTGGTTTCCTGGCTCTGCAAACTTGGTGAGTCCTGCAAAGTCCTGTTTCTGCAAGGCTCCGCTCTCCCCTCATCAACCAGAAACCCTGGAAAAGCTATTTTTGCACAAAGCTATTAAAACCTATTTTAGCTAGAATTTTACACTCAATTTGAATATCTATTGTGTAGAACACAGATAGAAAAATAATGAGAATTTAAAAAAAAATTAACTATTTGCTGCTATCTACATTGTTAATTGGTGATTTTGTCTCCACACCTTAGGGGTTAAAGTGGGATTCAGTAGGTGGGATGTTATAGCAGTGCAGAAAAGAAAATAATTGTAGAACATAGAAGTAGGTCCCAATAATTTCCAGATTTCTTTGCCTGCAGTCTGTGAGCAGCAGAGCTGTGCTGCTACTCTTTGTAGATTCCATCCATCCATTGTCTTCCACTTATATAAGCAGATGTAACATGAACTACCGTAACTGATTTCCCACTCCTAGACAGTGTAAACCTCTTAGACTGACCATGAACACTATCGCTGCTCTACACCAACCCAACATTCAATTGAACTCAATTTACTTTTATAGCGCCAAATCACAACAGTCGCCTCGGAGCATTTTAGATTATAAGGTAAAGACCGTACGATAATATAGAGAAAATCACAAAAATCTGATTATCTCCTTTGAGGAAGCACTTGTGGACAATGGAAAGGGAAAAAATGGGGAGGAAGACAGGCCAATAGACACATTATAGAAGAGAGCCGGAGATTAACCCGTTGAACCCCATTACCCCTGGTGCAAATAGGGAACACGGGCTGTACCGCCAGGTCTGTTATTCAAATATAGACATGTACAGTATCCAAAGAAATGTCAGAATCTCAGCTAAAAGTGCACAAAACAATTTCCATGATCACTAAAAACAACTAAAACAACAAGGAATTAAAGAGACACAATTTGCGGATCCCCATGTTCTCCTGATGGCATCGACACAAACAAACAATGTCTCTGCTGGAAACACAGATCTCACAGATTCCAAAACTGCAAGATCTGTCATGTTCCAACCAACATTCAATGAACCAGCACTGCAATCCAGCCACTTTTCCTGCATAGCTGCATCTCCCATGTGGGCTTCAAGAGCATCTTCCCATCATATACCGCTATTTTCTGCCTTATTTTCTTGCAAAGACGCATTATGCACCATTTTTTTTGCAAAAATGACCTCTGACAAGAAAGTTAATTTCTTCTATTCAATACCTAAGAAATTTTGACTTTTACAGATGGTGCCAAATTGTAAAATACTTAGCTATGTCTCTAATAAAACCTCTGTAAATTTGCTCTGTTTCACTTCAGCGGCACAATTCTTTCTACAGTTGATGTCTATATGTTGATCAATGCTTTCTTCAGTTTTTGGTCTACTGCAGCACATTTGAGTCGTTATATGCTATAAAAGGCAACAAAAAAACTCTTAAAAAAGGCAGTGATCACTGTTGGCCTCTCTCAGTTTTTATTACCACTGTTCTTTTTAAAGCTCAGTTTTAAAAACCTAACAATGTAACTAAGGTCCAGCCCATGCAGCAGTATATTAATGACTAACCTCGTATTGTTGATAGATTATCTATCTCAGTTGTTCTCCTGACTTAAGTTTGGTGCGTTTACAGTTTACTCCACCAGAGTGCCTATTTTGGGTCACTTTTGCCGGTCCAAGCCCGGGTAAAGGAGCAGGGTTGGAATTGTGACATTAAAAAAAAACAATAATTGCTAAAAGAAATTTAATTTGTAGTTCTAAATAAACTCTAAATGCATTTAGGACGTTTTTTACTCATTTTATGTCTCTTCCACGATGTTATTAGCATGACCAATTATGCAAATTAGGCGATGACGTCATTTAGTGACTTCTAGCGACTTGTAGGACAACCAATAGCGATTTTCCTTACTGAGGAGTTGGCAACACTGCGGGCGAGGTGCCCACCGCAGCACCCGCTGCTTGTTGAGAGTAAGAACGATACACACTTTTACGTCAAAAAGTTGTCATAAATAAGTCTCCAATAACACCAGAGAAAGTTGCCAGATTAGTCGCTAGTCGCTTTTTACAAAAAAAGGTCGCTAAGGGGGTCTGAAAACTCGCTAAATATAGCGACAAAGTTGCTAAGTTGGCAACACTGCATGTGGCTAGCTACCATAGCTGTGTAGCTAGCCACCACGTAGAACATCATTAAAAACCAGCTAGCCCAACTTTAGCAACCTTACAAATGTCACTACTGTTTAGTGTTCTAGGTTCATTAATGTCTGAAGTGATAGTAGAGCTGTACATTTTCAAAAATCCCTCATTCAGAACATGGTATATTATGTTTAGGTGGAAACTAGCGAGCTAACTCCTTGCTAACTTTGAACTCCGTTAAATTTGATAAATCCTGTTTTCATGGATGCCTGGATGTTCAAAATGTGTTAATTACATAAATAAAATGTAATTTTCTCTATAGCACTTCATGGATTTCATAAGAAACACACTGTAGTTGTTCACACAAAGCATAAAGGTAAAAAACAATATATACAGTGTTATCTTCATTTTAGATGGTGGTCAGAGGACCCGGTGGCGCCAGTGTCCGGCAGCCTCGCCTCTCTCAGTGCGCCCCGGGGCGGCTGTGGCTACAATGTAGCTTGCCATCACCAGTGTGTGAATGTGTGGATGACTATATATGTAAAGCGCTTTGGGGTCCTTAGGGACTAAGTAAAGCGCTATACAATACAGGCATTTACCATTTACTATTTAGGGACCTGAAGTGGAGTTTGGACCCAGAAACGGCTAATGACATCAGAAATAATAACTGGATGATTAAGCCCCACAAGTGTTAGCTTTATTTTGATACCAAAAATTGTTAACACAGAGTTTGTAACTGTAGAGATTCTAAAATACTATTGTAATTTTTCTTTTTTCTTTTTTTTAATTGTCTACCCCGCGCCTGCATTATTTAATCACCAAAACTTAATACAAATTTCCTCTCTGTTTCAGTATTACTCTCAAAGCCAGCAGACTTTATACTCTTTGTTCTAGGTGGAATTTGAGTTACAGCTACCCTAGATGACGATTTTTGAACAAAGCATTTCAGAGAAATTTAATTCACAGGTACTTAGAATGTCACTACAAGGGCAACTTTAGCTGCAGTTTACGCCAAACAGGAGGAGAAAAGTGGGATCAGTGGCTGAGATTTGACCCATGTGAATTAGTTCATTTTATAAGCAGATTACATCAGTATCTCTATCTGATTAATGGATACATCTGAGCTCTTTTGGTAGTTAAATCTTGTTTCTCTCTAAGAAAAATGGTTAAATCTTACATAAGAGCTCTGCTTGTAATCAAGTACCACACATAAAAAAAACCACTGTTTTCTCTCCTGTTTCAATTTCCCAGTTTGGACATACAGTAATCAGGCAGCTCTTGTTATAGCTTCCAAGCACATACTACTGGATCACTTCACTCAATTAGAAACCTTCCTATGCAAATCTGACTGACAGGAAAAATCTAGTGTCAAATTTTCAAAATAAAAGACCACCATTACTTGTACTGTTGGACAATGATGTACACTTTAGCGTCAGGCTTTTAAACAAAACAAAACAAACAAAACAAATAAACACAAGAACAGGAAACTACCTACATTCAAATGAATGGATTGATTATTTGCTCATACTATTTAAGAATGTACTCACACTTGGCATTGCTTTTATTTTGACTGAGGGTTCTTAGACAAAACTAGGTTTGGGCTTTTGTTCTAAACTGCTTCGGTGACCTAATTTTTAATTGCAGGACCACAAAATCTTACTGAGAGCAAATTTCCTATAGAAAAGAGGGACACACATTCATGGAAAACCTTTACTAGATCAAGTTATGATCTTGATCTGTTGGTTGGCATTCATTTCAGAAAAATTTGTACAGGAGTATCATCTAACCTAACTGAGATGAGTTACGGATGAGTTTTAGACAAAAGCATTTCAGAGGATTCAGAGAATCGACCCAAAGTTTTGCACAATTACTCCGGCAACTTGAGCTGCTGCTGTCTAGAACTGATAGGGATGGGCGGTGTCACTGGATGAACTTTTATTTTAATGAGTGTTTTCTAACTGATGAATTTGATCATTTGCTCTCAGTGATTACTGGGTTTAAGTTTAAGGGAAATGGGCCATGGAACTGTGGACAATGTAAAAATATGAACAGGGGTTGTGTGCGGCAGGCAGGAATGGAGGACCCAGTATGAAGACTCCAGGATGCAAAAGGTAAACTCAAAACTCAGCTTTACTGCTGGAAATCAGAAAAACAGAAAACTAACTAAACTGGAAACACTCGTGAAGCTAAAAAGGCAGACAGACAGGACATGACACTGGATGGAAGAAAACAAAGGGGTTAAATACACAAGGAATGACGAGTGCACAGGAAACACAACTGGGGCTAATTGCGCACAACGAGACAGATGATGAAAAGCCTAATATAACACATGAGACGAGGTACCTTCAAAGTAAGAGAGGCAAAAGCAGAACATGGCGCACACAGACAGGAGACAACCAAATTAAAACGGGAAGTAACAGGAACACACACACACACAGACCAGACCCAGATAGACACGACACAGACGAGTCCGGGAAAGAACAGACATGAAAACACAACAGACAACAAAACACAAGGACACAGGGAAGGCAGTTTCTCAAGAACCTATTTCCTCTTTACAGATTAACAGTGCTGTCTTTCTTCCAGCATGCTTGGTACTAACTGAAGTACAATGGACAATAAATGCAGGGTCAACTATTTGTGCTTTTTCAAGAAAAAGCTTCGTTATAGCCATCGGAGTATAACACAATCTATTCAGCTAGCAAGCAAAAGACCAGCGTTAATGGATTTCACCTTCTTTGGTGCAAACGAAAGTGACAATGTTGCACTGCAGTGGCAACGAGAAGACAACCTCCAATCAGTGCAGCTAGAATGTCACTAATCTCACCATGAGTGACAGAGATACTTGCAAAAAGCAAAACTAGAGAAAAAACAATCAGGAAATAATAGAAAATCAATAAAGAGATTTTAAATTTGAGTCTCAGTCACACACAAATTTGTACAAGCACCTTTTATGTCTAAGTACTTTCTTTCTAATTTTTGGAGGTTGTCTTCCTGTTGTCGGTGCACGGGTTATCACTGTTATGTGCACCAAAGCAGGTGAAATGGATCCTGCTTCCTAACTGCACAGACTGATATATAGAAGGTTTATCTGTATGTTATATTTTAATGATCAACTCTTCATCCTCATCATTATAGTAACTTATACTTGACTCCTAACTCGGTTATGTCTCAGATACCAAGTGATCAACCCAAATCCCTCACCTGCTGAAACAATTAATTTTATGTAAAATAGGGTTCTTGAAAAAGCTCATGGACCTCAGCATGCAGTTTAACCACAGTGTCTGGAGAAAACCATCCTGGGCATGGAGAAATGTTTACAGTTTATATAGGTGTAAATGATATAGAGTGACCCTGGCAGGGTTACTGAAACAGCTCCAATTCAAGGACAACATTTCAGACACTTACTGTCAGTCTAATTTATAATAAAAATCTTAAATCTCTAATATTCTATAATATAATGCATAATTTTGCTAACACTGAAACTTATTTATCTGAAATTTATTAATTTAGTTTATTGTGTTGTTTAACAACATTTAATCCTTAAGCGTTGGGACCACAAATGACAAATTTTGTTGAGCACAGAGCCTGAGATGAAAAATACCACACAACAGTCTTGAAGTGTAGCTACTGTTCCTCCCACACTGAAAACAACCTTCATCTGACCATCGTCTGAGTGCTTGCTGTGGTGGAGACCTGCGGTCAGAATGACTGAAAAGTCAAGTCACTACTCAGTGACATTATCATTTCTTAATAATGGGAGGGGAGTTCACGCTCGACTGTGCAGCTAAATGTTCTTAAAGCACACACACACACACACACACACACTAGTAGATAGCAGGTAACCGAGTGGTCATTTTTATTGTATAAAAATACAGTACAGATTTATGACAGAGAAACTTTTTTTTTTAGTTTCTTATGCAAGGCTTTCACACTCACCCCCACTCACACCTGTGCCAACAAGTCATCTAACCAATGAGGCTATTGTCCCTATCCTTCCACCTGAGGACCCGGGCTACGTCACGAGCTCCCTCTGTGGAGCGAAACTCTGCCGTCTGCTCCTTGCTATCTAATATATCACCGGGCACTGACGTAAACTCTTCTGTTTAATTATTTTCTGTTTGACGTTTATTCAGCTGTGTGAAAACCCCGGAGGAACCCTCCCGAGGGATTAATAAAGTTAAATTTTATTTAATCTAATCTAAGAACTTTAATCTCAACCAAACCGATTTAGTCACCAACAAATAAAACACTGAAAAAAAAAAACAATAAGATTTTTAAGTTATCAAAGTGACTTATATATCACGTTTAACCCGAGTAGCGAAAGACCGCGGGGGTTTGAAGACGATGTGTCAGTCGGCTTAGATATTTGAAGTTTACACAGCTACATTCTCACCTGAAAATATGTTAAAAGTTTTTTTGCGACCCAGAAAGAGAAATAAGAGTAATATTAAAACTAAGCAGCTGCCGCCATTGTTGGAAACTGGAATTGGCTGGGCCGCGCTATGAATTCTGCAATATGGTTTTTCAATTTTGTTGTCCGGGTGGAAAATCGGGATTTTCGGGAGGGGCACTGAAATTCGGTATTCTCCCGGAAAAATCGGGAGGGTCATGTATGGTTGTGGCAACATCACTAACCTTGTCAAACACCTCAGAGTAAATCATATCACAGAATATGACGAGCGTATGTTGAGGCGAACTGAAGAGGATGAGAGAGTCAGGTGCTGCTAGGGCGAGACAGACGTTTCTCACTGAGTCCTTTAGTGCTGCAGGCAGGCAAGATGTTCAAATAGCGCACAACTTCAGTTTTTTTATTTCTATATGATGAACTCTGCATTATTAAGTGATAAGAACAAGTAATCTGATGTCCTGTAATCATTATGACACTATAATTTGAGATACAATAAATAAAATAAGTTTATCGGATCAGTATCGTCGATACCACCCTGAATATTACTTGGTATCGGATCGGAAAGAAAATCAGTGGTATCGCACATCACTAATAAAAAGAACAAATGTTAAAAAAAATTCCTTGAATATGAAGGCACTTTTTTCAGCAACCTGCCAGTGACTTGCTCTGCAGCCATCAGAATCACATTTGGTAATGATAAACACAAATTAAATATAAAAAGAAATAACCATGTTTCCATTTATACATTTATTTTAATATAGGTTTTTTTTTGCTTTTTGTTTTTTTGCCAAAGCAGCGGTGAGCCGCTGGTAATGGGTAAAAGAGTCTCAGATTTGAGACCGTGGAGTTAGTAGAACTAAAGTACATTAAAACCAGCCAACTGTTATGAATTAACACTGTTCACCTTCTGTCTGTCCCCAGGAGTCTGTAATTGTAGGCTAAATCATTCTCCCCACACGAGCAGCACTGTGTGTGAAGCTTGCAGCAGCTGGAGTTGAGCCAACGCAACACTCCTGTTACAATATTGTCACAGTGTATGCCAATACAGGTGGATTTTGGCTTCGTTAACTCTCTGTTTCATTTAATTTACATTATATATTTGAAATTACAGTCTCTGACATTGCATTCGCCTTGTAAGTTGGACAAAGTCATACGTTTTTTTTGTTTTGGCACAAAAATCCCCCTGCAGCATCACTTAGTAATGTAAAGACAAAACAAATGATTAAGCTTCTTAACTGAGTCAGGAGTGTTTTGTGCCCTTCTGAAGTCACTGCTCCAATATGTAATGATAGGAGCTTATTTAGGGACTGCTTTACGACACCTTTGTTATTTCTTCTTCGTTAGGGTCAGCTGTGTTTCAGGTGGTAGAGCAGATCATCTACTGATCAGAGGGTACTTGGCCAAGACAGTGAACACTGCATTCACATGTGTGTGATTGGGAGACTTAGATTAGTAGTAGGAAGCACTTTGAGTGCTTAACAGAGGAGAAAGGTGCTATGTAATTTCAAGGGAGTCTTTAACTAAGACTGCGTAAGGTCGGTGTCAATCATTACTAAGGAGTGAAACTGGTGGAAATGTTCCTAAACTAAAGGTATTCATTCAACAACACTAACAATATCATGACAAACTGGAGTGGACGGGACCGGAAAGTACAAATGTAGCAATGACCGGAGAATGTTTCAAATGTCACTGAATAACCGAATGACATCCTTTGCTCCTTCTTAAACTCTTCAACCACACACTCATACATGACCTTACTCATAGAGGAGTAGTGAACTTATAAAAAGGCTGAGTCCAGTCCTGATACAGACTGTGTCAGGACTGAGGACACAAAGTCGCAGACAGAGTGTTGAATATTGTGAGGGTAGGAAGCCATTGGCAGAGGTGTTGTTTATTTATTTTTACCTCTTGAGGTAATACAGGCACGAGAAGGCTTCTTTTCTTCAGTCAGTTTATTTTTTTCAAATGCTACGCTGTGGATATGCACTCTTCTGGCTGTTGGAGTCAGTGTTGTTGATCTTCGTTGTGTCATCAGTGAAGGGTGAAGCTGTGGTAACACGTGAGGGGTCCCACCTGAAGCTGTCCGAATCCAGTCACTCGAATGAGTCTCAACATGGCCACAGCTCCAATATCACAGGAATACCCATCATTAGCTTTAAGTGGCACCACGTGGAGACCCCTTATTTAGTGGCTTTTTGGGTACTGGTGTCATTTTTGGGCAAACTGGGTATGTAATACATATTGTAGAATATAAATATGATAAAAAAAATTTATATGCTCTGTTTATTACACGAGATGATAAAAGAAAAGAAGAAGTACAGTTTGCCTCTTGCAAACAGAGAAGGTAATGTGGAGCAAGCTTTCACTTTTGGTAGCTGAAATCCTCTAAATGAATAGCTCAGGCTTATAAAATATAAATATACAGATAAAAACACAGAGGTGAAAAATTGTATACTTGATACAAGTTTCTGTAATTTAATCTTTAATTACATTTAACCTCTTAAAGCCTAAAATATGAAATGAATTCAAAATTGAGAATTTGTTGAGCCAATATAACAAATATATAACATTTTAATTTCCATAGATGACTTTTGATTTGTATCATATTTGCTACATCTGGCATTTAAAAAATGCTGAAGAATGTATCTTGAATAAAATTTCTTTAGGTTTTTCACTGATAAAGGAGAAGTCTCAAAAACTCATAAAAAAAACTGCACATATCAAACATGATACACCAGGATTTAAGAGGGTAAATATAAACATGCAGAACAGAAGTGTAACCCCGTGAGGTGGAAATTGGTTTACCGCTGTGGGACAGTAGGGTTTATTGTTAAATAAACTTTAATGGCACTTCCTCTGCCCATTAATCATGAGGCTATCTTTAGTTATGCAGTGGGGTTTCATTCATCCGCCACGCTGGTTAATCATGTGCTTTCGTGTTTTATTTTAGATGAGCACTACAGTTAATCATTTGCAAATGTTACAACCTCACAAGCGTTTTACATTTGTGGTTCAGTAAAGTGAACCAAAGGTTTGAATGTTTGCCAGCTCCAACCTGACTACAAGCAGATTAATGTAAAATCAAAGGTTATTACTATTGATTCATGGCTTTTATCTTTTTTTTTTTTTTTTAAATCTTGTTTTCTCTTCTCAGTCATTGAGGCCAACCATCATGTCACCAGCGTTATACCTGAGAGCGCTCTGCTCATCTGTTTTGGCTTCATTTTGGGTGGCATGATTTGGGCTGCAGACAAGGTGCAAACCTTCAGGCTGACCCCGACAGTCTTCTTCTTCTACCTGCTGCCTCAAGTCATTCTGGATGCAGGCTACCACATGCCAAACAAGCTCTTCTTCACCAACCTGGGCGGAATCTTGGTCCATGCTGTCATTGGGACCTGCTGGAATGCTGCCAGCTTGGGGCTGTCGCTGTGGGGGTGCCAAATGGGAGGAGCCATGGGTAAGAGGGGCTTTGTAATTTCTTCGTGAATGCACCAGAGAGAGATCTAATATGATTCCTGTACATCACAAAAGGTTGATTCTGTTCATCTGGAAATTCAGTGGGAGAAACATTTTGACACTCATCCATGACTTCTTCAGTCTCAGCTGACTACAGGTTTTCCTAACCCAAACAGTACATTTGCACAATAACTGAAACAATGTTATTTGATTCAGAGATGGTCTTTCCCTTTTCACATAAATGGCCTCCTTGACTCCGCGCTCAAACCAGCGCTCCTCCCTGTCCAGAATGTGTAAATCCTCATCATTGAAAGACTGTCCATTTGCCTGTAGGTGGAAATAGACTTCCTTCTGTGTTGTGCCATCCGCTTCACAAGAGGTTGTTTGGTTTCCTCAGTGTCTAAATCATGGCAATCCTCCTGGCACTTAGCGCACTCTACATTACTCTGTTTGTGTCGGGGGATCCGATCATTGGGGTGGACCGTTTTTTGGCGCAGTGTGTTTTGGGATTTAAAGCCACTGAGGTGTTGTGTTTAGAAAAAATGTGTCTGTGAATCAAGGAGGGGGCTGTGTCTCACAATGCTGTGATTGCCGCCATTCCCCAACTTTCTGTGAATGGTACTCATAGGCATTGATCAATGGTCTTTGAACAATGGTCATGACAATTTGCACATTAATGATCAAGGACTTGACCTCCCAGCCCATTGTTCATTCAGTTGGCTAGTTTCCATTATTATTCAAATGTACTGTTTATAAGATTGGGGATGTACAGATGTACAGAATCAACCTTTTGGGATTTACTTACCTGGATGATTGAGCATCAAGGCATTTCCTGTACAGGTGACCTGGACATCGGTCTGCTGCAGTACCTTCTTTTCGGCAGTCTGATGGCTGCTGTGGACCCCGTGGCCGTCATCGCTGTGTTTGAGCAGGTGCACGTTAACGACGTCCTCTTCATCATGGTGTTTGGAGAGTCGCTGCTCAACGACGGTGTAACAGTGGTTCGTATGCATCATTGCTGTCTTTAGCATTACTTAAGTAACATAACCTGTGAGTTTGGTGAGACATCTGTCATAGGCATGTCCACTTTGAAGACATGAAGTGTAAAGAAAGTAAACATTCCAGCACTTCAGTTTAAGTGGTTTTACTCTAGCTGATGTCTTGCCATCTTATCTGAGCTTCTCTGGTCAATATAGGTGTTTCTGAACAGTCTGGAGTTCATTTGATACGAATCATGAAGTTCCACCCCATTCACTGCTGAAACTTGAAAGTTTGCACACCTTTTAAAATTACAATGTTAGAAACCCGTGACTTTATCGTTAGAAGTGTGACCTTCTCAGAAGCATAAGTGCTATATCATATTGCTCCTTAAAGGAGAGGTGTACTATAAAACTGAATACATGTCTTAGAGAACTGAATTAAGCTTAAAATTGAAAGTAAAATAAAAATGAACTAATTAATTAAATGTGGACAGAATTTGTCAATCAGAGATAATTCATCTCATAAATCAAGACACAATGCTCTCCCTTATATAAGATGCCTTTATAGGTTAAAAGTATCATTATCAGTATTGGTATACTGGCAATGTATTTACTTTATTTCTGGCCCTTTATTGTATTGATATAATCTGTAATTGGAGTTCAACACCTGTGGCGTAAGTGAATCACTCAGGACTCACTCTCTCCCTCCCTCCTGTGCTGAATCATAGAGCGAACGAATCACTCAAGACTCACTAACCCCCTCCCCAGAGGTGTGGACTCGAGTCACATGACTTGGACTCGAGTCAGACTCGAGTCATTAATTTTATGACTTTAGACTTGACTTGAAAAAATGTTCTAAGACTTGTGACTTGACTTGGACTTTTACACCAATGACTTGGGACTTGAATTGGACTTGAACCGGTTTACTTGAAAAGACTTGATATTTTACCCCAAATATAAAATTTAACATGCATATTATATAGAGATTGAAAATGTGACGTCATTCACGGGTAGAACCGCAAAGGATTCTGGGAACTCGTGGCAAGCGGTACTAGCGCACGCAGGCTTTCAATTAAAATCAGTCACACAGCGATAAAAAGAAACACAAAAATGTCAAGAAGCCGTTGTATTATTAACTGCAATAGCCGGTCGCATGACAGCCACGGGAAGCCGACGAGTAAAGAGATCGGTTGTTATCGGATTACGTCGTTGAAGAGAAATTGTTCAGCCATGTTTCCGAAGTAACAAAGACGCGACTGGATTGCAGCCATTCAAAGACCAAATATAACGTCCCAGAACACTCCAGCTCACAGGTTAGTCTGCTCCAAGCATTTACACGAAGGTCAGTGTTTTTTAGTAGTTAATACGTCATTTTCATTACATAATTGGTGATATAGGTTACAAGCAAGTCTGGCGCTGAACAGAAATTGTCGCGCTATGCTCCTTTGTTTATTGTGCATAAATAGTGAATTGTCCTGACACAATATTGCGTTTCGCTTCTGTTATTATGGTACATTGACAAAAACATATACTTTTATTCACAGGATAAAACAGGGTTTTTGTATCACTAATTGCCCAGTACGATTACAGCATACAATATTATTGTCACTGCTACATTTCTGTGATGCTACCAGAAATTATTTCCACTACTAATTAATTACCCTTGAGCTCAAAGGTCCTATTAATAAACGGTTAAGGAATGTGTATTTATGAGGACGATTTGTGAGACTGGTAAACTTATGATACGTACGATGGTCTTTCGTTCTACACGGTGCATTTCAAGGTCCTGCACCCATCCGTCGGTAAACTGTACCTGGGCTTGTTGCAGTGACCTGAAGTTACTAAACTTCATGAGTGTATGCACTCACTCCAAGAACCGTATGATTATAAATATGCATATAAATATGCTACGATGAGATAGCTGACTTCATCTAACTAGCAAATGTTGTCCAGGCTACGTTGGTGATACAGTTTTTTTTAATGTGTATGATATTTTTGTCATGCGATTTTAAAGCTGGTCCTACAACCACATCCAAGAATAACATGCAGCTTATCTCAGAACTGTCGGTGAAAACTATTCTTGGAGCTAGGTTTAATTGAGCTGCATTTTAAAGAGGTGCAATTTCACAATTTGTGTATATTTTCTAAGTTCACTATTTTGTCATGTGTTGAGAAAAACACAGATTTTAAAATTACATGGTCTAATATTTACATTTAGCATATAACTGCAACATTATTTTTTCGTTGTTTTTTTTTTTAAAGACTCGAAAGGACTTGAAATTCAAAGTTTCAGACTTGTGACTTGACTCGGACTTTTACACCAGTGACTTGAGACTCGACTCTGACTTGCCTGACATTACTTGAGACTTGACTTGAGACTTGAGGATAAAGACTTGAGACTTACTTGAGACTTGCAAAACAATGACTTGGTCCCACCTCTGCCCCTCCCTCCTGTGCTGAATCGTAGGTGTAAGCCACAGGTGTCGAACTCCAGGGCTCGAGGGCCGATGTCCTGCAGGTTTTAGATGTGTCCTTGATCCAACACAGCTGATTTAAATGGCTAAATGACCTCCTCAACATGTCTTGAAGTTCTCCAGAAGCCTGGTAATGAACTAATCATTTCATTCAGGTGTGTTGACCCACAGTGATATCTAAAACCTGCAGGACACCAGCCCTCGAGGCCTGGAGTTCGACACCCCTGGCGTAAGCGAATCACTCAGGACTCGCTCACCCCCTCCCTCCTGTGCTGAATCATAGAGCGAACGAATCACTCACTCACCCCCTCCCTCCTGTGCTGAATCATAGAGCGAACGAATCACTCACTCACCCCCTCCCTCCTGGCTCACAGCTTCTTCTTCTTCTTGGTTGGCAACCAATGTTAAGGCACATTACCGCCCCCTGGCTCACATTTCAGTGGACATTTAGATGAAAAAATATATATTTAACACATTTAAGGAAAATACTAATAAAATAAAAAAAATGTTTATTTAGCAATTTTGATAGGAAATTGCTTCATTTTAGAAATGTTTTTGCTCTTTTTTTTCTCTATAAAATAGTTGTTTTCTTTTAGAATCATTCATCTTAGCAGTAGGATTTACATGAAAAGAGAAACAAATTAAGTTTGAGTGAAAATGTACATTTTTTGCACTCTCTGGTCAACTGACTCAGTGAATCAAATGACTCAAAAAACCCGATTTACTTTGGTGAGTGAGTCATTAAAACTCGATTCAGTAAAAAGAATCAAATTTACCCATCACTAATGTAAGTCCCCTTCAATTAAATGGAATTTATTTTCATTTCATTTATATGAAATAGCCATGTGATTATCAGCAGTTACCACGCCTACCTAGCCACATCAGAGTCATTTTCCATCCTCCGTTATAGACCCACCTACAGACACGTGACTGGACAGACACCACATGCAGTAAATCTGGGCCCACGTGGGTTTTAGCCTTGCAAGGTCTGATTGGTTGAAGTAACGTGAACGTGGCATTGTTACTGTGATTCTATTGGCTCAAACAATTAAAAAAAGATGCCAATCATGCAAATTGAACAAAAGAGACCAAAGTTACAGCTCCTCAGAGTTTAAAGGGCCAGAGACCAATTAAATGCTCCATGCACACGGCAGAAAAGGGCCATTACCATGTAGATGTGTCGTTAAATCTTCAAAAAAATATATATATATATTAAAAAAAAGCATTTTAGGCCTGTTAATAAAATCAATTATTTCTGCTCTTAAATACCTAAAAAATTCAACTGGCATGGTGTCCAATTGTGTGCCAAAATTAGACATTTTTGTACAACATGTGGATATTCATGTATTGACAGTGCTGTAATTTTTCACTGTTTCACTTTACAAACATAAATCCTTGCACAGATGATGTTTATATGTTGGTTACTGAATTTCTGTAATGAAATGTGAACTGAGGCATATTTTAAAAGGGTTATATGCTAAAAAAAAAAATTAGGTGAGGATAAATTCTATTGACTTTTTCTGTGTTCCAGTCTCAGTAACTTTGACACAGTAATATCTGCTTCAATATTTACACCTCTGATGAAATTTCACAAGTGTTAGCTTTATTTTGATACCAAGATTGTAAGGACAGAGTTTGTAATTGCAGAGAAATAATCAATTAATTTGGGCATTGCATTTTCGAGCAGGAAGCTCAGAAACCCCTTTGGGGCTTAAGAGGTTATATTTACCCACAAATACTTGAGCTATACTTAAGGTAAGCACACTACTTTTTACAGGAAACAAGAAAAATAATTATACTATAAGTAAATTTAAGTACTATGTAAGTAATTTTAAATAGTAGTTGGAAATTTTTAGTTTTGCATGACTTCATGTGCTTTAAAGGAACTAAGAAATAATTACACTGCAAGTGTTTTAAGTAGTGTATAAATTATTTTAATAGATCCTTATTAAGTGGTAATTCGTGGAAAAACAATGAAATATTTCCCAACATCAGGTCTTATTATGGAGGGACTTACCTTGCTTAACTTCCAGGTATTTCATAGGAAAGGAGACGTTCTGTTCTAATACACGTGTTGTGACTGTGACAGAAAAAAAAATTAAGTTAGATGTGGCTCCATCATTATAAGGTCACAAAGGCCTACACATTTGGTGGTATTCATTTATTTTTTGTAACTTGGTACGCTTGGTACTTATCACATCCACAGGGCTTCCATCAATGCACATTAACACAACGATGATTAAATAAAGTCGTAAAAAGGCAGTATCAATCTACTCTGTAAAACTGCCCATACCCCCAAAAGGACAGTGTAGCTACAATGTAATACTGTTTGTTTTTGCACAACAAAAACCTGTTACCCCTTACTCTAGTGTGTAGTACTTGTAGGTAAATATAATTACTTTGCAATTTCAAATAAAATACGTCGAAATTCCATTTAATTACAGGGGAATTGCACCCTTTGTCATGGGTCCTTCTTTACTCCTAAATGACCAAACATTATTTTTTCTTCTTCCTCTCTTAGGTGCTCTTCAATGTGTTTGATGCATTTGTGTCACTGGGAGGACCTAAAATTGATGCTGCAGAAATGATCAAAGGAATAGGTAAGATATGACATTTATTAAGCTGTTAATAGAGGATTTGCCTGTGTATGGGTTATAAGCACTTACAGTCACGTCTGGCTAAGCAGAAATTGTTTTTTTGTTTCTTTTTACAGCATTTTTTTGTTCAGTATTATGAGCTTCTTCATCAAAATGCATTGACCATTTCAAGCCACCACGATGCTTTTATTGGCATTGGCTGGGAACTGACCTCCCAGTTCCTTCAGTGGTGCTAGTTTCAGTTGTTATGCAAATGTACTGTTTATAAGATTGGGGAAACCTGCAGTCAGCTCAGACTGAAGAAGTCACTTGGATGAGTGATGAAACGTGTCTCCCACTGAAAACACTACATCCAGATGAAAAGAATCAACTTTTGGAGATGCCTTTATTTACTCTTTTTTTTTTAAGCAGAAGCCAGTTAGGACAGTAGGGAGTAGAGGCATGTAAACAGATGCAATAAAAAACATAACAAAGCCTAAAAGTAGATTTTTACACATTTCCCCCTTTCTCTACAGTTTCCTTTTTTGTGGTTGCATTTGGCGGTTCCCTTGTGGGCCTTGTTTTTGGCCTACTAATTTCACTTCTGACCAGATGCACAAAAAACATCCAGATCATCGAACCAGGCTTCATCTTTGTTTTGGGATATCTTTCCTACCTGACTGCCGAGATGCTTTCACTGTCTGCTATCCTTTCGTGAGTGTTTTACAACTGAATTTGTTTTATTATTTCTGCATCTATTTTGCATATTTTGTGAACATATTTAGATGAAAGTCTACTTTTGTGTTTCCTTTCTGTAGGATTGTCTTCTGTGGAATGTGCTGTCAGAAGTACATCAACGCAAACATGGATGAGAATTCGGTCCAAACAGTCAGATACGCCATGAAGGCCTTTGCCAACGGATCAGAAACCATCATCTTTGTTTTCCTCGGCATCTCGGCCATCGATAAGGTTATCTGGGTTTGGAACACGGGCTTCATCCTACTCACGCTCCTCTTCGTCTTGGTGTACAGATTCATTGGTGAGATTTTGTCTTTTTGGGCTCAGTTTTGTGTCAAAGCATCACTGTGATGTAAAAAGTTTGTTTGTTATGCAAATACATTTAGATAGACTGAAACACTAAAATGCATTCAAAACTCATGAAGATTCATTTGAAGATATTTTGTGAGTCTTTATATAAGACTGTGTGTTTGTGTTCGTACTGCAGGTGTGTTTTTCCTCACCTGGATCCTCAACAGGTACAGGCTGGTGCCCTTGGAGTTTGTAGATCAGGTGATTATGAGCTACGGTGGCCTACGAGGAGCTGTTGCATATGGCCTGGCTGTGATGCTGGATGAGAATAAGATAAAAGAGAAAAACCTGATGGTCTGCACTACACTCATTGTGGTGTACTTCACTGTCATCTTGCAGGTGAATTTGTCACTTTTTCTTAATTAGTTAACTATCTTTTTCGAAGAAAAAAAAAGGCTTCTGGCAGTAGCTTAGCTGTTCCTGGGACTGCACTCCTTTGGACATTTGATGTTGTGTCTGGAATCTGCTGGAGTCACTCTTCAAAGTTTAGGGTCTCGGCTCCTAATGCTAATGTAGGTAAGTATAGTGATAATAAGACAGCTGAACCAAAGTCCAGCTTCTGGAGGCTCAATGAGCAATGAAAAGAGGAGCTTGCAGCTCACATGCAGCTCGGTTACCTGGACGTTGGCCTCCATGGCAAGATTCTCTGCACCTCTCTGAAATCTATTCCTTGGAATGGCCTGCAAGTAAGCCCACAGAATCAATATTGCTTTCACGCCCTTGTATTACAGGTATTACTTACAGGTCTAACTATAGTGCTCTCACATGAACCCACATCATGTCATTTCTCATTTCTGTGTTTACAGTAAAGCCTGTAAAACCTTATTGCTGTTTGTTTTTGTGTCTGCCCTTGGGTCCACTTCCTTGTACTGGCCTCTGGGCCCCTTCTGACATGAAAGTAAAGAAGTACCAATAAAAATCACCAATAAAAGCATTAGGAGCTGTCACTCCCAAACAAATTCCAGGCACAACATCAGAGGTCTCTCTCCAAAACAAAGTAGTCCTAGGAACAGCTAAGATACAGAGAACCCTGTCCTCTACCCGGTCTCTGTTAAAGCTCATGAACTTACCACCCCCCCTAACACTATTGCATTCCTGCTTGACATTGTTGCAGGGAATAACAATGAAACCTCTGGTCATGTGGCTTAAAGTAAAGAGAGCTGCAGTGACTGAGGTTTCGCTCCTAGAGAAATTAACAAACAAGGTAAATCTAAAACGAAAAACCTCTCGTTTCACCTACACAACCATTTTCTATCCAGTTATTGCTGAGTCCTTCTCCTTTCTTTAGATGTTTAATCACACTCTGGTTGCCATAGAAGACATATCAGGACAAATAGGACACAACTACATGAGGAGCAAGTATGTACAAGACTTGACACGTAATTTGAAAATATCTTCTCATTTTAAAATAAACTTTAAAATAAGAATTTCGTTTCCTTTTTGCAAAGGTGGAAGTATTTTGAGGAAAACTGGATGTCGAGGATTTTGATGAAGCCGTCTGCAAGGAAGAAACAAGACCAAGTCTTTGATGTCTTCCATCAGCTGAACCTCAAGGATGCTATGGAATATGTGACTGAAGTGAGCATCATTTTGCTAAAGTACTCATTAAAGAAAACTGATAAAACTGCCACATGGAAAGAAAGCATGGTCTTCTTCTGTTCCAGGGTGAGCGGAGGGGCTCTCTGGAGTTTGTCCGTAATGAAAATTCCATTATTGACTTCAAGAAAAAGTCTGAAAGTGAATCCTTCGATATCAACAATGCAAATATGTCAAATGATCATGGTGCAATGTCCACTACAAGGTGAGCAATCTAGATTTTTATGACAATAGGAGAAGAGCAAAAAGCAGACTTAAAAGTCAGTATAGGATCATGTTGTGAAATCAAATGCACTGCAACTATTAGTTAGATTAGATTAACAAACATCTTCTATGCCTGAAGCTTCAATTTGCCACTGTGCTGTAAAATGGAAACCAGAGTTAATGTACTACTTTAATATTGTTATATTACTTTATACCGCTGACATGATTTGGTTTGCTTCTTAGTAGAGATCCCATTCCATCAGTGAGCCTGGAAATGCATGAGCAGATCATGAAGGCTGTGAGGGAAGCTGAGGCAATTAACGCTCACCACCTTCTGGATCAGCATCTCTACAAGAGCAGAAAACAGGTAATGAGCACATTGAGTCATTACACCTTAGTGCCGCGCTTCTATATAATTAGTACAATTTAACTTGTTATCAAAAGAAGAATATTTCCAGGCATCAGTGAGAACTATGCTTCAGCATACCAAGACATTTTGACCAATTTTAAGCTCTTAACTTTGTGGGAACAGTTTGAGGATGGCCCCTTCCAACATGACCGTGCACCAGTGCATGAAGTAAAGTTTATAAAGACATAGATGAGCAAGTTCAGTGTCGAAGAACTGGCCTGCACAGAGTCCTGATCTCAAAATACCAGAACATCTTTGGGACGAATTAGACCGGAGACTGCAAGTCAGGACATCCTGTCCAACATCAGTGTCTGAGTTCACTAATAAATTCCCATAAACACACCTAAACCCACGGAAAGCCTTCCCAGAAGAGTTGAAGCTGTTATAGCTGCAAAGGGTGAGCTGAGATCATATTAAACCCAAAGGATTAAGAATAGAATGTCACTCAAGTTCACATGTGTGAAGGCAGACAACCAAATACTTTTGGCCATATAGTGTAGTATATAAAGGAAGCACTGTGGTAGATGCATTCCAAAGTGGCTTGCAGATGTGCAGGAACTGTGAGCATGAGCTCAACAGATCTTCTAGTCTATTAACACAGAGCTGAACCTAAGCCTAAGCTTGACTTCATGACCTGCTGTTTTTGATTTTGTGAAGGAGTATTAAGCTGTCTTCTCGTCCTCTTGTTTACAGCATCGGCACAGATTCAGTCGCAGCCATTTCGATATCAACAGAGATGAAAAAGAAGTCCAGGAGATCTTCCAGAGAACCATGAGGAATCGACTGAAGTCGTTCACGTCTGCAAAAATGGGCGTCAAACCACCAAAGACGATTGTCAAGCACACACAAAAAGAACAGCAGCAGAAGGTCATAACTTCATTTCTATATTTATTTTCTTCCTGAAGTAAAATACCACTTTTCAAAACATTTTAAAACTGTTTTATACTATCTTTATCTCATCTTTAGACATAATCAACATTTTCAGTATTTAGATTTTTTTTTATCATGTCTGTGGCTACAATGTAGCTTTCCATCACCAGTGTGTGAATGTGTGTGTGAATGGGTGGATGACTGGTTGTGTAAAGTGCTTTGGGGTCCTTAGGGACTAGTAAAGTTCTATACAAATAAAGGCCATTTGCCATTTTCCCAAAAAATCAATAGAACTGATTTTTAAGTTGGATACTGATACCAATATTTGATGGTGGTTAACAAATTTAATAGACCACCAACCGGTGCAAGATTTATAGCACAGCTGCCCTAAATTAACAGTATTAGCAATTACAGAAATCATTTTTATTTTTCTGTAGTTGATAATCCACCAGTATGCTTACACATTTGGTTGAAAGTCATATTTTTAATTCTGAAACATAATTATTCTTATTATCCACGAATTCTCAAATGTTTTACAAAAAGAAGAAAAAATAATAAAGAGCATTATGGTTTTTGGCGAAGATGCCAAATTACAGTTATTGGCATTCCTGAAGATAAATTTGTTTAAGTGGTTGAATTTTATGCTTCATTAATATCTCATTTCTCAGAAAGATCCAGTGTTTCGACTCAAATTTGGGCATCACATAATTTTTTCTTTCAGACACATGAAACATGAACAAATCTCTCAAACAGTTTTTATGTGCATTTATTTAATTGGTTGTTTACGCTCTACATAACTCTGCTTGGACCAGCTGGTTGTTGTGTTTGTGAGGGTCCAAGCAAGTGTATCGCTAACAGTGAAGTTACAGAGTTCCCTCTGGTGGACAAACTATCACGTTTCTTGTTACTTTATTCACTTTCATTTGTCAGCTGCTATAAATGCCGATACCAATCAGCCATCAAATAGCTAATATATTCCTATAATATTGGCCTACTCATAAAATTGTTGGGCTTTACTAATCTTTTATTCGAAAATTGAAGAACAACATGAGAACAAATGAATATGACTTAGAATTTCACTTTTTGAACCACAGCTAATAATCTAATGACTCGTCTTCTTGTTACAGATGCCTAATGGAAAGTCAATGGACAAGGCTAAAACCAGCTATTCTGGTGATGAGGGTTTGTATGATTGTTGGGTGTTTTTTTTCTTCAGATTTAAAATAGGTAAGCACTTAGAGAGCCAATGAAAATCTTGTCACGTTCATTTTTAGGCTCAGAGGGAGACAGCGCTTCTGGCTATGACCAATCATACATGAGAGCCACGTACAGAGCAGGAGGTAAAACAAGTCTGTAAATCCTGTATCTAAGAGCAAACATATATTTTTCAAGAGTGACCAAGAGAGTAGCTGGTCACTATAACTGGTCACTATAGTAACTATAAACACAAATATTACAGAACCATACTTTAAATGCAATTAAGGTCAAAATAGATACAATATGAAACAAACCCCCTTCAGTGCAAAATTTAGTTAAGTACCATTTTAAAAATTTAATCTTTAAAATAAAATTCTCAGTTTTCAGTCTTTCTGTTTGTGTGCTGCACCTTTCTGTGCAGCACACAGCAGGAAATAGTCATCCTCAGGCTCGCACTACTGGAAATACCGTATGTGGTTTATGTAAGGGTGAGCTGCAGGGTAAAAGTACCCGACTGTCATACATCATATGGACTTTGTACTAGTGGACTGGCAGGTTAAAGCCTGGCTAATGTTCGATTCATTTCTTTTGAACGTTTTCCTTCTAACCTGTTGGGAACAGTTTATGGCTGCAGTGCATGTGTGAAGACAGCTCATTATCGTAGAATTGCCTAATTCTGCTCCGACTCCACAAACATCTGTAAAAAATTTCCAGAGAACTGAAGCTGTGTTGAATTTAATTTATGTACACAGACGAGAAGCATCAAGCACACAGTGTCAAATCTCATAAATCCATATAGCTCGTAAAAGTACACATTTCACTGTTTTGTGAAAAAGATTATCTTATGTTGAATTTGATGTTAGCAGTAATCGTAAAAAGTTAAGACGGTTGGAAATTAGGTGGTACTAAAAAGAATTAGCTGGAAGAACATTTTTCTAGTTTAACTGGTAACAGAACAGTAACATGACTATGTCTAAAAAGATTATCTTTGAGAGGCAGAGTTTATCAGAACGAAACATGGGTAGAAGTTCATCAATCTGCAAAATGTTGTATACAGATCAAGGAACAATTTTAGAAAAATGTTCCTCAAAATAAAACGGCAA